>NW_026990243.1:0-711250 GCF_963921805.1 Phalacrocorax carbo
GGCAGAGGGCGGGAAACTGGAAAGGTAGCCCGACCCCCACAGTGAGGAGAATTAACCCCTTCTCAGCCAAAACCAGCACACACCTGGCACCATGTATGGGGGCCATTTGACTCACAGGAGGCGCGAATCCCCCTCGCTTCACCCTCCTTTGGCCATTTCCCGGCTTTCTGGCTGGACAATCTCTTGCCAGGTGTCCTGGCTTCCCACACGCCCAGCACCCTCCCTACTGGTTGCGCTCCCTCCTCCATTACGTCCTCCCCTTTCCCCTAGCGGGCACCCAGCTTTAAAGTGCCCTAGCTGTCCACACAAAATGACATCTCGGCCCCGCCCCCACTGCTTGCACCAGCATCCTTTCTTCGCTTCCACAGTCAGGGTTCTGGCAGACGTGCGCTCCCACACCGCCATGCTGATTCAACGCCTCCTAGCACAAGACATGCCTGATGGTTGACCCAATGATGCCCCCACCGCCAGGGTGCGGAGGACATCTTGTGTCTGCGGATTTGCTTGGCTTCGGAGGCAATCCATGAGGACTGCATCCTTGGCCGCTGGCGGCAATTCTGATTCTATAATGGCCTTCTGCAACCTGTCACAAACGTTGTAAATGGCTCTGCTAGTCCTTGCTGTATCTTTTGCCAAGGTTCTCCTTTTTTTCTTCTTTTTTTTTTTTTTTCCCTTCCCCCTCTCCCCCGCCCCCGATACCTGCCCACTTCGCTATACGCTCTACGGGAACTCTCCGTCACCGCTTGCAGCTCCTGCCCCTCCTCCAGGAGCTATTCGGACAGGGAATATCCCGGGCATCTCTATCCTTACTCCATCGAGGCTACAATCTCTGGCTATCAGCCGCCAGTTAGGTAACTCGACTGACTGTCGCTGGGGCGCACCCCTCGTTAAGGGTCCCGTCTGCCACCGAGTTACTTCCCTAGTGTGCGTGTAGCCTGCTGCAAGCTGCCGCAGCACGTCCCTCCACAGACCCCTCCGGAGCTGCAGCGCCCCGGACCTCCCCTTTTGGCAATCTCTCTCTCCCTCCTTCTGATTGGTCCTCCGAGTCCCTGCTGCCTTATGCCTCTTTTTGCGCGCTGCAGGCAATCTGCCCCGTCTTCCCACATGTGGACATCGGTTTTCTCCCCCAACTTCTGATTCGCTGCTACTCGAGCTTGATCTATACCCATCCTGTCCTCCCCTCCAGGCACCCCAATCCCCCTCCTCGTCCGACTCCCATCTCAAGGGTTGCCCCGGGAGCCAGTCCCGAGGGTCGGGCAGAGGGCGGCGCTGCTGCCGGCGCTGATCATCCTCCTCCTCCTCCCGCTCCGTCGCTCCCGCTGCGTCCGCCGCCACGTCCGCCCCCCCGCGCGCAGGTACCCGCGCCTGTGCCAAATCGTCCCAGGGGTATGCAGGGGTGGCATTCCAAAGGTCCTGCTGGATCAACAGGAACACCGCCGCTTCCCTATCCACCTCTTTGGGAGCCTCAGACTGAGTCGCTGGCCAGGCTACTCCGTCCGAACTCCCCGCTTCTTCCCCATCCCCCGCGATGCTTGCCCCTGCCTGCGTCCCCACTGCCCCTCCTGGGTCTCTTTCCGAGCTACTGTCCGCCTGTAGCACCGTGCAGGCACAGCCACGCCTGCCGCCACGTCTCCTGATCATCCGAGCTTCATAGTAATCGGTGTATCTTTCCCCAGAGCTGTATGTACTGGGGTTTTCCCATCATAGCCCTTTTGGCTAACTCCTCTTTAATTCTCGCCCAATTATCTTTATTAAATATGACTGCGGGACTCCGTATGAGCCCCTGCGTAATCATCCATTGGATACACTGTAAGGCAGGCGCCTTCGAAATTGAAGTTCTATATTCCTCCCCAATCCCTTCGGTACCTTTACGACTGTACCCACGGCGCACCCGCCGTCCTGCGGCTCACCGTCCCACCTCTGTGTGCCTCAAGCTATCATTTCCCCCTGGCGAGCTTGCCATGTCGCCCCGCCGATCACGTTGGGGTCACCACTTGTAGCTGTACGCTTCTGTGGGAGAACTTATCTTGGGCCGCATATCTCCGGGACACAGGGCTCTACCCACCCTGGGGACAGTGATGCACAGACATCAATATGATGGATACAAAATGTCCGTTTATTTAACTGCGTGACACGCTTATATAGCTCTTGCGCTTCCTGTTCCTGCCACTCCTATGGGGAGGAGTCTATCTTTCTGTCACATCCCGTGCTCTTCCAGTCGCCGATCCCTGTCTATTCCCCTACAGGATACCTTTCCTTCACTCCGGACAGGAGTCGCCTCCAGAGGCTGAGGGCTTGTGTTTTTTTCCCAGTTGCTTTGTCAACGCCCCCTTCCCCAGAAAGGGATCCCAGTTGTTTGGCTTCTTTTCCCTCTAGTTCCAGGCTACTGGCCCCATTATCCCAGCATCGGAGCAGCCAGGTGACAATGTGCTCACCTGAACGACGGCTATAATCTTTTCGCATATCTCGCAACTCGCTCAAGGACAGGGATCGGGTGGTCTCTATTTCATTTATTACTTCTCCCTCCTCTCCCCGTGATGGCCCTGCTTTTTCATCATCCCGTTCTAAAGGAGTTGACGTCCGCTTCCAATATTTCGTCTTGTGTATGGGGGCAACTGATACTGGTACAGGTTGATTCTCTGAGCCAGCTCCAGTACTTGTCGTGGGGGTTTGAGTGGCTGCAGTGCCTGTCGTCAGGGCTGGAGTGTCTACAGTGCCAGTCACTTTGCCTTTCAATCCAGAGACCTTCTCTTCCCCTTGGGAGCACTGAATACTCTTGAGCAGGGATCGGTATGCATGGGCCAGGCCCCAGCACGTTGCGAATATCTGTGTCTCTCTGGAGTTCCCAGCACAACAACACACTTCCTCCAAATATTCTGCTAGTTTTTTAGGATTCTGCACTTGTTCGGGGGTGAAACTCCAAAACACTGGGGGTGCCCACTGCCCTAGGTATTTGCCCATGCTATCCCAAATGCCCTGCCACTCGTAACTATCAAGCCTTGGGGCAGATTTCTGGATGATATTCTTAAGTTGCTTAGTCAAAACCACAACAACATGCCCAAAAACTAACAATAAGTGCACCTTAACCACCCAAGGATGTTCAAGATACAAAAACGTTGTTGCAATGAAGGCGGAGACCTCATAGAAGAAAGTTGCAAAGGTATTATTCTGTATTTCCTCCATATAAAATCTCTCCGAGGAGGAGGTATAATTGCTAATTGCCTCAACAAGGTGGTATGCAAAGTACAGTAACGGTTTCAGCAAAAACCCCAAATACCAGATAAAGCTGAAAACCAGTGTTTGCACAACAAATCTCATAGGCAAAATGTTACTAATCACAGCAGAACGCAGCAGACTAAACGAACCAACACCAATCTTTAACTCCAACTGCAAAAAGGACAACATGGTGCTGTGACCAGCGGCTGTTATTATCTCCAACCCTTGAGCCCCACGTTGGGCGCCAAAAAGACTGTCGTGGTTTAGCCGGCAGCTCAGCCCCACACAGCCGCTCGCTCACTCCCCCACCGGTAGATGGGGGAGGGAATCAGAAGGGTAACGCTCGTGGGTTGGGATAAGAACAGTTTAATAATTCAAATTAAAAGAAACAACAACAGAAATGCAATGTAAAGGAGAACAACGAGAGGCGCAAAGCCCCAGGGGAGGTCGGGGAAGGGAGGGGAACAAACCGCCAAAACAAACCACACATGATGCAGCCACCCACCGACCCGATGCCACAGCGCCCCCAAGCTGCAAACTGCCCCCCTTTAATATACTGGTCATGGTGTCACATGGTATGGAATGAACATGCCATTGGGCAGTCGGGGTCAGCTGCCCCCACCATGGCCCTGCCCCTCCCAGCCCCCCCCCCACCCCGCCACGCGGCACGGGAAGCTGGAAAGGTAGCCGACCCCCCCACGGTGAGGAGAATTAACCCCTTCTCAGCCAAAACCAGCACAACAGGTCAGTGCACGCTGGAGTCCAGTCAGTCCGTTTCTCCTCGTCGGGTACGGTGAGGTGATCTGGGCAAGGCTGTCAGCGCAGTCCCACCTGGCTCACCAAAACTGTTTTCCTGAAAAGCAGGTTCATTTGCCCGGTATGCAAAACACCAAACTACACACAGAGCAGAGATATTTGATTTAATTCATTGTTGTGCAAAGATTGGTGCTAGCTCACACCCCGCACCAAGAAACTATGAGGCATTTATACAGTTAAATGTGTCAATCACAGCTAATATTCACACACCTCAGCTAATAATTGGCTAGTTTCTTTCTCACTTCAATGTAAAGGTACAGCTCACTTTTAATTTACCACGCATGCTCAGGGAGTAAGGGACTTACTAGAGCAGGGGTGGTTCCTGGCCTGTGGGCCTGATTTTCAGTATTATAACGAGGATAGTTCCCCTACCGGGCACTTTGTTTTAGTTCTTATGTACATCCCAATTAGTTGTTCTCCTTGACTATATGCTTTATCACCCTGTTCTCAGCATCTTCTAAGGCGGGATGTTTGCTTTGATCAGTCTCTCAGCTCTCCTCAAGGATATAGTCGTAAAACAAGTGCTTCCCTATCTCTTAGTTTCCGTCTCTGGCCCTCAACTTCTGTTTTGCCAGGCTCGCATAGTTCATTGTTATGTCTTTAGTGGAAAATTCCAAAAATTCCATTTTCTTAGGGATATCAGCGTTACTGCGTTTGTGACTCTCTCTCAGAAGATATATTCTGTTAGACTGTGCTTCAGTGCCTTTACTTCAAGGAGTGCCCTGCAGGTTACAGATTTCTCCTGAGTTTTTCACTGGTTTTATGAGAAGAGACAGCATCCCTACTCCTGAATCTGTGCCTGATCAGGAAAAAAGAAAAAAGAAGAAAGCAGGCTTCCAAGCATAAATTATTCTTCTTTCATATTCTGTGAGGTTCAAAAATACATTAATTAGTAGAAATGCCTTAATTTAATAAGTAAGGAAAACCCACACTACTTAATTTTACACAAAACAGATTTCAACTCATATATGCCCCCGGCTGCCAAAGACTAAGAAAATATGCATAATGAAAGCCATATCCTTACACCAGAAGGCAGGAAGAAAGACAGACAGATAATGTATTAAGCCTGCTAGGAGCCAGTCTGAGTTGGTACTTTGCTGATGAACTAATAGTTCAACTAGTTTATAAGAAAAGCTTCAGTTAAAAAAACAAAACAAAACAAAAAAAACACAAAAAACCCCACAAAAAAACCCCCACCAAAACCAAAAACACACACACCCCCACAAAACCCCAAGCCAAAGAACAAACACCCCCCCACCAAAAAAAGCCCACACAAAAAAACCCACCACACATAAACCCAAACCTTAAAACTAATTCAGAAGCCAGATGAGTAGACAAGTTCTTTTATTTTTATTTTGAAAACAAGGTACACTGCTTTACAGAATAATTTATTCCAAGACACAAAGCATATGCAGCAGCTGCTCAAACATTTTATGCACAGGTAAAGGTCAATTAAATGACTAGAAACTTGCTGAAGTTATTAGGTCAAATCATACAGCCTGGTCACAGCAAGGTAACAGCTACTAGAAGGCAAAAGTACTCTGGTACCAAACAAAGAAGGAAAAGCAGGAATTACAGATAGAATAAGACAACTTGTGTGCTTTTCCTTTGGCTGGCATGTGCTTTTCTCCTCAGTCGATAAAAGCACTGAAGTCATCTGTATAGTCTCCTGAATGACTTGGGTTTCTACACTCCCTGTTCAACTTTAGTTTAAATGAGATGCACTCTGGAACAAGAGTTGCTGACTAACCACACCAGAAGCGATCACACAGCCTCAATGTCTTTTCTGGTAGCTTCCATTTAAGTTACAGGATTACATGCAATCAACTAACTGGAACACAGCTACTTGTCAGGCAGGACTGAACATAAGCTTGCCTCAAAAGGCACTGAGCTGAAAACTGATACTAACAAATATCATTGTTCAACTTCAGAAGTCTAACGTATTCCCCAAGAGAAAAACTCAAGAATAAACCAGCATATTTGTAGTGGATTCAGTAACTACTTTTTTTTTGTTTAGAAAAAAATTAATATAATCCCACCATACTACAGCAAGTGATAAGCTCCCAGGAAAAACAGAACCTGTGTTTTCCTGCACCAAATAATGAAGCAGGATTGGTCTAGTTCGAAAAAAAATTTAAATGAAAATATTAATATTGTGTCACTTAAGTGTTTACTTGCTTTACAAACCAGAGAAAAGCTTAATATCTAAGAGATAGAAATAAGATTATTGGGAGCATTAAAAAAAAAGTAAGTGAACTGTTTAGAATATCAGTTATGGTGTAACTGGATGAGATTCCCAGATGGGAATGGGAGATCTAACAGAACACTGTTTGCAGATTAATTCTTTGGCAGCCTGACTTTAACCTTAGCATTCACAAACTGCTCAGACAACACTGGTCCCTGGAGGACACACACAAATCTTAGAAATAGGACAGTTAGATTGGCACCAATTTTTTTTGCAGGTTTTTTTTTTTTTGCTTAAGGTCTTGGGACATTGGTCGCTTACAATATTCCCCCAGAAGGAAGCTGAAAAAGATGGCTTGGGGGCGTTTGGGTTTTAAGTTAAGTTTGTAAAGACAGAATGTGTTTTATAAACTTCAGCCTAGAGACTGATACCCAAGCAAGCACTCAATTAACTCCATTTGGGAGAAGCAGCTGAATGGCTGCTCTCCATGGCAGTTTTACAGTATCGGAAAGAGCTGAGTCTCCCAAACACATTAGCATTCAAACTCCATTTTTCCCAATCCTTAAGTACTGGAAGAGCAGGGAGTACAAATTTCATAATAGCTTCTCCAATCTAAGGAAAGACACACCAACTTCTGCTGTCATAATGCTGAAGCTGGAAAACCAGTTCAATCTAAAAGGCATAAATTGTCATGTATGATGATAATCAACATAAAGCTGCCTAGACCTGCAGAAAATCCTTCATCAATTTCAATTCAGAATCTGATCTTTTTCTAGAAGACTCTAGGTTGTTATACTAAAAAAGCACTATATCCTACAGAGTGCTGTATTAGATAGTTACAACAATCCATTCTGACCTTATAACTGCAGTTTCGAAGCAGTTAGTCACCTCATATCTTGGCTATGGAGGAGGACATTGAAATTCAGTGAAGCTACAGGGGTAAATATTAGCATCTCAAATAACAAGAAAAGCCTGCACCTAGGGAGTGACCTCAGAGCTGATGTTTTACCTGATCATTGTGTCAGGATATGGTGAGCAAACATAGAACCTCTGAGAGGCATGGGCAAAATATCAGTTTGTAAAGGAAGGTGTTTCTTGATGATCAGGAAGTCCAGGGCTAAGGCAGGGGCTACCAACTCAGCAGACAAGGCGGTGTCTTGCAAAGGGTATTAAAACAGATAACAGAAGGTGCTTTGGTCATGTGAAAAGGAGAAACAACCAATCTCAAAATGGAAGGAATCGGACCACTGTGCATAGGGACAGGGAGTTGAGTAAAGATGATTTGGGTATGATCTCTGAATTGTTTCTTATAAGGATGACACTGAAAACAACACACAGATGGGGTGGGAGCAAAACTTTAACGTCTTGAATTTGAGTCTGGTAAGCTGTAGCCCAGAGTGCTAAAACACGCAACACTTGAAATCTGAACTCTGTTAGCAGAAGTTTAAACTACTGCTATAAGCAAGCAATGGCATCATCTAACTGGAGAACAAGAAAGGTGGTTTCTGTGGGTTGGCAGGAAGATAAGATGGGTGATAAATGTGGGTAAGCGATATAGGTGCTTGGAGAACCAGCACTAGAGTTGGTGACCCCAAAGGGCCTTTCCAGTCTTATGGTTCTCACAGCACTAACTTCATTATGATGTGAATTACTGCTTTGACAACTTCTTGTTATAGAAAAATTGTATATTAAGGTAAAATTTTGATGTAGTGTCTTGCTTAGTTATAAAGTTTAATAATAAAAAGTCAAACTACATGTGGGAGAACTTGCTCATATTCAGTGTTGCTATCTAAGGTTGCTTATTTTAGTTAATGACTTTCATTCTAATGGCATTTAGCCTGACGGAATGTCACTTTAATTTTTATGGAGGCCCAAATGCAAGCAAACAGCATGGGTTTCAGGAGAACAGTCTTGGACGTAATCCTTGTCATTAGTAACACCTGGTTGTGATTCAGTTCTTTGTGTACGTGCTGTGTCATATCAAAAGTATTGGCAGGTGAATGCTAATGTGTTTGGGAGACTCAGCTCTTTCCGATACTGTAAAACTGCCATGGAGAGCAGCCATTCAGCTGCTTCTCCCAAATGGAGTTAATTGAGTGCTTGCTTGGGTATCAGTCTCTAGGCTGAAGTTTATAAAACACATTCTGTCTTTACAAACTTAACTTAAAACCCAAACGCCCCCAAGCCATCTTTTTCAGCTTCCTTCTGGGGGAATATTGTAAGCGACCAATGTCCCAAGACCTTAAGCAAAAAAAAAAAAACCTGCAAAAAAAATTGGTGCCAATCTAACTGTCCTATTTCTAAGATTTGTGTGTGTCCTCCAGGGACCAGTGTTGTCTGAGCAGTTTGTGAATGCTAAGGTTAAAGTCAGGCTGCCAAAGAATTAATCTGCAAACAGTGTTCTGTTAGATCTCCCATTCCCATCTGGGAATCTCATCCAGTTACACCATAACTGATATTCTAAACAGTTCACTTACTTTTTTTTTAATGCTCCCAATAATCTTATTTCTATCTCTTAGATATTAAGCTTTTCTCTGGTTTGTAAAGCAAGTAAACACTTAAGTGACACAATATTAATATTTTCATTTAAATTTTTTTTCGAACTAGACCAATCCTGCTTCATTATTTGGTGCAGGAAAACACAGGTTCTGTTTTTCCTGGGAGCTTATCACTTGCTGTAGTATGGTGGGATTATATTAATTTTTTTCTAAACAAAAAAAAAGTAGTTACTGAATCCACTACAAATATGCTGGTTTATTCTTGAGTTTTTCTCTTGGGGAATACGTTAGACTTCTGAAGTTGAACAATGATATTTGTTAGTATCAGTTTTCAGCTCAGTGCCTTTTGAGGCAAGCTTATGTTCAGTCCTGCCTGACAAGTAGCTGTGTTCCAGTTAGTTGATTGCATGTAATCCTGTAACTTAAATGGAAGCTACCAGAAAAGACATTGAGGCTGTGTGATCGCTTCTGGTGTGGTTAGTCAGCAACTCTTGTTCCAGAGTGCATCTCATTTAAACTAAAGTTGAACAGGGAGTGTAGAAACCCAAGTCATTCAGGAGACTATACAGATGACTTCAGTGCTTTTATCGACTGAGGAGAAAAGCACATGCCAGCCAAAGGAAAAGCACACAAGTTGTCTTATTCTATCTGTAATTCCTGCTTTTCCTTCTTTGTTTGGTACCAGAGTACTTTTGCCTTCTAGTAGCTGTTACCTTGCTGTGACCAGGCTGTATGATTTGACCTAATAACTTCAGCAAGTTTCTAGTCATTTAATTGACCTTTACCTGTGCATAAAATGTTTGAGCAGCTGCTGCATATGCTTTGTGTCTTGGAATAAATTATTCTGTAAAGCAGTGTACCTTGTTTTCAAAATAAAAATAAAAGAACTTGTCTACTCATCTGGCTTCTGAATTAGTTTTAAGGTTTGGGTTTATGTGTGGTGGGTTTTTTTGTGTGGGCTTTTTTTGGTGGGGGGGTGTTTGTTCTTTGGCTTGGGGTTTTGTGGGGGTGTGTGTGTTTTTGGTTTTGGTGGGGGTTTTTTTGTGGGGTTTTTTGTGTTTTTTTTGTTTTGTTTTGTTTTTTTAACTGAAGCTTTTCTTATAAACTAGTTGAACTATTAGTTCATCAGCAAAGTACCAACTCAGACTGGCTCCTAGCAGGCTTAATACATTATCTGTCTGTCTTTCTTCCTGCCTTCTGGTGTAAGGATATGGCTTTCATTATGCATATTTTCTTAGTCTTTGGCAGCCGGGGGCATATATGAGTTGAAATCTGTTTTGTGTAAAATTAAGTAGTGTGGGTTTTCCTTACTTATTAAATTAAGGCATTTCTACTAATTAATGTATTTTTGAACCTCACAGAATATGAAAGAAGAATAATTTATGCTTGGAAGCCTGCTTTCTTCTTTTTTCTTTTTTCCTGATCAGGCACAGATTCAGGAGTAGGGATGCTGTCTCTTCTCATAAAACCAGTGAAAAACTCAGGAGAAATCTGTAACCTGCAGGGCACTCCTTGAAGTAAAGGCACTGAAGCACAGTCTAACAGAATATATCTTCTGAGAGAGAGTCACAAACGCAGTAACGCTGATATCCCTAAGAAAATGGAATTTTTGGAATTTTCCACTAAAGACATAACAATGAACTATGCGAGCCTGGCAAAACAGAAGTTGAGGGCCAGAGACGGAAACTAAGAGATAGGGAAGCACTTGTTTTACGACTATATCCTTGAGGAGAGCTGAGAGACTGATCAAAGCAAACATCCCGCCTTAGAAGATGCTGAGAACAGGGTGATAAAGCATATAGTCAAGGAGAACAACTAATTGGGATGTACATAAGAACTAAAACAAAGTGCCCGGTAGGGGAACTATCCTCGTTATAATACTGAAAATCAGGCCCACAGGCCAGGAACCACCCCTGCTCTAGTAAGTCCCTTACTCCCTGAGCATGCGTGGTAAATTAAAAGTGAGCTGTACCTTTACATTGAAGTGAGAAAGAAACTAGCCAATTATTAGCTGAGGTGTGTGAATATTAGCTGTGATTGACACATTTAACTGTATAAATGCCTCATAGTTTCTTGGTGCGGGGTGTGAGCTAGCACCAATCTTTGCACAACAATGAATTAAATCAAATATCTCTGCTCTGTGTGTAGTTTGGTGTTTTGCATACCGGGCAAATGAACCTGCTTTTCAGGAAAACAGTTTTGGTGAGCCAGGTGGGACTGCGCTGACAGCCTTGCCCAGATCACCTCACCGTACCCGACGAGGAGAAACGGACTGACTGGACTCCAGCGTGCACTGACCTGTTGTGCTGGTTTTGGCTGAGAAGGGGTTAATTCTCCTCACCGTGGGGGGGTCGGCTACCTTTCCAGCTTCCCGTGCCGCGTGGCGGGGTGGGGGGGGGGCTGGGAGGGGCAGGGCCATGGTGGGGGCAGCTGACCCCGACTGCCCAATGGCATGTTCATTCCATACCATGTGACACCATGACCAGTATATTAAAGGGGGGCAGTTTGCAGCTTGGGGGCGCTGTGGCATCGGGTCGGTGGGTGGCTGCATCATGTGTGGTTTGTTTTGGCGGTTTGTTCCCCTCCCTTCCCCGACCTCCCCTGGGGCTTTGCGCCTCTCGTTGTTCTCCTTTACATTGCATTTCTGTTGTTGTTTCTTTTAATTTGAATTATTAAACTGTTCTTATCCCAACCCACGAGCGTTACCCTTCTGATTCCCTCCCCCATCTACCGGTGGGGGAGTGAGCGAGCGGCTGTGTGGGGCTGAGCTGCCGGCTAAACCACGACAGTCTTTTTGGCGCCCAACGTGGGGCTCAAGGGTTGGAGATAATAACAGCCGCTGGTCACAGCACCATGTTGTCCTTTTTGCAGTTGGAGTTAAAGATTGGTGTTGGTTCGTTTAGTCTGCTGCGTTCTGCTGTGATTAGTAACATTTTGCCTATGAGATTTGTTGTGCAAACACTGGTTTTCAGCTTTATCTGGTATTTGGGGTTTTTGCTGAAACCGTTACTGTACTTTGCATACCACCTTGTTGAGGCAATTAGCAATTATACCTCCTCCTCGGAGAGATTTTATATGGAGGAAATACAGAATAATACCTTTGCAACTTTCTTCTATGAGGTCTCCGCCTTCATTGCAACAACGTTTTTGTATCTTGAACATCCTTGGGTGGTTAAGGTGCACTTATTGTTAGTTTTTGGGCATGTTGTTGTGGTTTTGACTAAGCAACTTAAGAATATCATCCAGAAATCTGCCCCAAGGCTTGATAGTTACGAGTGGCAGGGCATTTGGGATAGCATGGGCAAATACCTAGGGCAGTGGGCACCCCCAGTGTTTTGGAGTTTCACCCCCGAACAAGTGCAGAATCCTAAAAAACTAGCAGAATATTTGGAGGAAGTGTGTTGTTGTGCTGGGAACTCCAGAGAGACACAGATATTCGCAACGTGCTGGGGCCTGGCCCATGCATACCGATCCCTGCTCAAGAGTATTCAGTGCTCCCAAGGGGAAGAGAAGGTCTCTGGATTGAAAGGCAAAGTGACTGGCACTGTAGACACTCCAGCCCTGACGACAGGCACTGCAGCCACTCAAACCCCCACGACAAGTACTGGAGCTGGCTCAGAGAATCAACCTGTACCAGTATCAGTTGCCCCCATACACAAGACGAAATATTGGAAGCGGACGTCAACTCCTTTAGAACGGGATGATGAAAAAGCAGGGCCATCACGGGGAGAGGAGGGAGAAGTAATAAATGAAATAGAGACCACCCGATCCCTGTCCTTGAGCGAGTTGCGAGATATGCGAAAAGATTATAGCCGTCGTTCAGGTGAGCACATTGTCACCTGGCTGCTCCGATGCTGGGATAATGGGGCCAGTAGCCTGGAACTAGAGGGAAAAGAAGCCAAACAACTGGGATCCCTTTCTGGGGAAGGGGGCGTTGACAAAGCAACTGGGAAAAAAACACAAGCCCTCAGCCTCTGGAGGCGACTCCTGTCCGGAGTGAAGGAAAGGTATCCTGTAGGGGAATAGACAGGGATCGGCGACTGGAAGAGCACGGGATGTGACAGAAAGATAGACTCCTCCCCATAGGAGTGGCAGGAACAGGAAGCGCAAGAGCTATATAAGCGTGTCACGCAGTTAAATAAACGGACATTTTGTATCCATCATATTGATGTCTGTGCATCACTGTCCCCAGGGTGGGTAGAGCCCTGTGTCCCGGAGATATGCGGCCCAAGATAAGTTCTCCCACAGAAGCGTACAGCAACAAGTGGTGACCCCAACGTGATCGGCGGGGCGACATGGCAAGCTCGCCGGGGGGAAATGATAGCTTGAGGCACACAGAGGTGGGACGGTGAGCCGCAGGACGGCGGGTGCGCCGTGGGTACAGTCGTAAAGGTACCGAAGGGATTGGGGAGGAATATAGAACTTCAATTTCGAAGGCGCCTGCCTTACAGTGTATCCAATGGATGATTACGCAGGGGCTCATACGGAGTCCCGCAGTCATATTTAATAAAGATAATTGGGCGAGAATTAAAGAGGAGTTAGCCAAAAGGGCTATGATGGGAAAACCCCAGTACATACAGCTCTGGGGAAAGATACACCGATTACTATTGAAAGCTCGGGATGATCAGGAGACGTGGCGGCAGGCGTGGCTGTGCCTGCACGGTGCTACAGGCGACAGTAGCTCGGAAAGAGACCCAGGAGGGGCAGTGGGGACGCAGGCAGGGGCAAGCATCGCGGGGGATGGGGAAGAAGCGGGGAGTTCGGACGGAGTAGCCTGGCCAGCGACTCAGTCTGAGGCTCCCAAAGAGGTGGATAGGGAAGCGGCGGTGTTCCCTGTTGATCCAGCAGGACCTTTGGAATGCCCCCCTGCATACCCCTGGGACGATTTGGCACAGGCGCGGGTACCTGCGCGCGGGGGGGCGGACGTGGCGGCGGACGCAGCGGGAGCGACGGAGCGGGAGGAGGAGGAGGATGATCAGCGCCGGCAGCAGCGCCGCCCTCTGCCCGACCCTCGGGACTGGCTCCCGGGGCAACCCTTGAGATGGGAGTCGGACGAGGAGGGGGATTGGGGTGCCTGGAGGGGAGGACAGGATGGGTATAGATCAAGCTCGAGTAGCAGCGAATCAGAAGTTGGGGGAGAAACCGATGTCCACATGTGGGAAGACGGGGCAGATTGCCTGCAGCGCGCAAAAAAGAGGCATAAGGCAGCAGGGACTCGGAGGACCAATCAGAAGGAGGGAAGAGAGAGATTGCCAAAAGGGGAGGTCCGGGGCGCTGCAGCTCCGGAGGGGTCTGTGGAGGACGTGCTGCGGCAGCTGCAGCAGGCTACACGCACACTAGGGGAAGTAACTCGGTGGCAGACGGGACCCTTAACGAGGGGTGCGCCCCAGCGACAGTCAGTCGAGTTACCTAACTGGCGGCTGATAGCCAGAGATTGTAGCCTCGATGGAGTAAGGATAGAGATGCCCGGGATATTCCCTGTCCGAATAGCTCCTGGAGGAGGGGCAGGGAGCTGCAAGCGGTGACGGAGAGTTCCCGTAGAGCGTATAGCGAAGTGGGCAGGTATCGGGGGCGGGGGAGAGGGGGAAGGGGAAAAAAAAAAAAAAAAGAAGAAAAAAAGGAGAACCTTGGCAAAAGATACAGCAAGGACTAGCAGAGCCATTTACAACGTTTTGTGACAGGTTGCAGAAGGCCATTATAGAATCAGAATTGCCGCCAGCGGCCAAGGATGCAGTCCTCATGGATTGCCTCCGAAGCCAAGCAAATCCGCAGACACAAGATGTCCTCCGCACCCTGGCGGTGGGGGCATCATTGGGTCAAACCATCAGGCATGTCTTGTGCTAGGAGGCGTTGAATCAGCATGGCGGTGTGGGAGCGCACGTCTGCCAGAACCCTGACTGTGGAAGCGAAGAAAGGATGCTGGTGCAAGCAGTGGGGGCGGGGCCGAGATGTCATTTGTGTGGACAGCTAGGGCACTTTAAAGCTGGGTGCCCGCTAGGGGAAAGGGGAGGACGTAATGGAGGAGGAGCGCAACCAGTAGGGAGGTGCTGGGCGTGTGGGAAGCCAGGACACCTGGCAAGAGATTGTCCAGCCAGAAAGCCGGGAAATGGCCAAAGGAGGGTGAAGCGAGGGGGATTCGCGCCTCCTGTGAGTCAAATGGCCCCCATCATGGTGCCAGTGTGTGCTGGTTTTGGCTGAGAAGGGGTTAATTCTCCTCACTGTGGGGGTCGGCTACCTTTCCAGTTTCCCGCCCTCTGCCGCGTGGCGGGGGGGGCTGGGAGGGGCAGGGCCGTGGTGGGGGCAGCTGACCCCGACTGCCCAATGGCAGGTTCATTCCATACCATGTGACTCCATGACCAGTATATTGAGGGGGGGGCAGGTTGCAGCTCGAGAGCGGTGCGGCGTCGGGTCAGCGGGCAGCGAGCGGCTGCGGCACGTGCAGTTCGTTTCGGCGGTTCGTTCCCCCTCTCCCCTCCCTTCCCCCCTCCCCTGGGGCTTTGCGCCTCTCGTTGTTCTCCTTTACATTGCATTTCTATTGTTGTTTCTTTTAATTTGAATTATTAAACTGTTCTTATCCCAACCCACGAGCGTTACCCTTCTGATTCTCTCCCCCATCTACCGGTGGGGGAGTGAGCGAGTGACTGTGTGGGGCTGAGCTGCCGGCTAAACCACGACACAGTGCCAGGAGCTTGGCCCACCGTAGCGGGCCAAGGGGGAGTGAACCTTCAGGCAGGGGAGCAGAACCAGCAAGATTTGCAGGTTACGGCCCCCGCGTGGCCTTGGTCATAGGCTGTAACAAGAGACCCATGGCGGTGGTGATGATTACCCCACAAGAGCCGAGTTGTCCGGCACGGATATACCTGGGAATGTTAGTGGCTACCGGGGCGGATGTCACAGTGATGCCACTTGAACGGTGTCCACCAACTTGGCCCCTCGCCATGGGAAAAAGTATAATAGGGGTGGGAGGAGAACAACAGACGAGGACTAGTACTTGCCCTGTAAAACTCGAAGTCATGGACGAGGAGGCAGGGAAGCTTCTCACGGCCGTAGTGACCATACTAGTAGCAGATGGGGTAGCAAGCCCCTTGTTGGGGCGGGACGCCCTTGCCCAGATGGGGATTGGGTTGAAAAATTTAGCATAGGGGCCACTGCCTCAGAGGGGCTTCGTCAGCACAAGTTGGCATGGAAAACCGAGAAGCCCGTCTGGGTGGAGCAGTGGTCCCTGACAACAGAGAAAACAGAGGCTGTAAGAGCTATAGTAAGACGAGAGCACGAAGCGGGGCACCTAGAGCCCTCGATGAGCCCCTGGAACACCCCTATATTTGCTATAAAAAAGAAAGATAAAAACCAATGGAGGATGCTGCATGACCTTAGAGCAGTAAACCAGCAAATGGAGGACATGGGGCCTCTCCAACCCGGCCTACCAGATCTGAGTGCTGTCCCAAAAGGATGACAAGTCATTGTTTTAGATATCAAAGACTGCTTCTTCAGCATTCCGCTACATCCAGATGATAGAAAGCGATTTGCCTTTACTCTGCCCACGGTGAACCGCGCAGAACCAGGTAGTAGATGGCAGTGGACAGTACTTCCACAGGGGATGAAAAACTCTCCAGCGATCTGCCAGAGGTATGTGGCTTCTGCATTGCAGCAAGTAAGGCGACAGTATCGGGAGAGAATCTACATGATCCACTACATGGACAACGTCCTCATAGCTGCGCCCACCGAGGCGTTATGTGAACAAGTCTTTTCAGACACCCAAAGGGGCCTTGAGGGACAAGGCCTCAAGATAGCTGAGGCAAAGGTACAACGAGGACCAGTGTGTGGATTTCTGGGGGCTAGAATAGAAGGGGATTGCATACAAGCTCAGCCCATAAAACTTACACCTAAAGTTAAAAATTTACACGATGTACAGAAGCTGGTAGGAGCACTGCAGTGGTTGCGGACATTTGTGCGCGTCACCAGTGAGGAGATGCAACCTTTCTATGCGTTGCTGAAAGGGACCAACCCATGGGAGGCCAAGAGTTTAGACGCTGAGGCAGTCCAGCAGTTGCAGATGATAGAACGTTGAATGCAAAAGGAAGGAGTATGGCGGTGGGACCCTCAGGAGGAATTAATCGCAAGTTGGATTCTGACCACCGGTGGAGGATTAGGATTACTATATCAAATATGGGCGGGGGAAGAAAAACCACTGCGATGGGTATATCAGAAGGTTCCCAAGGATGCATTCTCCACAAAAGTCAAGGTAGCTGGGGGAATGATTTGGCGTCTGCAAAGGGAAAGCAAGGAAATCTTTGGGAAGGAGCCAGATAAGCTGACAGTGCCATGGACTGGGGAGAAATGGCAGAAGGTGGTAGAGAGTGAAGAGGATATACAATTGGCGGTATACTTGTACCCAGGAAAAATCGTCACAGGCACGGTACAGAGGTGGGCCGAGACAGCCAAAGTGGTGGATTTAAGTGTGGATAGTAGAGTTTTGGATACCCCTCACCCAGGACCAACATATTTCACAGACGCTTCCTCAAAGACAAACAGAGCGGCGGTAGTGTGGAAAGAAGAGAATAGTTGGATGCGCCAGATGTATGAGGAGCAGGGTAAAAGTGTGCAGTGGCTAGAAGCGAAAGCGCTAGAGATGGCCCTGCGAAAGGATAGAGATCGGCATATAAATGTGTGCATGGACTCTTTATACGTTTATAAATTAGTCACGTTCATGAAACGAAAGGGTGTACCACACACGGAAATTGCCTTGATGCTAGAGGTTGCTTTATCGCAGCGAGGAGCAACTGTGACAGTAATTCACATTCGCAGTCATCACACGGGGCCTGGACCACTGATTGAAGGGAATCGCATGGCTGATGAGGCAGCCGTGGGAGTCTGGACATTGACAGAGGCAAAGAAACTGCATGAACAACTGCACCTGGGTGCTAAAGCCTTGGCAAAGGAGTGTGGCATCTCAATAAGAGCAGCAAGAGAAGTAGTAGCCACCTGTCCTTACTGTCAGCACTCGCCATTGTGGGAGGCAGGAGTCAACCCTCGAGGACTGGAAGCAAATGCTATCTGGCAGACTGACTTTACTGAATGTCCACAGTTGGCCCCCGGAAGGCACCTGGCAATTACAATTGATACATATAGTGGAGTCATCATGGCTACTCAACATCGGAAACAGACCACAACGCAGTTGGCTGCGCATTGGACCACGGTGATGGCGTGGCTTGGAAAGCCCACCGAGATAAAAACAGATAATGGACCATGCTTTCGGGCTCGAAGTACCGAAGAATGGTGCAAAGCTTGGAATATCGTATTAAAACACGGCATTGCTTACAATAGCACGGGGCAGGCAATAGTTGAACGCGCTCATCTCACCTTGAAAGCAAAGATAATACAGCTTGGGGAGGGGGAGGGGTATAAGGGAGCTATACCCGCAGCAGCTCAGCAAACTATTTTAATGCGTGCGCTATATTCGCTTAATCATTTTATACGCGGGCAGGAGCAAGTTACAGCAGTGGAGAAGCACTTTGGCAAAGCTCAAGCAGGCGAGCGCTATCCGCAGGTACGAGTAAGGTTCCCAGGCAGTGAGCAATGGGAGAGAGGATGGAAACTGAGATGCCTGGGGAGGGGCTACGCTGCGGTTGAGAATGAAGGGCGCATAGAATGGGTGCCTGCAAAGTGTGTGAAAGCAGAACTGTGCAAGGATGTACAATGAATAATCCCTTTCTGAGTTGTCTCTTTGCAGGGTCTGCTGACATGGATCCTCATGCTAGCCGTATCATTGGGAAAAGAAATGAGCTCCTTGACAAGATCGCAAGCAATATTGCAACGAGAGCGACACTGGGAGAGGGCGGCAAAAGAGGGATATGAACTGGGATTGGATAGTGTAAAATGTGTTCATCTGATTCGTGTCAATATGGAACGATGCTAGAGTCACACGGTGAAGTGTGACCCTCTAGCATTTGACCGTTCTGTTTGTGCTTGTGTAACCGAGGGCCGTTCAATTGACTTGTTAACTGTCTTAATGGGTTTGTGCTTGTGTAACCGAGGGCCGTTCAATTGACTTGTTAACTGTCTTAATGGTTGGAATGTTGATTGGCGATTTAAGTTGATAATAAAGACAAAAGAAGACCCAAAATTGATCAGATAACTGAGAAACTAACACCTGAGAATTTTAACAAGATAATAAATAATGCTTAGGCCAGTCAAGAGGGCGTTAGCAATGAATGCTGCATTGACAAGAAGCCTCCTAAAAAGATACAATTCAGTAGAACTTCAAGGACTAACAGTGGAAACACCCTGCTACAAAGGAGAGTGACCAAAAAGACTTGCCCCCCCACACCCGTAAAGAGCATGCGGGCTAATCTACATGGCAAGCGTGGCTAATTTAACTACGGCTGACCAACGGCAAGTGGGATGCTTATCACTGACCAATGAGTGTAAACTTAGGCGTGTTTTTACTAATTGTTATTAATTAAGTAACTGAATATAAACCCTGTAATTTTGTATGACGGTATGCACGTTAGGCGGAAGGATCCCCCGTGCATCCAGCGCTGCTTGCTTGTCTCTAGTCAATAAATTGTAAACTTTGATTGAAATTCCGTTGAAGGCTAAATTAATTATAACAGATAGTAATAATTGGAGGGATCTTGTTGTGTGTAGTAATCATGGTTACTTGTGGGCTGCCATTGTTATGCTGTGTTATAAGACAAATCAGGGAGCGCCTGCAAGAGTTACATGAACATAGGCCTGACCGCAATATGTATCCGCTTACGCAAGTAGCTTTGTAGAACTTTTAGCGGCATGGGGAGGGGGAGATGTAGGGAAATAGACAGGGATTGGCGACTGGAAGATCACGGGATGTGACAGAAAGATAGATTCCTCCCCATAGGAGTGGCAGGAACAGGAAGCGCAAGAGCTATATAAGCGTGTCACGCAGTTAAATAAATGGACATTTTGTATCCATCATATTGATGTCTGTACATCACTGTCCCCAGGGTGGGTAGAGCTCTGTGTCCCGGAGATATGCGGCCCAAAATAAGTTCTCCCAAAGAAGCGTACAGCAACAGTATCCCTTTAGAGAAGATGTTACATTTCGCCCAGGAAAATGGACAACTATGGAGAAAGGCATCCAGTATCTAAGGGAATTAGCTGTGCTTGAAGTGATTGATGGTGTCCTGGACGATCAACGGTCATCCAAAATCCAGATGAAGCCGAGTGCACACGACCCACGTGGCGGAGGTTTGTACGGAGCACACCATCTTCACATGCAAACTCATTGGCAGTAATGTCCTGGAAAGGGGACGAGACACCAACGGTGGTGGAGGTGATTGATAGACTCCAGGATTACGACACAAATCTCTCTTCCTCGCTCGTCCTTGTGCTGGTTTTGGCTGAGAAGGGGTTAATTCTCCTCACTGTGGGGGTCGGCTACCTTTCCAACTTCCCTCGATCTTCCTTGTGGCGGGGGGGGGGGGGGGGTGGGGGCTGGGAGGGGGGCAGGGCCATGGTGGGGGCGGCTGACCCCGACTGCCCAATGGCAGGTTCATTCCATACCATGTGACACCATGAACAGTATATGGAGGGGGGGGTAGTGGCAGCGTGGAAGCGGCGCGGCGTCGGGTCGGCGGGCGGCGAGTGGCTGCAGCGCGTGCGGTTCATTCCGGCAGTTCGTTCCCCCTCTCCCCTCCCTTCCCCCTCCCCCGGGGCTTTGCGCCTCTCGTTGTTCTCCTTTACATTGCATTTCTATTGTTGTTTCTTTTAATTTGAATTATTAAACTGTTCTTATCCCAACCCACGAGCATTACCCTTCTGATTCTGTCCCCCATCTACCGGTGGGGGAGTGAGCGAGCGACTGTGTGGGGCTGAGCTGCCGGCTAAACTACGACAGTCTTTTTGGCGCCCAACGTGGGGCTCAAGGGTTGGAGATAACAACAGCCGCTGGTCACAGCACCATGTTGTCCTTTTTGCAGTTGGTGTTAAAGATCGGTGTTGGTTTGTTGAGTCTGCTGTGTTCTGCTGTGATTAGTAATGTTTTGCCTACAAGATTTGTTATACAAACACTGGTTTTCAGCTTTATCTGGTATTTGGGGTTTTTGCTGAAACTGTTACTGTACTTCGGATACCACCTTGTTGAGGCAATTAGCAATTATACCTCCTCCTCGGAGAGATTTTATATGGAGGAAATACAGAATAGTACCTTTGCAACTTTCTTCTATGAGGTCTCCGCCTCTATTACAACAACCTTTTTGTATCTTGAACATCCTTGGGTGGTTAAGGTGCACTTATTGTTAGTTTTTGGGCATGTTGTTGTGGTTTTGACTAAGCAACTTAAGAATATCACCCAGAAATCTGCCCCGAGGCTTGATAGTTACGAGTGGCAGGGCATTTGGGATAGCATGGGCAAATACCTAGGGCAGTGGGCACCCCCAGTGTTTTGGAGTTTCACCCCCGAACAAGTGCAGAATCCTAACAAACTAGTAGAATATTTGGAGAAAGTATGTAGTTATGCTGGGAACTCCAGAGAGACACAGGTATCTGCAACGTGCTGGGGCCTGGCCCATGCATACCGATCCCTGCTCAAGAGTATTCAGTGCCCCCAGGGGGAAGAGAAGGTCTCTGGATTGAAAGGCAAAGTGACTGGAATGTAGACAATCCAGCCCTGACAACAGGCACTGCAGCCACTCAAACCCCCACAACAAGGACCAGAGCTAGCTCAGAAAATAAACCCGTACCAGTATCAGTTGCCCCCATACTGATACAAAAATTCGCGGATACTATCTTTCAAAGTCCGAACCTCCCCGTAAGAGGAAGCGGAGTATCCAGAAAGTTCCCGAAATAAAACTCAATAGCAACAAAGTCACTATT
Source organism: Phalacrocorax carbo (assembly GCF_963921805.1). Taxonomy (NCBI): domain Eukaryota; kingdom Metazoa; phylum Chordata; class Aves; order Suliformes; family Phalacrocoracidae; genus Phalacrocorax; species Phalacrocorax carbo. Next base: position 21,568 of record NW_026990243.1, read on the forward strand.
AAGCAGGCATCCTTTATTACAGCGCTGGGCAGCACTGGGGATTGATCCACCATAAGTGCTCCAGTGATTCGGTAAACTTCCAAAGATTATATACTATGAAGTCATACATATTAATAAGATTCACGAGGATTCATTAACATATGTAAAAGCTCAAGCTGCATGCATAGTTGTCCTTTTAGTGGTCTTTGGGAGTCCTCCAGTGGTCTCTGATGGTCTTCCTCACCTGTCCGCTGGCTGAACTTTGGGTTTCCTTTGCCCATATATAGTCATTGAATGAGCTCCTCGGTCCTTTAGCCTTGGACTGTCACAAGGGGTTGATTTAAACTAGTTCCTCGAGTGCTTATCTCGGCACTGATGTCCTGAGTCTCTGTTATCAATGAATTTACGAGCTTATTCGCTATCTTTTTAATCCTGTCTGGCACCAATTTGCATTCTTCAAAACCCTGAAACTATCTTTGCAAGGGAGGAAACCACAAGAGAACAAGGATGCTTACAATAAGGACTAAGTCAAGGACTGTCAGGGGTTTAGTTCTTTCATTCCCCCCTTTTCTTTAAGCTTTGTAAATTCCTTTACAAAGGTTCTAAATTTTCATATTTCATTATCTTAGGTAAAGCCCAAACTCTTATTGCCAATTTCTTTAGCTTATACCACAAACAGTAATTGACGACACTTAGTATAATAACAAATGCTAACAATATCAAAAGCGGGTGAACTAAAATATTCAAAGTTTTCTCTGCAGAGGGTGAGTACCCTTAAAAGATATCCCACCAATGATGGGCAGTATCAGATTCAATTTGACTCGACAGTCCGACAAGCTTGTCTCCAGTTATTATTGTTTTAATAATAGATTCAGCTAATGTTTTGTTTCGTTTTCCTAAATGTTCTTGAAGTTTCTGTGATTGATTCAGGATTTCATTTAATTTATCGATTGTTAGTTACTAAACACACATATCTGGCATTAACTTCTACAAACATTTCGAACACATTAGGAGACAGGATCGTCCATTTACAATTGTTAACAGAGTGTTCTAATAAGCAGGGCTCATATACTCGAGATTGTTGTCCACACAAGATTCCATCAGAGGTGGTTTCACAAAGATCTAAATCGTATGTTTTGTTATTGTTCCCAATATACTTCCCTTGGAATTCTGGTAACCAATATTCTGGGCTCCCTTGACTCAAAAAGAGGGTTGGCAGAATTAAAAATTTACACATTACTTCGGGGTCAGTTATATTATAGTATACTAATTTTCCTGCACACCATCTATCATAACACTGCACAAATTGTGAATAGGCTTTTATCCAGTGTCTAGGTAAAACCCATTGTCCAAATAATTTTCTCCACATAAATTCATTATTACTCATTAAGTAGGACTGCACCTTATTCTTTTGTTCTAATTGCCACATGACTTGTAGAGTACAGACAGTCCAGTCCACAAATTTTGTCAAATTTTTAAGTGATTGTATCTGGGTAATTATACTCTTATTAAAGAGATATAAGGACTCTTTATCATATTCTAAATTCTGTATCTGAGGATTAAAGGTGGTTGGCATCCATTCAGCCTGAATCTTGATTGCTTGAGCTACATCAAATCCTGCGGTTCCAACTTTACTCCTTAAAGTTTCCAGATCTACTGAATTTAGTAGTCCTAACCCAGTTCCTGCACCTCCGAGTAAAGTATCATACCAAGCTCATTTTACTTTGCAGGGAGGGGTGGCTGGAAAAGATATGTTAAAGAACAACATATGCTTTTGCCTTATCTTTGCCACATTCTTACAAGTGGATGGTAATCTAATTAATTGGTCCTGATTCACTGCAGGTCCTGGATTCAACAATGTTAAGGAGACTGCCACCCCAGCAGTCCTATTAATGCTTCCATTTGTACACATTAGTGTATCCCAGTTACCAGTTTTCCAAGTATGTGTCTCCTTTATGGGGGTGTTATTTTGAAGAAAGCACTTCTTCATCCGCAGTGGAGGCCCTATCCCTTTGATTGCACAACATTTTAAGGCAACATTCGTTATCACAGTGACATTTGTCAAATTTGAACATAATACAAAGGTCATTCCATGCCATCCCGTCAATTTATCACTCCTAGTATAGGGTTCCCACAAAGAGCAGTTTTCAGCAAACTGAACTAATGTATTGGTGTTATTTCCCCAAATCCACCAGAGACTATCAACAGATTCGCTTCTTTTCTTCAGGGGCCAACTGGGAGTAAATGCACTTATTAATTCAAGACAACAACATAGCAATATTAATGTTAGTTTCGGGTCAGCCTTATAGACGTGGGTCCTATGGGTTGGGACTTCCATGGTCCTTCAGGTGCCTTTTTAATTCTGGAATAGTGGATCCAAGCAGCGTGCTTCTCAAGCTTGACCGCAGTGTAAGTCGTAAGCAGAACTTGAAAAGGGCCGCTCCACTTCTCTTCAAGAGGATCACCTGAAATATTTTTAACATAAACCCAATCTCCAGGTTTGAACAAATGCACTGGGGAATCTAACCCCCATGCTCTAGTGGACATCACTAATCCATTTACTTCTTGTAATTGTTTTCCCAATGCAATCAGATATTGTTGTAGATTAATCTCTCCTACCTGGGTGGGATCTTGTCCTTGATATCTAGTCTGAAAGGGTCTCCCATATAGAATTTCAAAAGGACTCAGTTTTTCCTTAGTTCTTGGCTTGACTCGGAGCCTTAGTAATGCAATAGGGAGGGCTTGATCCCACCTTAAATTCGTCTCCTGGCAGATTTTGCTCAATTGTGTCTTTATTAAATGATTCATCTTTTCTACTTGCCCACTTGCTTGCGGGCGATAAGTTGTGTGTAATTTCCAATTAATTTGTAAAAATTTACTAACTTGTTGAACTACTTGTGCCACAAAGTGTGGTCCCCTATCAGAGGAGATCACTTCTGGCACGCCAAATCTGGGAATAATTTCTCTCAATAAGACTTTTGTTACTTCTCGGGCTTTATTTGTTCTGCAGGGGAAAGCTTCAGGCCATCCGGAAAAGGTATCAGTTAATACTAATAGATATCTGTACCCCCCTTTTCTAGGGAGTTCCGTGAAGTCTATCTGCCAGTTCTGGCCTGGAACATTCCCTTTACCAATACTTCCAAATTTCACCCGATTCTCTACCTTTGGGTTATTCTTTAAGCATATTTCGCATCTATCAACTATAGTTTTTATAGTTTGAAACAAATTTCTAGCTATCATCTGCTTGGTGAGGGAATTGTACAAAGCTTCAGTTCCCCAATGAGTTTTATCATGTTCTGTTTTTATTAATTTCCATAATATTCTGAAGGGAACTACTATTTTGTTATCTTTTAACATTGCCCATCCTGTCGGGCCAATTTCAGCCTTTAAATCAGTAATTAACTTCTGATCCTTTTTATCATATTCAACTATCTCAGGTAGTGGCAAAGATTTTTCAGGAATTAGGCCTAATACCTCACCTTGTTCCGCAGCTTGCCTTGCCTCATGATCAGCTAATTTATTTCCCACTTCCCTGTCAGTGTTACCTTTCTGATGTCCTTTGCAGTGCATAATTGCTACTGCTGACGGAAGTTGTACAGCATCTAGAAGTCGCAAAATTATATCAGCATGTTTTATGTCTTTCCCTTGAACGGTTAAAAGTCCTCGCTCTTTCCAAATTGCCCCATGGGCATGAACTACACCAAAGGCATATTTTGAGTCTGTCCAGATATTTACTCGCAAACCTTCAGCAAGCTCTAATGCTCTTACTAAAGCGATTATTTCGGCCCGTTGTGCAGATGTGCCCTTAGGGAGTGACTTTGCTTCCACTACTTGGTCTGTGGTGGTCACCGCATATCCTGCCATTCGAACTCCATTCCTTACAAAACTGCTCCCATCAATATACCAAGTGTGGTCAGCTTCTTCCAGCGGCTCCTCCTTCAAGTCGGGCCTACTCGCATACACAGTCTCAATGGTTTCTATGCAGTCATGCACGACAGTCTCCATTTCCTGTTTATCAGTTAAAAAGGAAGCAGGATTGATAATAGTGGATGTGACAATTCCTATATCATCCTGTTCCATCAAAACTGATTGATATTTCAAGAATCTTGATGGCGAGAGCCAGTGTCCCCCTTTTTGTTCTAAAACGGAGGTTACAGTGTGGGAAGTGTGCACAATCATCTTCTGTCCCAATGTGAATTTTCGGGCTTCTTGGATAATCAAGACCACGGCAGCTACTGCCCGAAGGCATCCTGGCCATCCTTTGCTTACTTCATCCAATTGTTTGGAGAAGTATGCAACAGCTCGTTTATAAGGACCCAATTTCTGGGCCAAAATTCCCAAAGCTACTCCTTGCCTTTCATACGAGAACAGCCAAAAGGGCTTAGTTACATCGGGCAGGCCCAAAGCTGGAGCCCTCATTAGTTCCAATTTCAGTTCTTTGAATGCCCGCCTGGCTTCATCTGTCCATATTAATTGTGTCAAGCTATTTTTCAACAGTTCATACAAAGGTTTAACCAGAAGTCCATAATTATAGATCCATAATCGGCACCAACCTGTCATTCCCAGAAAGGTTCGAAGTTCTTTTACCGTGGTTGGTTCTGGAGTCCTGCAAATGGCTTCTTTCCGGTCATTCCCGAGCTGTCTCTGTCCCTTAGAAATCACGAATCCCAAGTATATTACTTCTTTCTTCAAGATCTGGGCTTTCTGTAATGAGACTCGGTAACCACTTAGTCCAAGAAAGTTTAACAAACTCACAGTCCATTCTTTACATTCTTCATCCTTTTCTGTGGCTATCAAAATATCATCTACATACTGTAAAAGAGTACCATTTCCTGGAGGTCTTTCCCAGGCCTCTAATTCTTTAGCTAATTGATTTCCAAAGATCGTGGGGCTGTTTTTAAATCCTTGAGGTAACACTGTCCAGGTTAGTTGGGTTTTTCGTCCCGAGTCAGGGTTTTCCCATTCAAAGGCAAATAAATTGCGGCTTTCAGGGGCCAAGGTGAGGCAAAAGAATGCATCTTTCAGATCTAATACTGTGAACCATTCATAAGTTTCTTTTAAATTAGTTAGTAAGGTGTATGGGTTTGCCACTACCGGATATAGATCTTCAACTATCTTATTTATTGCCCGCAGGTCTTGTACCAATCGATATGTTTTGCCATCAGGCTTTTTGATAGGCAAAATAGGAGTGTTATACTCTGAAGAGCATTCAATCAATAATCCAAATCTTATGAATTCCTCTATAATACTTTTCACTCCTCGCCTGTCCTCTAATTTCAGGGGATATTGCCTTACTTTGACAGGCTGTGCCCCCACTTTGAGTTTAACAACAACCAATTCTGCATTTTTGGCCTTTCCAGTGATTCCTGATGCCCATACTCCTGGATATACCTGGTCTTTTATTTTCTGTATAATTTCCTGTCCCCTAACCTGTGGTTCAGTGAGGGTCAAACTTAAAATTTCAATGTGGTTTTCTTCTGGTATTTTAAATTCAATTTCCCCTTCATTAAATTTTATTTCAGCATTCAATTGTTCTAGTAAGTCTCTTCCCAAAAGTGGTCTAGGAGCTTCAGGCAGGTAGAGAAATTTGTGAATCCCTACACTTTTCCCAATTTTGAATTTCAAGGGTTTCAAAAAGAAAGCTTTCTCGACCTGTCCGGTTGCTCCCACAATATTAACATTTTGTTTACTTATGGGCAGTAACTCCTGATTTAATACTGAAAATGTGGCACCTGTATCTACTAGAAATTCTACAGGTTTTTCTTCTTTCCCTAGCTGTATTTTTACCAAGGGTTCCGCTAGGGAAGATTCCCCTGGTCTCCATCAACTTTCTTCCGTGCTGGCAACTGTCACCGGTTTGCTCAATCTTGGGCAATCCTTCTTCCAATGCCCCATTTGCTTACAATAAGAGCATTGATCTCTCAAGAGGGGTTGATTTCTTCTGGGTGGGGCACTTACACCACTTCTTACAACTCCTCTCCCCTCATTAGTGTTGTTTATCTGACCCCCTGTGGTGCGCAAGGCAGCCACTGTAGCATTAGCAATTGTTCTGCCCATCATTCTCTCCTTCTGACTGTCTCTGTTCCGATACACTTGCCAAGCAGTCTCCAGCAATTTTTCTAAATCTCTTGCATCTGTTCCTTGCACTTTCTGTAACTTTCTCCTGTTTGGTTGGGGTCCCAGCCAGGATCGGTTATCCACCGTTCCTGGCAGGGTTCCAGCCAAAACCAGAGCCTGTACCTGGGCTCTGGCTGCTCTCACAACCATCTGCTTCTCCGACTCACTAAACACCACATCCAACATTGCATCCACATCCTCCCAATCAGGGTCCTGAGTTTTCACAATCAATTCAAATCCTTTAGCAACCTTTTCAGGATCGTCCCGATAATTCCCTGCAGTAATTCGCCAGCCGTCCAAGTCTGCTAAAGTAAAAGGCACTTTGATTCTAACAGGTCCTCCCACTCCCATCGCCTGCCTTAGAGGGGCCTGTATAATAGGTCCCATTTTACTCCGAGTTCTGGCAGTGATGGGAGAAAATCCGATATCAGTTTCTTCCCTGACTCCTGCCTCCGATTCTTTAACCCCGACTGCACCAGCATCTCCTTCCCTATCACCTTCTCTCTCTGGCGGAGGCAAATAATCCTCCAGCCTTTCATTCTGTGAGCCAACTTTTAAACATCTCTGTCCAATGCTACACGCCGAACAACACCTCTTTAATTTTGTCTTTTGCTTATTTTTCTCTTTTTCTATCGCCAGAACCATAGGGTCCTGGGGTGTTAGATTGATTCCACATTCTTTCTGCCATTCAGGGTGATTTCGCAGGGTGAAAAACATATCGGCATAACCCACTTCATCCCATTTTCCTTCACGGCGTAGAAATAAAATGAGTTGTAACAAAGTATTATACTTTAAAGTTCCATTAAAAGGCCATTTTTCTCCTTCATCTAGCTTATATAAAGGCCACCACTGATTACAATATTTTATCAAGGTTTTACGATCCACACTACCTCCAGGTGTTTCCCCGATATCTTTCCAGTGGGCCAAAATGCAGCCCAAAGGGCTCTTTTTCAGAACTCCACCCTGTTGGTTCCCCATTCTTAAACTTATACTACACAAAGACAAAGACAAAGACAAAGGCTAGGGTATAAACACCACACACAATTAACAATTACAGCACAGACACAATAACCACTACTACCTCCCACTGATAACAAATGCCAGCATAAGCTGGTCAGAAACTTGCAAATACGCGTATACCAAACATATAGCGTATATCACATACGCATATGTAAACCAAAATCAAATACAAATGCACAAACAAACGACCATACCAATCAATTGATCAATACAACCATGCAACGTAGTAACCAAGTGATTAATACAAATCGTACATGCAATTGTATGCTACCCTGCGGGGTTCTCACGAACTGCGACTGACGGGTAGCTTCAAATGACCGGTCCCCAAAACCAAAAAGAATGCCTTATTCTTACCAGAGGTCCTTGTCTGCCCCCGCACGGATCCGCCGAATCGGGGAGTCCCTCCAGAGAATTCTCCGGGGCCGGCCAAGGGAGTCTCCGACTCAGGGGGTCCTGCAGCCGGACAGAGATGGTCCCATCTGGGTCGCCAAAACTGATACAAAAATTCGCGGATACTCTTTCAAAGTCCGAACCTCCCCGTAAGAGGAAGCGGAGTATCCAGAAAGTTCCCGAAATAAAACTCAATAGCAACAAAGTCACTATTAAGCAGGCATCCTTTATTACAGCGCTGGGCAGCACTGGGGATTGATCCACCATAAGTGCTCCAGTGATTCGGTAAACTTCCAAAGATTATATACTATGAAGTCATACATATTAATAAGATTCACGAGGATTCATTAACATATGTAAAAGCTCAAGCTGCATGCATAGTTGTCCTTTTAGTGGTCTTTGGGAGTCCTCCAGTGGTCTCTGATGGTCTTCCTCACCTGTCCGCTGGCTGAACTTTGGGTTTCCTTTGCCCATATATAGTCATTGAATGAGCTCCTCGGTCCTTTAGCCTTGGACTGTCACAAGGGGTTGATTTAAACTAGTTCCTCGAGTGCTTATCTCGGCACTGATGTCCTGAGTCTCTGTTATCAATGAATTTACGAGCTTATTCACTATCTTTTTAATCCTGTCTGGCACCAATTTGCATTCTTCAAAACCCTGAAACTATCTTTGCAAGGGAGGAAACCACAAGAGAACAAGGATGCTTACAATAAGGACTAAGTCAAGGACTGTCAGGGGTTTAGTTCTTTCAATACACAAGACGAAATATTGGAAGCGGACATCAACTCGTTTAGAACGGGATGATGAAGAACCAGGGCCATCACGGGGAGAGGAGGGAGAAGTAATAAATGAAATAGAGACCACCCGATCCCTGTCCTTAAGTGAGTTGGGAGATATGCAAAAAGATTGTCGTTCAGGTGAGCACATTGCCACCTGGCTGCTCCGATGCTGGGATAATGGGGCCAGTAGCCTGGAACTAGAGGGAAAAGAAGCCAAACAATTGGGATCCCTTTCTGGGGAAGGGGGCGTTGACAAAGCAATTGGAAAAAACCCACAAGCCCTCAGCCTCTGGAGGCGACTCCTATCCGGAGTGAAGGAAAGGTATCCCTTTAAAGAATATGTTACATTTCGCCCAGGAAAATGGACAACTATGGAGAAAGGCATCCAGTATCTAAGGGAATTAGCTGTGCTTGAGGTGATTGATGGTGACCTGGATGATCAACGGTCATCCAAAATCCAGATGAAGCCGAGTGCACATGACCCACGTGGCAGAAGTTTGTACGGAGCGCACCATCTTCGCATGCAAACTCATTGGCAGTAATGTTCTGGAAAGGGGACGAGACACCAACGGTGGTGGAGGTGATTGATAGACTCCGGGATTACAACACAAATCTCTCTTCCTCGCTCGTCTCTGCTGTGGAGAAACTATCCCAAGAGGTCCAGCAACTCAAAGAAGATAGGTCCTGCTCCCCACCTCTACAGAGTAGTGTCTCAGCTGTTAGGTATAAGCGTCCTTTGGCTCAAAGGAGGGGATACACACCATGGGCCACCCTATGGTTCTACCTGCGTGACCACAGAGAGGACATGATGAGGTGGGATGGCAAGCCTACCTCGACCCTACAGGCACGAGTGCATGAACTGCAAGGAAGAACAGTCACTCCGGGAGGTTCTTCCAGGAAAGCTGCTGCTCCAATTTCCAGTGAGCAAGTCCCCAGACAGAGGAGTAGAAGCGCAGATTTTATTTCTAAGCGTAATAGAGGGACTCCTGATTCACATTTGCAGGAAGTGAGTTGTGACTGCCATGATCAAGACTAGAGGAGCCCTGCCTCCAGCCAGGTGGAGGAAAGGGATAACCAGGCTTACTGGACTGTGTGGATCCAATGGCCTGGCACGTCCAACCCACAGGAGTATAAACCTTGGAGACGGAGGAAACTAAACAGCTGTCTACCTTGCCTGGCTTCTCGAAGGACCCTTCTGTTGTGGGGTTGCTGAAGGTCGAAGAACAACAGATGCCAATCGCCACCACAACAGTGCACCGGCGGCAATATCGCACCAACTGAGACTCTCTGATCCCCATCCATGGGCTCATTCACCAACTGAGGAGCCAAGGAGTCATCAGTAAGACCCACTCACCCTTTAACAGTACCATATGGCCAGTGCAGAAGTTTGATGGAGAGTGGAGGCTAACAGTAGACTATCGTGGCCTGAACGAAGTCACTCCACCGTTGAGTGCTGCTGTGCCAGACATGCTAGAACTTCAATACGAACTGGAGTCAAAGGCGGCCAAGTGGTATGCCACAATTGATATCGCTAATGCATTCTTCTCAATCCCTCTGGCAGCAGAGTGCAGGCCACAGTTTGCTTTCACATGGAGGGGCGTCCAGTACACCTGGGATCGACTGCCCCAGGGGTGGAAACACAGTCCTACCATTTGCCATAGACTGATTCAGACTGTACTGGAACAGGGAGAAGCTCCAGAACACCTTCAATACATTGATGACATCATTGTGTGGGGCAACACAGTGGAAGAATTTTTTGAGAAAGGAGAGAGAATAGTCCAAATCCTTCTGAAAGCTGGTTTTTCCATAAAACAAAGTAAGGTGAAGGGACCCACACAAGAGATCCAGTTCTTAGGAATCAAATGGCAAGATGGTTGTCGTCAGATTCCAATGGATGTGATCAACAAAATAGCAGCCGTGTCTCCACCAACTAGCAAAAAGGAAACACAAGCTTTCTTGGGCGTTGTGGGTTTTTGGAGAATGCATATTCCAAATTACAGTCTGATTGTAAGCCCTCTCTATCAAGTGACCCGTAAGAAGAATGATTTCAAATGGGGCCCTGAGCAACGACAAGCCTTTGAACAGATTAAACAGGCAATAGGTTATGCAGTAGCCCTTCGGCCAGTCCGGGCAGGACAAGATGTAGATAATGTGCTCTACACCGCAGCCGGGGACAACGGTCCTAGCTAGGAGCCTCTGGCAGAAAGCACCAGGGGAGACCCGAGGTCGACCCCTAGGGTTTTGGAGTCGGGGATACAGAGGGTCCGAAGCCCGCTATACTCCAACTGAAAAAGAGATATTGGCAGCATATGAAGGGGTTCGAGGTGCTTCAGAAGTGGTTGGTACTGAGGCACAGTTGCTCCTGGCACCCCGAATGCCAGTGCTGGGCTGGATGTTCAGAGGGAACGTCCCCTCCACACACCATGCAACTGATGCTACGTGGAGTAAATGGGTTGCACTGATCACCCAGCGGGCTCGAGTAGGAAACCCCAGTCGCCCAGGAATCTTGGAAGTGATTATGGACTGGCCAGAAGGCAAAGACTTTGGAATATCACCAGAGGAGGAGGTGACACGTGCTGAAGAAGCCCCACTGTATAACACACTGCCAGAAAAAGGAGAAGCAGTATGCCCTGTTCACTGATGGGTCCTGTCGCCTTGTGGGAAAGCACTGGAGATGGAAGGCTGCTGTATGGAGTCCTACACGACAAGTAGCAGAAACTGCTGAAGGAGAAGGTGAATCGAGCTAGTTTGCAGAGGTAAAGGCCATCCAGCTGGCCTTATGTGCTGGTTTTGGCTGAGAAGGGGTTAATTCTCCTCACTGTGGGGGTCGGCTACCTTTCCAGCTTCCCGAGTTCTGCCGCGTGGCGGGGGGGGCTGGGAGGAGCAGGGCCATGGTGGGGGCGGCTGACCCCGACTGGCCAATGGCAGGTTCATTCCATACCATGTGACACCATGACCAATATATTGAGGTGGGGGCAGTTGCAGCGCGAGCGCGGAGGCGGCGCGGCGTCGGGTCGGCGGGCGGCGCGCGGCTGCGGCGCGGGCAGTTTGTTCCGGCGGTTCGTTTCCCCCTCTCCCCTCCCTTCCCCCCTCCCCCGGGGCTTTGCGCCTCTCGTTGTTCTCCTTTACATTGCATTTCTACTGTTGTTTTCTTTTAATTTGAATTATTAAACTGTTCTTATCCCAACCCACGAGCGTTACCCTCCTGATTCTCTCCCCCATCTACCGGTGGGGAGTGAGCGAGCGACTGTGTGGGGCTGAGCTGCCGCTAAACCACGACACCTTAGCAACATTGCTGAACGGGAAAAGTGACCAGTGCTCTATCTCTATACTGATTCCTGGATGGTGGCAAATGCCCTGTGGGGCTGGCTGCAGCAGTGGAAGCAAAGCAACTGGCAACGCAGAGGCAAACCCATCTGGGCTGCCGCACTGTGGCAAGATATTGCTGCCCGGGTAGAGAAACTGGTTGTAAAGGTACGGGTTGTGGATGCTCACGTCCCCAAGAGTCGGGCCACTGAAGAACATCGAAACAACCAGCAGGTAGATCAGGCTGCCAAGATTGAAGTGGCTCAGGTGGATCTGGACTGGCAGCATAAGGGTGAACTGTTTCTAGCTCGGTGGGCCCATGACACCTCAGGCCATCAAGGGAGAGATGCAACATACAGGTGGGCTCGTGATCGAGGGGTGGACTTGACCATGGACGTTATTGCGCAGGTTATCCACGAATGTGAAACATGTGCTGCAATCAAGCAAGCGAAGCGGGTAAAGCCTCTGTGGTATGGGGGACGATGGCTGAAATATAAATATGGGGAGGCCTGGCAAATTGACTCTATCACACTCCCACAGACCCGCCAAGGCAAGCGCCATGTTCTCACCATGGTAGAAGCAACCACCGGTTGGCTGGAAACATATCCTGTCCCCCACGCCACTGCCCGGAACACTATCCTGGGTCTCGAAAAACAAGTGCTGTGGCGACATGGCACCCCAGAGAGAACTGAGTCAGACAATGGGACTCATTTCCGAAATAACCTTATAGACACCTGGGCCAAAGAGCAGGGCATTGAGTGGGTGTATCACATCCCCTATCACACACCAGCCTCTGGGAAAATCGAAAGATACAATGGACTATTAAAGATGACACTGAGAGCAATGGGGGGGTGGAACATTTAAACACTGGGATACACATTTAGCAAAAGCCACCTCGTTAGTCAACATGAGGGGATCTGCCAGGCGAGCTGGCCCTGCCCAATCAGAATCCTTACGTACTGTGGAAGGGGATGGAGTCCCTGTAGTGCACATAAAAAATATGCTGGGCAAGACAGTCTGGGTTATTCCTGCTTCCAGCAGAGGGAAACCCACTCGTGGGATTGCGTTTGCTCGAGGACCTGGGTGCACTTGGTGGGTGATGCGGGAGGATGGAGGAGTCCGGTGTGTACCTCAGGGGGATTTAATTTTGGGTGAAAACAGCCAATGAACTGAATAATATGCTGTTAATTGCTATATGATGTTGTATGTCATCACTACTATGGTTGCATCAATGGAATGTTAGCATGGTGGGAATCTCCCAATTAATAATAATAGCAAATGAACTTTCAATGGAACCGAGCAAAGTGCAGCAGTGAGAGAACAAGAACTACCAGTGCAGCGGTGATGGAACAAGGACTGACATGCAACAATCTGACCCCACGCACATCGCCTTTCTGAAGGACCCTTACAAGAGATGAAATCCAAAGTCATGGACTAAATGAACTCAATGGACATTTCACAGGCATTTTACAGGGGTGGTCCATAGACTAGGGGAATGATAAATGAAAAATCTGTGTATATATATATATTGTTAAAGGATGAGAAGATGGATAGGGATTATTGAAGTTGTACTGAATAGTATGGGACCTGAGCATGATGTCAATGATATGGAATAAGGGGTGGATACTGTCATGGTTTTAGCTGGGATAGAGTTAATTTTCTTCACTCTAGCTGGTATAGTGCTGTGCTTTGAACTTAGCATGGAAAAAAAAAACCTGTTGAGATAACACACAGATGTTTAGGCTGTTGCTGGGCAGCGCTTATACTAGTCAAGGACATGTCTAGCCTCCCATGCTCTGCTGGGTGCACAAGAAGCCGGGAGGGGAGGGGGCACAGCTAAGAGAGCGGATTCAAACTGACCAAAGGGATATTCCATATCATGTAACGTCATGCCCAGTATGCTACCTGGGAGGGGCTGGCCGGAGGAGGGAGGGAGCAATCGCGGCTCGGGGACGGGCAGCGTCGGTCGGCGGGTGGTGAGCGGTTGTATCGTTTGTGTTTCCGTGGTTTTTTTTCCTGTTTTCCCTTTCCCTTCCTTTTCCCTTTTATTATATTAACATTATTGTAATTATTATCATAATCATTTATCATTATGATTTTATTGTAATCATTAAACTGTGCTTATCTCAACCCACAAGTGCTTTTGCTCGTCTGATTCTCTTCCCCATCCCACAGGGGTGGGGGGGGTGAGCGAGCGGCTGCGTGGTGTTCAGTTGCCAGCTGAGGCTGAACCACGACACACATATGGTCGTGAGTTGGCCCATCGGGTAATCTTGTCACAGTGCGTTGCAAGGTGTGTTGGTTTGAACTGGTGTTCTGACTCTTATCTAGGTGGAGATGTCTTTAGTTCCTTTTGTTTTGGTTTGGACTGGCACCTGCTGCTAGATTGTTTGCATCCCTCCAGGATGTCCCCATCAGGCTTGTGAAGTTTATTTCCTTGAGTGCATTCTTGCCTGAGGCCTCTTACAACACGTGAGGCTGGGACATACCACACCTGTGGGTGTGTCCATGGGGTAGGACATGCCACACTCATGGGGTCGGGGGTGCTGTGCCCGTGGGGCTCGGACATGCCGTGCCCATGGGGCTGGGTGGGGGTGGTGTCTGCGGGGGGGACACGCCAAGCCCATGGGGACTAGGGGGTGCTCATGGGCCGTGTCCGGCCCCAGCACTGTCCAGTCGAGCCGATGTCGGGCCAGAGGGTAAACGGTCAGCCTGGCCGCGGGGCAGTGGCGAAGCGTCATGGTGATGGCAGCCCCCCTTCAGCGCTGAGTCAAGCCCCGCTTCACCTGAGACCGCCCCTTCCCCGCTGTCATGACACACCCGCATGTGGAGGGGGCGAGCCGGGGGCGGGTTCTCGGCGCCGCGCGTCACCAACTCTACGCCCACCCATTGGCCATGCGGCTTCACCGCTCACCTCGCCCCTCGCTGTGACCCGCCCAGTGCACCAATCAGCGCGGGGAAGGCGGGTGAGGGGGGCGCGTCCCTGCCGGCGCACGGAAGGAACGGCCGGAACCGCGGCAGTGGAGGGGGTGTTGGTGGGTTTGGCAGGGAGGTCTGGCCGAGGCGTGTTAATGTACTCCGTCCTAGCCACCTCCCCCTCCTCTCCCGTTCCAGAAGGTTCGGGGGCAGCTGCGGCAAGTGGGCCCCACAGCCCGTGGGCCCTGACCGGGGGGGGCGAGAGCTGGGGGGGCTGCGGGCGAGGGGTCCGTGACCAGGATGGGGCGGGGTGTGAGCTGAGGGGGGCAATGACCGGGCAGAACTGGGGGGGGGGGGCTGTGGTCGGGCATGCTGGGACCGGCATAGGAGCCTGGGATCGTGGGAAACTGTGGCAGGAGGTGCCGGTGGTGGTGGGGGTAGCATGCAGCAGCAGGCGGCGGTGTGATCAGAGAAGGGCGGGGGGGGGGGGCGGGGCGGGGAGGGGATGTGCCCTCCTTCTCCCCTCTCCTGCGGGATTTCGGTGCCTGGGGAGCCGTGGCTTCGGGAGGGCTGTGGCAGGAAGGTCCAGCAGAGGCAGGTCTGAGGGGAGTTTGGGGGGCATGGACACACACGGCTGGTCTGTGAACAGGGCTGCTGCCCAGGAGGGGTGCACTGTGGCTGGGGCGGTGCAGGCTGTACTTGACGGGTGCCCCCCATCCTAGCTCCCAGCCCCCCCGCCAAGGCCCCCAGCAGCTCAAGGAGGCTGTGCTATCCCTGGTCTTGCCCACCGAGGCCACGTCCTCTCCTCGTGGGCATGGACAGCCTATCCACAGCTCTGTGGACAGGATGGGGCCTCTTCCTTCTTCAGGGCATCAGTTCAAACCCAGCCCTGGCTGGGACACACTGTTCTTGTCCCTGCTGGATGGCCCATGCCTGAGGGACCTGTGGTGGTGGGGCCGTGCAGCCCGCCGAGGTGGGGAGCGGGAGATGCGGCTCACCTGGCACCTGCCTCGTGGGTAAATCACAGTCTTTGGCATGGGGCTGTAAAAACAGTGCTGGAGCGGGTGTGAATCCCCAGCACCCGCAGCGAGAGGCCTGCTGCACTCTGGTGACAGCCACCAAGGCGGAAGGACTGTTCAGGGAGACATTTACTCACCCAAAATGAGCAGCTACAGACCTGGTGGAGTTTTCAAGCATTTTTCTGTGGCTGAGGTGCCCGATTTCTATAGAAATCGCATAGGTAATGCATGGCATACTCTTGGCAGTCCCAGATGTTACACTTGTACAGAAGCTCTGCTCATGCTTTCTATTAGGGGAGACAGAGGGGACAGCTGTGTGATGGGAGTTAGGGTTGTGGGCTTGCTTGCAACCCACCTGTGAACATGACCCATCTGGTGACATGTACAAGGGGCATAGACTTATCTCCAGAGTTCCAGACTTATTTTTTTTTTTAAGGAAGGAGCATGGAGTTTGGTGCTGCTGTGGAAAATGTATGCTAGAGGAATGTCGTGCT
The DNA here is from genome assembly GCF_963921805.1 of Phalacrocorax carbo. Taxonomy (NCBI): domain Eukaryota; kingdom Metazoa; phylum Chordata; class Aves; order Suliformes; family Phalacrocoracidae; genus Phalacrocorax; species Phalacrocorax carbo. The sequence goes on from NW_026990243.1 coordinate 37,588, forward strand.
GTGTCTTAGGGTATTTTAAAAGTCACTTCCACTCAGTGCCTTTTTGAAAAGCATTGCACAAGCAAAGATCTTGTTATGCGCCTGTCCTCATCTGCCTGAATTCTCTTCTTGCCTTAGCAAAGAGGGGAAGTTGGGACCTTGTGGGGAGTGTAGCAGGATTGAACCCCGATGCAAAGGAGAGTCTTGGCAAACTGGTAACATATGCAGAAGGTCTGGCAGGTGAAACAGGAGAAAACAACCCAATGTGATAGTACTAGAGCTGCTTTTGGCTGGGCTCTGCTTTAAAAAGAGGTTGAGGACCTGGAGAATTAAGTTATCCTGTAAAGCCTTGCTGCTGCCTTATTTCATAGTAGCAATTCACATCATGCAGGTCTTGGTGTGAGTGAGCTGTGGGGCCCTGGTAGGGACTACATGTCCCAGCATGCAGCTCCCTCCATGCAGCCCAGCTGCTGGCTTGTACATTTTGTCAGTCTGGGATCTGCAGCTTTCTGGCAGCTCTGCCTGAGCTGAGGGCAGGGCAGCAGTGGGAGCTGGGTGGGCAGGGAGGTAGGTACAGGGTTTGGATCAGAGTGGGGCATTGCCACTGCAGCATCTCTTGCAGAGGAGGCAGCACCTGCCTTTGCTTCATCTGTGGTGGCTGTTCCTGTGACATTTTGCCAGGTTCCTGCTGACTCTTGTGGGCCCTGAATGCATCCCTTCCCATGGACCCTGAGGTGGTCAGGATGTGCAGGGACCACAGAGCACTCCTGCTGCCCCAGCCATAGAGCTGGCTGTCCTCGGGAAGCTGGGCATGTGGACCAAGGTCTGGCCTGCAAGTGGGGCAGGGCTGGGGCTGTTTCAGCACTACCACTCGCCTTGTTTCTGTTCCCTGCGTGAGAGGCTTACCCACCACCAGAAGGAAAGCTGGGGGGGGCTCACCTTGCACTGACTTTGGGGGACCCTGCTGTTTGAAGTGTGGCTTGCTGAGGGGCTCACTTGCTCCCCTGCCTTTGCAGCAAGCTGGGCAGAGCAGCTCTCAATGCTCTGTTCTTCATGTCTGCCCTCTTTGCAGAAATGGACTTTAGAGAACAACGTACCATTTTAGTTTTACTGGTGGGGTTGCTGTTTCACTCCTGGCAGCTTGCTCCAAGGCAGATGAAGCCCCTAGTCTGTACACCCTCCCTCTGCTGTGGTGCTGAGCTTTCCCAGCCCCTCTTCCCTCAGCAGTTTCACATCTTCTGAGCATGCAGAGCAGGAGGAGGAAAGGAAGTTCCCTCCATGAGTTCAGTGGACATCTGAGGGCAGGGAAGCACATCTGCACTGCTGGTCTTCCTCCTTGCTGTCTGCTACCAGCTGCTTGCCCTGGCATGTTTCTGCACAGCTGTGCTGAGCAGCAGAGGGCAGAGACACCCAGAACTTCCCTACTGCTTCTGAGTCTGAGGGTGGTTCAAGGGGATAGCAACAAAAAGAGGGCTAAGGAGAATCTATCCTTCATTGGATGCAGGGGGAAACAGTGACAAAGGATGAGGGAATGGCTGAGGTACTTAATGCCTTCTTTGCCTGTCTTTAATAGTAAGACCAGTTGTTCTTGGGGTAACCAGCCCCCTGAGCTGGAAGACAGGGACAGGGAGCAGAATGAAGCCCCCATAATCCAAGGGGAAATGGTTAGTGACCTGCTACACCACTTAGACACACGCAAGTCTATGGGGCCAGATGGGATCCACACAAGGGTACTGAAGGAGCTGCCAGAAGTGCTCACCAAGCCACTTTCCATCATTTATCAGCAGTCCTGGCTAACTGGGGAGGTCCCAGTTGACTGGAAGCTAGCAAATGTTGGTGAGGAGCACAGAGGCGGCAAGGGCAAGTCCTGTGGCTCAGTGCTAGATCAGGGCAGGCAAGGCGGTTCCTCATACCCGAGAAGCCCGAGGGTGAGCAGAGGGACACGTCAGGAGCCGGCAGCTCTCGCGAGCGAGGCTAACGTGCAGCTGATGCGGCGTGGAGCGTTGCCAGAAGCAACAGCGGGAGATTTAAATGGCCCCTAGGGAGCGCGGTGAACAGGACGGGCAAACAGGGTGTGGCGCATCAGAAGGGTGTGGCGCAGCAGTTTGCACGGCAGTTCGCGCAGGCAGGGTGAGCAGGAAGGACGCCGCAGCCCGCTTGTAGGTCTACAGCTCAGGCAAGTGCTTTGCTCTCTGGCGAAACAGTGGGTACTTGCCTCAGAGCTAAAACCACTGTTCATTCAGCAAAAGCCCCTGAGATGTCAGACGCATCCACCCAGATGGATCTGGTAAGAAAGGATACATCAGTACAGGCAGTGGGTTGTGGCAATTGCCCAAACCCCTCTCCTGATGAAAAGGTAAGTACCTGCACGAGGTGTGCACAGGTTGATGACCTGTTACATCAGGTGGCTGAACTGCAGGAAACAGTTAAGAGGCTGTGCAGAATTAGAGGAGCTGAGGCAGAGATAGACAAGTGGCTTCAGAATCATGTTCCTGTGGCAGACACCTCTGAGAATGAGGCACCGTGGACCCTGGTGACTCACAGAAGCAGGATTCCACGTCAGCCTGCACTCTCCACCATCACAATCAGAAACAGATATGAAGCCTTAATGACTGAGGACACCCATGAGCAAGGTCTGCAAAGTCCCCTGCAAGGGGAAACTGTACCAGCAACACACAGTGGATGTCATAAAAAGAAATGACGAGTGCTGTGGTGGGTGACTCCCAGTTGAAGGGTACTGAGGCACCTATCTGCCGACCTGACAGGGAGTCACGAGAGGTACGCTACGTTCCAGGAGCCAAGGTTTGAGATGTGGCTGAGAGGGTGCCTACACCTACAGACTACTACCCACTGCTAGTATTTCATGTAGGCATGAATGACACTGAGAGCCGTAACCTGGGTAAAATCAAGGAAGACTTTTGAGCCCTGGGGGGGGCAAGTGAAAAACATTGGCGCCCAAGTGATCTTCTCTTCCATTTTGCCAGTTTGAGGGAAGGGAGCAGCCAGAAACAGGTGCATAATGAATATCAACTCCTGGCTACATGGCTGGTACCACCGTGAGGGGTTTGGCTTTTATGACAATGGGGTGTTCTTCAATGACGACAACATGCTAGGGAGGGATGGAATCCATCTGTCTAAAAGGGGTAAGGGAATCTTCAGCAGTAGGCTGGCTAATTTGGTGAGGCGGGCTTTAAACTAAAGGACTTGGGGGGTGGGATCCGTGGAGAAAATGCTCACACCAGCACATCCAGCGGGGGAGTAAGTCAGGCCAAGTAGTGTGGTGACAAAGGTTCCTTATCTGTCTCCCAAGAGGTGAAACAAAAGAGTAAACACCTCAAGTGTATGTATACAACTGTACACAGTCTAGGTAACAAACAGGAGGAACTGGAGCTCCGTGCCCACTCAGAAGGGTATGACATCACAGGGGTAACTGAAACATGGTGGGACAACTCAAATGACTGGGGGATCGCAATGGATGGTTACAGGCTCTTTCGTAAGGACAGGCAAGGTAGAAGAGGTGGAGGAGTTGCACTCTACATCAAGGAACACCTTGAATGTATTGAAGTCAACTATGGTGACAGCAACTGCTCTATTGAATGCCTCTGGGTTAAAGTCAAAGGGGTCATCTCCAAGCAGGACCTCACAGTGGGCATCTGCTATTGACCTCCTAACCACGATGACGAAGCTAACAAAGCAATACTTGGGGCACTAAAGCAAGCTTCTGGCCAACAGAACCTGGTCCTGATGGGTGACTTCAACTACCCAGACATCTGCTGGAAGAACAATACGGCAGCTTGCATGTCATCCACCAAGTTCCTGGAATGCGTAGGGGACTGTTTCCTGATACAAATGTTAGATGTGCCAACCATGAATGAGGCACTGCTGGACTTGTTATTCACAAACTGAGAAAGCCTGCTTTGTAATATCTCAGTTAGTGATAGCCTTGGCTGCAGTGACCACAATATTGTGGAGTTCGGGATCCTGCTGAGTGTGCTGAAGGTCAGCTCTAAGACAAGGGTTCTGGATTTTAGAAGAGCAAACTTCAGTTCACTCAGGGCTCAGTTGGGAGGGATTCAATGGGAAGCTTCCATGGAAGACAAAGGAGCTAGTGAGAGCTGGGAATTCTTCAAGAACTCTCTATTGGAAGCACAAAGCCAATTTATCCCCTACAAAGGAAAGGGAAGTAAGCAGAGCAAGAGGCCCCCTTGGCTCAACCATGACCTCCTGGGTGCACTCAAATCCAAAAGGGAAGCATACCAGAGATGGAGAAGTGGAGGATTATCTGTCGAGAGCTACAAGGGCAATTCCAGAGTGTACAGAGATGCAGTTAGAAAAGCAAAAGCCCATCTCGAATTGAAACTGGCTGTAGATGTGAAAAATAACAAGAAAGGTTTCTTCAGACATGTCAACCATAAGCAGAAAAAGAAGGAAAACATAGGCCCACTGCTAAACGGAAAAGGAGAATCAATCACCAATGATGCAGAAAAGGCAGAGTTCCTCAGCACTTTCTTCACCTCTGTCTTTACCAGCACTGTAGGGTCCCAGGCTTTGGGAACAAAATTGCCAATTCATCCAAACACCGACCCACCATCGGTGAAGGAAGAGTTAGTACATGAATTACTACAGGAGCTTGACCCCTACAAATCAATGGGCCCTGACACCATCCACCCGAGGGTGTTGAGAGAGCTGGCTGACATCATCGCAAGGCCACTCTCCATAAACCTCGAGAAGTTGTGGAGAACAGGGGATGTCCCAGAGGACTGGAGGAAGGCAAATGTTACCCCTATCTACAAGAAAGGCTCGAGGGAGGATCCAGGTAACTATAGGCCCATCAGCCTTACTTCAATCCCTGGGAAAGTTATGGAACGAATCCTCCTGGGGGCCATCACAAGTCAAATGAAGCACGTGATTGGGAAAAGCCAACATGGCTTCACTGAAGGCAGATCGTGCTTGACAAACCTGGTGGCCTTCTATGACTAAGTGACTTGCCTGATTGACATGGGGCGGGCAGTGGACATTGTCTACCAGGACTTCTCCAAGTCCTTTGATACGGTCCCCCACAGTCTCCTCCTGGAGAAATGAATGTGTTATGGCCTAGACAAGTGGTCTGTGCAGTGGGTGGGAAATTGGCTGACAGGCTGCACCCAAAGGATGGTGGTAAATACCTCCTTTTCCAAGTGGCAACCTGTCACAAGTGGAGTCCCCCAGGGATCGATATGGGGCCCAATGTTATTCAACATATTCATAAGTGATTTGGATAACGGGATCAAGTGTAGCCTGATGAAGTTTGCGGATGACACCAAGTTGAGTGGGGAAGTAGACACTCCAGAAGGGAGAGCTGCTCTGCAGGGAGATCTGGATAGGCTGGAGGAGTGGGCCAGCAAGAACCTTATGAAGTTCAACAAGGGGAAGTATAATGTCATACACCTGGGAAAACATAATATGGGAGTGCAGCACAGACTGAGATCCACCTGGCTGGAGAGCAGCTCTGTGGAAAGGGACCTGGGGGTCCTGGTGGACAGAAAGTTCAACATGAGCGAACAGTGTGCTGCTGCGGCCAAGAAGGCCAACAGGATGCTGGGTTGCATCAAAAAGGGCATCACCAGCAGAGAGAAAGAAGTCATCATCCCACTCTACTCAGCGCTTGTCAGGCCACACCTGGAGTACTGTGTACAGTTCTGGTCCCTGCTATACAAAAAGGATGTGGCCAGGCTGGAAGGGGTCCAGAGAAGGGCCACCAAGATGATCAAAGGACTGGGAAGCCTGCCGTATGAGGATAGGCTGGGAGAACTGGGTTTGTTCAGCCTTGAGAAAAGGAGGCTCAGAGGGGATCTCATCACCATGTACCAGTACTTAAGGGGTAGTTACAAAGAAGATGGAGGTTCCCTTTTTACACGGAGTCACCTGGAGAGGACAAGGGGGAATGGACACAAGTTGCTCTTGGGGAGATTCCCATTGGACATGAGAGGGAAATTTTTCACAGTGAGGACAGTCAACCATTGGAATAATCTCCCCAGGGGAGTGGTTGACTCGGCCACATTAGACACCTTTAAGAGTCGGCTGGACAGGGTGCTGAGCCATCTTGTCTAGACTCTGCTCTTCCTAGAAAGGTTGGACTAGATGATCCCTGAGGTCCCTTCCAACCCGTGATTCTGTGACGCCCATCTACAATAAAGGCTGGAAAGAGGATTCAGGAAACTACAGGCCTGTCAGTCTGACCTTGGTGCCAGGGAAGATTATGGAGCAGATCATCTTGAGTGCCATTACACAGCATATACAGGACAACCAAGTGATTGGGTCTAGCCAGCATGGGTTTATGAAAGGCAGGTCCTACCTGACCAACCTGATCTCCTTCTATGACCAGGTGACCCACCTAGTGGATGAGGGAAAGGCTGTGGATGTTGTTTATCTGGACTTCAGCAAAGCCTTTGACACTGTCTCCCACAGCATCCTCCTAGAGAAGCTGGTAGCTCATGGCTTGAATGGGTGTACTCTTCACTGGGTAAAAAAACCTGGCTGGTTGGCCGAGCCCAGAGAGTTGTGGTGAATGGAGTTAAATTCAGTTGGTAGCCAGTCACAAGTGGCATTCCCCAGGGCTCAGTGTTGGGGCCAGTCTTGTTTAATATCTTTATCAATGATCTGGATGAGGGGATTGAGTGCACCCTCAGTAAGTTTGTAGATGACACCGGATTGGGCAGGAGTGTTGATCTGCTCGAGGGTAGGAAGGCTCTGCAGAGGGATCTGGACAGGCTGGATCAATGGGCCGAGGCCAACTGTATGAGGTTTAACAAGGCCAAGTGCCGGGTCCTGCACTTGGGTCACAACAACCCCATGCAATGCTACAGGCTTGGGGCAGAGTGGCTGGAAAGCTGCCTGGCAGAGAAGGACCTGGGACTGCTGGTTGACAGCTGGCTCAATATTAGCCAGCAGTGTGCTCAGGTGGCCGAGATGGACAACAGCATCCTGGCTTGTATCAGGAAAAATGTGGCCAGCAGGAGTAGGGAAGTGATTGTGCCCCTGTAGTTGGCACTGGTGAGGCCACACATTGAATATTGTGTTTAGTTTTGGGCCCCTCGCTACAAGAAGGACATTGAGTTGCTGGAGCATGTCCAAAGAAGAGCAATGAAGCTGGTGAAGGGTCTGGAGAGCACAAGTCTTATGAGGAGTGGCAGAGGGAGCTGGGGTGGTTTAGTCTGGAGAAGAGGAGGCTGAGGGGAGACCTTATCGCTCTCTACAACTACCTGAAAGGAGGCTGTAGCGAGGTGGGTGTTGGTCTCTTCCCCCAAGTAACTTGTGATAGGACAAGAGGAAATGGCCTCAAGTTGGGCCAGGGGAAGTTTAGATTGGATATTAGGAAAAATTTCTTCACTGAAAGGGTTGTCAAGCATTGGAACAGGCTGCCCAGGGAAGTGGTTGAGTCACTGGAGGTATTTAGAAGACATGTAGACGTGGCGCTTAGGGACATGGTTTAGTGGTGGAGTTGGCAGTACTAGGTTAACAGTTGGACTCGATGATCTTAAGGATCTTTTCCAACCTAAATGATTATGTGATGTTATGATAGTTATTGATCTAGCTCAGTGAAAGTCAATGACTCTCAACTCTTCCCCAGTCCTTTACCTGCCCTTACTGCTCTGGGCCTCTGCCCACACTTGTCCCTTTTTAGATTTGGTAGACACCATTGTGTGCTGTATGGAAATGCACAGTGCCTGGGGGCTAGGACGCTTCCTGGATGCAGGACAAGAAAACGAATCATTGGTAGGTATGCGACCACAGACAGATGCGAAAGGAAAAAGTGAAGCCATATTTGTTAGAAAAGTGGTATCCTCAGCACACTGTCAGTGGAGCTGTAATCAAATTATCAGAGGTTTTCATGGCTGGAGGAATTAATGAGTCAGGTTTGAAGAAGGACAGGTGTGAAGGTCAACATGGGAGAAATCCTAAAGGGAGCCATTTGTATGTTAACAGGTGGCTTGTGGAAGGTGTTGTTGCAGGTTACATGGCAGCAAGAGTCTTCTGTGGGAGAGTTTTCCCTGATGCCTCTCTGCCACACATCACTCCCAGGGACCCCCTTCCTCCAGTGGGTTGTGTGGGTCCCTGCATCCTGGTAATGTCATTGTGTGTTTCTAATACTTCCTTCTGTCTGCAGCACCTGGCAGCTTTGCTCCCTGGAGCCTGTTTTCTGCCCAGCTCTCTTCCTTTGTTTTCCTATTTTGCTTTTGCTCATGAGCAAGTGAGCCAGGTGACTGTAACCTCCAGAGAACCTAGTCTCACAAAGTTTGAGGTTTTCTTTAAAAACTATTTTCTTTGACTGGGAAGTTTCCTTGCAAATCTTCATCCTCCCTTTGCCTTTGCTCCTCTCTTTCTTAGTCTCACTTGCTTGGCCTCATGAATGCCCAGCTGCCAATTAATGTGTTTTCCCTGTTTCTGTCAGTGTCCTCAACTGGTTATATATCCTGAATGAAGAGCAGCTGAGCTCACATGCTCTGTGTTTCAGAGAGGTTTTTTGGGACTGGCCAGTGTGTTTTCCCAAAAAGTGGGTTCGTTCGCCTGGTGTGCAAAACGCCAAACTACACACAGAGTGGAGGTATTTTATTCAAGTCATTTTTGTGCAAAGATGGGTGCTAGGTGGTAACCCACAAAGCTAGCACACCGCACCGAGAAACTGAAAGGCATTTATACAGTTAAATGTGTCAATCACGGCTAATATTCACACACCTCAGCTAATAATTGGCTAATTTCTTTCTCACTTCAATGTAAAGGTACAGCTCACTTTTAATTTACCACGCATGCTCAGGGAGTAAGGGACTTACTAGAGCAGGGGTGGTTCCTGGCCTGTGGGCCTGATTTTCAGTATTATAACGAGGATAGTTCCCCTACCGGGCACTTTGTTTTAGTTCTTATGTACATCCCAATTAGTTGTTCTCCTTGACTATATGCTTTATCACCCCGTTCTCAGCATCTTCTAAGGCGGGATGTTTGCTTTGATCAGTCTCTCAGCTCTCCTCAAGGATATAGTCGTAAACCAAGTGCTTCCCTATCTCTTAGTTTCCGTCTCTGGCCCTCAACTTCTGTTTTGCCAAGCTCCCATAATTCATTGTTATGTCTTTAGCAGACAGTTCCAAAAATTCCATTTTCTTAGGGATATCAAGTGGTTTGCAGTCATACTCTCCTGTGTTGTGGCCTGGACAACCCCCCAGCCAAGCAGTGTGATGGTAGAACAATACTTGGATGAGAAGCCTCCAAAGGAGCCCTGTGTGCTGCAAAAAGTGCAGTTAGTGATTCACCTGGAAGTGCTTTTTAGTAACAAATCCATGTCCCAGGCCAGGGCTGATGTCAACCCTATGATTCTTCTTGTTGGAAGTGAACAAAGATTCAAAGCCCTTTATGCAAGAGCTGAGGTGATAATCCAGTTCTTCTGGCCTCAGACTATTTGGGATAATTGCATTCTTCCTGGGGAGTGTTTTCAACTCATTGTTGTCAGATGCATTGCTGTCACTTCCTGTGCTGCAACAGTATGTGGGTGGCAGTACTTCAGCCATGCCTGAAGCAATTCTTATCACTGCTCAGGCTTAGAGCCTTTTGAGAGCCTTCTCTGAAGGCTAGTGTGGTAGAGCAGGGAATTGGTGGAGGGTTTTAAATATATGTATATTGACATGTACACATGCTACACTTGCTGGAGCTTGTTCTGCTTGTAAGCTCTCCAAAAACATAGCCCTGGTGACTAGCAGGCACAGCTGGTAGATCTTCCAGGTGGGGACCTCTCCTGGGATACCAGTGCAGGTTGACCTGCTAGCTGTGTAGGTGCAGGTGACATTAAACAGAAACATTCTGGGTGCCTTCACAATTGTTTTAAGGACCAGTGCACCAGTAAGCCAGTGTGGGGATGCCTCCCTGCATCATGATGTAAAGGCTGTGCTTCTGGGGGACTGGTGGCATGGCTGATCAGCTGCCTGCAGCACTCAGCATGCTGCTGCTGCTGTGGCTCTAGTCAGAGCTGTCTTGCCCTGCTGCTGGTACTGCAGGGTGGTAGCCTGTGCAGGAGGGCAAACTGCAAGTAGGGACTGACCCTAAGCAGCTTTTGCTGATTGTGCCTGCAGCCAGGGGAATGTCAGACCTAGTTCTGAAGAGGCTGGTATTGTCCCAGTTTTCAGGACCTGTTGGGCTCAAGGACCTAGCCCACACACAGTGTGATCTCCAGTAGTCTGTAATTACAGCACTGGGAGCCCAGGGAGGAGTCTTAAAACTGTCACAAATACATTGTTTGGCAGACCTCTCAGAGATTTCTATTAAGCAGTTGTAATTTTCTCCCTTTGCTGTAGCCTGGGAAATGTTACAGCATTGGATTTGGCTTGGTCTGTTTGGGTTGTTGGGAGCAGTGTCTCCCCAGCAGCAGAGTTTGGCCCTTCTTGTCTTGGCTCTGTGTTCTTGTGGGGTGATTTAGTGGGTGGCCTGTGGAGACCACAGCCAGAGCCTGTTCTTGAAGCTAAACCATATGCCAGCACACCCACTCAAGTACTGGCAAAGCCTGTGTGGTAGAGCAAAGTGTAGCTGCAGTGGGTGGAGAAGAACAAAGCTGAAGGTGCAGAAAGGACTTCCCACTGAAATTTGGGGAAGGGGGATGGTGGCAGCAACCATAGCAGCCCCCTCTGGGGAACCAACCCTGTACCCACCCAGAGTCACACAGGAAACCAGGGTGATAACTGGAACCCTGGGAGGGAGGGAGGGAGGGCAGGCAGACTATGGTTAGAGGAGCAGCCTCAACACTGGTAAAAGACGTGGCAGGATCTTCAAGGTGCTGGGGTGCTCAGGGTCCCTCAGTTCTGTCCATATACCACAAACTTGCTTAGCTTGGATGAGTAATTACTGCCTGCCCAGGGTTTGGAAGGTCCTCTTGTGTGGGCAGGGTATTTCCTAGCTGAGCTGAACATATATCTGTGTGCTTGTCCTTCCAGGTGACCCAACACAGCCAGAACAAGCAACCCCAAGACCACCCTGTGGGTGCTGACAGCTGAGAGCTGCCTTTCCCATCTGCTTCAGCCCTACACCAAGGTTAGCACCCATTCAGTCATTACTGCTTTGTCATCCTTCACCAGGGCTGTGTGAAGAAGCTGGGGAACCCTGTCCTCTCCTCCCCTTGGCCCATAGGGACAACTCTGTGGAGTAGGTGTCACCCAGGTGATATGCTTCCACAGCCCAGGCTTGCTGGATGTTCCTGCCTCCCATCTTGCTGACAGTATGGTGAAGGCAGCCTGGATGCATACGACCTGTGCTGTTAAGACTGTTGAACCCTGCACATAGTTGTCAGGAGCTCAAGGGCAGTATCTTTTAAGCCCTTGGGAACTTGCCGCCTGTGCTGCTTGCTGCACTTGACCTTCTGCACACCAGCGGTATTGAACAGGAGTATTTCCCAGCTGCTGGCCTCTGCTGCTCACTGTCCTTCACCTGAACAAACAGAGCTGAGACTTCACCCAGAGCTTGTGACAGACACAATCCTGCTTTCTATCAGAACCAGTTGAGTTCTGCCTGCATTTTCACAGGATTTTGTAGCTCAAGGAGGCCCTTGGCCATGGTTTATGAGGCTTAGAGCAGCAGTGAAGTGTTTCAGGAGGACTGGTAGTCTTTGTATTGCCCCTGTCAAGAAACGTGAAGGTCAGGCCCTCGCTGCTCTGAGTTAACTAGCCTGGAGCAGGCTGAGATGGCTGTGGGTTTCCCACCCCGTCCCTGTGCCTGGATGCTTGCATGCCTGCCTGGGATCCAGCAGTGCCTGTCCCGCCTGCACAGTGTGCTCTCATGGGGAAGGGAGCCCTCATCAGCACTGTGCCTCCAGGGGGGCAGACCGAGCCCTTCTCTCACCTCAGAGCTTAGGTATGATTTGGCCAGGAGAGTTTACATGGGGAAGCTGCTGCTTAGTACATGTGGCTGCCCAGGCTGTGTGGCTATTCCTCTGAAGTGTCTGCCAGAGAAGTTTGGAGCCAGTCTAGAGACAGTTGGAGACTGGGCCTCAGGCCATCTCATCCTTCAGCCTGATGCTGAAGTGGTACCCACAGTGAGTGAGGCAGGGGTAGATTTACCTGGGAAGTTAAAAGGAAAGAAGTAAGAAGTCCTTCACTTATGTCAGCACTTTGCTGTGCATTGCAAACTCCCAACCACACAATGGGGCAGCAGTAGAGCAGCCCCTTTACCTGGCTGAGTTGTGGCAATCGCTAATACCTGCTCCAGTGCTGGGATCTTACATCTCCCTTAGTGATGGAAAAGAGACATATTATGTGACTAAGACCTGTGTCCTCTGTTCTGCTGGAGCTGCTTGCAGATCCCGATCCACCAAGCTCACAGCATCCTCTCAGGGCTCCCCTGCCTTTTGACAAGAGGCATTTTAACACAAGGCTCACCATGTTGGATCCACTTCCCGCGCCCCCCCCCGACCAAATAGCTTGATACCTCCAGGGACAGCAAATCTCCTGTATATGTGTAATGCAGCAGCTTTCCTCATTACCTGGTTGTAACATGAACCTCTCTTCTCTGATTTGGATATTACCTAACTCAGGTGATATCTGTGAGTTTATATTCTGAATTAACCATGTCAGTTCAATTTAGTGCAGCTGGCAGTAATCTGGAAGCCAGGACAGCTTGCAGACCCTTGGGTAGGCTTGTCTTTGTCAGGAATGGGATGTGATGCTCTGCTGGCAAACTCAAAGACCTGGCGAAGTGGGGGTTATATCTTCAACAGAAAGTGGTCAGCCTAATGTCCTTCACCCTACACTTAGCATGTGTGGGCTGCTGTTGCCCCTTGGTCTTACCAGCTGATCTAGGAGTAGGTCTTCTTTCCACCAGAAACCCCAATGAAATGCTGCTCCCCCTTCAGAGGTGGGGCCCTGGGTTCCTCATGAGTACTGACACTGGAGTTATGTGAGGAATCCTCTCTACCCTACCATCTCTGTTGCAAGTAGGTTGTGCATTCAAAGATCCTGTTCATGGGAGTGTTGGGACAGCTGGATCTTTGTTTGGTTCTCACTGCTCCCAAGAATGGGGCAGAAGATCATCTGCTGGGGTTAATTTTAGGCCTCCAAACATTGCTGGTGTCCCTCTGAGCTCCTATTTGTGTGCGATACTGTGGCTCCCTGCTAAGAGGTATGTGAGAGTCCTGTATCCTTGTGTGCAAAGGTTTTGCAGCAGCATAGTGCCTCGGGGATTAGGAAGAACTTTGAATTCCTCACTTACTTAAAGTTGATACCGTAAGTCGGCAAAAATAAGAACCCTCTAAAACTCAATTTGTAGTTTTAGAAAGCAAGCATTTTTTATTGTGGCGCCAGGCACACAGGGGATCGCTCCACCTAGTGTGTGCGCTGAATTGCTCTACTACAGGGGTTATAGGCAATCAAATATACATATACGTTAGATTTCTAGGAAATTATTATCATATTCATACTATTTTGCAGAACTCATTAACATATGCAAATATCCTTAATGCATGCACATCTTATTTGTGAAGTATACCAAGTATTTAAAAACTTAGCTATATTGCTCCAATTAGAGGGGGCCATATGTTCTTTTGAAGCCGGTATCAGGTATCAAAGTGTATAAGCCAAATCCTTTCCATACCGGATGTATGTGTGTCATGGTTTAAACCCAGCCAGCAACTAAGCATCACATAGCTGCTTGCTCACTCCCCCCCCAGTGGGATGAGAATCGGAAGGGTAAAAGAGAAAACTCGTGGATTGAGATAAAACCAGTTTACTAATTGAAATAAAATAATAATGAAAATAATCATAATATGTAATGAAAAGGAAAAGAACAGAGAGAGAGTAATAAAACCCAAGACAGACAAATGATACAAATGAAAACTATTGCTCACCACCAACCAACCGATGTCCAGACAGTCCCCAAGCAGTGGCCCCCTGCCAACCTTCCCCCTTAGTTTTATTGCTAAACACAATGTCATATGGTATGGAATATCCCTTTGGTCAGTTGGGGTCAGCTGTCCCAGCTGTGTCCCCTCCCAATTTCTTGTGCACCCCTGGCCTACTCGCTGGTGGGGTGGTGTGAGGAGCAGAAAAGGCCTTGACTCTGTGTAAGCACTGCTCAGCAATAATGAAAACATTCCTGTATTATCAATGCTCTTTTCAGCACAAATCCAAAACATTGCCCCATGCTAGCTACTATGAAGATAACTCTCTCCCAGCCAAAACCAGCGCAAACTCAAATCATGGATTATTTTACCCAGGATTAAATCACCTTGAGGTATGCATTGGACTACCTTATCTTTCTGCATTACCCACCAAGTGCACAAAGTTCCTTGAGCAAAAACAATCCCACAAATAGATTTACATTTTCCTGAGGAAGGGATAACCCAGACTTTTTCCCAACAAGTTCCTTATATGTATGACAGGGATCTTATCTCCCACCACAGTCTGCAGGGGTTTTGACTGGGCAGGGCTAGGCTGACTGGCAGATCCTCTAGTGTTAACTAGCTAAGTGGTTTCTGCTAAATGTGTATCCCAATGCTTGAATGTCCCACCACCCATAGCTCTCAGTGTAATTTTTAATAATCCACTGTATCATTTGCTTTTCCCGGAGGCTGGTACGTGATAGGGATGTGATGTACCCAGTCAGTGCTGTGCTCTTTGGCCCAGGTGTTTATGAGGTTGTCACCAAAATCGGGAATAAACCTCATAACACCAATGTAGTGTTAAAAAGCAGGCATTCTTTATTCGTGGTGCCGGATGCATGGGGGTCGCTCCACCTAACGTGCATACCACAGATCACATCAACCAAAACTTATATCATCTGGTTACATACATATGCATCAAAAGTCCCGGAACTAGTTTTCATATTTACATAGTCATTACGCATGCATCCTACAAAGCTGAGGGGCATCTCCAGTGGTCCCTGGCAGTCTCTGGTTGTCGTACCAAGTGTCCTTTGATTGACCCCTTCTTACGTGTATGCACACTCTTAATGTAATTTGTTTCTTTCTCCATAGCACCCAGGTGGAATGTAAAGTATGTAAGGTAGGACACCCTTCACCAAGGTTTCTAAAACATACCACAAACCTGTTATTTTGGTTACATTAAAACACTCCTCAACCTATTATTAAAATGGATAGGATACATAGGTAGTAGCTTAGCAATAATGTTAGTGTTTTAACTGTCCTGTCACCTTGGTTTCAAAAACTAAGCTACAGATCAAAGAATGCATAACAAAACCACTACTATCTTGGTGACAAGGTTGTTTAAGAAATGAGTCCTGTTGTCTGACTCAATTCTTTCTGGGGTGCCATGTCACCATAAGATTTGCTTTTCAAGGCCCAGGATAGTGTTCCAGGCAGTGGCATGGTGCACAGGGTATGTTTCCAGCCATCCGGTGGTTGCTTCCACCATTGTAAGCACACGGTGTTTGCCTTGGTGGGTTTGTAGGAGTGTGTCATGGTTTAGCCCAGTCAGCAACTGAGCACCACACAGCCACTTGTTCACAGTGGGATGGGGGGGAGAATCGGAAGAGCAAAAGTAAGAAAACTCATGGGTTGAGATAAGAACAGTTTAATAATGAAAATAAAACAGTAATAGTAATAATAATAACAATAATATAATGAAAAGGAAAATAACGAGAGAGAGAGAGAGATGTAACCTGGGAGGAAGACAACCAACCGAACAACAAGTGATGCAACCGCTAACTACCTGCTGACCGACACCCCACCAGTCCCCGAGACGCGATTGCTGCTTCCCCCAGCCAACTCCCCCCCAGTTAATATACTGGGCATGACATCATATGATATGGAATATCCCTTTGGCCAGTTTGGCTCAGCTATCTTGGCTGTGCCCCCTCCCCTCCCAGCTTCTTGTGCACCTGGCAGAGCATGGGAAGCCGGAAAAGTCCTTGACTAGTACAAGCACTACTTAGTAACACTTAGCAGCTACTTAACAACAACTAAAACATCAATGTACCATCAACATTATTCTCATACCAAATGCAAAACACACTATACAAGCTACAGTAAAGAAAATTAACTCTATGCCAGCCAAGACCAGGACAGACTGTGATATAATCCATCTGCCAGGCCTTCCCATATTTATATTTCAGCCATCTTCTTCCATACCACAGAGGCTTTACCCACTTGGCTTGCTTGATTGCAGCACATGTTTTACATTAATGGAAAACCTGTGCAATAGCATCCATGGTCAAGTCCACCCCTCAATCACAAGCCCATCTGTATTTTGCATCTCTTCCTTGATGGCCTGAAGTGTCGTGGGCCCACCGAGCTAGAAATAGGTCACCCTTCTGTTGCCAGTCCAGATCCACCTCAGCCACTTCAGTCTTAGCAGCCTGAGCCACCTGCTGTTTGTTTTGATGCTCTTCAGTGGCCCTTCAGCCAGTCCAGGCATGGACTGTCTCCTGTTTAATCTGTTCAAAGTGTTACCGAAAAATGCGGTAAAATCAGAAACAACTCTTTAACACCAATTTAGTATTAAAGAGCAGGCATTCTTTATTCATGGCGCCGGATGCACGGGGGATCGCTCCTCCTAACGTGCATGCCTTACACACCTTTCCCATACAATTTATAGATCAAAAATGTACCTATTCATACATATTAATTATTGTCCTTTCTACTGATTGGTACGAACTTGCTCGTTCCACATGTAGATTACTGCGCAAACTCAGTTGTCTTCTTCTATTGTTCTCTTTTGAGTAGGTGGTATTACTTGGGTCGGTGGTCCGTGAGTCGGTGGTCGCGATCTCCCCCTGCTGGAATTACCTTTTACCCTTTTGGCTCTCAGTCCCGGCAGTCCTGGCCAGTTTTCTCAGTCCACTACACGAAACTACATTTTGTCATCCTTTTCTGACAGAAGCACATTATCTATTGTTTCGTTCACATTAATGATTACCTAGGGACTAAAATGCAGATCAAAGAATACACTGATTGGCATACTCCATGTCCCCAGACTTAATGTCCAGTTGGATAGGGCTGTACAAGGACTATAGCAACATCCATGGTTGGTTAATTCTATCGCTCTGGTTACATTCCCCCCCTTTGGAAGTTTTGAAATAATTATCTTTTCAATACTTCCATCTTAGATCTACAATATTCCACTGTATCAGTTTAGTGTTTGGTTCATTCTAATTTTCATCTCCAATTTGCAATTTCTTAACGCTTTTTAGTTTTATATTCTCTGTGTTTCCTTTAAAAGGGGCCTCTTTCCAAATGGGACATAATGTAGGCATTCCTAATGTAATTTGTTTAATTTTGTCATCCTACTGTAAATGTGTGGTCCAAGTTCTATCACTCATTGCCCAAACTAAATGTCCTGGACTAGGAATTGTAGATTTTTCACAACTCATTGTTATTCCTTTCTTAGGTTCATATATCAGTTAGATTTAAATGACTTTTTAACTCTCTACACAGGCAGCCATATTTTAATGCTGCTGCCAAAGGTAGAATATCTTGAACTGCTTTATCATTTGTACTACAATTGTATATCTCCTCACTACTCCACCAGGGTATCATGATTTCTTTTTCTCGAGATGTAGGTTTTTTGTCTTTTACTGCTAGAGAACTTTCGAGGGCCACTCCATCTCAAGCAAAACACCAAGAGGCATTTGCCATATATTGGAACCGGGATAGGATGGCCATTGACCAAATTGATTCCCATGTTTCTTCTTTTTGTTTGGTCTGATTATCTTTTCTACATTTCCATTCTGTTATCATCCGGCTAACGTTTGTTTTAATTGGCCAAGATAGAGACAGACTCCACCTGGTCCAGGTCTCCAAGGGTTATAATAACCATTTGGTTTATACTGAGGATAAGGGTGGGATTTTACTCCTAACTTATCACACTCTTCTTTATTCCTTACAGATTTTTGTTTTGGTGTAGGCGTTATTCTATCTACTCATTCAATTTCTGGAACTTGTTCACAGTACATACTGTCATTATCAGATTTTGTCTTATTCAAATTTGTTGTCAAAATTCCCCATGGAATTGATTCACCTACAGCTCTCGGAATTGGAAGGCATGCAGTAATTTGGGTCACATTTTGCAAATTAGCAAACTCTTTTATCAATCCAATCATCAAATTTTCTTCTGGGATTTTCTGTGAAATTTCGACCGTCTGTTCTACAGTCTAAATTTCTGAATCCTTTGTATCTACAGTTCTGATCATCAACATGATCAATATCTATTTCTCTGTCATTTTGTAAAAGTAACTACCTTTTCTCGATATTCTACATCTACTTCCCCTTTTCCTGAAGCAAATCTTCTACGTCAAAACAAACACCTATGTACAATAAAGCTTATACATATTTTAGAGTCAACTTAGCAGTTTCGGGGTCTCTATTTGTGATTTTCCATGATGGTGCTCTCTTCACTCGCGTATAATGTATCCAAGGTTCAATTCCTTCTACCTTGATTGCAGTGTAAGTTGTTAACAACACTTGGAAAGGTCTTTTCCACTTTTCTTGTAAAGGCTCAGAGTTCCAAGTTTTTATGTATACAAGGTCACCCAGTTGATATTGGTGAACTGGAATGTCTAAGGCAAGTGGCCTATTCAGCACAATATATTTTCGGAGAGCATCAAGAGTCTTTCCTAGAGAAATCAAATACAATTTTAAATCTGTTTCTCCTGCAACTTTTATTTCACCTGGAATTTTGGAAGTTTGGTATGGTTTCCCATACAAAATTTCATATGGACTTATACCACTTTTAGATTTTGGTTGGACTCTAATTCTCAGAAGTGCTAATGGCAAAGCTTGTGGCCATTTCATGGACACTTCTTGACATATTTTACTAATTTGTCTCTTCAGGGTCTGATTCATTCTTTCAATCTTTCTACTTGACTGTGGTCTCCAGGGAGTATGTAAGTCCTATTTTATTCCTAAAATTCTACTTACTTGTTGAACTACTTCTGCTATAAAATGTGGTCCTCTATCTGAGGACATACCCAATGGTACCCCAAATCTTGGTATTATTTCTTTCAGCAATGTTTTAACTATTTCTCTAGCTTTGTTGGTGCAGCAAGAGAAAGATTCTGGCCATCTAGAAAATTTGTCAATCAGCACTAACAAGTACTTATATCTATTTTTTCTGGGTAACTTAATTTGTTAATAATCTTCAAGAGAATTTTTTTTGTTTTGTTATTCTTAAAGGTGGGTTGTTGTTTTTTGGTGTTGGTGGGTTGGTTTTTTTTGTTTTTTTTTTTGGTTCAGGGGATTATTTCTAAGACAGATTATACAGTTGTTATGGATTTAATTATTCTTGTCATGCCTACACAAACTACAGATGTTTTTAAACTCAAAACTATAGCATTTACACCCCAATGTGTTTGCTCATGCTTTTCTTTTGCAAGTTCTGTCATAACTTGTGGGGTTATTATTACTTGTTTTTCTGGTGTTATCTACCATCTTTCTGTATTTTGTGATGCTTCCAATTGTTCTGCTAATCGCTCATCTAATTTATTATATCTCGGTTTCAACTCTGGAATTTTTACCTGTTTTACTGGTACTAGTGCAAGGATACCTTGTTCTGCAGTCGTCTTTGCAGCTTTATCTGCCAATCATTTATTTATGTTTATAGCCATCTGACCAAATTGATGAGCTTTGCAATGCCTTACCACCACTTCTTTCGGTTTCTGCACATCTTCCAGAAGTTGGAGAATTTCTTCTTTATGCTTTATTGATGATTCTTGGGCTGATAGCAGTCCTTTTTTCTTCGAAATAGCTCCATGATTATGGATTACACCAAATGCATATTTGGAATCAGTCTAAATATTTACCCTTTGTCCTTTTGCCATTCGCAGAGCCTGCTTCAATGCCACCAATACTGCTTTCTGTGCTGAGGTGTTTGCAGGCAGCATCTCTGACTCCATTACCTTGGTGGAGGTAACGACAGCATATCCGGCCATTCGCTTCCCTTCTTGCACAAAGCTTCTTCTATCTGTAAACAATTCCAGATCAGGATTTTCCAGAGGTTTATGTCTCAGGTCCGGTCTGCTGGAATAGACTTGTTCAATAGTTAGCAGGCGATCATGTTCTAAATTGTCCGTAAGATTTTTTGTTGTTAAAAACATAGCAGGATTCACTATAGCAGTAGTCTTCGATTCCACATCATCTTGTTCTAACAAAACAACTTGATATTTCAATATTCTGCTAGGAGATAGCTAATGACCCCCCTTTTGTTCTGAAACAGTCACTATCATGTGCGGGACATATACTGTAATCTTTTGTCCCATTGTTAACTTTCAGGCTTCCTGGATTAGTAATACTGTTGCTGCCACTGCCTGTAAACATCCAGGCTATCTTTTATTTACATTATCAAGTTGTTTGGAGAAGTAGCCCACAGGTCTCTTCTAGGTTCCCAGTTGCTGTGTTAGCACTCCAAGTGCTAAATGTTGTCTTTCATGGACAAACAACTCAAAAGGTTTAGTTAAATCAGGTAGGCCTAATGCAGGGGCCATCATCAAGACTTTTTAAAGTTCTTTGAATGCTATTAGGCATTCGGGTATCCAGGTTAAATATTTAGCTTTTGATTCTTTCAATGCTTCATATAATGGTTTTACATACAGTCTATGGTTCAGAATCCAGAGCTGACACCATTTGATTATTTTCAGAAAAGCTCTCAGTTCCTTCGGGCTGTTAGGTTCGTGAATTTGACAGATAGTTACTTTCCTTTCTTTTTTTTTTTTTTTTGTCTTTGTCTTTGAGATATTTCAAATCCTAAATAAATCTCTGGTTCTTTTCTTATTTGGGTTTTGTTTCTGGAAACTCTGTTATCTTCCTTGGCTCAGAAAATTTAAAAATTTCAAAACATTTTTCTTTACTTTCTGCTGCTATCAGAATGTCATCCACATACTGTAACAATATGCCTCTTGGTTCTGTTTTTTCTATATCTCTAATTTTATTTTTTTTTTGCCAGCTGAGTCTCAGATATCATAGGACTATTTTTAAATCTTTGTGGAAGTACAGTCCATGTTAGCTGTGTCTTTCGTTCTGTGGTGGGGCTTTTTCATTCAAAAGCAAATATGCTTTGACTTTTTATGTCCAGAGGTATGCAAAAGAAGGCATCTTTTAAATCTAGTACAGTAAACCATTTATGCTCCTCTTTTAAAGAGGTCAGTAAAGTCTATGGATTAGCTACTACTGGATGTATATCTTGGACTATCTGATTTATAGCCTATAAATCTTGAACTAGTTAATATTCTTTGCCTCTAGATTACTTTACTGGTAATATAGGAGTATTATATTCTGATTCACATTCTACCAAAAGCCCATATTCTAAAAATTTTATAATTAACTTCTCTAATTCTTTTCGAGCCTCTCACTTAATAGGGTATTGTTTTTGTCTTACCGGCTTGGCTCCAGGTTTTAACATTTCTTTTACCGGCTCTGCCAATTTAGATCGCTCCGGAGCTCCGCTCGCTCAAACCAAAGGAATTACTGCATTTTCCACTTCTTTGGGAATCTGTTCCTCCCTGGAGGAATCCTGTAACAGAAACACTCTCGCTTCTATGGCTTTTGATTCTGGTATTAGTAATTTAATATCTCTATCTTTAAAAGTTATTTGTGCGTCTAATTTACTTAATAGATTTCGTCATAACAGAGGTAGTGGGCATTCAGGCATATACAGAAACTGGTGAGTTACCCATTGTTTTCCTAATTTAAACTTTAGTGGCTCTAAGAGAGGCTAATTTTTCTTTGCCCTGTCGCACTAACAACTACTGATTTATGACTAAATTTCCCTTTACATGTATTTAATACCAAATAAGTGGCTCCTGTATCTACCAAAAATTCTATTTCTTCATTCCCTAGCTTCAGTGTAACCAGGTGTTCAGCTAGGGTTGATTCCCCATGTGTCCTTCATGTCAAGCTACTTAAGCATTTTACTCAAATTTCTAGATTTAGGTTCTTCTAGTTTCTGAAGTTTTTTTACAGTATCTGGGGCTGATTGTCCCATGAATATAGAGGCCTATTGAATTGCTTTTTCTGGTTTTTCTGGGTCCAAATTAGTATATTTTCTGACAGTCACCTTCAGTCTTTCTATAGAGGCTGAAGGGGACTCATTTAATTCTTGTCTCATTTCATAAATTTTTTAGCAATTTATTGCTTTTGGCATTGCATGTCTTATTCCAAATAAAATCCATCTCTGATATCTAGTCAACATTCCCCTGGGTCCTGGCTGATTAGGGTTCCACTCGGGATTTGTAGATGAAAAATTCTTATTCATTTTTCTCTGTAAATTCCCATTAGCACGTGCTCTCTGCACCTGCCTTCTGGCTGTATTCAATACTATTTTCTTGTCAGTTTCATCAAGCAAAGTATTCAGTATCACAAGTAGAACAACACTTTTTCAAGTTCTCACTACATTTTCTTCCTTTCAAAACCATTGCCATAGGATCTTGTGGACATATCTCACACTATTTCTGCCACTCTGAATGATTCCACAGTGTAAAGAATAAATCAACATATGCCACTTCTTCCCATTTACCTTCCTTTTTTACAAAACAACATTAATTGCAGGATGGTATTATATTGCAATGTCTCATTTTCTGGCCATTTCTCCCCACTTTCCAATTGATACATTGGCCACCAATGATTGCAATATTTAATTAATTGTTTTCAAGTTAGCGGGTCACCACCCCGATGTCTTTCCAATGCTTCAAAATACATCCCAAAGGTGTTCTTTTGTGGGTCAGGTATCTTACTCGAAAATGAGTTGTGATTGTGCACTATCACAAGTACTAGTCAGAGGGACTCCAGTTCTCGTTAGAGCTCCCTCTGGGATTCCCCTTTCACTTGAAATCCCCTTCTGGGAATTCTAGCCCCCTGCTAGATATCCCTGGAGACTTCAACCCCCTTTAACACCAATTTAGTATTAAAGAGCAGGCATTCCTTATTGCAGCACTGGATGCACGGGGGATCGCTCCTCCAAGCGCGCATACCTTACATACTCATGTGATTTATAGATCAAAATATATATATTCATTTTATCTATACGTATTCAATATTATTCTCTTTGGTGACTGGTACAAACTTGCTCGCTTCATATGTAAATTATTGCGCAGACTCAGTTGTCCTTTCCCATTGTTCTCTTTTGAGTGGGTGGTATTACTTGGGTCGGTGGTCCATGAGTCGGTGGTCGTGATCTCCCCCTGCCGGAATTACCTTTTACCTACTTGGCTCTTAATCTTGGCAGTCCTGGCCATTTTTCTCACTCCACTACACGAAACCACATTTTGTCATCCTCTTCTGACAGAAGCACATTGTCTATTGTTTTGATCGCATTAATGATTACCTAGGGACTAAAATGCAGATCAAAGAATACACTGATTGGCATACTCCATGTCCCCAGACTTAATGTCCAGTTGGATAGGGCTGTACAAGGAGTATAGCAACATCCATGGTTGGTTAATTCCATCACCCTGTGTGCTGGTTTTGGCTGAGAAGGTGTTAATTCTCTTCACTGTGTGGGGTCAGCTACCTTTTCAGCTTCCCGACCTCTGCTGCGTTGGCAGGAGGCTGGGAGGGGCAGGGCCATGGCGGGGGCGGCTGACCCCGACTGGCCAATGGCATGTTCATTCCATACCATGTGATACCATGACCAGTATATTAAGGGGGGGCGGTGAGTGGCTGTGTCGCATGCGGTTTGTTTCAGCGGTTCATTCCCCCCTCTCCCCTCTCCCTCGGGAGTTTCACGCCTCTCGTTGTTTTCCTTTCCATTGCATTTTTTTTGTTGTTTGTTTTTTTTTTTTAATTTTAACTATTAAACTGTTCTTATCCCAACCTTGGGCGTTACCCTTCTGATTCTCTCCCCCATCTACCGGTGGGGGAGTGAGCAAGCAACTGTGTGGGGCTGAGTTGCCGGCTACGCCACGACACCCTGGTTACAAAAGGAGATTACAGGAGAGTTTTCAGACCCATCCACGCAGGCATTTAGGCATTTATGCCTGGTATTAAACACCAGCTGGTAAAATCCTGTTCTGTAATTATATTTAGCAAATGCTCCTTATATAAAACACCAAACAAGATCTGAAAGGGCTGCATTTCATGTTTGGGTTTCTCACAGGGGATATGTCCTAGGGAGATGATAAATAAAAAAATTACACATAGATGTGGTGAGGAAAAGAAGTCGGCACACTCCCCCAGCAACTAGCCAATATTTTTTTGAATAAAATGGAAACTGTATTCTGTGCTTGGAGCTAGAAGCCAAAGTAAATTATTACAGTGGTTTAAAAAAATACGTGTAATGGAAGAAAACAATATGAACAGATAGAGGTCTGGTTTATACATGAGTATCATAGAGGAAATAATGATGCTATAATCTTCCACACTGTCCACTGATTAAGTAATGAAATAAATCCGACATTCACTCCCTCTGGTTTTAATGTTTCTTTGTTGTTTTACCTGTTGAATCTATTAAGCTTTTCTTTCCAATGAACAACTTGATCCTGTGAAGACCTGAACTAAGCTCTCCCTTGAAAACTGGTGCAACAGGATTTAATGAAGCTTCTCCAGCTATCAAGAGCAGAAAATTTGGCACCATTATTTAACTTCTGGTATAAACATGTTTTAAATGTGAAAGGCTTTCTGGATCAGATCAGAGCTAATTTTTTTTTTTAATTTACAGTATAAATTGTCTTGGTGTCGTCAGTTTACATCATAATTACATCGCCATATATATAACATTTGGCATTCCTTCTTGTCGTGGTTTAGCCGGCAGCTCAGCCCCACACAGTCGCTCGCTCACTCCCCCACCGGTAGATGGGGAGGGAATCAGAAGGGTAATGCTCGTGGGTTGGGATAAGAACAGTTTAATAATTCAAATTAAAAGAAACAACAACAGAAATGCAATGTAAAGGAGAACAACCAGAGGCGCAAAGCCCCGGGGGAGGGGGGAAGGGAAGGGAGAGGGGGAACAAACCGCACGCGACGTAGCCGCTCGACGCTGCGCCGCTTCCGCGCTGCCACTGCCCCCCCTCAATATACTGGTCATGGTGTCACATGGTATGGAATGAACCTGCCATTGGCCAGTCGGGGTCAGCCGCCCCCACCATGGTCCTGCCCCTCCCACCCACCCACCCCCCGCCACGAAGCTGGAAAGGTAGCCGCCGACCCCCACAGTGAGGAGAATTAACCCCTTCTCAGCCAAAACCAGCACACTTCTGGAAGCAGAAAAGCTTTCAACCCTTAGGTTCAATGCTTTACATGAAAATGAGCAATCACTGCTTTAGTATCAGTGAGCTGTGAATTGTGTTTCCAGCTGAATGCTTCAGAGCACAGTTTTTCTAGTGCTTTTGCAAATAATCCATTTCTCAAACAAAAGCAGCTTGTGGTGGGCTCTTGAGGTTGTATTTCTGCTCTCTGAAAAGTTTGACCCCACCCGTTAAAGATCACCATGAAATGACATACCTCATGATATATGATTAATCTGTGCTGATACACAGGAGCAGTCTATTCATTAGGCCAATACTCCAAAGCTTTGCTCGTTTTACTCTTTAGATAGAGAGAGTATAATTCACTTCAATTCTGAACTTCAGCAGTCTGACCACTGAAGTTATCCAGTCTTTTGAACATGTAAAGTCGGGATAAGCAGGAAGCATTAATATCTCTTTAAATGTAGAAAAAGGTTTAATGCATGACCTTTGTTGCTAATTTCCAAGAGGCGGTCCC
The DNA here is from genome assembly GCF_963921805.1 of Phalacrocorax carbo. Lineage (NCBI taxonomy): Eukaryota > Metazoa > Chordata > Aves > Suliformes > Phalacrocoracidae > Phalacrocorax > Phalacrocorax carbo. The sequence goes on from NW_026990243.1 coordinate 63,218, forward strand.
TAAAGTAAAAATATGTTACCGTACATTCCTGAACAACCCAACCTTTTCCCAGGCTTCCTTTATAAAAAGCCATAAGCGCAATGCTATACAAGAAGCAAAGATTCAAAGGGAAACACCAAAAGGAAGCTGAGCTGCAAAGTCCAAAATAAAAAGCCAGAAATAGGAAGTGAGAGATAAGAATCAGGAAAGTGAGAGCAGCAAGGACTCTCCTTTGTATGATCTCTTTTCTTGTATCTTTTCAATAAATTGCTAATTACACCTTGTTTCAACTGTAACGTGGCAACTCGACTTCACCCTGGTAAAAATAGATGCTTTGGGACATTTCCTACTTGCTGAAGGCAAGAGGTGTTCACATCCTTTCTCAGTGCCACAGCAGTGAATCCAAAGCTCTCTCTATTTAGGGCCAAACTTCTTGAGCAGGTACTTGGGACTCCTGGCTCGGGATAACCTAGGTATGTTGCATCAGGCACCAAAGTAGGTACTTGGTTTCGCTACCAACCAGAGCAAGGATTAAATACTTGAACGAAAACAGCCCCCACTGGTCTCACTGTTGTGGTGAGGTTTTTTGGTTTGTTTTTTTTCAACAACCCCAAGGTGTGCAGGTGTCTGCTGCTCGGGGCTGGCCGCAGGTACCTCCTGTCCCCCCTGGTGGCACCCTTGGCTGGGCAGGATGGAGACTAATGAGCTCCAGCACTCTCCAGAGATGCCCTGGAGCTCTGGCCCTGCTGTGGGGCTGCTGGTGTGCTGCAGCATGTCAGGGGCAGCGGCTGAGAGCGGTGGGTTTGTATAGCCTGGGAAAGGGAAGTCAGTGAAGGGGGCCCTCACTGCTGCCAGCAGCTGCCTGATGCAGGTTTGTAAAGAAGCTGGAGCCAGGCTCTCCTGGGAGGTGCCCAGGGACAGGATGAGAGACAATGGCACACAAGGGAAACTCCAATTAGATGTTAGGAAAAGTATTTCCCCACAAGGGTGGTTAGACTCTGGAGCAGGGTCCAGAGAAGGAGGGGTCAGTCTCCACATTTGGAGACCTCCAGGGGCAGGCCCTGAGCAACCCACTTGAGGTTGGACCCACTCTGAGCAGGAGTGGACCAAAACCCCCTGAGGTCCCCCCCTACTTGCATTGTTCTGCAGTTCTCGGGGTGCTTGGCAATGCAGCAGCTCATGGCCTGTTGGATTGACCGGCTTGCAGGTGAATGGAGGGCTTGGGGGATTGCTGTCATGGTTTCAGCTGGGATAGAGTTAATTTTCTTCACTCTAGCTGGTATAGTGCTGTGCTTTGAAATTAGCATGGAAAAAAAACCTGTTGAGATAACACACAGATGTTTAGGCTGTTGCTGGGCAGCGCTGATACTAGTCAAGGACATGTCTAGCCTCCCATGCTCTGCTGGGTGCACAAGAAGCCGGGAGGGAGGGAGCAATCGCGGCTCGGGGACGGGCAGCGTCGGTCGGTGGGTGGTGAGCGGTTGTATTGTTCGTGTTTCTGCATTTTTGTTCCCTGTTTTCCCTTTCCTTCCTTTTCCCTTTTATTATATTAACATTACTGTCATTATTATCATAATCATTTATCGTCATCATTCTATTGTAGTTATTAAACTGTGCTTATCTCAACCCACAAGTTCTTTTGCTCGTCCGATTGTCTTCCCCATCCCACAGGGGTGGGGGGGGGTGGTGAGCGAGCGGCTGCGTGGTGTTCAGTTGCCAGCTGGGGCTGAACCACGACAGTCTATTTTTGGCGCCCAAAGTGGGGCGAGAAGGGTTTGAGATAATAACAGTTGCTGGTCACAGCATTGATTAATCTGCTCGCAGTGTTAGTTTGTCCAGTCTTTACCATGCTGATTGTAAAGTACATGTTAAAACTTGCTGTTGGTTCTGTCAGTTGGCTGTGCTCTGCAGTGATTAGAGATATTTTGCCTAGGAGACTTGTTATTAAAACACTGGCCTTGACTGTTATCAGTTATTTAGGTTGTGCATGGAAGCCGTTACTGTACTACAGCTACCACCTCATGGAGGCAATTAGCAATTATACCTCCTCCTCTGAGGAGTTTTTTATGGAGGAAATACAGAATGGCACCGTAGCTACTATCTTATGTAATGTCTCCTCCCTCATTACAACAACTTTTCAGTATCTTGAACATCCTTGTGTAGTTAAGATACATCTGTTGATATTGCTTTGGCAAGTGGTATCAGATCTGTCTAAGGTTAGTAAGCAAGTTAAGAATATAATCCAGAGATCTGTCCCAAGGCTCGATAGCTATGTGTGGCAGGGTATGTGGGAAAGTATGGGCAAATGCCTAAGACGGTGGGCACCCCCTGTGGTGTGGGACTTCACCCCTGAACAAGTGCAGAATCCTGAAAAATTAGAACATTTGGAGGAAATATGTTGTCACCCTGGCAATTCCAGAGAGATACAGATCACTGCCATGTGCTGGGGTCTGGCTTATGCCTATCGAGCCCTATTTAACACTATTCAGTACCCCCAAGGGAAAGAGAAGGGAACTACTCCGACCCCCGTGACAAGTACTGCGGCCACCCAAACCCTCACGACAGACACTGCAGCTACTCCAACCCCAGCGACAAGCACTGCGGCCACCCAACCTGCCGCGACAGATACTGCAGCTACTCCAACCCCAGCGACAAGCACTGCGGCCACCCAAACCGCCGTGACAGAGACTGCAGCTACTCCAACCCCAGCGACAAGCACTGCGGCCATGCAACCCGTCGCGACAGATACTGCAGTTACTCCAACCCCGGTGACAAACACTGCGGCCACCCAACCCGCCGCGACAGAGACTGCAGCTGCTCCAACCCCAGTGACGAGCAGGGCGGCCACTCAAACCCCCACGACAGGCACTGCAGCTACTCAAACCCCAGTGCCAAGCATTGCAGCTAAACCATAGGACCAACCTGTGCCAGTATCAGTCGCCCCTATACGCAAGAAGAAATCATGGAAGAGAAGGTCAACTCGTTTAGAAAGAGATTACGAGGAACCAGGGCCATCACGAGAAGAGGAGGAGGAGGAGGAACCATGTGTACAAGAAACGGAAACTACCCGATCTCTATCCTTGAGTGAGTTGCGGGATATACGGAAAGATTTTGGGCGTCATTCAGGTGAGCACGTTATCACCTGGCTGCTCCGATGCTGGGATAATGGGGCCAGTAGTTCGGAATTAGAGGGGAAGGAAGCCAAACAACTGGGATCCCTCTCTAGGGAAGGGGGCATTGATAAAGCAATTGGAAAAGGAACACAAGCCCTCAGCCTCTGGAGGCGGCTCCTGGCCGTGGTTAGAGAGGTATCCCTTCAAAGAAGATATTGTATTTCGCCTAGGAAAATGGACGACCATGGAGAAAGGCATTCAGCATCTAAGGGAATTAGCCGTGCTTGAGGTGGTTTATGGTGACCTGGACGATCAACGGTCCTCCAAAGATCCAGATGAAGCTGAGTGCACACGACCCATGTGGCGGAAGTTTGTACGGAGCGCACCATCCTCGTATGCAAACTCATTGGCAGTGATGTCCTGGAAAGATGACGAGGCACCAACAGTGGCTGAGTTGATTGATAGACTCCGGGAATATGAAGCGAATCTCTCTTCCTCGCTCGTCTCTGCTGTTGAGAAACTGTCCCGAGAGTTCCAGCAACTCAAAGAAGATATGTCCTACTCCCCACCAGTACGGACCAGTATCTCAGCCATTAGGAGTAATCGTCCCTTGGCTCAAGAGAAGGGATACACACGACGGGGCACCCTATGGTTTTACCTGCGTGATCACGGAGAGGACATGAAGAAGTGGGATGGAAAACCTACCTCAGCCTTAGAGGCACGGGTACGTGAGCTGCAAGGGAGAACAATTACTCAGGGGAGTTTCTCCAGGAGAGCTGCTGCTCCAGTTTCCCGTAAGCAATTCTCCAGACAGAGGAGCAGAAGTGCTGATGGCCTGACTGATCTTAACAGAGACACCCGTGATTCATATTTACCGGAAGTGAGTGATGAATACTATGATCAGGACTAGGGGGGCCCTGCCTCCAGCCAGGTGGAGGAAAGGGATAACCGGGTTTACTGGACTGTGTGGATCCGATGGCCTGGCACATCTGACCCACAGGAATATAGAGCTTTAGTGGACACCGGCGCACAGTGTACCTTAATGCCATCAAACTATATAGGGGCAGAACCCATCAGCATTGCTGGAGTGACAGGGGGATCCCAAGAGCTAACTGTATTGGAGGCCGAAGTGAGCCTCACTGGGAATGAGTGGCAAAAGCACCCCATTGTGACTGGCCCAGAGGCTCCGTGCATCCTTGGCATAGACTACCTCAGGAGAGGGTATTTCAAGGACCCAAAAGGTTACAAGTGGGCTTTTGGTGTAGCTGCCTTGGAGATGGCGGAAATTAAACAGCTGTCTACCTTGCCCAGTCTCTCGAAGGACCCTTCTGTTGTAGGGTTGCTGAAGGTCGAAGAACAACAGGTGCCAATCGCCACCACAACAGTGCACCGGCGGCAATATCGCACCAACAGAGACTCTCTGATCCCTATCCACGGGCTCATTCGTCGACTGGAGAGCCAAGGAGTCATCAGTAAGACCCACTCACCCTTTAACAGTCCCATATGGCCAGTCCGGAAGTCTAATGGAGAGTGGAGACTAACAGTAGACTATCGTGGCCTGAACGAAGTCACTCCACCGTTGAGTGCTGCTGTGCCAGACATGCTAGAACTTCAATATGAACTGGAGTCAAAGGCGGCCAAGTGGTATGCCACAATCAATATCGCTAATGCATCCTTCTCAATCCCTCTGGCAGCAGAGTGCAGGCCACAGTTTGCTTTTACTTGGAGGGGGGGTCCAGTACACCTGGAATCGACTGCCCCAGGGGTGGAAACACAGCCCTACCATTTGCCATGGACTGATCCATAATGCTTTGGAACAAGGTGGAGCTCCCGAACACCTACAATACATTGATGACATCATCGTGTGGGGCAATACAGCGGAAGAAGTTTTTGAGAAAGGGAAGGAAATAGTTCAAATCCTCCTGAAAGCTGGTTTCGCCATAAAACAAAGTAAAGTTAAGGGACCTGCACGAGAAATCCAGTTCTTGGGAATCAAATGGCAAGATGGTCGTCGTCAGATCCCCATGGATGTGATCAACAAAATAACAGCCATGTCTCCACCAACCAGCAAAAAGGAAACACAAGCTTTCTTGGGTGTTGTGGGTTTTTGGAGAATGCATATTCCACACTACAGTCTGATCGTAAGCCCTCTCTATCAAGTGACCCGGAAAAAGAATGATTTCAAATGGGGCCCTGAACAACAACAAGCCTTTGAACAGATTAAACGAGAAATAGTTCATGCAGTAGCTCTTGGGCCAGTCCAGGCAGGACAAGATATAAAAAATGTGCTCTACACTGCAGCCGGGGAGAATGGCCCTACCTGGAGCCTCTGGCAGAAAGCACCAGGGGAGATCCGAGGTCGACCCCTAGGGCTTTGGAGTCAGGGATACAGAGGGTCCGAAGCCCACTATACTCCAACTGAAAAAGAGATATTGGCAGCATATGAAGGGGTCCGAGCTGCTTCAGAAGTGGTTGGTACTGAGGCACAGTTGCTCCTGGCACCCCGACTGCCAGTGCTGGGCTGGATGTTCAAAGGAAACGTCCCCTCCACACACCATGCAACTGATGCTACGTGGAGTAAATGGGTTGCACTGATCACCCAGCAGGTTCGAGTAGGAAACCCCAGTCGCCCAGGAATCTTGGAAGTGATTATGGACTGGCCAGAAGGCAAAGACTTTGGATTATCACCAGAGGAGGAGGTGACACGTGCTGAAGAAGCCCCACTGTATAACACACTGCCAGAAGATAAGAAGCAAGATGCCCTGTTTACTGATGGGTCCTGTCGCCTTGTGGGAAAGCACCGGAGATGGAAGGCTGCTGTATGGAGTCCTACACGACAAGTAGCAGAAACTGCTGAAGGAGGTGAATCGAGCCAGTTTGCAGAAGTAAAGGCCATCCAGCTGGCCTTAGACATCGCTGAATGGGAAAAGTGGCCAGTGGTCTATCTCTATACTGACTCCTGGATGGTGGCAAATGCCCTGTGGGGCTGGCTACAGCAGTGGAAGCAAAGCAACTGGCAGCGCAGAGGCAAACCCATCTGGGCTGCCGCACTGTGGCAAGATATTGCTGCCCGGGTAGAGAACCTGGTTGTAAAGGTACGGCATGTGGATGCTCACGTCCCCAAGAGTCGGGCCACTGAAGAACATCGAAACAACCAGCAGGTAGATCAGGCTGCCAAGATTGAAGTGGCTGAGGTGGATCTGGACTGGCAACATAAGGGTGAACTATTTCTAGCTCGGTGGGCTCATGACACCTCAGGCCATCAAGGGAGACATGCAACATACAGGTGGGCTCGTGATCGAGGGGTGGACTTGACCATGGACGTTATTGCGCAGGTTATCCACGAATGTGAAACATGTGCTGCAATCAAGCAAGCAAAGCGGGTAAAGCCTCTGTGGTATGGGGGACGATGGCTGAAATATAAATATGGGGAGGCCTGGCAAATTGACTATATCACACTCCCACAGACCCGCCAAGGCAAGCGCCATGTTCTCACCATGGTATAAGCAACCACCGGCTGGCTGGAAACATATCCTGTCCCCCACGCCACTGCCCGGAACACTATCCTGGGTCTCGAAAAACAAGTCCTGTGGCGACATGGCACCCCAGAGAGAATTGAGTCAGATAATGGGACTCATTTCCGAAATAACCTTATAGACACCTGGGCCAAAGAGCATGGCATTGAGTGGGTGTATCACATCCCCTATCACGCACCAGCCTCTGGGAAAATCGAAAGATACAATGGACTGTTAAAGATGACACTGAGAGCAATGGGGGGTGGAACATTTAAACACTGGGATACACATTTAGCAAAGGCCACCTGGTTAGTCAACATGAGGGGATCTGCCAGGCGAGCTGGCCCTGCCCAATCAGAATCCTTACGTACTGTGGAAGGGGATAGAGTCCCTGTAGTGCACATAAAAAATATGTTGGGTAAGACAGTCTGGGTTATTCCTGATTCAGGCAAAGGCAAACCCACTCGTGGGATTGCGTTTGCTCGAGGACCTGGGTGCACTTGGTGGGTGATGCGGGAGGATGGAGGAGTTCGGTGTGTACCCCAGGGGGATTTCATTTTGGGTGAAAACTGTCAGTGAACTGAATAATATGCTGTTAATTGCTATATGATGTTGTATGTCATCACTACTATGGTTGCATCAATGGAATGTTAGCATGGTGGGAATCTCCCAATTAATAATAATAGCAAATGAACTTTCAATGGAACCGAGCAAAGTGCAGCAGTGAGAGAACAAGAACTACCAGTGCAGCGATGATGGAACAAGGACTGACATGCAACAATCTGACCCCACGCACACCGCCGCTCCGAAGGACCCTTACAAGAGATGAAATCCAAAGTCATGGACTAAATGAACTCAATGGACATTTCACAGGCATTCTACAGGGGTGTTCCATAAACTAGTGGAATGATAAATGAAAATCTGTATATATATATATATATATATTGTTAAAGGATGAGAAGATGGATAAGGATTATTGAAGTTGTACTGAATAGTATGGGACCTGAGCATGATGTCAATGATATGGAATAAGGGGTGGATACTGTCATGGTTTCAGCTGGGATAGAGTTAATTTTCTTCACTCTAGCTGGTATAGTGCTGTGCTTTGAAATTAGCATGGAAAAAAAACCTGTTGAGATAACACACAGATGTTTAGGCTGTTGCTGGGCAGCGCTTATACTAGTCAAGGACATGTCTAGCCTCCCATGCTCTGCTGGGTGCACTAGAAGCCGGGAGGGGAGGGGGCACAGCTAAGAGAGGGGATTCAAACTGACCAAAGGGATATTCCATATCATGTAACGTCATGCCCAGTATGCTACCTGGGAGGGGCTGGCCGGGGGAGGGAGGGAGCAATCGCGGCTCGGGGACGGGCAGCGTCAGTCGGTGGGTGGTGAGCGGTTGTATCGTTCATGTTTCTGCGTTTTTGTTCCCTGTTTTCCCTTTCCTTCCTTTTCCCTTTTATTATATTAACATTACTGTCATTATTATCATAATCATTTATCATCATCATTCTATTGTAGTTAGTAAACTGTGCTTATCTCAACCCACAAGTTCTTTTGCTCGTCCGATTCTCTTCCCCATCCCACAGGGGTGGGGCGGGGTGAGCGAGCGGCTGCGTGGTGTTCAGTTGCCAGCTGAGGCTAAACCACGACACCACTTGAGGTTGGCCCCGCTCTGAGCAGGACTGGACCAAAACCCCCTGAGGTCCCCCCCTACTTGCATTGTTCTGCAGTTCTCGGGGTGCTTGGCAATGCAGCAGCTCATGGCCTGTTGGATTGACTGGCTTGCAGGTGAATGGAGGGCTTGGGGGATTGCTGTGTCCATCCCCTTCTCCTGGCTTGGTTTGTCTCTCATCTGTATGGTATTAGTGCTGGGGGACAGAGGCACTACCTTAGCATTGCCCAGGTCATTTCTTTGCCCCCACCTATCTTAGCCATCTCTCCAGAGGACTGTGTTATTCCCTTCCTGCACAAGCACAAAAAGCCCATTGGCAGTAAAGCACAGGGCGATAAACCATCCACCCTGCTCTGCTAGCAGTGCAGAGCTGTGATCTGTCGGGGGGTGTTCACGTTGTCGGGAGGCTGGGGATGACACTGGCCCCCAGCCCTCCAGCTGGAAGTGCTCCAGGTTTATCTTCCCTGTAGTGTCTGTCCCAGAGACAGTGGCGATTGCAGGGCAAGTCACCAGTAGCCTTTTTAAGGGCTCCAGCTGCCTGACCATCCTGAGCAGATGGAGACTGAGATGAGCCCAAAGGACTGTCTGGAAAGAATTACTTGCTCCCAGTATTTTCTGTTTCTTTGCCAGCCTTTTATTCTCATGGCTTCTCTTTTCCTGATCCTGTCCTTCTGCAAGTCTGGCTGTTGGCAGCCTCATCAGCCTTGTCTTCAGAAACAAATTCACTCTGCTATTTATTGAGTCTCCAAGCTTTGACCCTGGTGCTTGATGCTGCAGAAGCCCATGTCCAGTGTGTAAGTGCTCAAAGGGTGTTTAGTGTTTGCCCCATCCTGTCTGCAAGAGTAACAAACTAGAGCAAAGGGGCTTGCATGTAGCCACAGTGCCTGGGCAGAGCTGACCCGCAGTGGTAGCTATGTCTGCTTCCCCATCTAGCAGAGGCTGGGAGGATGTCCAGTCTCCCCAGATGCTTTTATGTTGGTTTTCAAGGTCTAGGACATTCCCATGAGCTTGTGTTTGTCCCCAGATCCCGTCTCAAGTTGCTCCTCTCAGCCTTTCCCTTGGGCTCATTGATGCTGGGCTGCTGTCTTGGTCAGAGCGCTGTGTGCTCTCCGTTCCCCCAGCAGTCTGCTCGTTACTCAATACCACTCTGGGCACTGTTGCGTTACCTGGATATCCCTGTTGCAACACTTGCATGCATCAAGAGCAGCAGGGTCCAGTGGGCTGAGCCAAGAGGTCCCCGGGGTCTGTTCCCAGCTGCATGGGTGAATCACTGCATGGCCAGGGACGAGCTGGTTCCTGGTAGTCCATGGAGAGCTCTCGGGTCTCTCATGGGCTCCATCTCCCTAGGAAGGTTATATCTGGGGGGCCATCTGTGTCCCCAGTGGCACGGCTGCCACCAGGGTTGAAGGTGTTTTGGGCCCGGTTGCCATGGTTAAGCTAGTTTCTGAGATCTCTGAGTTTTGCATGTTCTCACAGAAGCAGTGCACCAAAACACAGGCTGCAGCAGTGCCAGCAAGCAGAGTTTGCACAGGGGCCTTGGTGTCTTGCAGGGACCGATGTGGGGGCTCATGTCCTGTGCAGGAGGGTTGTCTGGGGATGCAGCTGTGTCTTGAGCCCGTCCCTGTTCACTATTGCTTGTGTGAAGGTGGAGGATGCTGATATGCTGGTGCCCCAGTGCTGTGCAGTCCCTGCAGGCTGCACCTGCCAAATAGCTCCAAGGGCAGGTCCTCTCTGGCCTCCGCCTGATGTGAAGCACCAGTCGAGCCTTGGCTTCCTCGATGCCACCATCTCTGTGCACCATCCAGAGGCCATGTGGGTGCCCCCTTCCATCCCAAGGGCACCTCCGGCCATGTGCATTGCTCGGAGCCCTGGCAGTCCTGCAGGAGCCCAGCCCCTGCAGAGGGGATGGCGGATGCACCAGGCGGAGGGCTCTGCTGTCAGCAGGACCCCACGGGTGGTTTGGGGCATGTGGCCCAGGATGTTTGCTGGTTCCACGGGGCGAAATAGGAGCTGGGCTGCTGGGCTGTGCCTCCCACTGCCCTGTGTATGGGTATGCCTGCAGTCAGGCACGCCAGTCCCTCCTACCCCTTTGTTTCCCTTCAAAGGGGCTTGTGTGTTTGCCTCCGTTACAGGCAACATTATGTGTATTCAGGTGACAGCTGTGATACCCTTTTCCTAATGCCAGCAGGGTGTTTCTCGCTCACCTTCAGTCCCACTGGAAGGAGAGACTTTCCCTTTCCCTGACAAGGCATGGGACATTGAATTAATGGTGGAAATGCCCTCTACTAGCCCTGGATGTTTCCAGCTCTTTACAATCAAAGATGTACAAAGCCTCACCCTTACAGCCCAAATCCCTGCCCAGCCTGTGTCACCACTCTGGCCTGTGCTAGACTTGAGACTTTCTAAATCACAGCCAGAAAGGGGTGAGTTGGGTGGGTGTGCACGGCTGTGTGTGTGTGGTGTCTCCTCCCCCTGTGCCACACAGATGTCTAGCATGGGGAGTAGAAAAGATGCTGAATGTCCCCACAGCTGCTGCAGCCTTATCTGCAGGCTGCAGCTTGGTAACGCTGAGCCAGAGGCCTGAATGCCTGTGCCCAAGCACATCCCTTGGAGGGCTCTTATGGTAAAAGAAAGTGTATCGCAAGAGGGGTTGCAGTGGGGATGTGCAGTTCCCACAGGGTAAATGCTGCATACACAATCCTTGCTGCCCTCCTGTCATGGTTTCAGCTGGGATAGAGTTAATTTTCTTCACTCTAGCTGGTATAGTGCTGAGCTTTGAAATTAGCATGGAAAAAAAAACCTGTTGAGATAACACACAGATGTTTAGGCTGTTGCTGGGTAGCGCTTATACTAGTCAAGGACATGTCTAGCCTCCCATGCTCTGCTGGGTGCACAAGAAGCTGGGAGGGGAGGGGGCACAGCTAAGAGAGCGGATTCAAACTGACCAAAGGGATATTCCATATCATGTAACGTCATGCCCAGTATGCTACCTGGGAGGGGCTGGCCGGGGGAGTGGGGGAGCAATCGCGGCTCGGGGACGGGCAGCGTCGGTCGGCGGGTGGTGAGCGGTTGTATCGTTCGTGTTTCTGCGGGTTTTTTTCCCTGTTTTCCCTTTCCTTCCTTTTCCCTTTTATTATATTAACATTACTGTCATTATTATCATAATCATTTATCATCATCATTTTATTGTAATCATTAAACTGTGCTTATCTCAACCCACAAGTGCTTTTGCTCGTCTGATTCTCTTCCCCATCCCACAGGGGTGGGGGGGGTGAGCGAGCGGCTGCGTGGTGTTCAGTTGCCAGCTGGGGCTGAACCACGACAGTCTATTTTTGGCGCCCAACGTGGGGCACGAAGGGTTTGAGATAATAACAGTTGCTGGTCACAGCATTGATTCATCTGCTCGCAGTATTAGTTTAGTTTGTCCAGTCTTTACCATGCTGATTGTAAAGTACATGTTAAAACTTGCTGTTGGTTCTGTCAGTTGGCTGTGCTCTGCAGTGATTAGAGATATTTTGCCTAGGAGACTTGTTATTAAAACACTGGCCTTGACTGTTATCGGTTATTTAGGTTGTGCATGGAAGCCGTTACTGTACTACAGCTACCACCTCATGGAGGCAATTAGCAATTATACCTCCTCCTTTGAGGAGTTTTTTATGGAGGAAATACAGAATGGCACCGTAGCTACTATCTTATGTAATGTCTCCTCCTTCATTACAACAACTTTTCAGTATCTTGAACATCCTTGTGTAGTTAAGATACATCTGTTGATATTGCTTTGGCAGGTGGTATCAGATCTGTCTAAGGTTAGTAAGCAAGTTAAGAATATCATCCAGAGATCTGCCCCAAGGCTCGATAGCTATGCGTGGCAGGGTATGTGGGAAAGTATGGGCAAATGCCTAAGATGGTGGGCACCCCCTGTGGTGTGGGACTTCACCCCTGAACAAGTGCAGAATCCTGAAAAATTAATAGAACATTTGGAGGAAGTATGTTGTCACCCTGGCAATTCCAGAGAGATACAAATCACTGCCATGTGCTGGGGTCTGGCTTATGCCTATCGAGCCCTATTTAACACTATTCAGTACCCTCAAGGGAAAGAGAAGGGAGCTACTCCAACCCCCGTGACAAGCACCGCGGCCACTCAAACCCCCACGATAGACACTGCAGCTACTCCAACCCCAGCGACAAGCACTGCGGCCATGCAACCCGTCGCGACAGATACTGCAGCTACTCCAACCCCAGTGACAAGCACTGCGGCCACCCAACCCGCCGTGACAGAGACTGCAGCTGCTCCAACCCCAGTGACGAGCAGGGCGGCCACTCAAACCCCCACGACAGGCACTGCAGCTACTCAAACCCCAGTGCCAAGCATTGCAGCTAAACCATAGGACCAACCTGTGCCAGTATCAGTCGCCCCTATACGCAAGAAGAAATCATGGAAGAGAAGGTCAACTCGTTTAGAAAGAGATTACGAGGAACCAGGGCCATCACGAGAAGAGGAGGAGGAGGAGGAACCATGTGTACAAGAAACGGAAACTACCCGATCTCTATCCTTGAGTGAGTTGCGGGATATACGGAAAGATTTTGGGCGTCATTCAGGTGAGCACGTTATCACCTGGCTGCTCCGATGCTGGGATAATGGGGCCAGTAGTTTGGAATTAGAGGGGAAGGAAGCCAAACAACTGGGATCCCTCTCTAGGGAACGGGGCATTGATAAAGCAATTGGAAAAGGAACACAAGCCCTCAGCCTCTGGAGGCGGCTCCTGTCCACGGCGAGAGAGAGGTATTCCTTCAAAGAGGATATTGTATTTCGCCTAGGAAAATGGACGACCATGGAGAAAGGCATTCAGCATCTAAGGGAATTAGCCATGCTTGAGGTGATTGATGGTGACCTGGACGATCAACGGTCCTCCAAAGATCCAGATGAAGCTGAGTGCACACGACCCATGTGGCGGAAGTTTGTACGGAGCGCACCATCCTCGTATGCAAACTCATTGGCAGTGATGTCCTGGAAAGATGACGAGGCACCAACAGTGGCTGAGTTGATTGATAGACTCCGGGAATATGAAGCGAATCTCTCTTCCTCGCTCGTCTCTGCTGTTGAGAAACTGTCCCGAGAGTTCCAGCAACTCAAAGAAGATATGTCCTACTCCCCACCAGTACGGACCAGTATCTCAGCCATTAGGAGTAATCGTCCCTTGGCTCAAGAGAAGGGATACACACGACGGGGCACCCTATGGTTTTACCTGCGTGATCACGGAGAGGACATGAAGAAGTGGGATGGAAAACCTACCTCAGCCTTAGAGGCACGGGTACGTGAGCTGCAAGGGAGAACAATTACTCAGGGGAGTTTCTCCAGGAGAGCTGCTGCTCCAGTTTCCCGTAAGCAATTCTCCAGACAGAGGAGCAGAAGTGCTGATGGCCTGACTGATCTTAACAGAGACACCCGTGATTCATATTTACCGGAAGTGAGTGATGAATACTATGATCAGGACTAGGGGGGCCCTGCCTCCAGCCAGGTGGAGGAAAGGGATAACCGGGTTTACTGGACTGTGTGGATCCGATGGCCTGGCACATCTGACCCACAGGAATATAGAGCTTTAGTGGACACCGGCGCACAGTGTACCTTAATGCCATCAAACTATATAGGGGCAGAACCCATCAGCATTGCTGGAGTGACAGGGGGATCCCAAGAGCTAACTGTATTGGAGGCCGAAGTGAGCCTCACTGGGAATGAGTGGCAAAAGCACCCCATTGTGACTGGCCCAGAGGCTCCGTGCATCCTTGGCATAGACTACCTCAGGAGAGGGTATTTCAAGGACCCAAAAGGTTACAAGTGGGCTTTTGGTGTAGCTGCCTTGGAGATGGCGGAAATTAAACAGCTGTCTACCTTGCCCGGTCTCTCGAAGGACCCTTCTGTTGTAGGGTTGCTGAAGGTCGAAGAACAACAGGTGCCAATCGCCACCACAACAGTGCACCGGCGGCAATATCGCACCAACAGAGACTCTCTGATCCCTATCCACGGGCTCATTCGTCGACTGGAGAGCCAAGGAGTCATCAGTAAGACCCACTCACCCTTTAACAGTCCCATATGGCCAGTCCGGAAGTCTAATGGAGAGTGGAGACTAACAGTAGACTATCGTGGCCTGAACGAAGTCACTCCACCGTTGAGTGCTGCTGTGCCAGACATGCTAGAACTTCAATATGAACTGGAGTCAAAGGCGGCCAAGTGGTATGCCACAATCAATATCGCTAATGCATCCTTCTCAATCCCTCTGGCAGCAGAGTGCAGGCCACAGTTTGCTTTTACTTGGAGGGGGGTCCAGTACACCTGGAATCGACTGCCCCAGGGGTGGAAACACAGCCCTACCATTTGCCATGGACTGATCCATAATGCTTTGGAACAAGGTGGAGCTCCCGAACACCTACAATACATTGATGACATCATCGTGTGGGGCAATACAGCGGAAGAAGTTTTTGAGAAAGGGAAGGAAATAGTTCAAATCCTCCTGAAAGCTGGTTTCGCCATAAAACAAAGTAAAGTTAAGGGACCTGCACGAGAAATCCAGTTCTTGGGAATCAAATGGCAAGATGGTCGTCGTCAGATCCCCATGGATGTGATCAACAAAATAACAGCCATGTCTCCACCAACCAGCAAAAAGGAAACACAAGCTTTCTTGGGTGTTGTGGGTTTTTGGAGAATGCATATTCCACACTACAGTCTGATCGTAAGCCCTCTCTATCAAGTGACCCGGAAAAAGAATGATTTCAAATGGGGCCCTGAACAACAACAAGCCTTTGAACAGATTAAACGAGAAATAGTTCATGCAGTAGCTCTTGGGCCAGTCCAGGCAGGACAAGATATAAAAAATGTGCTCTACACTGCAGCCGGGGAGAATGGCCCTACCTGGAGCCTCTGGCAGAAAGCACCAGGGGAGATCCGAGGTCGACCCCTAGGGCTTTGGAGTCAGGGATACAGAGGGTCCGAAGCCCACTATACTCCAACTGAAAAAGAGATATTGGCAGCATATGAAGGGGTCCGAGCTGCTTCAGAAGTGGTTGGTACTGAGGCACAGTTGCTCCTGGCACCCCGACTGCCAGTGCTGGGCTGGATGTTCAAAGGAAACGTCCCCTCCACACACCATGCAACTGATGCTACGTGGAGTAAATGGGTTGCACTGATCACCCAGCAGGTTCGAGTAGGAAACCCCAGTCGCCCAGGAATCTTGGAAGTGATTATGGACTGGCCAGAAGGCAAAGACTTTGGAATATCACCAGAGGAGGAGGTGACACGTGCTGAAGAAGCCCCACTGTATAACACACTGCCAGAAGATAAGAAGCAAGATGCCCTGTTTACTGATGGGTCCTGTCGCCTTGTGGGAAAGCACCGGAGATGGAAGGCTGCTGTATGGAGTCCTACACGACAAGTAGCAGAAACTGCTGAAGGAGGTGAATCGAGCCAGTTTGCAGAAGTAAAGGCCATCCAGCTGGCCTTAGACATCGCTGAACGGGAAAAGTGGCCAGTGCTCTATCTCTATACTGACTCCTGGATGGTGGCAAATGCCCTGTGGGGCTGGCTACAGCAGTGGAAGCAAAGCAACTGGCAGCGCAGAGGCAAACCCATCTGGGCTGCCGCACTGTGGCAAGATATTGCTGCCCGGGTAGAGAACCTGGTTGTAAAGGTACGGCATGTGGATGCTCACGTCCCCAAGAGTCGGGCCACTGAAGAACATCGAAACAACCAGCAGGTAGATCAGGCTGCCAAGATTGAAGTGGCTGAGGTGGATCTGGACTGGCAACATAAGGGTGAACTATTTCTAGCTCGGTGGGCTCATGACACCTCAGGCCATCAAGGGAGACATGCAACATACAGGTGGGCTCGTGATTGAGGGGTGGACTTGACCATGGATATTATTGCACAGGTTGTCCACGAATGTGAAACATGCGCTGCAGTCAAGCAAGCGAAGCGGGTAAAGCCTCTGTGGTATGGGGGACGATGGCTGAAATATAAATATGGGGAGGCCTGGCAAATTGACTATATCACACTCCCACAGACCCACCAAGGCAAGCGCCATGTGCTTACAATGGTAGAAACAACGACTGGCTGGCTGGAAACATATCCGGTCCCCCATTTCACTGCCGGGAACACTATCCTGGGTCTTGAGAAACAAGTCCTGTGGCGACATGGCACCCCAGAGAGAATTGAGTCAGACAATGGGACTCATTTCCGAAATAGCCTCATAGACACCTGGGCCAAAGAGCATGGCATTGAGTGGGTGTATCACATCCCCTATCACGCACCAGCCTCTGGGAAAATTGAACGGTACAATGGACTGTTAAAAACTACACTGAGAGCAATGGGGGGTGGAACATTCAAGCACTGGGATACACATTTAGCAAAAGCCACGTGGTTAGTCAACACGAGGGGATCTGCCAACCGAGCTGGCCCTGCCCAATCAGAAATCCTACATACTGTGGAAGGGGATAGAGTCCCTGTAGTGCACATAAAAAATATGCTGGGGAAAACAGTCTGGGTTCTTCCTGCCTCAGGCAAAGGCAAACCCATTCGTGGGATTGCTTTTGCTCGAGGACCTGGGTGCACTTGGTGGAGGATGGAGAAATCCGATGTGTGCCTCAAGGGGATTTAGTTTTGGGTGAAAACAGCCAATGAACTGAATGGCACAATGTGAACTGCTATATAATACTGTGTGTCACCTCTGTGTTGTATCAATGATATCAGAGTACGAGCCTCCCAACCCATGGAAGATCAACTATGAAACAAGCCAAGTGCAGCAGTGATGGAACGATGACTGACTCGGTATGCAGAAACCAAAGCCACACACCATCTCTCCCACCCTGAAAGACTGATACAACAGATGGACCCCAGAGTCATGGACTGGGTGAACTCAGTGGACATTTTAATGGACATTTTACAGGAAAGGTCCATGAACTAAGGGAATGATGTCTGTGTATTATGTTAAAGGATGGGAAGGGGAGGGGTGGTGGTTGGTACGGTTGTATTGCATCATATGGGACCTGGGCATTGTGTAAATGGTATGGAATAAGGGGTGGAGACTGTACTGGTTTTGGCTGAGAAGGGGTTAATTCTCCTCACTGTGGGGGTCGGCTACCTTTCCAGCTTCCCGCGCTCTGCTGCGTGGCAGGGGCGGGGGGCTGGGATGCGCAGGGCCATGGTGGGGGCGGCTGACCCCGACTGGCCAATGGCAGGTTCATGCCATACCATGTGACACCATGACCAGTATATTGAGGGGGGGCAGTGGCAGCACGGGGGCGGCGCGGCGTCGGGTCGGCGGGCGGCGAGCGGCTGCGGCGCATGCGGTTCATTTCGGCGGTTCGTTCCCCCTCTCCCCTCCCTTCCCCCTCCCCCGGGGCTTTGCGCCTCTGGTTGTTCTCCTTTACATTGCATTTCTATTGTTGTTTCTTTTAATTTGCATTATTAAACTGTTCTTATCCCAACCCATGAGCGTTACCCTTCTGATTCCCTCCCCATCTACCAGTGGGGGAGTGAGCGAGCGACTGTGTGGGGCTGAGCTGCCGGCTAAACCACGACAGATTTCTGACTGGGCAGGGCCAGCTCGACTGGCAGATCCCCTCGTGTTGACTAACCACATGGCTTTTGCTAAATGTGTATCCCAGTGTTTAAATGTTCCACCCCCCCATTGCTCTCAGTGTAGTTTTTAACAGTCCATTGTACCGTTCAATTTTCCCAGAGGCTGGTGCATGATAGGGGATGTGATACACCCACTCAATGCCGTGCTCTTTGGCCCAGGTGTCTATGGGATTATTTCGGAAATGAGTCCCATTGTCTGACTCAATTCTCTCTGGGGTGCCATGTCGCCACAGGACTTGTTTCTCAAGACCCAGGATAGTGTTCCGGGCAGTGGCGTGGGGGACAGGATATGTTTCCAGCCAGCCAGTCGTTGTTTCCACCACTGTAAGCACATGGCGCTTGCCTTGGCGGGTCTGTGGGAGTGTGATATAGTCAATTTGCCAGGCCTCCCCATATTTATATTTCAGCCATCGTCCCCCATACCACAGAGGCTTTACCCGCTTCGCTTGCTTGATTGCAGCGCATGTTTCACATTCGTGGATAAACTGTGCAATAGCGTCCATGGTCAAGTCCACCCCTCAATCACGAGCCCACCTGTATGTTGCATCTCTCCCTTGACAGCCTGAGGTGTCATGGGCCCACCGAGCTAGAAATAGTTCACCCTTATGCTGCCAGTCCAGATCCACCTGAGCCACTTCAATCTTGGCAGCCTGATCTACCTGCTGGTTTTTTCGATGTTCTTCAGTGGCCCGACTCTTGGGGACGTGAGCATCCACATGACGTACTTTTACAACCAGGTTCTCTACCCGGGCAGCAATATCTTGCCGCAGTGTGGCAGCCCAGAAGGGTTTGCCTCTGCACTGCCAGTATTTCAACTTCCACTGCTGCAGCCAGCCCCACAGGGCATTTGCCACCATCCAGGAGTCAGTATAGAGATAGAGCACTGGCCACTTTTCCCGTTCAGCGATGTCTAAGGCCAGCTGGATGGCCTTTACCTCTGCAAACTGGCTCGATTCACCTTCTCCTTCAGCAGTTTCTGCGACTTGTCGTGTAGGACTCCATACAGCAGCCTTCCATCTCCGGTGCTTTCCCACAAGGCGACAGGACCCATCAGTAAACAGGGCATATTGCTTCTCATCTTCTGGCAGTGTGTTATACAGTGGGGCTTCTTCAGTACGTGTCACCTCCTCCTCTGGTGATATTCCAAAGTCTTTGCCTTCTGGCCAGTCCATAATCACTTCCAAGATTCCTGGGCGACTGGGGTTTCCTACTCGAGCCCGCTGGGTGATCAGTGCAACCCATTTACTCCACATAGCATCAGTTGCATGGTGTGTAGAGGGGATGTTTCCTTTGAACATCCAGCCCAGCACTGGCAGTCGGGGTGCCAGGAGCAACTGTGCCTCAGTACCAATCACTTCTGAAGCACCTCAAACCCCTTCATATGCTGCCAATATCTCTTTTTCAGTTGGAGTATAGCAGGCTTCGGACCCTCTGTGTCCCCAAGTCCAAAACCCTAGGGGTCGATCTCGGGTCTCCCCTGGTGCTTTCTGCCAGAGGCTCCAGGTAGGGCCATTCTCCCCAGCTGTGGTGTAGAGCAAATGTTTTACATCTTGTCCTGTCCGGACTGGCCCAAGAGCTACTGCATGAACTATTTCCTGTTTAATCTGTTCAAAGGCTTGTCGTTGCTCAAGGCCCCATTTGAAATCATTCTTTTTCTGGGTCACTTGATAGAGAGGGCTTACGATCAGACTGTAATTTGGAATATGCATTCTCCAAAAACCCACAGCGCCCAAGAAAGCTTGTGTTTCCTTTTTGCTGGTTGGTGGAGACACGGCTGCTATTTTGTTGATCACATCCATTGGAATCTGACGACGTCCATCTTGCCATTTGATTCCTAAGAACTGGATCTCTTGTGTGGGTCCCTTCACCTTACTTTGTTTTATGGCAAAACCAGCTTTCAGAAGGATTTGGACTATTTTCTCTCCTTTCTCAAAAACTTCTTCTGCTGTGTTGCCCCACACGATGATGTCATCAATGTATTGAAGGTGTTCTGGAGCTCCACCCTGTTCAAGTGCAGTCTCCATCAGTCCAATGGCAAATGGTAGGGCTGTGTTTCCAACCCTGGGGCAGTTGATTCCAGGTGTACTGGACACCCCTCCAAGTAAAAGCAAACTGTGGCCTGCACTCTGCTGCCAGAGGGATTGAGAAGAATGCATTAGCAATATCAATTGTGGCATACCACTTGGCTGCCTTGGACTCCAGTTCGTACTGAAGTTCTAGCATGTCTGGCACAGCAGCACTCAATGGTGGAGTGACTTAGTTCAGGCCACGATAGTCTACTGTTAGCCTCCACTCTCCATTAGACTTCCGGACTGGCCATATGGGACTGTTAAAGGGTGAGTGGGTCTTACTGATGACTCCTTGGCTCCTCAGTTGGTGAATGAGTTCGTGGATGGGGATCAGAGAGTCTCTGTTGGTGCGATATTGCCGCCGGTGCACTGTTGTGGTGGCGATTGGCACCTGTTGTTCTTCGACCTTCAGCAGCCCCACCACAGAAGGGTCCTTCGAGAGGCCAGGCAAGGTAGACAGCTGTTCAGTTTCCTCCGTCTCCAAGGCAGCTACACCAAAAGCCCACCTGTACCCTTTTGGGTCCTTGAAATACCCTCTCCTGAGGTAGTCTATGCCAAGGATGCACGGAGCCTCTGGGCCAGTCACAATGGGGTGCTTTTGCCACTCATTCCGGGTTAGGCTCACTTCGGCCTCCAATACAGTTAGCTCTTGGGATCCCCCTGTCACTCCAGCAATGCTGATGGGTTCTGCCCCTATATAGTTTGATGGCATTAAGGTGCACTCTGCACCAGTGTCCACTAAAGCTTTATACTCCTGTGGGTCGGACGTGCCAGGCCATCGGATCCACACAGTCCAATAAACCCGGTTATCCCTTTCCTCCATCTGGCTGGAGGCAGGGCCCCTCTAGTCCTGATCATGGCAGTCACAACTCACTTCCTGTAAATGTGAATCGGAAGTCCCTCTATTACGCTTAGGAATAAAATCAGCGCTTCTACTCCTCTGTCTAGGGACTTGCTCACTGGAAACTGGAGCAGCAGCTTTCCTAGAAGAGCCTCCCTGAGTGACTGTTCTTCCTTGCAGTTCATGCAATCGTGCCTGTAGGGTCGAGGTAGGCTTGCCATCCCACCTCATCATGTCCTCTCTGTGGTCATGCAGGTAGAACCATAGGGTGGCCCGTGGTGTGTATCCCCTTCTTTGAGCCAAAGGATGCTTATTCCTAACAGCTGAGGCACTACTCTGTAGAGGTGGGGAGCAGGACAGATCTTCTTTGAGTTGCTGGACCTCTTGGGATAGTTTCTCCACAGCAGAGACGAGCGAGGAAGAGAGATTTGTTTAGTAATCCCGGAGTCTATCAATCACCTCCACCACCGTTGGTGTCTCGTCATCTTTCCAGGACATTACTGCCAATGAGTTTGCATGCGAAGATGGTGCGCTCCATACAAACTTCTGCCACGTGGGTCGTGTGTACTCAGCTTCATCTGGATCTTTGGTTGACCGTTAATCATCCAGGTCACCATCAATCACCTCAAGCACAGCTAATTCCCTTAGATACTGGATTACTTTCTCCATAGTTGTCCATTTTCCTGGGCGATATGTAACATCTTTAAAGGGATACCTTTCCTTCACTCCGGACAGGAGTCGCCTCCAGAGGCGGAGGGCTTGTGTTTTTTTCCCAATTGCTTTGTCAACGCCCCCTTCCCCAGAAAGGGATCCCAATTGTTTGACTTCTTTTCCCTCTAGTTCCAGGCTACTGGCCCCATTACCCCAGCATCGGAGCAGCCAGGTGACAATGTGCTCACCTGAACGACGGCTATAATCTTTTTGCACATCTCGAAACTTGCTCAAGGACAGGGATCGGGTGGTCTCTATTTCGTTTATGACTTCTTCCTCCTCTCCCCGTGACGACCCTGCTTTTTCATCATCTCGTTCTAGATGAGTTGACGTCCGTTTCCAGTATTTCCTCTTGTGTATGGGGGCAACTGATACTGGTATGGGTTTATTCTCTGAGCCAGCTCCAATACTTGTTGTGGGGGTTTGAGTGGCTGCAGTGCCTGTTGTCAGGGCTGGATTGTCTACAGTGCCAGTCACTTTGCATTTCAATCCAGAGACCTTCTCTTCCCCTTGGGGGCACTGAATACTGTTGAGCAGGGCTCGGTATGCATGGGCCAGGCCCCAGCACGTTGCAGATACCTGTGTCTCTCTGGAGTTCCCAGCACAACAACATACTTTCTCCAAATATTCTACTAGTTCTTCAGGATTCTGCACTTGTTCGGGGGTGAAACTCCAAAACACTGGGGGTGCCCAACTGCCCTAGGTGTTTGCCCATGCTATCCCAAATGCCCTGCCACTCGTAACTATCAAGCCTCGGGGCAGATTTCTGGGTGATATTCTTAAGTTGCTTAGTCAAAACCACAACAACATGCCCAAAAACTAACAATAAGTGCACCTTAACCACCCAAGGATGTTCAAGATACAAAAAGGTTGTTGTAATAGGGACAGAGACATCATAGAACAAAGTTGCAAAGGTACTATTCCTTATTTCCTCCATATAAAATCTCTCAGAGGAGGAGGTATAATTGCTAATTGCCTCAACAAGGTGGTATCCGAAGTACAGTAACAGTTTCAGCAAAAACCCCAAATACCAGATAAAGCTGAAAACCAGTGTTTGCACAACAAATCTCGTAGACAAAACATTACTAATCACAGCAGAACACAGCAGACTAAACAAACCAACACCAATCTTTAACACAAACTGCAAAAATGAGAACATGGTGCTGTGACCAGCGGCTGTTGTTATCTCCAACCCTTGAGCCCCACGTTGGGCACCAAAAAGACTGTCGTGGTTTAGCCAGCAGCTCAGCCCCACACAGTCATTCACTCATTCCCCCACCGGTGGGATTGTTACCGAAAAACGCAGTAAAATCAGAAACAACTCTTTAACACCAATTTAGTATTAAAGAGCAGGCATTCTTTATTCACGGCGCCGGATGCACGGGGGATCGTTCCTCCTAACGTGCATGCCTTACACACCTTTCCCATACAATTTATAGATCAAAAATGTACCTATTCATACATATTCATTATTGTCCTTTCTACTGATTGGTACAAACTTGCTCGTTCCACATGCAGATTACTGCGCAAACTCAGTTGTCTTCTTCTATTGTTCTCTTTTGAGTAGGTGGTATTACTTGGGTCGGTGGTCCGTGAGTCAGTGGTCGCGATCTCCCCCTGCTGGAATTACCTTTTACCCTTTTGGCTCTCAGTCCCGGCAGTCCTGGCCAGTTTTCTCAGTCCACTACATGAAACTACATTTTGTCATCCTTTTCTGACAGAAGCACATTGTCTATTGTTTCGTTCACATTAATGATTACCTAAGGACTAAAATGCAGATCAAAGAATACACTGATTAGTATACTCTATGTCCCCAGACTTAATGTCCGGTTGGATCGGGCTGTACAAGGAGTATAGAAACATCCATGGTTGGTTAATTCTATCGCTCTGGTTACATTCCCCCCTTTGGAAGTTTTGAAATAATTATCTTTTCAATACTTCCATCTTAGATCTACAATATTCCACTATATGAGTTTAGTGTTTGGTTCATCTTCTTTTGATTGTGGTTTCTAGGGCATATGCAGGTCTCATTTTATACATAAAATTTTATTAATTTGTTGAACTACATCTGCAAAAAAATGTGGTCCTCTATTAGAGGACATTCCCATTGGCACTCTAAATCTCGGTGTTATTTTTTTCAGCAATATTTTAACTATTTCTTTAGCTTTGTTGGTGCAGCAAGAGAAAGATTTTGGCCATCTAGAAAATTTGTCAATCAGCACTAACAAATACTTATATCTATTTTGTCTGGGTAACTTAATTTGTTAATAATCTTCGAGAGAATTTTTTGTTTTGTTTTGTTATTCTTAAAGGTGGGTTTGGTTTTTTTTTGTTTAGGGGATTATTTCTAGGACAGATTAGATAGTTATTATGGGTTTAACTATTCTTGTCATGCCTACATACACTATAGATGTTTTTAAACTCAAAACTACAGTATCTACATCCCAATGTGTTTGCTCATGCTTTTCTTTTGCAAGTTTTGTCATAACTTTGGGGGTTATTATTATCTGGGTGGTTGGGGGTTCTTTTTTGGTTTGGTTTTTTTTTTTGGTGTTATTCACTATCCTTTTGTATTTTGTGAGGCTTCCAATTGTTCTGTTAATTGCTCATCCAGTTTATTATATCTCGGTTTTAACTCTGGAATTTTTATCTGTTTTACTGGTACTAGTGCAAGGATACCTTGTTCTGCAGTCGTCTTTGCAGCTTTAGCTGCCAATCATTTATTTATGTTTACAGCCGTTTGGCCGAATTGATGAGCTTTGCAATGCCTTACCACCACTTCTTTTGGTTTCTGCACATCTTCCAGAAGTTGGAGAATTTCTTCTTTATGCTTTATTGATGATTCTTGGGCTGCTAGCAGTTCTTTTTTCTTTGAAATAGCTCCATGATTATGGATTACACCAAATGCATATTTGGAATCAGTCTAAATATTTACCCTTTGTCCTTTTGCCATTCGCAGAGCCTGCTTCAATGCCACCAATACTGCTTTCTGTGCTGAGGTGTTTGCAGGCAGCATCTCTGACTCCATTACCTCAGCGGTGATAACGACAGCACATCTGGCCATTCGCTTCTCTTCTCACCCATAGCTTCTTCCATCTGTAAACAATTCCAGATCAGGATTTTCCAGAGGTTTATGTCTCAGGTCCGGTCTGCTGGAATAGACTTGTTCAATAGTTAGCAGGCGATCATGTTCTAAATTGTCCGTAAGATTTTTTGTTGTTAAAAACATAGCAGGATTCACTATAGCAGTAGTCTTCGATTCCACATTGTCTTGTTCTAACAAAACAACTTGATATTTCAATATTCTGCTAGGAGATAGCTAATGACCCCCCTTTTGTTCTAGAACAGTCACTATCATGTGCGGGACATATACTGTAATTTTTTTCTATTGTTAACTTTTGGGCTTCCTGGATCAGAAACACTGTTGCCGCCACTGCCCATAAACATTCAGGCCATCCTTTACTCACATTATCAAGTTGTTTGGAGAAGTAGCCCACAGGTCTCTTCCAGGTTCCCAGTCATTGTGTCAGCACTCCAAGTGCTAAATGTTGTCTTTCATGGACAAACAACTCAAAAGGTTTAGTTAAATTAGGTAGGCTTAATGCAGGGGCCATCATCAAGACTTTTTAAAGTTCTTTGAATGCTATTAGGCATTCGGGTATCCAGGTTAAATATTTAGCTTTTGATTCTTTCAATGCTTCATATAATGGTTTTACATACAGTCTATAGTTCAGAATTCAGAGCTGACACTATTTAATTATTTTCAGAAAAGCTCTCAGTTCCTTCGGGCTGCTAGGTTCGGGAATTTGACAAATAGGGGTGTTTTTTTTTGTTTTTTCCTTTCATTTTCTAATTGTCTTTGAGATATTTCAGATCTTAAATCATTGCTTTTTTCTTATTTGCGTTTTGTTTCTGGAAACTCTGTTATCTTCCTTGGCTCAGAAAATTTAAAAATTTCAAAACATTTTTCTTTACTTTCTGCTGCTATCAGAATGTCATCTACATACTGTGATAATATGCCTCTCTCTTGGCTCTGTTTTTCTATATCTCTAATTTTATTTTTTTTTTGCTAGCTCTGAGTCTCAAATATCATAGGACTATTTTTAAATCTTTGTGGAAGTACAGTCCATGTTAGCTGTGTCTTTCGTTCTGTGGTGGGGCTTTTTCATTCAAAAGCAAATATGCTTTGACTTTTTATGTCCAGAGGTATGCAAAAGAAGGCATCCTTCAAATCTAGTACAGTAAACCATTTATGCTCCTCTTTTAAAGAGGTCAGTAAAGTGTATGGATTAGCTACTACTGGATGTATATCTTGGACTATCTGATTTATAGCCCTTAAATCTTGAACTAGTTAATATTCTTTGCCTCTAGATTACTTTACTGGCGATATAGGAGTACTATATTCTGATTCACATTCTACCAAAAGCCCATATTCTAAAAATTTTATAATTAACTTCTCTAATTCTTTTCGAGCCTCCCACTTAATAGGGTATTGTTTTTGTCTTACTGGCTTGGCCCCAGGTTTTAACGTTACTTTTACCGGCTCTGCCAATTTAGATCGCTCCGGAGCTCCGCTCGCTCAAACCAAAGGAATTACTGCATTTTCCACTTCTTTGGGAATCTGTTCCTCCCTGGAGGAATCCTGTAACAGAAACACTCTCGCTTCTATGGCTTTTGATTCTGGTATTAGTAATTTAATATCTCTATCTTTAAAAGTTATTTGAGCATCTAATTTACTTAATAGATCTCATCATAACAGAGGCAGTGGGCATTTAGGCATATACAGAAATTGGTGAGTTGCTCATTGCTTCTCCAGTTTAAACTTTAATGGCCCTAAGAAAGACTAATTTTTCTTTACCCTGTCACACTAACAACATCTACTGATTTATGACTAAATTTCTCTTTACATGTATTCAATATCAAATAAGTGGCTCCTGTATCTACCAAAAATTCTATTTCTTCATTCCCTAGCTTCAGTGTAACCAGGTGTTCAGCTAGGGTTGATTCCCCATGTGTCCTTCATGTCAAGCTACTTAAGCATTTTACTCAAATTTCTAGATTTAGGTTCTTCTAGTTTCTGAAGTTTTTTTACAGTATCTGGGGCTGATTGTCCCATGAATATAGAGGCCAATTGAATTGCTTTTTCTGGTTTTTCTGGGTCCAAATTAGTATATTTTCTGACAGTCACCTTCAGTCTTTCTATAGAGGCTGAAGGGGTCTCATTTAATTTGTCTTACTTCATAAATTTTGACTAATTTATTGCTTTTGGCATTGCATGTCTTATTCCAAATAAAATCCATCTCTGATATCTAGTCAACATTCCCCTGGGTCCTGGCTGATTAGGGTTCCACTCGGGATTTGTAGATGAAAAATTCTTATTCATTGTTCTCTATAAATTCCCATTAGCACGTGCTCCCTCCACCTGCCTTCTGGCTGTATTCCACGCCATTTTCTTGTCAGTTTCAGCAAGCAAAGTATCCAGTATCACTAGTAGAACAATACTTTTTCAAGTTCTCACCACATTTTCCTCTTTTCAAAAACATTGCCGTAGAATCTCGTGGACATATTTCACACTATTTCTGCCGCTCTGGATGATTCCACAGTGTAAAGAATAAATCAATGTATGCCACTTCTTCCCATTTACCTTCCCTTTTTACAAAACAACATTAATTGCAAGATGGTATTATATTGCAATGTCTCATTTTCTGGCCATTTTTCTCCACCTTCCAACTGATACATTGGCCACCAATGATTGCAATATTCAATTAATGGTTTCCGAGTTAGTGGGTCACCACCTCTGATGTCTTTCCAATGCTTCAAAATACATCCCAAAGGTGTTCTTTGTGGGACAGGTTTCTTACTCGGAAATGTTCCCATCTCTCAATTGGCTAGTAGTTGTGATTGTGCACTATCACAAGTACTAGTCAGAGGGACTCCAACCCCTGTTAGAGCTCCCTCCGGGATTCCACTCTCACTGGAAATCCCTGGGATTCCACTCTCACTGGAGATTCCCCAGTGGGATCTCTAACTCTCTGTTAGATATCCCTGGAGACTTCAACCCCCTGTTGAAGACTCCCCTACCCTTGGGCCCTGCTCCACAGGCTTTCGCCTAGCAGAGACTTACCAACCGAGGTACCTCTTGGCCCCAACCCTGCGTAGCTTTCGCCACGCCTTACGGGCAGGCCTGTGGGACTCAAACCCACTATCCTATCCTATGTGGGAAGCTAACCCCACGTATTATTCTACCTAAGTTTCTTCTTAAAAGAATGCCTTGTTTACCTCAATCCAGGGGATCTTGCTCAGAATTCTCCGGTCCGGGGATCGGAAGCTCTCCCCGAGAATCCCTCGGTGCCGGCTGGGGGTCTCATGATCCCACAGATCCATCGAGATTCAAAAGCAGGGTCCCATCTGGGTCGCCAAAACTGTTACCGAAAAATGCGGTAAAATCAGAAACAAGTCTTTAACACCAATTTAGTATTAAAGAGCAGGCATTCTTTATTCACAGCGCCGGATGCACGGGGGATCGTTCCTCCTAACGTGCATGCCTTACACACCTTTCCCATACAATTTATAGATCAAAAATGTACCTATTCATACATATTCATTATTGTCCTTTCTACTGATTGGTACAAACTTGCTCGTTCCACATGTAGATTACTGTGCAAACTCAGTTGTCTTCTTCTGTTGTTCTCTTTTGAGTAGGTGGTATTACTTGGGTCGGTGGTCCGTGAGTCGGTGGTCGCGATCTCCCCCTGCTGGAATTACCTTTTACCCTTTTGGCTCTCAGTCCCAGCAGTCCTGGCCAGTTTTCTCAGTCCACTACATGAAACTACATTTTGTCATCCTTTTCTGACAGAAGCACATTGTCTATTGTTTCATTCACATTAATGATTACCTAGGGACTAAAATGCAGATCAAAGAATACACTGATTGGTATACTCCATGTCCCCAGACGTAATGTCCAGTTGGATCGGGCTGTACAAGGACTATAGCAACATCCATGCTTGGTTAATTCCATCGCTCTGGTTACAGGATAGGCAAGAAAATCAGAAGGGTAACACTAGTGGGTTGAGATAAGAACAGTTTAATAATTAAAATAAAAATAAGCAACAACAATAATGCAATGGAAAGAAAAACGAGAGGCACAAAACCCGGGGTGGGGGGGAAGGGAGGGGAATGAACCACCGAAACAAACCACACACAATACAATCACTCAGCACCCACCGACCCAACGCCCCAGCTACCCGAGTCGCAAACTGCCCCCCTTAATATACTGGTCACGGTGTCACATGGTATGGAATGAATATCCCATTGGGCAGTTGGGGTCAGCTGCCCCGGCCGTGGCCCTGCCCCTCCCAGCCTCCCGCCAACGCGGCAGAGCGCAGGAAACTGGTACCAGACCACCACAGTGAAGAGACTTAACCCCTTCTTAGTCAAAACCAGCATAAGTGCCCTTCCCCAGTCCTCGCTGCGCTGGAGGAAGAGAGGAAATCTGTGCCTGGCATATCTCTGGACCCAGGTGCTGAGAGACCCTGGCAAAACCACAGGCCCCCTCCTGCCCTCTGACCGTCAAGGGAGGCCTGGGAGCTTGGCAGGAATAGGGCAGAGAACAGGAGGAGCTCTTGCTGGGTTTCCCTCCACATGCAGAGCCCTTTAAGTCCTAACTTAGAGCACCAGCACAGGCTGAAACACTGGCAAAATCACTATCACTTGGGCTTAGGAGGGGCCAAATCCTTGGCTTGGGCACATGGAGCCCCACGTGCTGTGTCCAGGGAATGGTACCTGTGCTGCTCAGCTGAGCTGGTGAGGACCTGGACCTGGCTTTGTCCCATCCAGGTGGCCAGAAGCAGGGCTCCAATGATGCCTGGCTCAGGGGGAGGAGAAGTTAGAGGTGACCAGGTGCTGTTTCCCCATCCCTGCTGTGGGTGCAGGAGTCCCTGGTCCCCATGTTGCTCTCTGGCTCTATAGGGGCAGGGTGGGCTCCTGCTGGGTGCTGTAAGAGGCTGAGCCCTGCTGCAAGCTGGCTCAGCTCTCAGCGGGGAGGAGCTGCCCTGGGAGGCAAAGCTAAACACAGCCAAGAGAAACCCCAAAAGCTAGGGGAAGGGGGAAGGGAACCTTCCCTGACCATGGTGCCTTGCAAAAGTGTGAGGAGCAGTGCTGTGCTCCAGCTGCTCCTCATCCCAGGCTGCCAGCACAGCCCTCCAGGAGGATGTACAAGGAGGTCCCAAGGTGTATTTGGAGACACTTCTGGGGTAGGCTGGGGAATCCTGGCATTTCCCAGCACAATGCTTTGGGCGACAGTATCTGGGTTGGCAAAATGAGGTGCAGCCCCTTGTGCTAGGCGTGTGCACTACTGGCTAGTGCTGGCATCACCTGGTGACTGGCATTGAGGTCTCAGCTGGGATGCTTTTGTGGTGTCAGCATGTCAGCCTCTCCTGATGGACCCATTCTCCTGAAAGGCAGCTGCCACTGGGGAACAAAGGGCTCAGCCTGCCTGCATGAGGATTCAGGAAGGGTTGTAACTGTGGAGGGACGTGGGAAGGAGAAATAAAGGAAACTGCATATTTGCCCCAGCATGGACATGCACAGGAAGGATATGGCTTTCTCCTGCTGCACCGTGCTGACTCTTGCCGCCAGTTGCTGATTTTGCTTCCCAGCAGTTGACTGTGCCACACAAGTTGTGGTACAAATCTCCCCCAGGGATGGAGGAGAGAAGCAGCAGCCTGGCAGAAGAGCTCTCCACCTTCCAGGCAGGCAGAACACAGCATGTTACCACCTTGGCGTCTGCCCACAGCTGCGGACATTCACCTGCTTTTCTACCTGCCTTCATGTAAGCCCCACGCAGGGCGCCAGGAGGAGCTGATCTTTACAAAGAGCTTTTGTTGAGGCTTTGGACCAGAGGTTTGTTATGCTATGGCACTGATTTGCCCTGCTGCGAGTGCTCCTTGGGAGCCGGTGTGTCACATCTCTGTTCTGGCTGGTTGCTGGCAGTGCCCTTCCCTGACGCTACCAGCAGTGGCTTTTGGGCTGGCCAGCTCTTGGGGATTGGCCACGAGTGCCTGTTAATTACAAATCTTATTGGAAATGGAATGAAAGAACAGCCTGTTTCCTGGGGCAGGTGAGGTCAGACAGCGAGCACAGCGAGTGACTTGCTGAAGCTGGCTTCTCACCTGCAAGATGATGGGATGCAGAACTTGCAGGGTGCCAGAAAGGGAGTGCACTTGGGTGTTTGGTGCCTCTAAGCATCCCTTTGGGGATTTTGTTCATCTGCCTGGCTCTGCTATTTCCAGATTCAGAGCAGTGTTCGTGGTCAGGATGCCCAGCAGGACAGATGGTGGCTTTCCTCTGGACGGCCACTGCAGTGAGCCCCCAGCTGTGAGCTGCGTGGGGAGGGCATGGTCCCCAGGGATGGGCAGCATTTCCTCCTTCACCTGGAGGTTCCTAGGCCAGCAAAGCTCACAGGCTGCCCCTGTGACAGATGGGCTGAGGGTGGAGGTGCCCAAGGGCTCCTACCTACTCTGAAGGTGTTGCACCGTGAGCTGCTGCCCAGACTGACTTTCCTTGTCCCCTTCCAGGCATCAAAGCTGCTGTGCTGGTGGATTATGACTGCAGGGGAGCTGCATTGCATCTGCAAATCTCCTTTGTACGTCTAGGGCACCTCTGAGCAGGTGAGTGCTGTGCACACAAAAGGACTGCTGTCTTTGTGCTGGGGGAAGCTGGTGGGGGGGTCATCATGGCTCAGGGCTGTCAGGCTCCCAGTTTCTGCCTTCCCTGCTGGGCATCTCTTATTGGAAGAAAGCAATTGCAAGCTCTTCTCCTTGTCTGCAGGGCCAGAAAGCATCCTGTGCTGTGGGTGAAAGGGGTGGGAGGTGGACATGAGACCAGTGGCTAGCTGGAGTCCCAGAGGTTACTGGTGATCGGCAGCGTCTTGGAAAGCAAGCCATGAAATGGTCACCAAAAAGTAGCAGGGATCTGTTCGTATACACAGGTTTTCATACAAGAAGGCACGCAAAAGGGGAGTAAAATACGAGCAAGGTATGGGAATTCACAGCTTAGCTTAAAGTATTTGTTGTTTAAATGGAAATCAAGGTGATAACACTGCCTGAGATGGCCTAGATGTATATGGTCCTTGGGTTTGGGAGGTTGGGAGAGGCTAAGCCTCAACGCTGCCTTCTCTGCCTGTGCAACCCCACAGGTAGGCAGTACCCTCCTGTCCTTCTGGTAAGCATCTGAATCATGCCAGCCCTGCGTCTCCCCCCTTCCTTCCCCTCAGAGTTGCTGTGCAGACTGAAGAGCTGGAGAGGATGGTGCAAAGGTTCAGAGGCACACTGTGATGGTGGGAGGTGTTCCATGGCAGCCACGCCATTTCTGGGGGGTGCCTGGCTGGCAGGTGTCTTCAACTAGTTGTGCCAACGACCACCTGCTGCAGGACTGGGAAGTTAACCCGGAGCAGAGTGGAGCCCTGCTGCAGAAGGGTGAGTGTGGGAGGGCAGCCAGGACAGGCTGCAGTGTGGTGGGTTACACAGAATCACAGAGGGGTTGAGGTTGGAAGGCACCTCTGGAGGTCATCTTGTCCAACCCCTCTGCTCAAGCAGGGCCACTTAGAGCCATTGCCCAGGACCATGTCTAGGTGGCTTTTGAATATCTCCAAGGATGGAGACTCCACAACCTCTCTGGGAAACCTGCTCCAGTGCTTGGTCACCCTCACAGTAAAAAAAAAAAAGCGTTTCCTGATGTTCAGACAGAACCTCCTGTGTTCCAGTTTGTGCCCATTGCCTCTGGTCCTGTCACTGGACACCACTGGAAAGAGCTTGGCTCCATCTTATTTGCACCTTCCCTTCAGGTATTTATTTTATATACATTGATAACTTCTCCCTGAGCCTTCAGATCTCCAGGTTGAACAGTCCCAGCTCTCCCAGCCTTTCCTCATAGGAGAGATGCTTCAATCCCTTAATTATCTTAGTGGCCCTGTCGTGGTTTAACCCCAGACGGCAACTAAGCCCCACACAGCCGCTCGCTCGCTCCCCCTCCAGTGGGACGGGGGAGAGAATCAGAAGAGTAAAAGTGAGAAAACTCCTGGGCTGAGATAAAGACAGTTTAATAAGCAAAGCAAAACAAGGAAGTAATTCACTACTTCCCACTGGCAGCAGGTGTTCAGCCATCTACGGGAAAGCAGGGCTTCATCAAGCGTAATGGTTACTTGGGAAGACAAAACACCATCACTAAAAACATCCCCCCTTCCTCCTTCCCCCCCCCCCCAGCTTTATATACTGAGCATGACATCATATGGTATGGAATATCCCTTTGGTCAGTTGGGGTCAGCTGTCCCAGCTGTGTCCCCTCCCAATTCCTTGTGCGCCCCCAGCCTACTCGCTGGTGGGGTGGTGTGAGAAGCAGAAGCGGCCTTGACTCTGTGCAAGCACTGCTCAGCAGTAATGAAAACATCCCTGTATTATCAACACTCTTTTCAGCATGAATCCAAAACATTGCCCCATGCTAGCTACTATGAAGAAAATTAACCCTCTCCCAGCCAAAACCAGCACAGGCCCTTTGCTGCACACACTCAGGTATGGCCTCGCCAGTGCTGAGTAGAGGGGAAGGATCACCTCCTTTGACCTGCTGGCAATACTTTGTCTAATGCAGCCCAGGATACTGTTGGCTTTCTTTGTGGCAAGGGCACATTGCTGGCTCATGGTCAACCTGGTGTCCACCAGGGCCCCCCAGGTCCTTTTCTGCCAAGTCGCTTTCCAGCCAGTCAGCCCCCAGCATGTGCTGGTGCATGGTTATAGCTTTCATCACTCCTTTTAAACGAAATCCCTGGGCTCAACCGCCCTGACCTGCCACCTTCCCATCCCCATCATGGCGGGGGCCAAAATACCACACGCAGCCTCGCTCTCCAGATGGCGTTGACCCACTTGGGGAACCGCTTCCCCTATTGAACACCTGCCCCTAAGCCTCTGCTCTGCAGGAGCAGGCAGAGCTGCCAGGCACAGGCTGTTTGTCAGGCTCTGGAGGTCCTCAGCCTGCCAGTGGCTTTTCCTGTGTCTCCTTGGCTCTCGCAGCCATTTCAGTATTTATCATGCCAGAAAAACTCGTGGCCAGGATTCTCACAGCTCTGAAACTGGGCCAAAAATCAAAAGTGAGGCCCCATGCAGCAAGGAGGTCAGGCCCTCAGGTCAGGCAGGAGCGGGTGATATATGGGTGGATGGTACAGGAGCCCATGGTGGGGTCTGCAGCCCCTGGTACCACCCAGCTGCTAATTGAGGTGGTGGAGGTCTCTGGTCTAAGCTGGCAGACCTAACTATGACATTAGGTCAGGTTCCTGTCCCTGCCATGGGGCTGGCAGCGTAGGGAGCCAGCCCTGCCTCATTCAGCGCATACGGCTGGGACAGGTCTCCTTGGTGAGCACTGGGACATCTTGTTGCTGTTGCCCAAAGGGGTGATTACAGGCCTGAGCCCCTGGGACTGGTCTGACCTGCCTGACTCCTGTGCTCCAGAACAGCACAAGCATGTCAAGTCCCTGGCAGAGGGCAGGCCCCTTTCTCCCCACTTGTCCGGACTTGTTCCCAGTAGCCTCCAGCCCAACTGGAGACTCCTCTCCATGCCCAGGTCAGGAAGGAAGTGCTGATCCTGCAGGTGGGTGATGCCACAGGGTTCCCTGGAGAGCCACACCAGCCTGGTTCCTCTTCCTGTCCCCAGAGAGGAAGGTTCAAGCAGGGCTGTACGGGGAGCTGCCTGTGTCCTGGCAGGTCCTTTGCAGCTGAAAGACTGGACGAGGACGGGGATCCCAGGCTGATCTCTGTCCTCCTGCTCTCTCTTTCCAGATGCTGCACTGCAGTGCACCCCACAGAGGAGGGCTCACCCAGACATCCTGAGCGAGGGGGGGTCCAGCTCCCACCTCCTGTCCTCGCACTGTGACCTGTGGCACTTTACAGTCCCTCTTCTGCTGCTGCATGGGCTGCTCTGACTCCGGCTCCACTTGAAGTTCAGGCAAGTAAGGCTCCATGCGGCACATCCACGCGGAGATGTCCCTGCCCCCAGAGCGCGGCATGGACCCCAGCCTGTCCCGGCCCATTGGAGAGGCGCCCTTGGAGCCTTCCTCACAGCGCTGCACCCACCATGGCATCTTCATGGGCTACAACGAGACAGAGATCAAGCGCCAGAAGGTTTACCAGGTCTCTATTTTCTCCCATCTCTCCAGCTCCTCTGAGAGCACAGAGCAGCGGGCAGGCAGCCAGCCAGCTGTCAAGAGGGGTTACCCCGAGCAGCAAACTCTGGAGGGGGGGCGAGATCCCAAACAAACTCACTGGGGTGGTGGTGGGGTGGACAGCAAGTATGACAGGGGCCCTGGGCAGGCTACCCTGAATGATGATGATACCTTTGAGGACAGTCTGCTGGTGGAAGAGCTATCCCTGTGTGGCTCTGCCCAGCACTTCTCCCACAGCGGGCTGCAGGTGGTGGAGCACCGGTGTGAGGGCAGCCCTTGCCACAGCCCCAAGGCCAGCAGAGAGGACAAGTCACGGGGTGTCTCCTCCTCCTCCTGGCACATTGCTTGCAGTACTTTGCACACGAGAGATGGTTGCCCTGTCCTGCCGGGGGATCAGCCCCCAGACTATGGTGATAACAGGGAGCGGGCGAGTGGCTACAACCTACTTTACCTTGATTTGCACAATATTGCACAAACTCCCCAGTTGGACTCTGGTGGGAAGAGAGAGAAGCCAGGGAGCAGCATGGCTCACAGCAGCAGGACTAGTGGAGAAGAGGAGCGGCCAGTGGTGGCCAACAGGTGCAAGGAGCCCCCAGCTCCGCAGACAGCGCTCAGCCCCGAGCCCAACAACACGAGCTCCCTGGAGAAGACACCCTGTGGGAGCAGCTGGCTTGGTGGCAGCAGCTGCCCAGCCAAAAGGAAGCTGCTGCCCGCTGGTGAGGTTGTGGCTGACTCCTGCTCCAAGAACGAGAGCCTGTTCCCACCAATGAGGAAGAAGAGGGCCCTGCCATGCCATATGGTGCCCACAGCCTGCTGCAGCACCGATGCCAAGGGGGCACCTTTCTGGAACCACCTGCTTCCCATGGCCAAGGTGAGCATCACTCGTGGGGGGAGGCAGGGAATGGCCCGGGGACACCCAGAGCTCAGGGCTGTCCTCATGGGCAAAACATGGTGCTCGTGGGCACGTGGTCCATTGGGGCACAGTGTCCTGTTCTGTCCCAGTGCCACAGCCCTGGTGTGAGCAGGGCAGCAGCTGACAGCCAGCCCTGGGACACACTGTCTTGTAGGTTGTCACCGGCTCTTGACACCTTGTAGTCACTGGATCCGCTGCTTGCAACCAGCTCTCTGGCCTGGAGAGCCTTGTTCGAACAGGACATGACCTCTCCGTGACAGCAAGAGTTGGACACACGGCATGGTGCCACAGTCAGTGTCTGACAGCTTCATGTTAAGCCAGACTTACCATCAGGCTTGGGAAGAGTGGCTGTCCTCTGCCTGCCTGGGGGAGAAGAAGGCAGAGGGGTGGGATGGCTTGGGTCCCTGGCTGTGATATCCATCAGGGCACTCTGCCTGCTGGGTAAGGGTTTTGGTGGCAGGGAGCAGGACTAGACATGCTCTGGCCAGGGAGTGGGAGCCCCAGTGCTGTGTGCAGAGATGCCACTGGCTTTTCTGCAGTTCTGGGATGCCCGTGGCATGTCCCCAGGGTGCCACAAGCTCTCAGAAATGGGGCAGACTCCGGAGGTTTACAACCACCCTGGTAGCTCAGGAGCTGCCTGCAATTCCTCCCTGCTTACCAGCCCCTCCTAACCAGCTCCTTGCCTTCATTGTGTCCTGCCGGCTGAAGCTGCAGCAGGCTCCCGCCACAGCTGGCACGCTTCTCTCCTTCCCTGGGGCATCCCATGGTGCAGGGACCCACAGGGACTGACGGCAGAGCTACCCTGGCTTCTTGCTGCTTGGAGTCAGGACGCACTGTCCATGGGGGCACAGCTCCATCCCTGCCCACGTGCCCTTTTTGGTGACTGTCCCCCGGCCTGGCTGCCCCCAGCACTGCCCTTGCAGAGTGAAGCCCTCCAGCATCTTCCCTTGGTTTTCCTGCCTGGTTATGCCAGCCAGCTCCATCATCCTTTTGTGTGGCTTCCAGAAGGGAAAGTGTCCCCCCTGAAAAGGAGACGTCTTTAAAAGGAAGCTGCAGTGTGGCCCTGGCTTTAACCCCCTGCCCTACAGCTGTAGGAGCCTGGCTGTGGGCAGGGACAGGCAGCACACCCCTCTGCCTGGTGACATTACCAAGGACTTTGCATGAATTGCCTGGGGATGGGACTTTTCTTCCCTGTGAGGTGCAAGGGGGTGTTGGTGCATGGCTCTGTCTGGGGGTGTCTTGCTCACTGGGGCTGGCCCTGAGACCTGCTTTGCAGGGTGGGAGCTGTGCACTGCACCCTCAGGCTGAGTACCAACACCCCATTCCCCAGTAGAGCCACTTTGGGAGGGTAAAGACCTGCCCTCGCAGCCAGGTCTCAGTTTTGGCAGCCCCATGTCCCCACCCCAGCCCTTGCACTGCCCTGCCGGCTGCCCCCGTGGAGGCTGCTGACGGCCTGTCCAATCTGCTGGGACCCTCATGGGGCTGTGGGGCAGGGCAAAGGACGATGGCACCTCCTGGGGGCGCACAGTCCCTGGTTGCTTCCCTAACACAGTTATTGATTTCGTGCCCCCTCCAGAGCCCTGCAGATTGCACTGCAGTCAGGAGGAGGCTGAAGAGCAGGCTGCGCCTCAAATCGTGAGTATCTCGGCAGCCCCAAGGGCCAGCTGTGGGGGCCCAGGGTGCCTGGCCACCCCAGTACCCTGCAGCCCCGTGGGAGGGTTGGGTTGGGACAAATCCCTTCCCTGCCCCAGGCATTTCTCCTCCACAAGACCCCAGGCTGTGGGCGGAGGGAGGTTTCTTCTGCCCCGGGAGGTAGGAAAGTCGGTTCAACCTCCACCAAAGGAAGGTATGGGGGGACCTGGAGAGGGATCCGCAACCCCGGGGACATGGGCATCCCAGGGCTACGTGCTCTCCAGCCTGACACTGATCTTCCCTCCTCTCTCAAAGGCGACATCTCTGGAGCAGCCTCCGGAGGGGTACCAGGTCCTCCACAGCGCCTTGGGCCACCACCACCATCAGCCATGCTCTGCTGGGCAACTTTGAGGTAACAGCATCCACCTGCCAGGGAGGGAGGTGGGTCCTGCGGGCTCTGGGCTGGGCTGGCGACAGCATGAGAGGCTGAGCCCGAAGGGAGCCCCAGTGTGGGGCTGGGCTGATTGTTCCCAAGGGCCTGGCATGCAGTGGCCATTCGTGCAGCCACCATCCACCAGCAGAATGGCTCAACCAGTAGATCTTTGGGTGACATGCTAGGACCCCAGACGCTGCTGAGATGGCCGCCGTGGAGCTGAGCAGCTGAGCCAAGGCACTCTCACTGCTTCTCTGTGTTAGATCGCTGGCTTCAGTCCACCAATTCAGGATGGGTCTGTCTTGGAGCGAGCAGCCAAGGACACTCACAAGCAGTCTCCGGAGAGCTGGGAGACATGCGAGGGCAAGCAGACGTGATTGCAGTGGAGATGGGGGTGATCTCATCTGCAGCTTAGAGGTGAGGGGCAGGACTGGTGTTTGAAGGTCCCTAACGCTTCCCTCCTCTCTCAGGAGTCCGTCCTGAAAGGGCGCTTTGCACCGTCGGGGAGGATCCAGGGGTTCACGGCAGAGATCGGTGCCAGTGGCTCCTACTGCCCCCAGCACGCCACCCTGCCCGTTGATGTCACCTACTTCGACATCTCCAAACATAGTGCACCCTCGCCTTTCCTGGTAGGCAGACGAGGGAGGGCTGAGCCTGTGGGGGAGGTGAATGGGGGCTGTACCCAGGCACTGTGCATCCTCGGGGGCTGCCCCTCTCAACCACCTACCTGAGGAGACTGCTAGCTGTGCTGGAAGCAATATTTAACCCACAAAGTGAAGAGGGGAAAAAAGCAGGAACCGTTGCAGGTGTATAAACAGGCAGGCTGCTGCCCAGCCATCTCATGGCTGCCGCTTCACTGTCACCTCTGTGTTGCTGCTTGTTCATCCTTCTGTCTGGAGAGGGACTGAGCCGAGCGTTGTCTTGCCACCTTGTGCCAGGTGTTCCCAGCAAGAGGGGCTTGTGGCCCCATGCCAGTTCCCAGTTGGGCTCTCCATAGGCTTTCTCCCTCTCTCACATGCTTTCTTTTGCCCCAGGGAGTGATTGACTTGGAGGCCTTGGGAAAGAAAGGCTACAGTGTCCCCAAAGCTGGAACCATCCAAGTGGTGAGTCGTCCCCTGGCCTCTGGCAGCGCCATGGGGAGGGAGCCAGGTGGGCTCCAGTTGCTCCCCAAGGCGGATACACTCCATTACGTTGCTTGGCAGGGGCAGCAGCCGGAAAGCTCTGTGCAGAGGGGTTACGTGGCTGCTGGGAAAGTACAGTGGAGGGGAGCACAGGGTCCCCAGGGTGCTGTCAGGGAGACAAGGTGATGGGAGATGCAGGGAAGGAAGAGGTTGGTGGGAAGGGACAAGGGTCTTGGCAGGAGAGCGTGCATGTGCAGTGGGGATGGGATGGGAGCACGGGAGTGGAGGTGTGTGGAAAGCACCGACCTGTGGGCCTCAGGCTAAGCCCTCTGGGGCTGGTGTGGGGCTTTCTGGGCCCTTGGGCCCACTGGCACTGCCCC
Source organism: Phalacrocorax carbo (assembly GCF_963921805.1). Lineage (NCBI taxonomy): Eukaryota > Metazoa > Chordata > Aves > Suliformes > Phalacrocoracidae > Phalacrocorax > Phalacrocorax carbo. The sequence continues at coordinate 102,437 of NW_026990243.1, forward strand.
CAGATGCCCCAGCCCTGCCCTATGGATTCATTCCTGTGCCCTTCCCAGTCACACCCCCTACCCCTTTACCCCCAGACCTTATTTAACCCCAACAAGACTGTGGTGAAGATGTTCTTGGTGACGTACGACTTCCAGGACATGCCGGCCAACCACATGACCTTCCTACGCCACCGCATCTTCCTGGTGCCCGGGGGGGAGGAGGAAAGGGCCACTGTGGCCCCCAGCAACCCACCAGGCACCAGCCCACCCTGCAGGGTCCTCTGCTACCTGATGCACCTAAGGTAGGGCACGCTGGGAGGGATGGGCACCTGCCCCAGGGTCACCCCTGGGCTCCTCTCCCATGTGTCCCTGCCTCCCCCAAACCTGCAGGCCCTCCTGCCAGAGTGGGAGGATAGCGGCCTGATCCCCTGGCCCTCAGGAGGAGCAGGGATTGGCTGCTTTTTCGGGGAGGTCAGAGCTGCTGCCCTGCCTGAGGCCAGAAGCCTCTGTCCCTCTGAAGGCAACCAGAGCATGGCCACCTTGACCAGGGGCCAAAGTAGGTGAGGGGGTCGTGCCCCCCACTGAGGCTGTCCTGCCCTTGCCTGGGAGCCTGAGGTCCCTCCGCCCTGCTCTTGTCTCCACTCAGGTTTCACAGCTCCAAGTCAGGGAAGATCTACCTTCATGATGACATCCGGCTGCTTTTCTCCCGCAAGTCGATTGAGGTCGACTCGGGGATCCCCTGTGAACTGAAATCCTTTACGGAGATGCCGAGGAACCCCTGCTACTCGCCCCGAACCTGACCTTCTCCATCCCCCAGGGCCACCGGGGAGCCTCTAGCCCAGCACCTTGGGGAGAGATGAGTAAAGGGCCAGCGAGCAAGCACCACCTTGATGTATTGCCCTCCCTGTGTGCCCCCGTCCCCCTGAGCAGCACAGATGCCGTGCCTGTGCCCTGCGGCAGGGCTGAGAACACTGAGGGGGCTTCACCAGGAGGGGCAGGGGCTGGGGAGCAGCCCCAGTGTTCCAGGGACATGCCCAAGCCTTCTGCCAGCGCTGCTCCCAGCTTGGAGATGTGGCTGGAGCTGGGGGGGAGTGAACAGTTGGGCTGGGGGCTCTGGGTGAGGCTGCCCGCACTGATCCCGGGGTTGGGAGCAGAACGTGTTGAAGAATTTGCATTTATTAGTATTTATTGTCACTGAGAGTGCAGAGGAGGCTTGTGCGGAGGATCAGAGGTGCTGTGCTGTTCTTCCCCCCACCCTCTTGGTGCTGGATGAGGCCCCTGGCAGCAGGGAGGCTGCGCTCAGCAGTGCAGGGCTGCCTGGGTTGTGTCAGGGCTGTAGGGGCTATGAGGGTGACTGAGGATGGGGACACCTCGGGCTATGGAAGGAGACGGTGACCCACCTCTCGGCCAGGGTGCAGCTCCCGTGCCGGGGCTGTGTTAAAAGCCCCAGGGGAGGCCAAGACTTGCTGGGCACCAGCTCTGTGGGGCCAGCCCCACTTCAGGCAGTTTGAGGAGGCCTGGACTTGCCCTCCCACCCCTTTAGGGCAAGCCAGACCCCAAGAAATCTGTGGCTGGCAGGGAAGTGGCTGTTGCCATGGCTCCTGGGGCTAAGAGACATGGCTGTCCCATGGATGGGGACCTGGGGTTCTCTGCAGGAGCACAGGGACAGCCCTCCAGGCAGGAGCCTCCGGAGCCCATGTGTGCTGTGGATCTGAGAGAAGGTGGAGATTCCCAAAAAATCAGAGCCTTGCACCATCTGTGCACGTGTGGGGTGAATTCCATCCAGGAGACGGCTTTGGGCAGGGGTCTGCTGGCAGCATGATCAGGGGCTGGAGGATGGGCAGGAGCCCTGGCTTAGTTCCTGAGAAGAGGGGAGGCAGCAGAGGGCATCAAATGGAAGTCAGGCTGGACCTTCAGGAGGGTGTTTGGGGGTGATCTGGAGCAGTGCCCATCCCTGCTGCAGCCTCAGGAGCCCCGGGTGGGTCAGAGAGGTGAGAGGGGCAGGGGACATAGGAAAAATGAGCTTGCATGTACCCCATCTGTGTAATCCCCATGACCTGGGGTCTCAGCTAGGCTCATGCAGGGAGGACTGACAGGCTGCACCATCGCTGGTGTGGGCATGACCCTGGGACCGGGGGCTCCCTGGGACAGCCGTCATTTTAAACAAAGCCCACCCCGTGTTCACAGAGCTCTCCCCTCTCCCCAGAGCTCCATCTGGCAGAGCTGGGGTGTGGGGATTGGACGGGACAGGCCTCTACCACACTTGTGGGGGTGAGGCCCTACTCTCCCCTGCCATGGGAAGGCCGAGAGGCTCTGGCCCTGCTAGGCTGGGGGGACCGGGGTCCCACTCATTCCCCCCCCATACACACACAGTGGGGGCCTGCTCCCCCCACGACACCGGGTCCTGGGGCACCTCTTGCCCCATGACACCAGGGTCCCGGAGTCGTATCCCCCCGCGTCCCCCCCCATCCCACAGCAGCGGGGCCCGGGGTCCCACTCCCCCCAGAACACTGGGGTTTCCCCTCGCCCCACGGCCCCAGGCCTCGGTCGCCGTGGCTCAGCCGGGACGGGGAGGCTGGCAGCTGCCTGGCGAGGCTATACCGGTACTTTTCGTGTTTGTTTTTAAATTAATAAACGCCTGTTTGGAAACCGAGCCCGACTCCCGCGTCTCGCCGCTCCCGGGGGCAGCGGAACCACAAGCAGCGCAGCGGCTGCCGCGGCGGGACGGGGTGCCCCGGGCGGCTCACCCGGAAGAGGTGGGGCGTCCCGGGAGGCCTTCCGGGCTGTCGGGTGGAGCTGCGGCGCGCCATGCTGGCGCTGCCCTGGCCTGTTGCAGGTGGGGGCTTTGGGGGAAGCTGGTGTTGCGGCTCTGAGGAAGCCTTGAGGAGATGGGTGGAGGGTGGGATGGAAGAGATTCGTGGGGGCTCGGCGGCGGGGGGGGGAAAGAGAAGCTGAGTAGGGACAGGGGTATTGGGGTATGCAGAGGAGGCCTGGAGGCAAATGGATATGGGGGTATTGAGGGGGCTGGGTGGGAGTTTGGTTGGGGGAGTGGTGTTGGGGGACTGGGGGCAACCTGATATGAGGAGTGGTGAGGTGAGCTGGGGAGGGGATGGGTTGGGGGATGTGGGACTGGGGAGGAAATGAGTGTAGGAGAAATAGATGCGAGGGGGTGTGGATTGGGGGGGGCATGGGGATTAGTGAGGAGGCTGTGGGGAGCTGGGGGGAGTGAGGGGCTGTGGGGAGGAGGGTGAGAGAGTGCCCAGGAGGAGCAGGTCCGGGGGGGGAACTGGAAGGTAGCCACGGCTGAGGAGGGACCGGCTGGCGAGGGGGGCCTGGGAGCAAGGTGAGAGGGGTGGGAGGAAGGAGCCTGACCAGGTTACAGGGGGCTGAGTGGGGCAGAAGAGACCCCACACCACACCTTATTTTCCCTTACAGTGTCAGAGAGGCTTTATTCCTCCCCCCATGTGGGGATGTGAGGGAAGGGAAGGGAAGATGTGGAGAAAGCTCCAACACTGGGGTGAGCCTCCCCTACACCTGCAGGGAAGGCCCTGAAACTCACACTGATCCTAGGGCCTAGGTCTCGTCCCTGTGGGGACAGCCTATATCCCCTCATGGTGTGTGCCTGTTCAGGGTGTCAGTGATGTTTCCTGTCCTGGTGTATTGGGGCCGTAAGCAGCAATCCCAGATGAGAGAGCGGGGCCTGGAGGAGGAGGGTCATCACATGCAAGGGGCTGGGGCAGGGCTGCCTGGTGCAGCACACAGGTGTGTCTGTGCTCGTGCAGGGATGGTGCTGGGCTCTGAGGTGCCAGCAGCCAGTCTCCATTCTGTTCCTTTTCCTTTCTCCAGTGCTCCCAACAACCGAAACATTCGGCATGGCTGGCCCCAGCACCGCACTGCTTGAACTCCGGCCTGCCCGTTAATATTGGAGTGCTCTTTGTGCCGCAGCAGGAGGCTTGGGTGGTGGAGAGGATGGGCAAGTTCCACCGAATCCTTGAGCCTGTAAGGAGCTGCTTTTCTTCCCTTCTGGATTCAGCAGGTTCCTAAAGCTGTAGCGAGGCGTGTCCTTTGTGTGAGGGTTTGGGGGATGGTGTGCTTATTCTTCCAGATTGTGATCCTTTTGGCTGCTTGTAGACTAACTTCCTTTGGTGGGGTGTTAAAAGCACTGAGAAACTGAAATTTCCTCTGTGTGGGAAGCACGTTTGCTCTGCCTGCTCTGTCGTGGTTTAGCCCCAGTCAGCAACCAAGCACCACGCAGCCGCTTGGTCACTCCCCCCACAACTGGATGGGGGAGAGAACTGGAAGAGTAAAGGTGAGGAAACTCATGGGTTGAGATAAAGATAGTTTAATAGGTAAAGCAAAAGCTGCGCGCGGAAGCAAAACAAAACAAGGAATTCAGTCACGACTTCCCATGGGCAGGCAGGTGTTCAGCCATCTCCAGGAAAGCAGGGCACCATCAAGCGTAATGGTTACTTGGGAAGACAAAACGCCGTAACTCTGAACATCCCCCCCCTTCCTCTTTCTTCCCCCAGCTTTATATACTGAGCATGACATCATATGGTATGGAATATCCCTTTGGTCAGTTGGGGTCAGCTGTCCCGGCTGTGTCCCCTCCCAGTTTCTTGTGCACCCGGCAGAGCATGTGGAGCTGAAAAAAATTCCTTGACCAGTGTAAGTGCTACTTAGCAACAACTAAAACATCAGTGTGTTATCAACATTACTTCCAGCACAAATCCAAAACATAGCCCCATACTAGCTACTACGAAGAAAATGAACTCTATCCCGGCTGAAACCAGGACAAGCATCTACAGCGTGTAGTATATTTGAACTTTGCACAGCCCTCTCTAGCCTGGCTGAGCTCTCTGGGGGGGAGGTGTGAAACCCCAGATTAGAGGGCTCAGCTCTCTAGTCCCAACCTTTTCCCAGGTTTTGAACTTCCTCATCCTTCTGCTGGATCGGATTCATTATGTCCAGAGTCACCCTATGTAAGGAACAGCTTCTGTGTCTTGCCCTTTTCCTTCCGCTGCATCCAGGGTGAGCAAAGGACAGCATGGGGAAGAGTGGAAGTGTCCCAGATTCTATACTGTGCTGGTTTTGGCTGAGAAGGGGTTAATTCTCCTCACCGTGGGGGGTCGGCTACCTTTCCAGCTTCCCGCGCTCTGCCGCGGGGTGGGGCGGGGCCACGGCGGGGGCGGCTGACCCCGACTGGCCAATGGCATGTTCGTTCCATACCATGTGACACCATGACCAGTATATTAAGGGGGGGCAGGTTGCGGCTCGGGAGCGGCGTCGGGTCGGCGGGCGGTGAGCGGCTGCGGCGCGTGCGGTTTGTTTCGGCGGTTCGTTCCCTTCCCCCCTCCCCCGGGGCTTTGCGCCTCTCGTTGTTCTCCTTTACATTGCATTTCTGTTGTTGTTTCTTTTAATTATTAAACTGTTCTTATCCCAACCCACGAGCGTTACCCTTCTGATTCTCTCCCCCATCTACCGGTGGGGGAGTGAGCGAGCGGCTGTGTGGGGCTGAGCTGCCGGCTAAACCACGACACATACTCAGCCCTGTCCCTGGGCACCTGGGCTTGACTGTCCTTGTGGCGTTGTGAGTGGTAGAACCCCAGGAGGTCCTGTCTGCTCTTTGTGGGCTGCGGCTGCCCCTTGTTGGGTTGAACGCACCTGGGCAGGAATCCGTTTTTCAGATTTCAGATGTTTTCCTGTCTTGAACCAGGAAAGATCTCCCCTGTGTTTCTGTAAAAAATTATTTCAGATCAGGTAAAGCTTTTTATCCCCCTCCCCCCCCCCCCCCCTTTATTTTTTAAAATTACTACAGTATGAAATGGTTTGATCTGGAGACCTTGGAGTGCTGGTGGACAACAAGTTGACAATGAGCCAGCAATGTGCCCTTTTGGCCAAGAACGCCAACGGTAACCTGGGGTGCATATAAAGGAGTATGGCCAGCAGGTCGAGAGAGGTTATCCTCCCCCTCTACTCTGCCCTAGTGAGACCACATTCGGAGTACTGTGTCCAGTTTTGGGCCCCCCAGATTTAGAAGGACGTGGAACTGCTTGAGCAAGTCCAGTGGAGATGATCAGGGGACTGGAGCATGTCCCTTATGAGGAAAGGCTGAGAGACCTGGGTTTGTTCAGCCTGGAGAAGAGAAGACTGAGGGGGGATCACGTCAATACTTATAAATATCTAAAGGGTGGGTGCCAGGATGACGGGACTAGGCTCTTTTCAGTGGTGCACAATGACAGGACAAGGGGCAATGGGCACAAGTTGGAACACAGGAAGTTCCACTTAAACATGAGAAAAAACTTCTTTACTGTGAGGGTGACAGAGCAGTGGAACAGGCTGCCCAGGGAGGTTTTGGAGTCTCCTTCCCTGGAGACATTCAAAACCTGCCTGGATGCGTTCCTGTGCCCCCTACCCTAGGCATCCCTGCTCAAGCAGTGAGGGTTGGACAAGATGATCTCTAGAGTTCCCTTCCAACCCCTACCATTTTGTGATTCTGTGATAATGAAAAGGAAAGTAGTGAGAGAGATGAAACTTGGTGTCCTGGTTTAGCCTCAGTCAGCAACCAAGCACCACGCAGAAGCTCGCTCACTCCCCCTGCAGTGGGATGTGATCACCAAAATAACAGGTGGAGGAAAGGGATAACCGGGTTTACTGGACTGTGTGGATCCGATGGCCTGGCACATAAGACCCACAGGAGTATAAAGCTTTAGTGGACACTGGTGCACAGTGCACCCTACTGCCGTCAAACTATATAGGGTCAGAACACATCTGTATTGCTGGAGTGACAGGGGGATCCCAAGAGCTGACTGTATTGGAGGCCAAAGTGAGCCTAACTGGGAATGAGTGGCAAAAGCACCCCATTGTGACTGGCCCCGAGGCTCCGTGCATCCTTGGCATAGACTACCTCAGGAGAGGGTATTTCAAGGACCCAAAAGGTTACAAGTGGGCTTTTGGTGTAGCTGCCTTGGAGACAGAGAGAATTAAACAGCTGTCTACCTTGCCTGGCCTCTCGAAGGACCCTTCTGTTGTAGGGTTGCCGAGGGACAAAGAACAACAGGTGCCGATGGCCACCACAACAGTGCACTGGCGGCAACACTGCTCCAACTGAGGCCCCCTGGTTCCATCCATGAGTTCATGTGTCAACTGGAAAGCCAAGGACTGATCAGTAGACCAGGTCACCCTTTAACAGTACCATATAGCCAGTGTGGAAGTCTAATGGAGAGTGGAGGCTAACAGTAGACTATCGTGGCCTGAACGAAGTCACTCCGCCACTGAATGCTGCTGTGCCGGACATGTTGGACCTTCAATACGGACTGGAGTCAAAGGCAGCCAAGTGGTATGCCTCAATTGATATCACTAATGCATTCTTCTCAATCCCTCTGGCAGCAGAGTGCAGGCCACAGTTTGCTTTCACTTGGAGGGGCGTCCAGTACACCTGGAATCGACTGCCCCAGGGGTGGAAACACAGCCCTACCATTTGCCATGGACTGATTCAGACTGTACTGGAACAGGGTGAACGTCTGGAACACCTGCAGTACACTGATGACATCATCATGTGGGGCAACACAGCAGAAGACATTTTTGAAAAAGGAGAGAAAATAGTCCAAATCCTTCTGAAGGCCGGTTTTGCCATAAAACAAAATAAGGTCGAGGGACCCACACAAGAGATCCAGGTCTTAGCAATCAGATGGCAAGATGGATGTCGTCAGATCCCCATGGATGTGATCAACAAAATAGCAGCCGTGTCTCCACCAACCAGCAAAAAGGAAACACAAGCTTTCTTGGGCGCTGTGGGTTTTTGGAGAATGCATATTCCAAATTACAGTCTGATCGTAAGCCCTCTCTATCAAGTGACCCAGAAAAAGAATGATTTCAAATGGGGCCCTGAGCAACGATAAGCCTTTGAACAGATTAAACAGGAAATAGTTCATGCAGTAGCCCTTGGGCCAGTCTGGACAGGACAAGATATAAAGAATGTGCTCTACACTGCAGCCGGGGAGAATGGCCCTACCTGGAGCCTCTGGCAGAAAGCACCAGGGGAGACTCGAGGTCGACCCCTAGGGCTTTGGAGCTGGGGATACAGAGGGTCCGAAGCCTGCTATACTCCAACTGAAAAAGAGATATTGGCAGCATATGAAGGGGTCCGAGCTGCTTCAGAAGTGGTTGGTACTGAGGCACAGTTGCTCCAGGCACCCCGACTGCCAGTGCCGGGCTGGATGTTCAAAGGAAACATCCCCTCTACACACCATGCAACTGATGCTACGTGGAGTAAATGGGTTGCACTGATCACCCAGCGGGCTCGAGTAGGAAACCCCAGTCGCCCAGGAATCTTGGAAGTGATTATGGACTGGCCAGAAGGCAAAGACTTTGGATTATCACCAGAGGAGGAGATAACACGTGCTGGAGAAGCCTCACTCTATAACAAACTGCCAGAAAAGGAGAAGCAATGTGCCCTCTTCACCGATGGGTCCTGTCGCCTTGTGGGAAAGCATCGGAGATGGAAGGCTGCTGTATGGAGTCCTACACGACAAGTCGCAGAAACTGCTGAAGGAGAAGGTGAATCAAGCCAGTTTGCAGAGGTAAAGGCCATCCAGCTGGCCTTAGACATTGCTGAACAGGAAAAGTGGCCAGTGCTCTATCTCTATACTGACTCCTGGATGGTGGCAAATGCCCTCAGGGGGTGGTTACAGCAGTGGAAGCAGAACAACTGGCAGCGCAGAGGCAAACCCATCTGGGCTGTCACATTGTGGCAAGATATTGCTGCCCGGGCAGAGAACCTGGTTGTAAAGGTACAGCATGTGGATGCTCACGTCCCCAAGAGTCGGGCCACTGAAGAACATCGGAACAACCAGCAGGTAGATCAGGCTGCCAAGATTGAAGTGGCTGAGGTGGATCTGGACTGGCAGCATAAGGGTGACCTATTTCTAGCTCGGTGGGCCCATGACACCTCAGGCCATCAAGGGAGAGATGCAACATACAGGTGGGCTCGTGATCGAGGGGTGGACTTGACCATGGACGCTATTGCGCTGGTTATCCACGAATGTGAAACGTGCGCTGCAGTCAAGCAGGTAAAGCCTCTGTGGTATGGGGGACGATGGCTGAAATATAAATGTGGGGAGGCCTGGCAAATTGACTGTATCACACTCCCACAAACCCGTCAAGGCAAATACCATGTGCTTACAATGGTGGAAGCAGCGACCGGATGCCTGGAAACGTATCTCGTGCCCCACGCCACTGCCCGGAACGCTGTCCTGGGTCTCGAAAAACAAGTCCTGTGGCGACATGGCACCCCAGAGAGAATTGAGTCATACAAGGGGACTCATTTCCGAAACAACCTCATAGACACCTGGGCCAAAGAGCACGGCATTGAGTGGGTGTATCACATCCCCTATCACGCACCAGCCTCTGGGAAAATCAAAAGATACAATGGACTATTAAAGATGACACTGAGAGCAATGGGGGGTGGAACATTTAAACACTGGGATACACATTTAGCAAAGGCCACCTGGTTAGTCAACACGAGGGGATCTGCCAGGCGAGCTGGCCCTGCCCAGTCAGAACCCTTACGTGCTGTGGAAGGGGATAGAGTCCCCGTAGTGCACATAAAAAATATGTTGGGCAAGACAGTCTGGGTTATTCCTGCTTCAGGCAGAGGCAAACCCACTCGTGGGATTGCGTTTGCTCGAGGACCTGGGTGCACTTGGTGGGTGATGCGGGAGAATGGAGGAGTCCGGTGTGTACCTCAGGGGGATTTAATCTTGGGTGAAAACAGCCAGTGAACTGAATAATATGCTGTTAATTGCTATATAATGTTGTACGTCATCACTACTATGGTTGCTATATGCCATATCAATGGAATGGTATCATGGTGGGAATCTCCCAATTAATAATAATAGCAAATGAACTTTCAATTGTACCAAGCAAAGTGCAGCAGTGAGAGAACAAGAACTACCAGTGCAGCGGTGATGGAACAAGGACTGACTTCAGCATGCAACAATCCAACACCACACAGAGCACCTCTCTGAAAGACTCTTACAATAGATGAGACCCAAAGTCATGGACTAAATGAACTCAATGGACATTTCACACGCATTTTACAGGGGTGGTCCATAGACTAGGGGAATGATAAATGAAAAATCTGTATATCCTGTTAAAGGATGAGAAGGTGGGTAGGGATTATTGAATTTGTACTGAATAGTATGGGACCTGAGCATGATGTAAATGATATGGAATAAGGGGTGGATACTGTCATGGTTTTAGCTGGGATAGAGTTAATTTTCTTCACTCTAGCTGGTATAGTGCTGTGCTTTGAACTTAGCATGGGAAAAAAAAATGTTGAGATAACACACAGATGTTTTGGGCTGTTGCTGGGTAGCGCTTGTACTAGTCAAGGACATTTCTAGCTTCCCATGCTCTGCTGGGTGCACAAGAAGCCGGGAGGGGAGGGGGCACAGCTAAGATAGCGGATTCAAACTGACCAAAGGGATATTCCATATCATGTAACGTCATGCCCAGTATGTTACCTGGGAGGAGCTGGCCGGGGGAGGGAGGAAGCAATCGCGGCTCAGGGACGGGCAGCGTCGGTCGGCGGGTGGTGAGCGGTTGTATCGTTCGTGTTTCTGTGGGGTTTTTTTCCTTTTTTTTCCTTTCCCTTCCTTTTCCATTTTATGATATTAACATTATTGTAATTATTATCATTATTATTATTATTTTACTGTATTCATTAAACTGTGCTTATCTCAACCCACAAGTTCTTTTGCTCTTCCGATTCTCTTCCCCATCCCACGGGGTGGGGGGGAGAGTGAGCGAGCGAGCGGCTGCGTGGTGTTCAGTTGCCAGCTGAGGCTGAACCATGACAATCACCTGGGGAATGACACCCTTCTTCTGGTGGCTGGAGACCATGGGGGTGACAATGAGAAGGAAGTGAATTCAGCGCTGTTTGTATACAGCAAAACACCCCTATTTGGCACTGTCCCTCCTGAGGTGAGAAGCTGATCCTTAGCTGCTACTGCCTGAAGCGGTATCCGGGATGAAAACTGCATCCTGGGGTTACAGAGAGTAACTCTTGTGTAGTTTGAGAGGGCCTGGGAGTCTGCCACCTTTCCCGAGAGAACAGTGGAAAGGCTGACACAGGATGAAGGTGACTGAAGTGTTTGGGACCCCTGTTCAGGCCCCTCCAGCTGTGAGGGGTGTTTGAGTGGGGCCAGGTGAGCTGTTAGACAGCCAGGGCCAGACCTAAGGACCTGCAGCTCTGTATACTTTTACTGATTTGCCTCAGGGATATAAACACTCGCCTACCCTGGACCACCATGCCCTAGCGCAGGAATTGGCAATAATCCTGTCAGAAAGAGAGGTCAAAGTCTATCAGTATACTGATGACATACTAGTAGGGGGACATACCATAGCTTTGGTGCAGACTACGCAGGACAGAATTATTAATCATCTGGAAGGAATAGGCCTTCAAATACCCAGAGAAAAAGTATAAACTCCCACCAGTGAAGTTAAGTTTTTGGGCATCTGGTAGAAAGGGGGATCAGTCTGTATTCCTTGGGACACCCTCTCTGCATTGGATCAGGTAAAAATCCCAGAAAGTAAAAAAGAGCTGCAACATGCCTTGGGATTATTGGTCTTTTGGAGAAAACATATCCCGGCCTTTGCAATAATTGCACGACCCTTATATGACCTGTTGCAAAAGAAAGAGGGCGGTTTGGGAGTGGACTCCAGCCCACGATGAGGCATTGCAACTTTTGATGTTTGAAGTAAGCACCTATCGAGTTTTGGGCCCTATCCGCCCCACCGACCCAGTTCAGATTGAATGGGGGTTTGCACACTCGGGATTGTCAATTCATTTTTGGCAGAAAGGACCAGAAGGCCCTATTCGACCAATTGGGTTTTATTCTAGGAGTTTTAAGGATGCTGAAAAGCGAATCTCCAGTTGGGAAAAGGGTTGGTTTGTAGTGAGCTTAGCTCTTAGAGCAGCGGAGCGAACCATACGCCAACAACTTATAGTTTTAAGGGGACCCTTTAAGGTAATTAAGCCTGTGTTAGCAGGGACCCCCTCCCCCTGACGGGGTGGCCCAAAGGGATACTGTGAGGAAACGGTATGCTTAAATCAAACATTACTGTAGTGTTTTTACAGTCACTGAAGGTACCCCAACGGTGTTAAACATACAGGAAGCAGTGACAAACCTTCTGGAAGAGGATACCCCTCCTCCTTCTGTTGTTAAAATTGCCCCACTGTTTTCGGAGGAGCTGCGAAACGTATGGTTCACAGACACCTCCGCCAAGCGAGAGGGCAAACAGTGGAAGTATCGGGCTGTGGCTATTAATGTGGATGCTAAGAGGGAAATAATAACCAAAGGCGAGGGCAGTGCCCAAGTGGGAGAGTTAGTGGCAGTATGGAGTGTGTTTAATGGCAAGGGAAAAGCGGGAACTCCGGTGTATATCTACACTGACTCATTTGCAGTATTCAAAGGGTGCACGGAACGGCTCCCTTTTTGGGAACAAAACAGCTGGGAGGTGAATCAGGTGCCAGTGTGGCAAAAGGAGAGGTGGCAAGAAACCTTAGATATTGCCAAACATGGGGATTTCACAATAGCATGGGTGCCCTCCCACCAGGAAGGGCATACTCCGGCAAGTGATTGGAATAATAGGGCGGACGAGTTGGCCAGAATTGCCCCTCTGCAGAAGGAGAATCAAACAGGAGAACATTGGGATAGGCTCTTAGAATGGCTACATGTTAAACGTGGCCACACAGGGTCTAATGACTTCTAGAAGGAGGCACATGCCAGAGGCTAGCCTGTCACTCGGGAATCTTGCAGGACCTGTATTTCAGCTTGTGAACAATGCCGACTCCACTCTGGCTAGAGGGACACCCCACGGAAGAATTCCCACTCCATTTGAGAGATAAAAAGACCCTCTGGGAAGTTTGGCAAATCGATTATATTGGGCCTTTCCTAAAGTTGGAAGGGAAACAATACGTATTAGTAGGTGTGGAAGTAATTTCTGGCCTAGTCCAAGCCAAAGCATTTCCACGAGCAACTGGGGAAAATACAGTGCGGGCCCTGAAAATTTGGTTTAGCTCCCTCCCAAAGCCTAGTTCTAGTCAGTCAGACAATGGCAGTCATTTTACCGTTGCCAGAGTACAGGAGTGGGCAAGGGAAGAAGGAATCAAGTGGGTATTCCACACCCCGTATTACCCCCAAGCCAATGGGATAGTGGAACAAACTAACGAGCTCTTAAAACGATTTCTGAAACCTCATAAGATGCATTGGGTGGAGCATCTCTGGGCCACAGTTACCCGACTCAACAATCGCTGGGGAATAAATGGATGCCCCCAACTAAACGCCTTTTGTCCTAAACCTCAAGCTCCTAGCACTCCCAGGGAACCAACCTTCTCTCCTGGACAGCCAGTGTTGTTAGAAATGCCAACCATTGGGGCCGCCCCCCTCGTACTCACTGAACCCCTTAAGAACTATGCCTGGAAGGCTAAAGATGCCTGGGGAAAAGAGCACAAAATTAACACTCGCTGGATTGTTCCCTCATTTTAACTGTGTAGACGAAGCCCAAGCAGGGCAAGTCGGTGCTTTGTTTCATTTCACAGAAGAGCTCTGTGGGAACGTGACCGAACATGGGAAGACCAACATTTGATTTTTAACCATTTGTATTTTTGTGATTGTTTTTATAACATTTGTAAGCTTAGGCTGGATTTGCAAAATGTCAATTTTGTTGTTTTGTTGTATTTTATGGGCTGCGACCCCTGGAACAATCAATTTCAGTTGTTCAGACATACCCTGTTGTGAAAACACCACAAAGGAATCGCTATATTGTTGTGGTGGAAGTGACCCATTTGGCTTAGACCCCACCCCTTATTTTTGACCCTTCACCCCGTGTGGAACGTTGGAGAGGACCCTTTGCAAATGGATCAGTGGCCCTTAAGGGACACTATCGGATATGTGGAAACCATGCATATAAAGCGCTGCCAGCAAACTGGTCAGGAATATGTTATGTTGGGGTGATCTGTCCCTTGTTTTGCTTACTCTCAGGAACAGGTGGAGACCATTTAGGCGTTCAAATATATGATTATTTGAAGCAGGAAAAACGATCCAAAATTATTGATACCTCACTGATGGGAGTGGCCAGTCCTGGGTTAAAGGCGTGTGGACTGCCCAGTGTATCATACAACATTTTGGACCCACAACGGTCCTCTCGGTGCTCGAGAACCCATTTACAACCTAAATCGCATTATCCGGCTGCAAGCCATATTAGAAATCATCACCAAACAGCTGAAGCCCTTGACCTACTGGCAGATCAGGCAACCCAAATGCAAACTGCAATTTATCAGCATCGCATGGTTCTTGACTACCTGCTAGCCGAAGAAGGCTGAGTCTGTGGGAAACTGAATGATTCTAATTGCTGTTTAAAAATCTATGACAATGGCAAGGTAGTTAAACAAATTACCACCGGAATACGGAAATGAGCCCATGTGTCATGGTTTTAGCTGGGATAGAGTTCATTTTCTTCACTGTAGCTGGCATAGTGCTGTGCTTTGGACTTAGTATGAAAACAATGTTGATAACACACACCAATGTTTTGGTTGTTGCTGGGTAGCGCTTGTACTAGTCAAGGACTTTTCTATCTTTCCATGCTCTGCCAGGTGCACAAGAAGCCGGGAGGGGAGGGGGCACAGCTAAGAGAGCGGATTCAAACTGGCCAAAGGGCTATTCCATATCATGTAACATCATGCCCGGTATGTTAACTGGGAAGAGCTGGCCGGGGGAGGCAGGCAGCAATCGCGGCTCGGGGACCGGCAGCGTCGGTCGGCGGGTGGTGAGCAGTTGTATCGTTTGTGTTTTGGCTTTTTTCCCTTTTCCTATTTATTATATTATCATTATTGTTATTACTATAATAATCATCATTATCATTATTATTTTACTTTAATTATTAAACTGTTCTTATCTCAACCCACAAGTTTTTTTCCTTTTGCTTTTGCTCTTCCGATTCTCTCCCCCATCCCACCGGGGGGGGGGGTGTGTGTGTGCGCACGCGCGCGCGTGTGTGTGTGTGAGCGAGCGGCTGTGTGGTGTTTAGTTGCCGACTGGGACTGAACCACGACACCTGGTGAGCTTGCTCAAGATTAACTGCTCCATAGTCTTCCCCGGTACCGAAGTCAGGCTGACAGGCCTGTAGTTACCCGGATCCTCCTTCTGGCCCTTCTTGTAGATGGGCGTCACATCGGCAAGCCTCCAGTCATCTGAGACCTGCCCTGTTAACCAGAACTGCTGATAAATAATGGATAGTGGCTTGGCAAGCTCCTCCGCCAGCTCCCTCAGCACTCTCGGGTGGATCTCATCTGGCCCCATAGACGTGAGAGTGTCCAGGTGGAGCAGCAGGTTATAACCTGCTTCCTCCTGGATTGTAGGGGGTTTATTCCACTCCCCATCCCTGCCTTCCATTCAGGGGGCTGAATACCCTGGGGATAACCAGTATGGCAATTGAAGACTGAGGCAAAGGCGGCATTTAGTACCCTCAGCCTTTTCCTCATCCTCAGTGGCAATGTTCCCCTCCACGTCCAATAGAGGATGGAGATTCTCCTTGGCTCTCTTTTTGTTGTTAATGTATTTGTAAAAACACTTTTTGTTATCCCAGTTCTAGCTGGGCTTTTGCTTGCCTAATTTTCTCTCTGCAAGACCTAACGAGGTCTCTGTACTCTTCTTGCGTTGCCTGCCCCTTCTGCCAAAAGCAGTAGGCTCTGCTTTTTTTCCTGAGTCCCAGCAAAAGCTCCCTGTTTAGCCAGGCCAGTCGTCTTCCCTGCCGGTTCGTCTTGCGGCACTTGGGGACAGCCTGCTCCTGTGCCTGCAAGGCTTCCTTCTTGAAGAAACCCCAGCTTTCCTGGACTCCTTTCCCCTTCAGGACATCCTCCCAAGGGACTCTCCCAACCAGTGCCCTGAACAGGCCAAAGTCTGCCCTCCGGAAGTCCATGGCAGTGGTTCTGCTGATCCCCCCTTCTCACTTCACCAAGGATTGAGAACTCAAGCATAATCATGGGCGCCAAGCCCAAGACTGCCTCCAACCACCACATCTCCCACCAGTCCTCCTCTGTTTGTGAACAGCAGGTCAAGCGAGGCACCTCCCCTGGTAGGCTCACTTACCAGCTGCGTCAGGAAGTAATCTTCCACACACTCCAGGAACCTCCTAGACTGTTCCTTCTCTGCTGTGTTGTATTTCCAGCAGTCATCTGGTAAATTGGAGTCCCCCACTAGAACAAGGGCTACCAATTGTGATACTTCCACTAGCTGCTTGCAGAATGCTTCATCTACCTCGTCATCCTGGTTGGGTGGTCGATAACAGACCCCCAGCCAGATATCTGCCTTGTTGGCCTTCCCCCTCATCCTTACCCATAAGCACTCGACCTTATCATCAAAATCGCTAAGCTCTATGCAATCAAAGCACTCCCTAACATACAGAGCCACCCCACCACCTCTCCTTCCTTGCCTGTCCCTTCTGAAGAGCTTATAGCCATCCATTGCAGCGCTCCAGTCGTAAGAGTCATCCCACCATGTCTCTGTGATGGCGACTAAGTCATAGCTATCACTCTGCACAATGGCTTCCAGCTCCTCCCGTTTGTCGCCCGTGCTGCGTGCATCGGCGTAGATGCACTTGAGCTGGGCTATCGGTTTCACCCCCAACCTTGGCACGCCACCCCTAGGCTCCTCTCTAGTGGGCCTGGCTATATCCCCTTCCCGCCTCGAACCTAGTTTAAAGCCCTCTCGATGAGCCCTGCCAACTGACGTGCAAGAATCCTTTTCCCCCTTTGAGACAGGTGAACGTCATCTGATGCCAGCAGGCCTGGTGCCATGTAAACCTCCCCACGATCAAATAAACCCAAAATTCCACCAATGGCACCAGCCGCTGAGCCACGTATTAATCAGATGAGTTTTCCTGTTCCTTTCAGTATTATTCTTCCCTGCCACTGACGAGTTTGAGGAAAACACTACCTGCGTTCCCGATCATTTGACCAGTTGCCCCAGCTCCCTGAAGTCCCTTTTGATTGCTCTTGGGCTCCTCTCCGCAACCTCATCACTGCCCTCCTGCACAACCAAGAGCGGGTAGTAATCAGAGGGCTGTACCAGACCAGGGAGTTTCCTAGTAACATCTCTGACCCGGGCCCCAGGGAGGCAGCAGACTTCCCTGTGGGATGGGTCTGGTCGGCATATTGGGCCCTCTGTCCCCCTCAGAAGGGAATCGCCTACAACAATTGCCCTCTTTTTCTTCTTAACAGAGGCGGTCATAATGCGTGGGGCTGACCGACTCTCCCTAGGCAACCTTCCGGTTGGACCTTCACCTACATCCTCATTTGCCTGGCCCTCAAGTTCCAGAGCCCCATGCCTGTTGTGTAAGGGCAGCTGGGAAGGTGAAGGAGGCCGGGAGGGGATTCACCTGCTGCCTCAAGCAGGGACCTGTTTCCATTCCCCCCATCTCTTAGGTTCCCTCCTTCTGCTATGTGGCAAGAGGGTAGGGGATCCTCTGCTTCTTGTGGAGCTTCTTGTGGAGCCTCCATCCGCTGCCTTGTCCCCGGGGATGATAGGGTACGGCTCCACCAATCTATCTCCCTTTCGCTCTCCCTGATGCTCCTTAACCTTTCCACTTCCTCCTTCAGCTCTGCCACCAGGCTGAGCAGACCATCCACCTGGTCACACTGCAAGCAGCTGCTGTCTCTGCTGCCCTCTGGTACGAGTGCCAGGCTCAGGCACTCCCTGCAGCCAGAGACCTGGACAGCCACATGTTTGTATGGGGGCTCCATCTGAGTCACCACATCCCTTCTGGCAGTGGTTCTCAGGCGAGTGGAGACCATAGCTAGGGCCTCTCCTGGGGCGGGGCGATGACCACTAGCTGAGTTACTCGTTAGAGCCTTTAGAGCCAGGAAGGGGACTGCGCCCTTGCTGCTCACCCTGCCTGCATGAAGTGCCATGCAAACTGCCGTGCCACACCCTTCTGACGCCCCACACCCTGTTTGCTCGCCCTGTTCACTGCGCTCCCTGGGGGCTGCTTTTGTACGTGTGGGGGTTTTGCTGCCTTCGCTCTTGTCCCCGCCCACGCTGAGTCAGAGCTGCCTCCCGTCAGGAGCTCACTCCTTCCTGCTCTGGGTGGGGGGAGGGCTGGGCTACCCTCGCTCTCCCTGCGCTTTTGCCTTCATGCTTTTTGCTGCGGTTTTGCCGCTTTGGGAAGGGTCCTCCGGCGCGACCCTCCGCTCCGGAACCCTTTGCCTCGGTGGCTTCAATGTTGAGCCACGGGGTGGTGTAAGGGACTAGAAACTTGTCTCAACATTGTTGGCAGGACAGTTTAACTACTGAAGCCTAATCACCACGGCAACCAGGACAGTTTAGCCACCGAGGCCTCATCACCACGGCAACCGAGTTCTACCCCACAGGAACATGTGTGTGTCCCCTGTTGTCTCGGAGCACATGGCCCCAGTCCTCCAATCCTCTGCACATGTGCCCAGGCCCAGGGTCGACTGACAACATATGGGGGAGGCTCGGACCCTCTAGAACTTTTGAGCACCCTCTAGTGATGGTACTGGACATGCACCCCACCGCCGAGTGGGAGGCGTGGGTATGCAAAACAGTTCCAAGAACTTACTGACTATGCAATAGGAAAACGCTATAAAAGGTGAAACCAGCAGAGGCCACAAGGAGCGTTCTGGAACATTCCCCCACCAGATTTGAAGATACATCGGACCGACAGGATGCTGCAGATCCGTGGTGGTAGCTATTGCAACTCTCTCTCTCTCTCTCTCTTCCCCCCCCTCCCCCCCCCTTTTCTGTCTTTCTCTCCTTTTCTCTTGCGTACTTCTTGTTGGCCAAATAAAGTGACTTGGCACATGACTCCGTTTTGAGTCTTAATTCTGTTTCCGAGAATGTAAAAGGAACCTAGTCATGATAAAACATTTGAGTTAATCAGAAGTTAAGCCCAGCCACCCCCAACCACCCAGAACTACCTGAGGTTGGTTGGAAAGCAAGGGGGTTTAACCCCTGCCAAATTGTTCAACCCAACAGTGGATCGTGACAGGTGGTACAGGAAACTCAGCTTGTTCTCACGGGGCAGCGGGCTGACCTTGGCTGGGTTAAACCAGGCAAACTCAAAACGGAGGGCATCAATGATGACAAGCACAGCCTTGGAAAAGTGCTGGGGCACCCAACAGGAGGCTCTGCCTCTGCCACAGTGGCAGCATGAGTGGGTCTGAGCAGGAACTGCTGTTGGCAAGCTCAATCTGGGTGAGCAGGAAGCCACTCGTGAAGAACCTGATACCAGCAAAAAAGAGAAAGCAGACCCAGGCTAGAAAGAGCAGCACTGTCGACCGCTGCGTCCTAGGGGGAAGGACAGGTAAGCTCAGGCCCCTATGGCTCTACGTAGGCCAAGTACCCACCCCCCGCCAGTACCCATCCCTGGCCACTGCCCTGCACCCCAACAACCCCTCACACCCGCTTGTCCCCGATACTCCCCAGACCACCCCAGCCGCTACCCTGTGACTTGACTTTACCCATTACCACCCCATACCCTGATAACTGCCCTGTGCACCTCCTTGTACCCCCCCAACCACGCAGTGCCCCGATTCCCCTCCTACTTCCCAGCACTGCCCAACCTCTTTCATACACCCCCAGCCACCACGTAGCACCCTGACTCCTGGGCCGCTACCTTTGTACCCCCAGCATCCATCGTACCCCACAGACACCGCCTGGCACCCTGACTCCCCTCCTGCCCCCCAGCACCTCAGCTTCCCTCACAGCCCCTCAACCCCTGTGGCCCCGCCACCCTTCTCCCTGGAAGCACCGCGCGCAGCGGCTGTAGCCGCCCAAGAACGTCGGCACGGGGAGGGGCAGTGCCCCCCAGTGGCCAGGTGCCGCCCAGCTCCCTCGCCTCCCTCAGGGTGGGGGACCCCGGGCACCCACAGCTCAAGCGAAACGTTGCTTTAATTAATTAATTGCCACAGTCGTTCCCCTCGCCATGGTGCACACTACAAAGAGTACACTATAGGGACCATCCCTGCGTACCCCCAGGGGCAGTGGCACTGGTGTGAGGAACCAGGTGGGGGATGCACGTGACTGCAGCGGGTGGGACAGGAATCCCACAGCCTGGGAGAGTGACCCCCCAGGAGAAGGGTCCCCAGGCTCCTCTTGCAGATCATTGTGCCTTTCTGCAGGTCAGAAGCCTGCTTAGGAGGGATAGTCCCCCCTCAGTAGCACACAGCAGGTCCTGCTCCTGAGTGCCAGGGGATGTGCTGCAGCACCAGTACCATTTATTACGTTATTTAAATCCAAATACAAAATAAGGACCAAGGGAAGAAGAGCAGCCTGGCAGACCCCAGGATCATTCTGGCTCCACTAGCTGGAGTTGGCCTGTTCTGCCTTAAGCACCTCCATAGTGGGAGGCTGGGGGTCCTCACGGGCTGGAGGCATCTCATCCTGGGTCTTCACAGCTTGTGGCTTGGTCAGTGTAGTGTAGATGCCCAGGGCCTAGAAGGAACAAGAGAGCCATGGGGGAGGAGAGGGGAAACTGCATGCTCTGGGGCCGTGGCAGAAGACACTGTGTTGGAGCAGGTAATTCCACTGTGTCAGAAGTCAAGCAAGTGGGGCAGAAGACCAGCTTGGCTGAACAGGGAACTCCTCTTGGAACTCAGGAGGAAAAAGAAATTGTATGATCTCTGGAAGCAAGGTCAGGCTTTGCAGGAAGATTACAGAGCTATGGTTCGCATATGCAGGGAGAAGACACAGAAGGCCAAAGCTCAGCTAGAGTTGAAACTGGCCAGCGCTGTGTCAGGCAACAAGAAAGGCTTTTTTTAAGTATGTCAATAGCAAGAGGAGGTCTAAGGAAAACATTGGACCAGTACTTCTTGAGGATGGTCACCTGACAAATAGGGATGAAGAAAAAGCAGAGGCATTCAATGCTTTTGTTGTTTGTTTGTTTGTTTTTGCCTCAGTCTTTAATAATACTGACAGACCTCGGGCTGCCCGGTCCCCTGAGTCAGAGGACTACGAGTGTGGGAACAGTGACTTTCCATTTGCATGCACTGAAATTGTAAGGGAGCAGCTGTATCAGCTGAATGTTCACAAGTCCATGGGGCCTGATGGGATTCATCCCAGAGTACGGAAGGAGCAGGCGGATGTTACAGCAGGACCCCTCTTGATCATCTACCAAAGGTCTTGGGAGTCTGGGGAGGTCCCTGCTGACTGGAAGCTAGCCAACATTATTCTAAGCCACCAGAAGGGCGTGAGGGAAGACCCAGGAAAACTACAGACCTGTTAGCCTAACCTCAGTACCTGGAAAAACTATGGAGAAGATCATACTGGGTGCTATTGAAAAGCATTTAAAGGACAGTGCAATCATCAGGCACAGTCAACATGGGCTCACAAAGGGAGAGTCCTGCCTAACTAATTTGATATCCTATAACAAGGTCACCCACCTAGTGGATGAAGGGAAGGCAGTGGTTGTAGTTTTTCTGGATTTTAGTAAGGCTTTTGCTACTTACTGTCCCTCACAGCATCCTTCTGGACAAGTTGTCCAACTGTGGGATGAGCAGGCACACGGTGCACTGGGTGAAGAACTGGCTGAAGGGCAGGGCTGAAAGGGTTGTAGAGAATGGGGCTACATCTGGCTGGTGACCGGTCACCAGCGGTGCTCCTCAGGGCTCAATTCTAGGGCCAGTTCTGTTCAATATTTTTATCAGCGATCTGGAGGCAGGAGTTGAATGCACCATTAGCAAGTCTGCTGATGATACCAAACTGGGAGGTGCTGTTGACTCCCTCAAGGGGCAAGAGGCCTTGCAGAGGGATCTAGATAGATTGGAGCATTGGGCTGTGATTGACGGGATGAAATTTAACAAGTCCAAATGCCAGAATCTGCACCTGGGACAGAGCAACACCAGGCACAAGTATAAACTGGGAGAGGAGTGGCTGGAGAGCAGCCCTGCAGAAAGGGATCTCGGGATGGCGATTGACAGTAGGCTCAACATGAGTCAGCAGTGTGCCCTGGCAGCCAGGAGGGCAAACCGCATCCTGGGATGCATCAAACAGCATAACCAGCCGGTCAAGAGATGTGATTATCCTGCTGTATTAAGCATTAGTGCAACCTCACCTTGAGTACTGTGTGCCGTTCTGGGCCCCACAATTTAAGAAGGACGTGAAGGTCCTTGAATGTGTCCAGAGGAGGGCAACAAAGCTGGTGAAAGGGCTGGAAGGCATGTCCTATGAGGAGCGGCTAAGGACGATGGGTTTGTCTAGCTTGGAGAAAAGGAGGCTGAGGGGCGACCTCATTGCTCTCTACAGCTTCCTGAGGAGGGGAAGTGGAGAGGGAGGTGCTGATCTCTTGTCACTGGATACCAGGGAGAAGACATGTGGGAATGGTTCAAAGCTGCATCAGGGGAGGTTCAGACTTGACATTAGGAAGCGTTTCTTTACCAAGAGGGTGGTCAAACACTGGAACAGGCTTCCCAGAGAGGTGGTTGATGCTCCATGCCTGTCAGTGTTTAAGAGGCATTTGGACAGTGCCCTTAACAACACGCTTTAACTTTTGGTCAGCCCTGAAGTGGTCAGGCAGTTGGACTAGATGATCATTGTAGGTCCCTCCCAACTGAACTATTCTATTCTAAGACTGGATGTGCAGTAGGAATGGGACAGGGCAGACAGGGCCACAAGACGGTGGCTTCAGGAGCTGACCTGAACCCCTGCTCCATGTTCAGACCTGTTCAGGGCATAGGGGTGGACAGGGAAGCGGCAAACTTTCACCCCAAAGAGACGGTGAAAAAGTCAGTGCTTGCCTTGTATTTTTGCCAGCTTATTCTGGCACAGAGAGAAGGATCCTGGCTCCTACAGCCACAAGCCAGCTCAGGCCAGTCCCTGAGCCAGGGATTGCCACAGCAGGAACCCTCCTGTTTCCAAAGGACACTGTGAAGCAGCTTTCCCAGCCCACAGCTTCTATTTCGGACCCACCTGCCAGGCCAAATTCCTCCTCATCTCCCCTTTCCTGCCACAACCATCCCCTCTGCAAGGGCCAGGCCTTGCCAGGCTGCCACCTTCACTTCCCTCAGGCAAGAGACGGGGTCCCTCCGACCACACTGACCTGTGCAACCATGCTGGTCACATCACCAGCATTGGCAGGCAGCAGGACGGTGTTGGAGTCTTTGGCAAGCTGCCACAGAGAGAGAAGCAGCGGCATTGCCATGCTGGGGAGAGAGGGCCAAGGCTCAGCAGCGAAGAGGCAAGTCACATACCACTAAGAGCTCATCCGTGCCCCCTACCCTTAGCCCACCCCGGGCTGGTAGCGGCCCAAGACAAAAAAACTCCTCGCTGCTGCCGAAGATGCCAGGGAACATCCAAGAGAAAGCCAGGTGCCACCCCAGCCTTGGTTTCATCTCCTTCAGTGCTAGCGCCAAAGCTGTGGCTGTCCTGAGGAGCCATTGCTCACCTGCTGTGCCAGAGCAGCCGCCAGGAGCTGAAATGCCTCAGCCTTGACCAGCATGGCACTGGCTTCTCCTGCAACGAACCACAGCAAAACGCACATCAGAACTGCAAAGTGCTTCTAAGGGGCAAATCAAAACAACCTCAAGGAGCAAATCAAGACAACTTTGTGCACACAAAGCCTCCTCTTCCACAACAACAGCACGGTGATATTCCTGCAACACACCTCCTGCCACCCCAGGCTGCAGGGCAGCAGCACAAGCTGGAGCTCAGCCCAAGGGCACCAGCAAGGAAGGATCAGCATAGCTGAGGAAGCCTGGCCCACAGACAGTGATGTGGCCTGCTCCTCAGGAGCATCACCCCTCAGTACAGAGGGCTACAGATCCCCCAGGCCCCACATGTTCTAGCCCAAGGCACTACCAGCAGCTTTGTTGATTTGTTCAGCCTTCTCAGCTTCTGATGCCAGGATCTGGGCCTGCTTCTGCCCCCCAGCCACACTGATAGCCAATTCCCACATCCCCTCTGACTCCAGCACTGTTGCCCGCTTCCATCGCTCTGCCTCCACCTGCAAACACAGGTCAGATGCCAGTCTGCCATGGCCGCGATGAGGAAATACAATCCATGGGGCAAGTGAGGCGAGGACATGCTCCTACGTCCTGCTTGGGCAAGCATGGCTTAGCAGAGGATAAGAACACGGCTACAAAACACCAAGCGACCCCTGGTGAGGGCTGGTTCTCCTTCTCATGCTGCACAGCCCTCCCCAGCCCAGTCCACACCTAACTGGCCACTTCCCCCTTCTCCCCTTCCAGCCCGGAGATCTGGCACTCTGCTTTTCCCAGGGGGAAACCTTCAGCTCTAGGATTTTCCTCCTACAGAGCCCAGTAGGGATTTTAAAGGGAGCTGGCAGGGCTTGCATGTACCAGGCAGGAGCCACCACTGCTGAAATAAGGATGGGAATTATTTATTCAATAGCTGTACATTTGCAGCCAAAGTGCCAACAGGCTCCCCTCACCACAGGAGGGCCCAGTGCTGCCAGCTCCGGACAGAGAAGAACTGTGCTGCATGGAAGGGGGGGGGATTTCTCTCTCGTTCCAGACTGCCTGCCCAGAGAACCAAACCTGCATCTGCATGGATTCCTTCACGCGTGGGGGCACATGGATGTCCTTGATCTCGTAGCGCAGGCACCAGATTGCCCCAGCAGTCTGAGGCCTGGTTGATGGCATCCACAATGTTGGCGTTGAGGGACTCCCACTCCTGGGAGGCACAAAAGAAATGGCAGAGATAAAAGAAGAGACGCTTAGCACGAGACAGGGGTCAGAAGGGAAACCTCCCCTCGTGGGCCAAAATCAGCCAGAAAACCCCAACTCCACAGGCATAAGGCAGGGCCAAATGCTTCCCACATCTCTTGAAGGGGTTACCTTCTCCTAGGGAAGGCAGTGCCCAAAACTGAAATTGCTGATACACAAACATCTGATGTACATCTGGATACAAACCTCATCCAGGAATGCCAACAGCTCCTGCTTCTGCCCAACAAATGTAGCATGAGGGCTACACCCCCTCTGAACCAGGTCAGCCAGGACACTCTCACTGGGCCTGAGCAAAGAGTCACCGACTCAAGAGAAACACAGCTGGACCAGCCAGGTCTGGGCATATACCACCCATCACCCTTTCCAACTAACCCAGGGCAAGGGAAAAAATAGCTCCTGTTTAAAACAAAAACAAAAAGAAAAGCAAACAACAAAAACAACTGAAACAAGACCCACCTTCAGGGATTCACTAGTAGGTCAACTGAAACAGAAGCCCTCTAAGCAAAAGGCATTTTGCCGTTACATGTATCAGCCTGGCCGTGCAGACCCCCCAGGGTTTTGAGAAATGCTGCTAGATGCTGGCATCTCCATGATCCACCTCCCCAGCTCACCCAGAAGACTCTGTCGAGGGAGAGTTTGCCAAGTTCAGATCTCATGGTCGTCTGGGCCAGCTGGGTCACTGCATACTCAGGATCTTCTACCCCACAGCTGGCCTGGAGAGCAGAAGCAAAAAACAGAGTCGATGGCAGTGCCGAGAGGGACTCCGAGTGAGGCGGGATGGGCAAATGCTAAGCACCAAGACAAGAAACCTGCCAAAGAAAAGCAGGGTCCAGAGCTGAGATCTGCCTTCCCCTCCTCTTCCCATTCCCTCAGGAGAGGGAACAGGGTGCTCAGTCCAACCGCCTTGCAAAGCACAGCAAGCCAGGCAGAGGCTGAAGCACGCATCGTGGAGAGAAGCAAGCCAGCAGAGCCAGGTGAGCAGTGCCTGAGGGCCTGCCAAGGCAGCCAGCTGGGTGACACGGCATATGCAGACCGTGCTGGGTGCAGCCAGAGACGGTAAAAGGCTGCCGGTTTGACTCATGCTGAGTGTCAGCACAGCAGGGACAGTACCTTGTACAGGTACATAACCCGCAGATAGAGCGCACCGTCAATCTGCAGGGTGACATTATCTGCCAGGAGAGAATGACACCTTCTGTTTAGCGGAGCAGCAAAGTAAAACCATGGCAAACCCCTCTCTCCTGACAGACTTAGCAGAGCTGGGCAGGGTCATCCCTTTCTTTCCTGGTGTCAACAGTGTGGCATGGAAGAGAGATCGGCTGAAAAGGACCTCCTTATGCAAAGGGCTTTGTAAAAAGGACCCTGACATTCCCTACAAAATGCCTCATTTTGACATTTTAATACACAAGAAGTCTCAGGTCTCCAGATCAAACCATTTCATACTGTAGTAATTTTAAAAAATAAAGGGGGGGGGGGGAGGGGGATAAAAAGCTTTACCTGATCTGAAATAATTTTTTACAGAAACACAGGGGAGATCTTTCCTGGTTCAAGACAGGAAAACATCTGAAATCTGAAAAACGGATTCCTGCCCAGGTGCGTTCAACCCAACAAGGGGCAGCCGCAGCCCACAAAGAGCAGACAGGACCTCCTGGGGTTCTACCACTCACAACGCCACAAGGACAGTCAAGCCCAGGTGCCCAGGGACAGGGCTGAGTATGTGTCGTGGTTTAGCCGGCAGCTCAGCCCCACACAGCCGCTCGCTCACTCCCCCACCGGTAGATGGGGGAGAGAATCAGAAGGGTAACGCTCGTGGGTTGGGATAAGAACAGTTTAATAATTAAAAGAAACAACAACAGAAATGCAATGTAAAGGAGAACAACGAGAGGCGCAAAGCCCCGGGGGAGGGGGGAAGGGAACGAACCGCCGAAACAAACCGCACGCGCCGCAGCCGCTCACCGCCCGCCGACCCGACGCCGCTCCCGAGCCGCAACCTGCCCCCCCTTAATATACTGGTCATGGTGTCACATGGTATGGAACGAACATGCCATTGGCCAGTCGGGGTCAGCCGCCCCCGCCGTGGCCCCGCCCCACCCCGCGGCAGAGCGCGGGAAGCTGGAAAGGTAGCCGACCCCCCACGGTGAGGAGAATTAACCCCTTCTCAGCCAAAACCAGCACAGTATAGAATCTGGGACACTTCCACTCTTCCCCATGCTGTCCTTTGCTCACCCTGGATGCAGCGGAAGGAAAAGGGCAAGACACAGAAGCTGTTCCTTACATAGGGTGACTCTGGACATAATGAATCCGATCCAGCAGAAGGATGAGGAAGTTCAAAACCTGGGAAAAGGTTGGGACTAGAGAGCTGAGCCCTCTAATCTGGGGTTTCACACCTCCCCCCCAGAGAGCTCAGCCAGGCTAGAGAGGGCTGTGCAAAGTTCAAATATACTACACGCTGTAGATGCTTGTCCTGGTTTCAGCCGGGATAGAGTTCATTTTCTTCGTAGTAGCTAGTATGGGGCTATGTTTTGGATTTGTGCTGGAAGTAATGTTGATAACACACTGATGTTTTAGTTGTTGCTAAGTAGCACTTACACTGGTCAAGGAATTTTTTTCAGCTCCACATGCTCTGCCGGGTGCACAAGAAACTGGGAGGGGACACAGCCGGGACAGCTGACCCCAACTGACCAAAGGGATATTCCATACCATATGATGTCATGCTCAGTATATAAAGCTGGGGGAAGAAAGAGGAAGGGGGGGGATGTTCAGAGTTACGGCGTTTTGTCTTCCCAAGTAACCATTACGCTTGATGGTGCCCTGCTTTCCTGGAGATGGCTGAACACCTGCCTGCCCATGGGAAGTCGTGACTGAATTCCTTGTTTTGTTTTGCTTCCGCGCGCAGCTTTTGCTTTACCTATTAAACTATCTTTATCTCAACCCATGAGTTTCCTCACCTTTACTCTTCCAGTTCTCTCCCCCATCCAGTTGTGGGGGGAGTGACCAAGCGGCTGCGTGGTGCTTGGTTGCTGACTGGGGCTAAACCACGACAGAGCAGGCAGAGCAAACGTGCTTCCCACACAGAGGAAATTTCAGTTTCTCAGTGCTTTTAACACCCCACCAAAGGAAGTTAGTCTACAAGCAGCCAAAAGGATCACAATCTGGAAGAATAAGCACACCATCCCCCAAACCCTCACACAAAGGACACGCCTCGCTACAGCTTTAGGAACCTGCTGAATCCAGAAGGGAAGAAAAGCAGCTCCTTACAGGCTCAAGGATTCGGTGGAACTTGCCCATCCTCTCCACCACCCAAGCCTCCTGCTGCGGCACAAAGAGCACTCCAATATTAACGGGCAGGCCGGAGTTCAAGCAGTGCGGTGCTGGGGCCAGCCATGCCGAATGTTTCGGTTGTTGGGAGCACTGGAGAAAGGAAAAGGAACAGAATGGAGACTGGCTGCTGGCACCTCAGAGCCCAGCACCATCCCTGCACGAGCACAGACACACCTGTGTGCTGCACCAGGCAGCCCTGCCCCAGCCCCTTGCATGTGATGACCCTCCTCCTCCAGGCCCCGCTCTCTCATCTGGGATTGCTGCTTACGGCCCCAATACACCAGGACAGGAAACATCACTGACACCCTGAACAGGCACACACCATGAGGGGATATAGGCTGTCCCCACAGGGACGAGACCTAGGCCCTAGGATCAGTGTGAGTTTCAGGGCCTTCCCTGCAGGTGTAGGGGAGGCTCACCCCAGTGTTGGAGCTTTCTCCACATCTTCCCTTCCCTTCCCTCACATCCCCACATGGGGGGAGGAATAAAGCCTCTCTGACACTGTAAGGGAAAATAAGGTGTGGTGTGGGGTCTCTTCTGCCCCACTCAGCCCCCTGTAACCTGGTCAGGCTCCTTCCTCCCACCCCTCTCACCTTGCTCCCAGGCCCCCCTCGCCAGCCGGTCCCTCCTCAGCCGTGGCTACCTTCCAGTTCCCCCCCCGGACCTGCTCCTCCTGGGCACTCTCTCACCCTCCTCCCCACAGCCCCTCACTCCCCCCAGCTCCCCACAGCCTCCTCACTAATCCCCATGCCCCCCCCAATCCACACCCCCTCGCATCTATTTCTCCTACACTCATTTCCTCCCCAGTCCCACATCCCCCAACCCATCCCCTCCCCAGCTCACCTCACCACTCCTCATATCAGGTTGCCCCCAGTCCCCCAACACCACTCCCCCAACCAAACTCCCACCCAGCCCCCTCAATACCCCCATATCCATTTGCCTCCAGGCCTCCTCTGCATACCCCAATACCCCTGTCCCTACTCAGCTTCTCTTTCCCCCCCCCGCCGCCGAGCCCCCACGAATCTCTTCCATCCCACCCTCCACCCATCTCCTCAAGGCTTCCTCAGAGCCGCAACACCAGCTTCCCCCAAAGCCCCCACCTGCAACAGGCCAGGGCAGCGCCAGCATGGCGCGCCGCAGCTCCACCCGACAGCCCGGAAGGCCTCCCGGGACGCCCCACCTCTTCCGGGTGAGCCGCCCGGGGCACCCCGTCCCGCCGCGGCAGCCGCTGCGCTGCTTGTGGTTCCGCTGCCCCCGGGAGCGGCGAGACGCGGGAGTCGGGCTCGGTTTCCAAACAGGCGTTTATTAATTTAAAAACAAACACGAAAAGTACCGGTATAGCCTCGCCAGGCAGCTGCCAGCCTCCCCGTCCCGGCTGAGCCACGGCGACCGAGGCCTGGGGCCGTGGGGCGAGGGGAAACCCCAGTGTTCTGGGGGGAGTGGGACCCCGGGCCCCGCTGCTGTGGGATGGGGGGGGACGCGGGGGGATACGACTCCGGGACCCTGGTGTCATGGGGCAAGAGGTGCCCCAGGACCCGGTGTCGTGGGGGGAGCAGGCCCCCACTGTGTGTGTATGGGGGGGGGGAATGAGTGGGACCCCGGTCCCCCCAGCCTAGCAGGGCCAGAGCCTCTCGGCCTTCCCATGGCAGGGGAGAGTAGGGCCTCACCCCCACAAGTGTGGTAGAGGCCTGTCCCGTCCAATCCCCACACCCCAGCTCTGCCAGATGGAGCTCTGGGGAGAGGGGAGAGCTCTGTGAACACGGGGTGGGCTTTGTTTAAAATGACGGCTGTCCCAGGGAGCCCCTGGTCCCAGGGTCATGCCCACACCAGCGATGGTGCAGCCTGTCAGTCCTCCCTGCATGAGCCTAGCTGAGACCCCAGGTCATGGGGATTACACAGATGGGGTACATGCAAGCTCATTTTTCCTATGTCCCCTGCCCCTCTCACCTCTCTGACCCACCCGGGGCTCCTGAGGCTGCAGCAGGGATGGGCACTGCTCCAGATCACCCCCAAACACCCTCCTGAAGGTCCAGCCTGACTTCCATTTGATGCCCTCTGCTGCCTCCCCTCTTCTCAGGAACTAAGCCAGGGCTCCTGCCCATCCTCCAGCCCCTGATCATGCTGCCAGCAGACCCCTGCCCAAAGCCGTCTCCTGGATGGAATTCACCCCACACGTGCACAGATGGTGCAAGGCTCTGATTTTTTGGGAATCTCCACCTTCTCTCAGATCCACAGCACACATGGGCTCCGGAGGCTCCTGCCTGGAGGGCTGTCCCTGTGCTCCTGCAGAGAACCCCAGGTCCCCATCCATGGGACAGCCATGTCTCTTAGCCCCAGGAGCCATGGCAACAGCCACTTCCCTGCCAGCCACAGATTTCTTGGGGTCTGGCTTGCCCTAAAGGGGTGGGAGGGCAAGTCCAGGCCTCCTCAAACTGCCTGAAGTGGGGCTGGCCCCACAGAGCTGGTGCCCAGCAAGTCTTGGCCTCCCCTGGGGCTTTTAACACAGCCCCGGCACGGGAGCTGCACCCTGGCCGAGAGGTGGGTCACCGTCTCCTTCCATAGCCCGAGGTGTCCCCATCCTCAGTCACCCTCATAGCCCCTACAGCCCTGACACAACCCAGGCAGCCCTGCACTGCTGAGCGCAGCCTCCCTGCTGCCAGGGGCCTCATCCAGCACCAAGAGGGTGGGGGGAAGAACAGCACAGCACCTCTGATCCTCCGCACAAGCCTCCTCTGCACTCTCAGTGACAATAAATACTAATAAATGCAAATTCTTCAACACGTTCTGCTCCCAACCCCGGGATCAGTGCGGGCAGCCTCACCCAGAGCCCCCAGCCCAACTGTTCACTCCCCCCCAGCTCCAGCCACATCTCCAAGCTGGGAGCAGCGCTGGCAGAAGGCTTGGGCATGTCCCTGGAACACTGGGGCTGCTCCCCAGCCCCTGCCCCTCCTGGTGAAGCCCCCTCAGTGTTCTCAGCCCTGCCGCAGGGCACAGGCACGGCATCTGTGCTGCTCAGGGGGACGGGGGCACACAGGGAGGGCAATACATCAAGGTGGTGCTTGCTCGCTGGCCCTTTACTCATCTCTCCCCAAGGTGCTGGGCTAGAGGCTCCCCGGTGGCCCTGGGGGATGGAGAAGGTCAGGTTCGGGGCGAGTAGCAGGGGTTCCTCGGCATCTCCGTAAAGGATTTCAGTTCACAGGGGATCCCCGAGTCGACCTCAATCGACTTGCGGGAGAAAAGCAGCCGGATGTCATCATGAAGGTAGATCTTCCCTGACTTGGAGCTGTGAAACCTGAGTGGAGACAAGAGCAGGGCGGAGGGACCTCAGGCTCCCAGGCAAGGGCAGGACAGCCTCAGTGGGGGGCACGACCCCCTCACCTACTTTGGCCCCTGGTCAAGGTGGCCATGCTCTGGTTGCCTTCAGAGGGACAGAGGCTTCTGGCCTCAGGCAGGGCAGCAGCTCTGACCTCCCCGAAAAAGCAGCCAATCCCTGCTCCTCCTGAGGGCCAGGGGATCAGGCCGCTATCCTCCCACTCTGGCAGGAGGGCCTGCAGGTTTGGGGGAGGCAGGGACACATGGGAGAGGAGCCCAGGGGTGACCCTGGGGCAGGTGCCCATCCCTCCCAGCGTGCCCTACCTTAGGTGCATCAGGTAGCAGAGGACCCTGCAGGGTGGGCTGGTGCCTGGTGGGTTGCTGGGGGCCACAGTGGCCCTTTCCTCCTCCCCCCCGGGCACCAGGAAGATGCGGTGGCGTAGGAAGGTCATGTGGTTGGCCGGCATGTCCTGGAAGTCGTACGTCACCAAGAACATCTTCACCACAGTCTTGTTGGGGTTAAATAAGGTCTGGGGGTAAAGGGGTAGGGGGTGTGACTGGGAAGGGCACAGGAATGAATCCATAGGGCAGGGCTGGGGCATCTGGGGGCAGTGCCAGTGGGCCCAAGGGCCCAGAAAGCCCCACACCAGCCCCAGAGGGCTTAGCCTGAGGCCCACAGGTCGGTGCTTTCCACACACCTCCACTCCCGTGCTCCCATCCCATCCCCACTGCACATGCACGCTCTCCTGCCAAGACCCTTGTCCCTTCCCACCAACCTCTTCCTTCCCTGCATCTCCCATCACCTTGTCTCCCTGACAGCACCCTGGGGACCCTGTGCTCCCCTCCACTGTACTTTCCCAGCAGCCACGTAACCCCTCTGCACAGAGCTTTCCGGCTGCTGCCCCTGCCAAGCAACGTAATGGAGTGTATCCGCCTTGGGGAGCAACTGGAGCCCACCTGGCTCCCTCCCCATGGCGCTGCCAGAGGCCAGGGGACGACTCACCACTTGGATGGTTCCAGCTTTGGGGACACTGTAGCCTTTCTTTCCCAAGGCCTCCAAGTCAATCACTCCCTGGGGCAAAAGAAAGCATGTGAGAGAGGGAGAAAGCCTATGGAGAGCCCAACTGGGAACTGGCATGGGGCCACAAGCCCCTCTTGCTGGGAACACCTGGCACAAGGTGGCAAGACAACGCTCGGCTCAGTCCCTCTCCAGACAGAAGGATGAACAAGCAGCAACACAGAGGTGACAGTGAAGCGGCAGCCATGAGATGGCTGGGCAGCAGCCTGCCTGTTTATACACCTGCAACGGTTCCTGCTTTTTTCCCCTCTTCACTTTGTGGGTTAAATATTGCTTCCAGCACAGCTAGCAGTCTCCTCAGGTAGGTGGTTGAGAGGGGCAGCCCCCGAGGATGCACAGTGCCTGGGTACAGCCCCCATTCACCTCCCCCACAGGCTCAGCCCTCCCTCGTCTGCCTACCAGGAAAGGCGAGGGTGCACTATGTTTGGAGATGTCGAAGTAGGTGACATCAACGGGCAGGGTGGCGTGCTGGGGGCAGTAGGAGCCACTGGCACCGATCTCTGCCGTGAACCCCTGGATCCTCCCCGACGGTGCAAAGCGCCCTTTCAGGACGGACTCCTGAGAGAGGAGGGAAGCGTTAGGGACCTTCAAACACCAGTCCTGCCCCTCACCTCTAAGCTGCAGATGAGATCACCCCCATCTCCACTGCAATCACGTCTGCTTGCCCTCGCATGTCTCCCAGCTCTCCGGAGACTGCTTGTGAGTGTCCTTGGCTGCTCGCTCCAAGACAGACCCATCCTGAATTGGTGGACTGAAGCCAGCGATCTAACACAGAGAAGCAGTGAGAGTGCCTTGGCTCAGCTGCTCAGCTCCACGGCGGCCATCTCAGCAGCGTCTGGGGTCCTAGCATGTCACCCAAAGATCTACTGGTTGAGCCATTCTGCTGGTGGATGGTGGCTGCACGAATGGCCACTGCATGCCAGGCCCTTGGGAACAATCAGCCCAGCCCCACACTGGGGCTCCCTTCGGGCTCAGCCTCTCATGCTGTCGCCAGCCCAGCCCAGAGCCCGCAGGACCCACCTCCCTCCCTGGCAGGTGGATGCTGTTACCTCAAAGTTGCCCAGCAGAGCATGGCTGATGGTGGTGGTGGCCCAAGGCGCTGTGGAGGACCTGGTACCCCTCCGGAGGCTGCTCCAGAGATGTCGCCTTTGAGAGAGGAGGGAAGATCAGTGTCAGGCTGGAGAGCACGTAGCCCTGGGATGCCCATGTCCCCGGGGTTGCGGATCCCTCTCCAGGTCCCCCCATACCTTCCTTTGGTGGAGGTTGAACCGACTTTCCTACCTCCCGGGGCAGAAGAAACCTCCCTCCGCCCACAGCCTGGGGTCTTGTGGAGGAGAAATGCCTGGGGCAGGGAAGGGATTTGTCCCAACCCAACCCTCCCACGGGGCTGCAGGGTACTGGGGTGGCCAGGCACCCTGGGCCCCCACAGCTGGCCCTTGGGGCTGCCGAGATACTCACGATTTGAGGCGCAGCCTGCTCTTCAGCCTCCTCCTGACTGCAGTGCAATCTGCAGGGCTCTGGAGGGGGCACGAAATCAATAACTGTGTTAGGGAAGCAACCAGGGACTGTGCGCCCCCAGGAGGTGCCATCGTCCTTTGCCCTGCCCCACAGCCCCATGAGGGTCCCAGCAGATTGGACAGGCCGTCAGCAGCCTCCACGGGGGCAGCCGGCAGGGCAGTGCAAGGGCTGGGGTGGGGACATGGGGCTGCCAAAACTGAGACCTGGCTGCGAGGGCAGGTCTTTACCCTCCCAAAGTGGCTCTACTGGGGAATGGGGTGTTGGTACTCAGCCTGAGGGTGCAGTGCACAGCTCCCACCCTGCAAAGCAGGTCTCAGGGCCAGCCCCAGTGAGCAAGACACCCCCAGACAGAGCCATGCACCAACACCCCCTTGCACCTCACAGGGAAGAAAAGTCCCATCCCCAGGCAATTCATGCAAAGTCCTTGGTAATGTCACCAGGCAGAGGGGTGTGCTGCCTGTCCCTGCCCACAGCCAGGCTCCTACAGCTGTAGGGCAGGGGGTTAAAGCCAGGGCCACACTGCAGCTTCCTTTTAAAGACGTCTCCTTTTCAGGGGGGACACTTTCCCTTCTGGAAGCCACACAAAAGGATGATGGAGCTGGCTGGCATAACCAGGCAGGAAAACCAAGGGAAGATGCTGGAGGGCTTCACTCTGCAAGGGCAGTGCTGGGGGCAGCCAGGCCAGGGGACAGTCACCAAAAAGGGCACGTGGGCAGGGATGGAGCTGTGCCCCCATGGACAGTGCGTCCTGACTCCAAGCAGCAAGAAGCCAGGGTAGCTCTGCCGTCAGTCCCTGTGGGTCCCTGCACCATGGGATGCCCCAGGGAAGGAGAGAAGCGTGCCAGCTGTGGCGGGAGCCTGCTGCAGCTTCAGCCGGCAGGACACAATGAAGGCAAGGAGCTGGTTAGGAGGGGCTGGTAAGCAGGGAGGAATTGCAGGCAGCTCCTGAGCTACCAGGGTGGTTGTAAACCTCCGGAGTCTGCCCCATTTCTGAGAGCTTGTGGCACCCTGGGGACATGCCACGGGCATCCCAGAACTGCAGAAAAGCCAGTGGCATCTCTGCACACAGCACTGGGGCTCCCACTCCCTGGCCAGAGCATGTCTAGTCCTGCTCCCTGCCACCAAAACCCTTACCCAGCAGGCAGAGTGCCCTGATGGATATCACAGCCAGGGACCCAAGCCATCCCACCCCTCTGCCTTCTTCTCCCCCAGGCAGGCAGAGGACAGCCACTCTTCCCAAGCCTGATGGTAAGTCTGGCTTAACATGAAGCTGTCAGACACTGACTGTGGCACCATGCCGTGTGTCCAACTCTTGCTGTCACGGAGAGGTCATGTCCTGTTCGAACAAGGCTCTCCAGGCCAGAGAGCTGGTTGCAAGCAGCGGATCCAGTGACTACAAGGTGTCAAGAGCCGGTGACAACCTACAAGACAGTGTGTCCCAGGGCTGGCTGTCAGCTGCTGCCCTGCTCACACCAGGGCTGTGGCACTGGGACAGAACAGGACACTGTGCCCCAATGGACCACGTGCCCACGAGCACCATGTTTTGCCCATGAGGACAGCCCTGAGCTCTGGGTGTCCCCGGGCCATTCCCTGCCTCCCCCCACGAGTGATGCTCACCTTGGCCATGGGAAGCAGGTGGTTCCAGAAAGGTGCCCCCTTGGCATCGGTGCTGCAGCAGGCTGTGGGCACCATATGGCATGGCAGGGCCCTCTTCTTCCTCATTGGTGGGAACAGGCTCTCGTTCTTGGAGCAGGAGTCAGCCACAACCTCACCAGCGGGCAGCAGCTTCCTTTTGGCTGGGCAGCTGCTGCCACCAAGCCAGCTGCTCCCACAGGGTGTCTTCTCCAGGGAGCTCGTGTTGTTGGGCTCGGGGCTGAGCGCTGTCTGCGGAGCTGGGGGCTCCTTGCACCTGTTGGCCACCACTGGCCGCTCCTCTTCTCCACTAGTCCTGCTGCTGTGAGCCATGCTGCTCCCTGGCTTCTCTCTCTTCCCACCAGAGTCCAACTGGGGAGTTTGTGCAATATTGTGCAAATCAAGGTAAAGTAGGTTGTAGCCACTCGCCCGCTCCCTGTTATCACCATAGTCTGGGGGCTGATCCCCCGGCAGGACAGGGCAACCATCTCTCGTGTGCAAAGTACTGCAAGCAATGTGCCAGGAGGAGGAGGAGACACCCCGTGACTTGTCCTCTCTGCTGGCCTTGGGGCTGTGGCAAGGGCTGCCCTCACACCGGTGCTCCACCACCTGCAGCCCGCTGTGGGAGAAGTGCTGGGCAGAGCCACACAGGGATAGCTCTTCCACCAGCAGACTGTCCTCAAAGGTATCATCATCATTCAGGGTAGCCTGCCCAGGGCCCCTGTCATACTTGCTGTCCACCCCACCACCACCCCAGTGAGTTTGTTTGGGATCTCGCCCCCCCTCCAGAGTTTGCTGCTCGGGGTAACCCCCCTTGACAGCTGGCTGGCTGCCTGCCCGCTGCTCTGTGCTCTCAGAGGAGCTGGAGAGATGGGAGAAAATAGAGACCTGGTAAACCTTCTGGCGCTTGATCTCTGTCTCGTTGTAGCCCATGAAGATGCCATGGTGGGTGCAGCGCTGTGAGGAAGGCTCCAAGGGCGCCTCTCCAATGGGCCGGGACAGGCTGGGGTCCATGCCGCGCTCTGGGGGCAGGGACATCTCCGCGTGGATGTGCCGCATGGAGCCTTACTTGCCTGAACTTCAAGTGGAGCCGGAGTCAGAGCAGCCCATGCAGCAGCAGAAGAGGGACTGTAAAGTGCCACAGGTCACAGTGCGAGGACAGGAGGTGGGAGCTGGACCCCCCCTCGCTCAGGATGTCTGGGTGAGCCCTCCTCTGTGGGGTGCACTGCAGTGCAGCATCTGGAAAGAGAGAGCAGGAGGACAGAGATCAGCCTGGGATCCCCGTCCTCGTCCAGTCTTTCAGCTGCAAAGGACCTGCCAGGACACAGGCAGCTCCCCGTACAGCCCTGCTTGAACCTTCCTCTCTGGGGACAGGAAGAGGAACCAGGCTGGTGTGGCTCTCCAGGGAACCCTGTGGCATCACCCACCTGCAGGATCAGCACTTCCTTCCTGACCTGGGCATGGAGAGGAGTCTCCAGTTGGGCTGGAGGCTACTGGGAACAAGTCCGGACAAGTGGGGAGAAAGGGGCCTGCCCTCTGCCAGGGACTTGACATGCTTGTGCTGTTCTGGAGCACAGGAGTCAGGCAGGTCAGACCAGTCCCAGGGGCTCAGGCCTGTAATCACCCCTTTGGGCAACAGCAACAAGATGTCCCAGTGCTCACCAAGGAGACCTGTCCCAGCCGTATGCGCTGAATGAGGCAGGGCTGGCTCCCTACGCTGCCAGCCCCATGGCAGGGACAGGAACCTGACCTAATGTCATAGTTAGGTCTGCCAGCTTAGACCAGAGACCTCCACCACCTCAATTAGCAGCTGGGTGGTACCAGGGGCTGCAGACCCCACCATGGGCTCCTGTACCATCCACCCATATATCACCCGCTCCTGCCTGACCTGAGGGCCTGACCTCCTTGCTGCATGGGGCCTCACTTTTGATTTTTGGCCCAGTTTCAGAGCTGTGAGAATCCTGGCCACGAGTTTTTCTGGCATGATAAATACTGAAATGGCTGCGAGAGCCAAGGAGACACAGGAAAAGCCACTGGCAGGCTGAGGACCTCCAGAGCCTGACAAACAGCCTGTGCCTGGCAGCTCTGCCTGCTCCTGCAGAGCAGAGGCTTAGGGGCAGGTGTTCAATAGGGGAAGCGGTTCCCCAAGTGGGTCAACGCCATCTGGAGAGCGAGGCTGCGTGTGGTATTTTGGCCCCCGCCATGATGGGGATGGGAAGGTGGCAGGTCAGGGCGGTTGAGCCCAGGGATTTCGTTT
Organism: Phalacrocorax carbo; assembly: GCF_963921805.1. Lineage (NCBI taxonomy): Eukaryota > Metazoa > Chordata > Aves > Suliformes > Phalacrocoracidae > Phalacrocorax > Phalacrocorax carbo. Next base: position 140,294 of record NW_026990243.1, read on the forward strand.
AAAAGGAGTGATGAAAGCTATAACCATGCACCAGCACATGCTGGGGGCTGACTGGCTGGAAAGCGACTTGGCAGAAAAGGACCTGGGGGGCCCTGGTGGACACCAGGTTGACCATGAGCCAGCAATGTGCCCTTGCCACAAAGAAAGCCAACAGTATCCTGGGCTGCATTAGACAAAGTATTGCCAGCAGGTCAAAGGAGGTGATCCTTCCCCTCTACTCAGCACTGGCGAGGCCATACCTGAGTGTGTGCAGCAAAGGGCCTGTGCTGGTTTTGGCTGGGAGAGGGTTAATTTTCTTCATAGTAGCTAGCATGGGGCAATGTTTTGGATTCATGCTGAAAAGAGTGTTGATAATACAGGGATGTTTTCATTACTGCTGAGCAGTGCTTGCACAGAGTCAAGGCCGCTTCTGCTTCTCACACCACCCCACCAGCGAGTAGGCTGGGGGCGCACAAGGAATTGGGAGGGGACACAGCTGGGACAGCTGACCCCAACTGACCAAAGGGATATTCCATACCATATGATGTCATGCTCAGTATATAAAGCTGGGGGGGGGGGGAAGGAGGAAGGGGGGATGTTTTTAGTGATGGTGTTTTGTCTTCCCAAGTAACCATTACGCTTGATGAAGCCCTGCTTTCCCGTAGATGGCTGAACACCTGCTGCCAGTGGGAAGTAGTGAATTACTTCCTTGTTTTGCTTTGCTTATTAAACTGTCTTTATCTCAGCCCAGGAGTTTTCTCACTTTTACTCTTCTGATTCTCTCCCCCGTCCCACTGGAGGGGGAGCGAGCGAGCGGCTGTGTGGGGCTTAGTTGCCGTCTGGGGTTAAACCACGACAGGGCCACTAAGATAATTAAGGGATTGAAGCATCTCTCCTATGAGGAAAGGCTGGGAGAGCTGGGACTGTTCAACCTGGAGATCTGAAGGCTCAGGGAGAAGTTATCAATGTATATAAAATAAATACCTGAAGGGAAGGTGCAAATAAGATGGAGCCAAGCTCTTTCCAGTGGTGTCCAGTGACAGGACCAGAGGCAATGGGCACAAACTGGAACACAGGAGGTTCTGTCTGAACATCAGGAAACGCTTTTTTTTTTTTACTGTGAGGGTGACCAAGCACTGGAGCAGGTTTCCCAGAGAGGTTGTGGAGTCTCCATCCTTGGAGATATTCAAAAGCCACCTAGACATGGTCCTGGGCAATGGCTCTAAGTGGCCCTGCTTGAGCAGAGGGGTTGGACAAGATGACCTCCAGAGGTGCCTTCCAACCTCAACCCCTCTGTGATTCTGTGTAACCCACCACACTGCAGCCTGTCCTGGCTGCCCTCCCACACTCACCCTTCTGCAGCAGGGCTCCACTCTGCTCCGGGTTAACTTCCCAGTCCTGCAGCAGGTGGTCGTTGGCACAACTAGTTGAAGACACCTGCCAGCCAGGCACCCCCCAGAAATGGCGTGGCTGCCATGGAACACCTCCCACCATCACAGTGTGCCTCTGAACCTTTGCACCATCCTCTCCAGCTCTTCAGTCTGCACAGCAACTCTGAGGGGAAGGAAGGGGGGAGACGCAGGGCTGGCATGATTCAGATGCTTACCAGAAGGACAGGAGGGTACTGCCTACCTGTGGGGTTGCACAGGCAGAGAAGGCAGCGTTGAGGCTTAGCCTCTCCCAACCTCCCAAACCCAAGGACCATATACATCTAGGCCATCTCAGGCAGTGTTATCACCTTGATTTCCATTTAAACAACAAATACTTTAAGCTAAGCTGTGAATTCCCATACCTTGCTCGTATTTTACTCCCCTTTTGCGTGCCTTCTTGTATGAAAACCTGTGTATACGAACAGATCCCTGCTACTTTTTGGTGACCATTTCATGGCTTGCTTTCCAAGACGCTGCCGATCACCAGTAACCTCTGGGACTCCAGCTAGCCACTGGTCTCATGTCCACCTCCCACCCCTTTCACCCACAGCACAGGATGCTTTCTGGCCCTGCAGACAAGGAGAAGAGCTTGCAATTGCTTTCTTCCAATAAGAGATGCCCAGCAGGGAAGGCAGAAACTGGGAGCCTGACAGCCCTGAGCCATGATGACCCCCCCACCAGCTTCCCCCAGCACAAAGACAGCAGTCCTTTTGTGTGCACAGCACTCACCTGCTCAGAGGTGCCCTAGACGTACAAAGGAGATTTGCAGATGCAATGCAGCTCCCCTGCAGTCATAATCCACCAGCACAGCAGCTTTGATGCCTGGAAGGGGACAAGGAAAGTCAGTCTGGGCAGCAGCTCACGGTGCAACACCTTCAGAGTAGGTAGGAGCCCTTGGGCACCTCCACCCTCAGCCCATCTGTCACAGGGGCAGCCTGTGAGCTTTGCTGGCCTAGGAACCTCCAGGTGAAGGAGGAAATGCTGCCCATCCCTGGGGACCATGCCCTCCCCACGCAGCTCACAGCTGGGGGCTCACTGCAGTGGCCGTCCAGAGGAAAGCCACCATCTGTCCTGCTGGGCATCCTGACCACGAACACTGCTCTGAATCTGGAAATAGCAGAGCCAGGCAGATGAACAAAATCCCCAAAGGGATGCTTAGAGGCACCAAACACCCAAGTGCACTCCCTTTCTGGCACCCTGCAAGTTCTGCATCCCATCATCTTGCAGGTGAGAAGCCAGCTTCAGCAAGTCACTCGCTGTGCTCGCTGTCTGACCTCACCTGCCCCAGGAAACAGGCTGTTCTTTCATTCCATTTCCAATAAGATTTGTAATTAACAGGCACTCGTGGCCAATCCCCAAGAGCTGGCCAGCCCAAAAGCCACTGCTGGTAGCGTCAGGGAAGGGCACTGCCAGCAACCAGCCAGAACAGAGATGTGACACACCGGCTCCCAAGGAGCACTCGCAGCAGGGCAAATCAGTGCCATAGCATAACAAACCTCTGGTCCAAAGCCTCAACAAAAGCTCTTTGTAAAGATCAGCTCCTCCTGGCGCCCTGCGTGGGGCTTACATGAAGGCAGGTAGAAAAGCAGGTGAATGTCCGCAGCTGTGGGCAGACGCCAAGGTGGTAACATGCTGTGTTCTGCCTGCCTGGAAGGTGGAGAGCTCTTCTGCCAGGCTGCTGCTTCTCTCCTCCATCCCTGGGGGAGATTTGTACCACAACTTGTGTGGCACAGTCAACTGCTGGGAAGCAAAATCAGCAACTGGCGGCAAGAGTCAGCACGGTGCAGCAGGAGAAAGCCATATCCTTCCTGTGCATGTCCATGCTGGGGCAAATATGCAGTTTCCTTTATTTCTCCTTCCCACGTCCCTCCACAGTTACAACCCTTCCTGAATCCTCATGCAGGCAGGCTGAGCCCTTTGTTCCCCAGTGGCAGCTGCCTTTCAGGAGAATGGGTCCATCAGGAGAGGCTGACATGCTGACACCACAAAAGCATCCCAGCTGAGACCTCAATGCCAGTCACCAGGTGATGCCAGCACTAGCCAGTAGTGCACACGCCTAGCACAAGGGGCTGCACCTCATTTTGCCAACCCAGATACTGTCGCCCAAAGCATTGTGCTGGGAAATGCCAGGATTCCCCAGCCTACCCCAGAAGTGTCTCCAAATACACCTTGGGACCTCCTTGTACATCCTCCTGGAGGGCTGTGCTGGCAGCCTGGGATGAGGAGCAGCTGGAGCACAGCACTGCTCCTCACACTTTTGCAAGGCACCATGGTCAGGGAAGGTTCCCTTCCCCCTTCCCCTAGCTTTTGGGGTTTCTCTTGGCTGTGTTTAGCTTTGCCTCCCAGGGCAGCTCCTCCCCGCTGAGAGCTGAGCCAGCTTGCAGCAGGGCTCAGCCTCTTACAGCACCCAGCAGGAGCCCACCCTGCCCCTATAGAGCCAGAGAGCAACATGGGGACCAGGGACTCCTGCACCCACAGCAGGGATGGGGAAACAGCACCTGGTCACCTCTAACTTCTCCTCCCCCTGAGCCAGGCATCATTGGAGCCCTGCTTCTGGCCACCTGGATGGGACAAAGCCAGGTCCAGGTCCTCACCAGCTCAGCTGAGCAGCACAGGTACCATTCCCTGGACACAGCACGTGGGGCTCCATGTGCCCAAGCCAAGGATTTGGCCCCTCCTAAGCCCAAGTGATAGTGATTTTGCCAGTGTTTCAGCCTGTGCTGGTGCTCTAAGTTAGGACTTAAAGGGCTCTGCATGTGGAGGGAAACCCAGCAAGAGCTCCTCCTGTTCTCTGCCCTATTCCTGCCAAGCTCCCAGGCCTCCCTTGACGGTCAGAGGGCAGGAGGGGGCCTGTGGTTTTGCCAGGGTCTCTCAGCACCTGGGTCCAGAGATATGCCAGGCACAGATTTCCTCTCTTCCTCCAGCGCAGCGAGGACTGGGGAAGGGCACTTATGCTGGTTTTGACTAAGAAGGGGTTAAGTCTCTTCACTGTGGTGGTCTGGTACCAGTTTCCTGCGCTCTGCCGCGTTGGCGGGAGGCTGGGAGGGGCAGGGCCACGGCCGGGGCAGCTGACCCCAACTGCCCAATGGGATATTCATTCCATACCATGTGACACCGTGACCAGTATATTAAGGGGGGCAGTTTGCGACTCGGGTAGCTGGGGCGTTGGGTCGGTGGGTGCTGAGTGATTGTATTGTGTGTGGTTTGTTTCGGTGGTTCATTCCCCTCCCTTCCCCCCCACCCCGGGTTTTGTGCCTCTCGTTTTTCTTTCCATTGCATTATTGTTGTTGCTTATTTTTATTTTAATTATTAAACTGTTCTTATCTCAACCCACTAGTGTTACCCTTCTGATTTTCTTGCCTATCCTGTAACCAGAGCGATGGAATTAACCAAGCATGGATGTTGCTATAGTCCTTGTACAGCCCGATCCAACTGGACATTACGTCTGGGGACATGGAGTATACCAATCAGTGTATTCTTTGATCTGCATTTTAGTCCCTAGGTAATCATTAATGTGAATGAAACAATAGACAATGTGCTTCTGTCAGAAAAGGATGACAAAATGTAGTTTCATGTAGTGGACTGAGAAAACTGGCCAGGACTGCCGGGACTGAGAGCCAAAAGGGTAAAAGGTAATTCCAGCAGGGGGAGATCGCGACCACCGACTCACGGACCACCGACCCAAGTAATACCACCTACTCAAAAGAGAACAACAGAAGAAGACAACTGAGTTTGCACAGTAATCTACATGTGGAACGAGCAAGTTTGTACCAATCAGTAGAAAGGACAATAATGAATATGTATGAATAGGTACATTTTTGATCTATAAATTGTATGGGAAAGGTGTGTAAGGCATGCACGTTAGGAGGAACGATCCCCCGTGCATCCGGCGCTGTGAATAAAGAATGCCTGCTCTTTAATACTAAATTGGTGTTAAAGACTTGTTTCTGATTTTACCGCATTTTTCGGTAACAGTTTTGGCGACCCAGATGGGACCCTGCTTTTGAATCTCGATGGATCTGTGGGATCATGAGACCCCCAGCCGGCACCGAGGGATTCTCGGGGAGAGCTTCCGATCCCCGGACCGGAGAATTCTGAGCAAGATCCCCTGGATTGAGGTAAACAAGGCATTCTTTTAAGAAGAAACTTAGGTAGAATAATACGTGGGGTTAGCTTCCCACATAGGATAGGATAGTGGGTTTGAGTCCCACAGGCCTGCCCGTAAGGCGTGGCGAAAGCTACGCAGGGTTGGGGCCAAGAGGTACCTCGGTTGGTAAGTCTCTGCTAGGCGAAAGCCTGTGGAGCAGGGCCCAAGGGTAGGGGAGTCTTCAACAGGGGGTTGAAGTCTCCAGGGATATCTAACAGAGAGTTAGAGATCCCACTGGGGAATCTCCAGTGAGAGTGGAATCCCAGGGATTTCCAGTGAGAGTGGAATCCCGGAGGGAGCTCTAACAGGGGTTGGAGTCCCTCTGACTAGTACTTGTGATAGTGCACAATCACAACTACTAGCCAATTGAGAGATGGGAACATTTCCGAGTAAGAAACCTGTCCCACAAAGAACACCTTTGGGATGTATTTTGAAGCATTGGAAAGACATCAGAGGTGGTGACCCACTAACTCGGAAACCATTAATTGAATATTGCAATCATTGGTGGCCAATGTATCAGTTGGAAGGTGGAGAAAAATGGCCAGAAAATGAGACATTGCAATATAATACCATCTTGCAATTAATGTTGTTTTGTAAAAAGGGAAGGTAAATGGGAAGAAGTGGCATACATTGATTTATTCTTTACACTGTGGAATCATCCAGAGCGGCAGAAATAGTGTGAAATATGTCCACAAGATTCTACGGCAATGTTTTTGAAAAGAGGAAAATGTGGTGAGAACTTGAAAAAGTATTGTTCTACTAGTGATACTGGATACTTTGCTTGCTGAAACTGACAAGAAAATGGCGTGGAATACAGCCAGAAGGCAGGTGGAGGGAGCACGTGCTAATGGGAATTTATAGAGAACAATGAATAAGAATTTTTCATCTACAAATCCCGAGTGGAACCCTAATCAGCCAGGACCCAGGGGAATGTTGACTAGATATCAGAGATGGATTTTATTTGGAATAAGACATGCAATGCCAAAAGCAATAAATTAGTCAAAATTTATGAAGTAAGACAAATTAAATGAGACCCCTTCAGCCTCTATAGAAAGACTGAAGGTGACTGTCAGAAAATATACTAATTTGGACCCAGAAAAACCAGAAAAAGCAATTCAATTGGCCTCTATATTCATGGGACAATCAGCCCCAGATACTGTAAAAAAACTTCAGAAACTAGAAGAACCTAAATCTAGAAATTTGAGTAAAATGCTTAAGTAGCTTGACATGAAGGACACATGGGGAATCAACCCTAGCTGAACACCTGGTTACACTGAAGCTAGGGAATGAAGAAATAGAATTTTTGGTAGATACAGGAGCCACTTATTTGATATTGAATACATGTAAAGAGAAATTTAGTCATAAATCAGTAGATGTTGTTAGTGTGACAGGGTAAAGAAAAATTAGTCTTTCTTAGGGCCATTAAAGTTTAAACTGGAGAAGCAATGAGCAACTCACCAATTTCTGTATATGCCTAAATGCCCACTGCCTCTGTTATGATGAGATCTATTAAGTAAATTAGATGCTCAAATAACTTTTAAAGATAGAGATATTAAATTACTAATACCAGAATCAAAAGCCATAGAAGCGAGAGTGTTTCTGTTACAGGATTCCTCCAGGGAGGAACAGATTCCCAAAGAAGTGGAAAATGCAGTAATTCCTTTGGTTTGAGCTAGCGGAGCTCCGGAGCGATCTAAATTGGCAGAGCCGGTAAAAGTAACGTTAAAACCTGGGGCCAAGCCAGTAAGACAAAAACAATACCCTATTAAGTGGGAGGCTCGAAAAGAATTAGAGAAGTTAATTATAAAATTTTTAGAATACGGGCTTTTGGTAGAATGTGAATCAGAATATAGTACTCCTATATCGCCAGTAAAGTAATCTAGAGGCAAAGAATATTAACTAGTTCAAGATTTAAGGGCTATAAATCAGATAGTCCAAGATATACATCCAGTAGTAGCTAATCCATACACTTTACTGACCTCTTTAAAAGAGGAGCATAAATGGTTTACTGTACTAGATTTGAAGGATGCCTTCTTTTGCATACCTCTGGACATAAAAAGTCAAAGCATATTTGCTTTTGAATGAAAAAGCCCCACCACAGAACGAAAGACACAGCTAACATGGACTGTACTTCCACAAAGATTTAAAAATAGTCCTATGATATTTGAGACTCAGAGCTAGCAAAAAAAAAATAAAATTAGAGATATAGAAAAACAGAGCCAAGAGAGAGGCATATTATCACAGTATGTAGATGACATTCTGATAGCAGCAGAAAGTAAAGAAAAATGTTTTGAAATTTTTAAATTTTCTGAGCCAAGGAAGATAACAGAGTTTCCAGAAACAAAACGCAAATAAGAAAAAAGCAATGATTTAAGATCTGAAATATCTCAAAGACAATTAGAAAATGAAAGGAAAAAACAAAAAAAAAAACCCTATTTGTCAAATTCCCGAACCTAGCAGCCCGAAGGAACTGAGAGCTTTTCTGAAAATAATTAAATAGTGTCAGCTCTGAATTCTGAACTATAGACTGTATGTAAAACCATTATATGAAGCATTGAAAGAATCAAAAGCTAAATATTTAACCTGGATACCCGAATGCCTAATAGCATTCAAAGAACTTTAAAAAGTCTTGATGATGGCCCCTGCATTAAGCCTACCTAATTTAACTAAACCTTTTGAGTTGTTTGTCCATGAAAGACAACATTTAGCACTTGGAGTGCTGACACAATGACTGGGAACCTGGAAGAGACCTGTGGGCTACTTCTCCAAACAACTTGATAATGTGAGTAAAGGATGGCCTGAATGTTTATGGGCAGTGGCGGCAACAGTGTTTCTGATCCAGGAAGCCCAAAAGTTAACAATAGAAAAAAATTACAGTATATGTCCCGCACATGATAGTGACTGTTCTAGAACAAAAGGGGGGTCATTAGCTATCTCCTAGCAGAATATTGAAATATCAAGTTGTTTTGTTAGAACAAGACAATGTGGAATCGAAGACTACTGCTATAGTGAATCCTGCTATGTTTTTAACAACAAAAAATCTTACGGACAATTTAGAACATGATCGCCTGCTAACTATTGAACAAGTCTATTCCAGCAGACCGGACCTGAGACATAAACCTCTGGAAAATCCTGATCTGGAATTGTTTACAGATGGAAGAAGCTATGGGTGAGAAGAGAAGCGAATGGCCAGATGTGCTGTCGTTATCACCGCTGAGGTAATGGAGTCAGAGATGCTGCCTGCAAACACCTCAGCACAGAAAGCAGTATTGGTGGCATTGAAGCAGGCTCTGCGAATGGCAAAAGGACAAAGGGTAAATATTTAGACTGATTCCAAATATGCATTTGGTGTAATCCATAATCATGGAGCTATTTCAAAGAAAAAAGAACTGCTAGCAGCCCAAGAATCATCAATAAAGCATAAAGAAGAAATTCTCCAACTTCTGGAAGATGTGCAGAAACCAAAAGAAGTGGTGGTAAGGCATTGCAAAGCTCATCAATTCGGCCAAACGGCTGTAAACATAAATAAATGATTGGCAGCTAAAGCTGCAAAGACGACTGCAGAACAAGGTATCCTTGCACTAGTACCAGTAAAACAGATAAAAATTCCAGAGTTAAAACCGAGATATAATAAACTGGATGAGCAATTAACAGAACAATTGGAAGCCTCACAAAATACAAAAGGATAGTGAATAACACCAAAAAAAAAACCAAACCAAAAAAGAACCCCCAACCACCCAGATAATAATAACCCCCAAAGTTATGACAAAACTTGCAAAAGAAAAGCATGAGCAAACACATTGGGATGTAGATACTGTAGTTTTGAGTTTAAAAACATCTATAGTGTATGTAGGCATGACAAGAATAGTTAAACCCATAATAACTATCTAATCTGTCCTAGAAATAATCCCCTAAACAAAAAAAAACCAAACCCACCTTTAAGAATAACAAAACAAAACAAAAAATTCTCTCGAAGATTATTAACAAATTAAGTTACCCAGACAAAATAGATATAAGTATTTGTTAGTGCTGATTGACAAATTTTCTAGATGGCCAAAATCTTTCTCTTGCTGCACCAACAAAGCTAAAGAAATAGTTAAAATATTGCTGAAAAAAATAACACCGAGATTTAGAGTGCCAATGGGAATGTCCTCTAATAGAGGACCACATTTTTTGCAGATGTAGTTCAACAAATTAATAAAATTTTATGTATAAAATGAGACCTGCATATGCCCTAGAAACCACAATCAAAAGAAGATGAACCAAACACTAAACTCATATAGTGGAATATTGTAGATCTAAGATGGAAGTATTGAAAAGATAATTATTTCAAAACTTCCAAAGGGGGGAATGTAACCAGAGCGATAGAATTAACCAACCATGGATGTTTCTATACTCCTTGTACAGCCCGATCCAACCGGACATTAAGTCTGGGGACATAGAGTATACTAATCAGTGTATTCTTTGATCTGCATTTTAGTCCTTAGGTAATCATTAATGTGAACGAAACAATAGACAATGTGCTTCTGTCAGAAAAGGATGACAAAATGTAGTTTCATGTAGTGGACTGAGAAAACTGGCCAGGACTGCCGGGACTGAGAGCCAAAAGGGTAAAAGGTAATTCCAGCAGGGGGAGATCGCGACCACCGACTCACGGACCACCGACCCAAGTAATACCACCTACTCAAAAGAGAACAATAGAAGAAGACAACTGAGTTTGCGCAGTAATCTGCATGTGGAACGAGCAAGTTTGTACCAATCAGTAGAAAGGACAATAATGAATATGTATGAATAGGTACATTTTTGATCTATAAATTGTATGGGAAAGGTGTGTAAGGCATGCACGTTAGGAGGAACGATCCCCCGTGCATCCGGCGCCGTGAATAAAGAATGCCTGCTCTTTAATACTAAATTGGTGTTAAAGAGTTGTTTCTGATTTTACTGCGTTTTTCGGTAACAATCCCACCGGTGGGGGAATGAGTGAATGACTGTGTGGGGCTGAGCTGCTGGCTAAACCACGACAGTCTTTTTGGTGCCCAACGTGGGGCTCAAGGGTTGGAGATAACAACAGCCGCTGGTCACAGCACCATGTTCTCATTTTTGCAGTTTGTGTTAAAGATTGGTGTTGGTTTGTTTAGTCTGCTGTGTTCTGCTGTGATTAGTAATGTTTTGTCTACGAGATTTGTTGTGCAAACACTGGTTTTCAGCTTTATCTGGTATTTGGGGTTTTTGCTGAAACTGTTACTGTACTTCGGATACCACCTTGTTGAGGCAATTAGCAATTATACCTCCTCCTCTGAGAGATTTTATATGGAGGAAATAAGGAATAGTACCTTTGCAACTTTGTTCTATGATGTCTCTGTCCCTATTACAACAACCTTTTTGTATCTTGAACATCCTTGGGTGGTTAAGGTGCACTTATTGTTAGTTTTTGGGCATGTTGTTGTGGTTTTGACTAAGCAACTTAAGAATATCACCCAGAAATCTGCCCCGAGGCTTGATAGTTACGAGTGGCAGGGCATTTGGGATAGCATGGGCAAACACCTAGGGCAGTTGGGCACCCCCAGTGTTTTGGAGTTTCACCCCCGAACAAGTGCAGAATCCTGAAGAACTAGTAGAATATTTGGAGAAAGTATGTTGTTGTGCTGGGAACTCCAGAGAGACACAGGTATCTGCAACGTGCTGGGGCCTGGCCCATGCATACCGAGCCCTGCTCAACAGTATTCAGTGCCCCCAAGGGGAAGAGAAGGTCTCTGGATTGAAATGCAAAGTGACTGGCACTGTAGACAATCCAGCCCTGACAACAGGCACTGCAGCCACTCAAACCCCCACGACAAGTACTGGAGCTGGCTCAGAGAATAAACCCATACCAGTATCAGTTGCCCCCATACACAAGAGGAAATACTGGAAACGGACGTCAACTCATCTAGAACGAGATGATGAAAAAGCAGGGTCGTCACGGGGAGAGGAGGAAGAAGTCATAAACGAAATAGAGACCACCCGATCCCTGTCCTTGAGCAAGTTTCGAGATGTGCAAAAAGATTATAGCCGTCGTTCAGGTGAGCACATTGTCACCTGGCTGCTCCGATGCTGGGGTAATGGGGCCAGTAGCCTGGAACTAGAGGGAAAAGAAGTCAAACAATTGGGATCCCTTTCTGGGGAAGGGGGCGTTGACAAAGCAATTGGGAAAAAAACACAAGCCCTCCGCCTCTGGAGGCGACTCCTGTCCGGAGTGAAGGAAAGGTATCCCTTTAAAGATGTTACATATCGCCCAGGAAAATGGACAACTATGGAGAAAGTAATCCAGTATCTAAGGGAATTAGCTGTGCTTGAGGTGATTGATGGTGACCTGGATGATTAACGGTCAACCAAAGATCCAGATGAAGCTGAGTACACACGACCCACGTGGCAGAAGTTTGTATGGAGCGCACCATCTTCGCATGCAAACTCATTGGCAGTAATGTCCTGGAAAGATGACGAGACACCAACGGTGGTGGAGGTGATTGATAGACTCCGGGATTACTAAACAAATCTCTCTTCCTCGCTCGTCTCTGCTGTGGAGAAACTATCCCAAGAGGTCCAGCAACTCAAAGAAGATAGGTCCTGCTCCCCACCTCTACAGAGTAGTGTCTCAGCTGTTAGGAATAAGCATCCTTTGGCTCAAAGAAGGGGATACACACCACGGGCCACCCTATGGTTCTACCTGCATGACCACAGAGAGGACATGATGAGGTGGGATGGCAAGCCTACCTCGACCCTACAGGCACGATTGCATGAACTGCAAGGAAGAACAGTCACTCAGGGAGGCTCTTCTAGGAAAGCTGCTGCTCCAGTTTCCAGTGAGCAAGTCCCTAGACAGAGGAGTAGAAGCGCTGATTTTATTCCTAAGCGTAATAGAGGGACTTCCGATTCACATTTACAGGAAGTGAGTTGTGACTGCCATGATCAGGACTAGAGGGGCCCTGCCTCCAGCCAGATGGAGGAAAGGGATAACCGGGTTTATTGGACTGTGTGGATCCGATGGCCTGGCACGTCCGACCCACAGGAGTATAAAGCTTTAGTGGACACCGGTGCAGAGTGCACCTTAATGCCATCAAACTATATAGGGGCAGAACCCATCAGCATTGCTGGAGTGACAGGGGGATCCCAAGAGCTAACTGTATTGGAGGCCGAAGTGAGCCTAACCCGGAATGAGTGGCAAAAGCACCCCATTGTGACTGGCCCAGAGGCTCCGTGCATCCTTGGCATAGACTACCTCAGGAGAGGGTATTTCAAGGACCCAAAAGGGTACAGGTGGGCTTTTGGTGTAGCTGCCTTGGAGACGGAGGAAACTGAACAGCTGTCTACCTTGCCTGGCCTCTCGAAGGACCCTTCTGTGGTGGGGCTGCTGAAGGTCGAAGAACAACAGGTGCCAATCGCCACCACAACAGTGCACCGGCGGCAATATCGCACCAACAGAGACTCTCTGATCCCCATCCACGAACTCATTCACCAACTGAGGAGCCAAGGAGTCATCAGTAAGACCCACTCACCCTTTAACAGTCCCATATGGCCAGTCCGGAAGTCTAATGGAGAGTGGAGGCTAACAGTAGACTATCGTGGCCTGAATGAAGTCACTCCACCATTGAGTGCTGCCGTGCTGGACATCCTAGAACTTCAGTACGAACTGGAGTCCAAGGCAGTCAAGTGGTATGCCACAACTGATATTGCTAATGCATTCTTCTCAATCCCTCTGGCAGCAGAGTGCAGGCCACAGTTTGCTTTCACTTGGAGGGGCGTCCAGTACACCTGGGATCGACTGCCCCAGGGTTGGAAACACAGCCCTACCATTTGCCATTGGACTGATGGAGACTGCACTTGAACAGGGTGGAGCTCCAGAACACCTTCAATACATTGATGACATCATCGTGTGGGGCAACACAGCAGAAGAAGTTTTTGAGAAAGGAGAGAAAATAGTCCAAATCCTTCTGAAAGCTGGTTTTGCCATAAAACAAAGTAAGGTGAAGGGACCCACACAAGAGATCGAGTTCTTAGGAATCAAATGGCAAGATGGACGTCGTCAGATTCCAATGGATGTGATCAACAAAATAGCAGCCGTGTCTCCACCAACCAGCAAAAAGGAAACACAAGCTTTCTTGGGCGCTGTGGGTTTTTGGAGAATGCATATTCCACACTACATTCTGATCGTAAGCCCTCTCTATCAAGTGACCCAGAAAAAGAATGATGTCAAATGGGACCTTGAGCAACGACAAGCCTTTGAACAGATTAAACAGGAAATAGTTCATGCAGTAGCTCTTGGGCCAGTCCGGACAGGACAAGATGTAAAACATTTGCTCTACACCACAGCTGGGGAGAATGGCTCTACCTGGAGCCTCTGGCAGAAAGTGCCAGGAGAGACGCGGGGTCGACCCCTAGGGTTTTGGAGTTGGGGACACAGAGGGTCCGAAGCCTGCTATACTCCAACTGAAAAAGAGATATTGGCAGCATATGAAGGGGTTTGAGGTGCTTCAGAAGTGCTTGGTACTGAGGCACAGTTGCTCCTGGCACCCCGACTGCCAGTGCTGGGCTGGATGTTCAAAGGAAACATCCCCTCCACACACCATGCAACTGATGCTACGTGGAGTAAATGGGTTGCACTGATCACCCAGCAGGTTCGAGTAGGAAACCCCAGTCGCCCAGGAATCTTGGAAGTGATCATGGACTGGCCAGAAGGCAAAGATTTTGGATTATCACCAGAGGAGGAGGTGACACGTGCTGAAGAAGCCCCACTCTATAAAAAACTGACGGAAAACCAGCGGAAGACAGGCACCATCCGATGATGATCAGCAAGTCTCATTTATTGGCAATCAGCAAACATCTTTTATACCGTTCGTTAATTAGCACATACATATTGCAAAAGCACAGCTCATCATTGGCTGGGAGGTAAATGCCAACTCCTCCCATGCTTATCTCTTGTGTTCAGCCTTGCAATTAGCAGTTACTTGTTTCTCACATTCTTTTGTCGATCAGCAATAGCTGGGCCCAAGGTCGCTCCGACCCTGAGCCTGTCCTTCTACTTCAATGCCCTCTTTCTGCTAGCCATTCCCGGGCTAGAGTTTCCCACATTTCCCCCTTTTTCTTTTGTTCCTTGAGAAAGGAACACGGCACTCATACTTCTTTCCATCATTTGTTGCATACATTGCGATACACAAGGGACACACATTAATATAATAATAAACAGTATAAATATTATTAATCCCATCTGCAAAATACTCTTGATCCCATTGCCAATGCCCCATCCATTAAACAAGCTGTTAAACCAATGCCATGGATCATCCTCCCTAAGTTCTGAGACCCTCCTTCTTAAGCTCTCAATACTTGCATGTATTGATTCCGAGTGATCTGATAGATTCATGCAACACATCCCTTCAAATTCAGCACACCCATGTCCTTGGGCTAAAAGCAAAAATCTATGGCTGCGCGGTTTTGCAGCGTAGCGTGTCTTACAGAGTCTACATCTAATAATAAGTCAGATAATGCCTTTGATGTGGCATTTGTTTGCTTAGCTAGCCAACACCCTAGCTTGTTTAATGTCGTGAGGCTTTGAGCAACACCAACTCCAGGAGCCAAGAAGGAAACAGCTATGATCTTTGTAGGATTCCAAAATTCAGCTGTAGAGTCACAGTTATCCTCAAACTTATGAGTGCTCCTTTCGCTTCTCATCTTTCTATGATGTTGATAAATCATTGAAGTGTTAGGGGTAAGAAACGTTAGGTGACCTATAGAGCAAGGCCCTCCCTTTATATGTGACGGGATGCCAGGCCAAGCCCGATCTCCACAAATTAAAAACAAACCTGCAGGTAGCGCAATAGGCATATTGTTAGAGCGTGATATATTTACAGAGGTATAGTTACACCAAGCAGTAGCGTTTTTATATATACTTAGGGTGGCATTCACAGACCAAGAAAGAGACTGGTTCTTTCCTGTGTAAGTAAAATATAAACAAGCATCCATTGACAAAGAACCCAATAGCTCAAGCTCTTGTGGCTCAAGATTAGTTTGAGGGCGATGGACTGCCCAACTGTCCCAATTATTCACACAATTCTGGGGAGTATCACAAAGGCTTCCTAAGTGTGGTGTATTTTGTGGTATCACTAGCGTCCAATTATCAACTGGCACTCCAACCAAACAGGTGGAGAAGGGATTTCCTGGTGATGACAATGATAGGCAGATGGAATCTTGGCCTGTTAGATTTGCCAGGGTAACCCATACATTCTGTTTGGGCTGGGGCGGTATGTATATGCCCTCGGTGATTCTTATCACGATACTTACGATGACTAATGGGAGTACTCTCGTGTACATTTTTTCTTTGTCTTTTCCCAGTGCCTTGGTGTTACTTCCCATATTTCAGGTGTATCGTCTAGAACCCTCTACCTCGTGGCCTGTGATGATTAAAGCCTTATGTGTCTGTAAGTGGTGATAGTAGCAACTGTCACACCACCTCCTAGCTCGATGGGTTTTTACCCACCTGCGCTATTAACAGTTATGACATTCTCTTAGTGCCCAGGGTCGGCACTTATCGCATTGGGGACACTATCCGTATCCTGTCTACCTCTACCGGTGTAGTCATACGTCTTCACCGTCTACTTCGCAGATTTCGTTCTTCTGTTCACTAGGCATAGCCTTTACCCACCTACTGGGTATCCACCTCAGACCTGTGGGGGTAAGCACACACATGTAACCTCGACCAAAATACTTGACTTCTACGGGCCCTTGCCATAGACCAGTGGAAGGGTCTCGATACTTCACCATTACTGCCTGTCTTGACTCTTTCCTATCGTCATTTCCATGCACCCACGCAGGAGGGTTATCGTGTTCTGCAAATAGGCATAAGTGATTTAATACAAACAAAACTTTTGCACAAACAAAACTTTTGCCATTCCAACACCCTTATCTTCTCCCCCTTTTTCTTTTTGCACTGAGTAAGTGCACCCAAAATGTGAGTAGAACCATGGAGTATGGTGAGATCGATGGGGAGATCGGGGTCCAGGCGGTCTACTGCTTTCTGGACGATCTCGGAGCTAAGACGTTGTATCATAGTGTGTTGTTCAGCAGTCGGTCGGACCGGCGCGGCAGGGTCAGTGCCCTTTAACATTGGGCGAAGAATTGAGAGTCACTGATGCGCCACCCAAGATATTTCCATACCGGTGAACATTGAACCTTCTCTGCTGCTATTACTAGGTCGTGTAGCTGGAGCTGTTGCTGTAAATATAATTCTTGCTGTGCTGAGAAAGGTTGTACTTGCGCAAACAAGATGTCATCCATGTAATGGTAAATTATAGTGTCCGGCCATTGCTGCCTCACTTCTTTCAATGCAGCATCTACGAAGAGTTGACACAGAGTAGGGCTATTCTTCATGCCTTGTGGCAATACTGTCCATTCGAAGCGTAAGTCAGGACCCTCTCTGTTGATTGCTGGTAACGTAAATGCAAATCGCTGGGTATCCTGAGGATGCAGCTTTATAGTAAAAAAGCAGTCCTTTAAGTCGATAATTAGTAAATGCCAGTCAGTTGGTAGCATGGCTGGATTTGGAAGGCTAGGCTGTAAAGCCCCCATCGCTTGCATTTGCTGATTTACTGCCCGTAGATCATGTAACAGCTTGAGATGTCCTTGATCTAATTGTTGTTTTATTAATATACAGGCTTGTTGTAGACTTTCCCGTTTGAGTGGTCACTGCCCGACCCATACTGGCTCTTCTGTGAGCCATGTCAGTGGGATTGGGAAAGTCCATGTGGCAGTGACCCTCTTTGGTTACTGTTGAGAGTTTTTGGCTGGACCCAAGGGGGCGAGAGCGGCACAAACTTGTTGCTGAACGTGTACCATTCCCTGCCCAACTTCCCTCAATGCTTCAACTAACATAGCTTGGGGGCCGGGAGGTACCCGACTCATGCGTTCAAGCATCACCTCAATGCCTGCGTCTAGGGGAAGTGTAATTAAAATGCTTTTAGTAGCATGGTTGGAGTTTTCCATAACACATTGACGCAGCAATGGGCCCTTCATAAAAATTTTCCAATCAAGAGGATTATGGTGTGCGAATAAATTTTGATTGTTAGCAGGGTCCGGTTGATAGATGACAGGGAAAGCCTGAGCTAACAAATCGGCGGTCTCTAGGTCCCCGTTCTGTAATGCCTCTAACCCGATTTTTCGCCAGTCAACCTGGCTACGCACAGCAGCCACAGAACGGTGACTAGACGTGCTCGGCTTATTTTCCTTCACTGGAGAGACTACATCACATAAATTTTCAATATCTTCACCTCCCTTTCCCAAGCTTATTCCTCCTCCGCTAGTTTCTACAGATGTAGATTTATCAGGGGCGGGAGGGGGGGGAACAAGGGGTTTTCGAGGTACGACAACTGGGATCCCCGAGAAGGGAGGAGAGAGATTGTCTAAGCCAATTCCAATCTTTCCAGCATTGGGGTCACAGCTGTCTAGCCGATCAGAGGCAGCTGTTGCTAATCTTTTTTCAGTTTTATATTTTTTCATACAGTTAATCACTTCCCGCCAAGGTTTCATTAACTTTTCCGCTGTCTTATCGTCATCTATCACCAAATCCCACAAACAATCATCATAGGCTCTCCCTTGTTTTATTCCCATATAAAACGGGATCCCTCCTGTATCCTTAACCTTAGTCATAGCTGCTCGAGCAACTCTCATCGCTTCTCTACACTTCTCTGGTCCCAATAAAACCTGTGCCTCCGTTCTAAAGAACGCTCCCAGCCTTAACAGTTCATCCAAGGTAACGCCTTGAAGGGAATCTCCCGGTGCCCTCTGGGTTGCAGCTGACACCTGTGCCTCAGCTTGCCAGTGAGCCTCCCACAGCAATCTTTGGTGTGGCGAAAAAATCAACTCGGCGAGCCCTTTAATATCGGCAGGCAACAAGACATGTGCAGTGAACAGATAGTCCAGCATTTGTCTTACAGGCTCACTCGATACTCCGAACTGACTAACAGTGAACCGTAATTGGGACAATAATTTCCAGTCTAACGCAGTAATCTCCGCCTGCAGTCCTCCCCCGGGATTCGGTCTATAAATTACCGGAAAAGCGAGAGTACCACCGGCTTCAACTAGTTCAGGATCACCCTTTTCTGCCCCCTCCCGCGCTAATGCCGCCCATGCCCCTCGCCGCTCCCGTGCAATAGCTTCTACCAAGTCAGATTCCGCTCCAGGCATCGGCTCATGGCCTAGGCCGGGAGCCAGTACCGTTGCGGGCTGGTTATTCGCAGTAGCGGGAGTTGCGGGTGACGAGGGCAAGTTTGAGGGGTCTGCCGGCCCAGGGGGCAGGTAGACAGTTGAAACCGCAGGCGGGCCCGGGGAGCTAAGTCCCCAGCCTGAGCCGTAGCTCCGATTTTGCTCTTGAGCTGAGACAGCTTGCTGCACAGCTCGCTTTTCTGCTTGTATCTGCAATAACTCGTTATGTACTACCTTCCATAGCTTACTCATTTTCTTTGCAGTTTTATCATCCTCTAACACCGCCTCCCACAAACTGTCCCTCACCTTTCTCCACTCTGCCAGTTCATGCACCGTATGTGGGTTTACAAAGTGTCCCTTCTCGCATCCCCAGCTTATCAACAACGGTAGTTCTTTACGTAAATCTATACCCTTAATGTTACGCCTCTCTAAAAGAGATGTAAAGAAATCATATGCTGCTTGCCTCTCCATTGTGCTTGTCGGCGCCGTTGCAGCTCCCAAGGTCTCGGCAGCACGTATCGGCTGAGCCCACCTATGTGGTCGCCCAGGGCACGCAGACTGAGCCCACCTATGTGGTCGCCCAGGGTACGCAGACCAGCTGCGCTGTCTGTTTTGCCGTCCCTCTGCTTGCAGGACCCGACCCCTACGCTGGACCGTCCGTGGTATCACATCGGGGTCACCATTTGACGGAAAACCAGCGGAAGACAGGCACCATCCGATGATGATCAGCAAGTCTCATTTATTGGCAATCAGCAAACATCTTTTATACCGTTCGTTAATTAGCACATACATATTGCAAAAGCACAGCTCATCATTGGCTGGGAGGTAAATGCCAACTCCTCCCATGCTTATCTCTTGTGTTCAGCCTTGCAATTAGCAGTTACTTGTTTCTCACATTCTTTTGTCGATCAACAACAGCTGGGCCCAAGGTCGCTCCGACCCTGAGCCTGTCCTTCTACTTCAATGCCCTCTTTCTGCTAGCCATTCCCGGGCTAGAGTTTCCCACAAAAAACTGCCAGAAGATGAGAAGCAGTATGCCCTCTTCACTGATGGGTCCTGTCGCCTTGTGGGAAAGCACCGGAGATGGAAGGCTGCTGTATGGAGTCCTACACGACAAGTCGCAGAAACTGCTGAAGGAGAAGGTGAATCGAGCCAGTTTGCAGAGGTAAAGGCCATCCAGCTGGCCTTAGACATTGCTGAATGGGAAAAGTGACCAGTGCTCTATCTCTATACTGACTCCTGGATGGTGGCAAATGCCCTGTGGGGCTGGCTACAGCAGTGGAAGTTGAAATACTGGCAGTGCAGAGGCAAACCCATCTGGGCTGCCACATTGTGGCAAGATATTGCTGCCCGGGTAGAGGACCTGGTTGTAAAAGTACGTCATGTGGATGCTCACGTCCCCAAGAGTCGGGCCACTGAAGAACATTGAAGCAACCAGCAGGTAGATCAGGCTGCCAAGATTGAAGTGGCTGAGGTGGATCTGGACTGGCAGCATAAGGGTGAACTATTTCTAGCTGGGTGGGCCCATGACACCTCAGGCCATCAAGGGAGAGATGCAACATACAGGTGGGCTCGTGATCGAGGGGTGGACTTGACCATGGACGCTATTGCGCAGGTTATCCACGAATGTGAAACGTGCGCTGCAGTCAAGCAAGCGAAGCGGGTAAAGCCTCTGTGGTATGGGGGACGATGGCTGAAATATAAATATGGGCAGGTCTGGCAAATTGACTATATCACACTCCCACAGACCCGCCAAGGCAAGCGCCATGTGCTTACAGTGGTGGAAACAACGACTGGCTGGCTGGAAACATATCCTGTCCCCCACGCCACTGCCCAGAACACTATCCTGGGTCTTGAGAAACAAGTCCTGTGGCGACATGGCACCCCAGAGAGAATTGAGTCAGACAATGGGACTCATTTCCGAAATAATCTCATAGACACCTGGGCCAAAGAGCACGGCATTGAGTGGGTGTATCACATCCCCTATCACGCACCAGCCTCTGGGAAAATTGAACGGTACAATGGACTGTTAAAAACTACACTGAGAGCAATGGGGGGTGGAACATATAAGCACTGGGATATACATTTAGCAAAAGCCACGTGGTTAGTCAATACAAGGGGATCTGCCAGTCGAGCTGGCCCTGCCCAGTCAGAAATCTGTCGTGGTTTAGCCGGCAGCTCAGCCCCACACAGTCGCTCGCTCACTCCCCCACCGGTAGATGGGGGAGGGAATCAGATGGGTAACGCTCATGGGTTGGGATAAGAACAGTTTAATAATGCAAATTAAAAGAAACAACAATAGAAATGCAATGCAAAGGAGAACAATGAGAGGGACAAAGCCCCGGGGAAGGGGCGGGGGGAAGGGAAGGGAAGGGGAGGGAAGGGGAGGGAAGGGAAGGCGGGGGAAGGGAGGGGAAGGGAAGGGAGGGGAAGGGAGGGGAAGGGAAGGGAAGGGAAGGGAAGGGAAGGGAAGGGAAGGAAAGGAAAGGAAAGGAAAGGAAAGGAAAGGAAAGGAAAGGAAAGGAAAGGAAAGGAAAGGAAAGGAAAGGAAAGGAAAGGAAAGGAAAGGAAAGGAAAGGAAAGGAAAGGAAGGAAGGGAAGGGAAGGGAAGGGAAGGGAAGGGAAGGGAAGGGAAGGAAAGGAAAGGAAAGGAAAGGGAAAGGAAAGGAAAGGAAAGGAAAGGAAAGGAAAGGAAAGGAAAAGAAAGGAAAGGAAAGGAAAGGAAAGGAAAGGAAAGGAAAGGAAAGGAAAGGAAAGGAAAGGAAAGGAAAGGAAAGGAAAGGAAAGGAAAGGGAAGGGAAGGGAAGGGAAGGGAAGGGAAGGGAAGGGAAGGGAAGGGAACCGCCAAAACAAACTGCACACGACACAGCCACCCACCGACCTGACACCACGCCGCCCCCGAGCCACACCCTCCCCCCCCTTAATATACTGGTCATGGTGCCACATGGTATGGAATGAACGTGCCATTGGTCAGTCGGGGTCAGCCGCACCATGGCCCTGCCCTGCCCCCGCCCAGCCCCGCCCACACACACCCCCCCACACACCCCCACCCCCCCCCCCCCCCACCCCCCCCCCCCCCCCCCCCCCCGCCATGGGCAGAGCACGGGAAGCTGGAAAGGCAGCCGACCCCCCACAGTGAGGAGAATTAACCCCTTCTCAGCCAAAACCAGCACACATCTCTACACAACCAGGCAGCATCCTTATACTCTTCGCAGGATACCTGTCCCTGCTTCCACTATCTGTGCAGTTCCCTCTTGCTCTTTAGTTTGTCCAGCAGGCCTTGACTCATCCATGTTGGTGTCTTGCCTCCCTTTCCTGATTTCTTGCACCTAGGGACTGAGAGCTCTTGCGCTCTATGGAACGTGTCCTTTAAGATCTGCCAGCTCTGTTCTGCTCCCTTGTCCCTGAGGGCAGTTCCCCAGGGGGTCCTTCTGACTAACTCCTTGAACAGCTGGAAGTTTGCTTTCCTAAAATTCAGGGTCCCCACTTTACTCTTCGCCTGACTCATATCCCTCAGGACTGCAAACTCCACCAGTGCATGATCACTGCAGCCCAGGCTGCCTCCAGTCTTGACATCACCCATGAGCTCACTTGCATTAGTGACCATCAGGTCCAGTATCGCATCCCCTCTGGTAGGGCTGGCTTAAGAAGTTATCCTCAATGCATGCCAGGAGTCTCCTGGATTGCCTACAGCTCACCATGATACTTTTCTAGCAGATGTCAGGGTGTTTGAAGTCCCCCAGCAGGACGAGAGCCTGCGAGTGTGATGCCTCCTGTAGCTGGAGTAAGAAGGCTTTGTCAATAGGCTCCCTTTGATCAGGAGGCCTGTAGCAGACACCAACCACGAGGTTCCCTTTGTTGCCTCTGTCTCTGATTCTTACCTGTAAGCTTTCAACCTGCTCGTGGCTATTCTTCAGAGGCAGCTCTTCACAATCTATCCATTTCTTGACATAGAGGACAGCCCCTCTGCCCTTTCTTCCTCGCCTGTTCCTTCTAAACAGCCTGTAGCCATTGATAGGCACACCCCAGTCATGGGATTTGTCCCACCAAGTTTCAGTAATGTCAACTAGGTCATAGCTTCCTAGCAGCATGGTGGCTTCCAACTCCTCCTGTTTGTTGCCCATACTGCGTGTATTGGTGTAGAGGCACTTTCAGCTGGGCTGTTGGCCGTGTCACCTTCTTAGAGGAACACCCCTTAATTCCTTTGAGGTATTTCACCAGTGTTTCCCTCTTGGCTCCTATTACCTCAGGAGCCCCTGGCTCATCTCCCTAAGACTTCAAGTGTGCTCCAGTGTACCCAGCATGTCTCAGAGCAACAGGCTGAGGGCCCTTGCTAGCACCCCCTCCCTCTAACCTTGGTGTATTGTCCCACAGCTTGTCACAGGCAAGCCTGATATTATTCCCCTCCCCCTTCAAGCCTAGTTTAAAGCTCTGTCAATGAGCCCCGCTAGCTCATGAGCAAAGACCCTCTTCCCGCTTTGAGAAAGGTGAATCCCATCCAACACCAGTAGGCCTGGTGCTGTGTAGACCATCCCATTATCAAAAAACCTGAAATTGTGGCAGTGACACCAGCCACAGAGCTATGTATTAAGACTGGCTCTGTTTCTTCCAGTGTTACTGCCTGCAATTGGAAGACCAGAGAAAAAAATTGCCTGTGCTCCAGATTCTCTTATGAACTGTCCCAAGGCCCTGAAGTCTCTTTTGATTGCCCTTGGACTACACATTGCAGCTTCATCACCACCCACATGGAAGAGCAATAATGGGTAGTAGTCCAAGGGCCGTACCAGGCTAGGAAGTTTCCTAGTGATGTCCTTAACCCAGGCCCCAGGGAGGCAGCAGACTTCCCTAAGAGGAGGGCCCTCTGTTCCTCTCATATGATTGCTGATGGGAGGGCAGAAGTGTTTATCCTTTCTGCTGTGTATTTATAGAGAAGTAGTGCTTTGTCACTTAAAGATGATAATGTACTTTACTGTCCATTAGTCACTGAGGATATTGATCATCATCTATTACGGATTAGTGTTATCCAGTCCTGCCTGTTTAAATATTTGCACTCAGTTGTCTGAGGAGGTTTCTGGCTTGATCACATTGGTTTTGAAGCAACTTTGGCATACAAGGGAGGTTGTGCAGGCAGGGGCAGGCTGATTCTGCCTGCACTCTAAGGCAACTGGAAGCCATGTGAAGGTATCAGTGTGTTTCTGGGCTTGAGCAGATCTATGCTGCTGAGCTGAATGTTTGCATGGGCGCCCTGCCCTGGTAATGCCCTCGTAAGACTTTTTTTATAACTTTGAGATCATAGCTGCCTCTGCTCCTGTCCTCTTGAAGTAAGAGGCAGAATGAACCCTCCTTAGCCTATGGTACAGTGGGTTAACGTGCCTGTATTCAAGAAGAGGGAGCAGTTTGATTTGATCCACTATAAACTCTTTAATTTTATGTCTGTCCTCAGACAAACAATGTAAAAGTTGACATTGGGTTCAGATTAATATCTAGTAATGACTTGAACTTCTGGGGGACATTTGCCTTATTGTTACTAAAGACTCTGCACAAAAGCTCTAAGTGATGCACGACATTAACAGAGGCACACCTGCAGGTGAAGGACTGGGTGACTGAGAGGAGTCAGTGTGGCTGTTGGGATGGATATGTCACTTGAGAGGGATGTCACTTTGGCAGAAGGATTGTGTTTCCTGCCGGTCACATCCTGTATTTGGGTGACCAGCCCCAGGTGATGCAGCTGGGAATGGGTCTGTCCTGGCAGGGGTTGGCAGATTGGGGCTGCTTCCATTCTGAAGGGGCTGAGTGAGGAAGATGGCCATGAATCCTGTTTGTTCCCAGTGGTCCCAGTGCCACTGTCTGACCCTGTGTCCCCTCTCCTGTAGGTGGGCTGCTTCCTGCACTCCTACTTGCTGGTGGCTCATGATCTGCCAGCAGAGCAGCTCCAGTGCCCGCAGGAGCTCTTCTCCAGTGCCATGGAGGAACACACTCAGCTCTTGGCCCAGGTGCAGGGGGATGATGCTGGTGCCTCCGGAGCTGGAGTCCAGGCTGGGAAACCTCATCAGTTGGTTTCAGCACTACCTTCAGGAGGCACAGGCTGTGTGCACCCAGTCCTGGGCCTGCTTCCATCCCCTGGGTATGGTGGGGGGCTGCACCCTCATCGCTGCTTCCTGCTTGCTCTGCTACATGGCCTCAGAGTTGGCTGCAGTCTCTCACTGTCAGGAAAATCAGTCTGCTGGGACTGAGGGTAGCAGCCTGTCCTTGCGGACACGCTGGCCATGATATCCTTACTGTGTCTGTTATGCCTGCAGGTTCCTCTGAGTCGTGGGGCTTCATTGTGAGCAGCACGTGCCTCCTGCTGGGGATCTCCCTGGTGATGCATGTGGACTGTGCCATCAGCACCTGGTTCAGCCAGCTTCAGCTCAAGTAGCATTGGAGATGTGGGGAACCTGACCTGCTCGTTGGCTGAGGCTGTGGTTGTCTCCCTGCCTCAGGGAGGCAGGGAGAGATACACAAGCCACCAGCAACGAGTGTCTGCTGACAGCAGTCAGGGATTAACCCCAGATCCCTGCCTCAGCACTGCACAAAAGGACCAGAGCCAGCTGTCCCCCATTCATTACAATGGTGTTTCTTAGCAGTGGAGGTTAGAGCTCTTGCTGGGCATTTGTTGGTAGCTGGAGGAGTCTGCTGCAGGAGGCCAAGAAGCAAGAGTCCTGAAGTGCTCCTGTGGAGAAACACTAACCAGGTGTCTTGCTGCTAATTTCCTGACAACTGTCCCCACTGTGCAGCTGGTCAGCTTCAGTGGCTGGCAAAGTGTCACCTTGCCTGTGTAGAGACAGCGACTCACAGGAAGGGGCCTGCTGGGGATGGGGGGAGGGAGGGAGGGAGAGAGGGAGGAGAGGGAAGGTCCTGCAGCCACTCGTCTTTGCATGCTCAGTTTTCATGCTGGAATCAAAGTGCACATGGTTATGCATGCAGATAGTTCCTTGTGTCTTGGTGGCAGCTGCTCCACTGTAAAGTCAGTTGGTTGCTCTGTAGTGAGCCCCCTCCTGCCCTATACTCACTCCCATTTTCCTGTTCTTCCTCAGCCCTGAGAAGGGCAGGGGGGAGCAGGCTGGGCTGCCTCATATAGCCTGAAGCAGGCTTAGCTTGTTGGGGTGGGAGCAGGGAGAACTGTGTCCATGACCAAGAAACTCTCCACTTGTGGTCTTGGCCTGTTGGTGCCTTCGTAGACTGGGCTGTAGCAGCCAGGGCTCCCAATCTCTTCCCGAATGTGTGCTGCCAGATTCTGGCTGTTGATTGGGAATGGTTGAGTTGCAGAACAATGTAGTGACAGAGCATTGACTCATCCCCATATTGGGTCTAGTCAGGAGGAAAGGGGAGTCTGGAGTAGATGTCCCAACTGCAAGAGTGCCTTGGTGTGAGCTCTGGTGCCTGGGAACAGCTTCTTGAAAGCAACAACTCTTCTGGGAGGTGGCTTAACCCACTGGTATCTGTGTATGTGCTGGGTGTTATGTCACCTTGAAGGGACCCCAGGCACTGCAGCTGATGGCATCTGTGATTCCCATATTTGGTGCATATCTCCCTCTTGACCTTAGTTTTCTGCATGGGACTTTGTGCTGCAAGTGAGCTACCCCAAATCTGCTCTTGGCTGCTTGCAGTCAGGAGACGTCATATTTCTTTATGGGCAGAGACAGAGGACAGTGACCATGGTGCCTGGCCACATCCCAGCTATATTCCCCCTGAAGTTTTGATGGGAGCTGGGATTCCTTACTGCCCTGAACCACTGTGTGGCATTACTTGGTGCTATGAAACTTTTAATCTCTTTCCCCTCTGGAAAGAGCTGAGGACTGCTTGCCTGGGATTCCTGCTTTGATTTTTGTTCTGGTCCCATTTGGTTTTTAACTCATGCACCATGACTGCCCCTGTTTGGGTTCCTCACTGCAGACTGCTAGTGTAACTCCAGGCTTTTTCTCTCCTCTGCCCTGGAGAGTCCCAGGGAAAGTCTTTCGTTACCTTGCCGATCATTTCAGTTCTTACTGTTATGCCCAAGTGCCCAGTAGCTATGGAGAATGGCTCTTGAGGGCAGGTTTAGTTTTGTATTTTGCCCCTGCAGGAGGGTAATGCTTGCTCAGATGTTAGGGTGCGATTCCAGGGAGGCTTAAACAACTCTATTTTGGGGTTTCCATTGTATGGCCACCTCCTGACCCGCTGGCTGTGCTCTCCCACCTCAGCCTTGCATATCCCATGCCCTGTGGGCATGTCCTGTTTAATTTCACCTGACACAACCAAGGACTGGTTTGTAACTGGCATGACTCCCTGGGCTGCCTCACTGCCTGGTTGCACACACACCAGTGCTGGTGCAAGGCAAGGGGTAGCAGCATGCAGTGGGGAGCTGTGGGGGACAGGAATACATCAACCCACAATTAGATGGGCTTAAGCAGTCCCACCCTTAAAAATAGGTTATTTGCTGTATACTGTGACTCCTTGGTGGCCAGGTGGTTCTCAGTGCTGAGAGGGCCATGCTGATGGGTGAGGGTGCATCGATGTAGAGAGGAGGAAAGGAATGGAGGTAGCAGCTACCCAGTGAATTTTCATTTAACATCGGAAGGTTAGTCTAGATAACACATGTTGCTAACCTCCAAGGCTGGGGCCCAAATAGTTCTTGTTGTAACCTCGTAACCTGGTCAGGAGCTTGCTGCCTGACTGTATTTGTGCTGGCAGAAATCCTTATGGTCGCTAATGCTGTAGTACTGGCCCGACATCCCCACAGCTGTCACCCAGGCTCCTGGGCTTCATTCTCTCCCATCTCTGGGACTAGTTCCTCTTTCAACGGCTGCCATCATACTGCTGAGCCTTCCTATGCCCACTGTTCATGGTTGGAGTACTCAGCCAGCTCATGGGCATCCTCTCCTCAGCCCTCCATATCACCCCTCTGCCTTCCTGCTGGGACTGTAGGCTCATGGCCCTGGGAGGCTGGGGCAGAGCAGAGGGGACAGCAGAGCTGCAGTGCCATAAAAACATGCACGCTTATCTCACCAGAAACTTACTAGGTGGTGTTGAGTCCCCACTGCAGAATATAAATTCTGACTTTTAAAGTCAAAATTAGGATGTCTCTTAGCCACTTACTGCTTTAGTAGATTTGAGCCCAGGTCGAAAGCTGAAGGAGGACTTCAGACAAATCATTCTGCCTATGCATGCCTTAGTCTCCTCTCCAGAAATGCAGTAACCTCATTCCCCGAGTCCTCTTATAGGCATCTAAGGGTGCAGCTTCAGCTCATTTCAGCTGGGTTTGTTACTTGGAAAACTGCAAAACAACAAAAAAGAGTAACAAAACTGCAAGTACATTCTTGTCACTGCAGAGGTGCCAAGGAGTGCTAGCTGCTCAGCCAAGGCAGACTGGCTACTACACCAAAGAATTCAGATTCAAGAAGACGAATTTTCCAAGGGCTGGAGATGCTCTTGCTTTCTTTCATTGACTGTTTTAGTCTTTGCCAGCCTTCCCCAGCTGCCCTCAAGCTGATCATTTGGCTGCCATTCTTCTGAGTGTGCTGGGGATGACAGAGTTAATGTTTGTCCAAGGCCTGGTGACCTTAGAAGCAGGACACGCTGCCGATACTAGAGCAGATGTGGCTGTGCTTGCTGATTTAAAACCCCAAGGAGTGTCCAGAGGAAGGCACCCGCTGGTCCAAACCAGGGCTCTTTAGGAAACTTGGTGTACTGGGGGAGAAGGCTCTGCCTTACGTTCCCCTGTTGAGGTTGTCACTGGAGCCTGCTGGGTCTCTCCTGGAGCAGTTATTCCACGCGGTTTGTTTCTGGTCCATGTGTCCCTTGGCTGAACGTGACAGGGTGCGCATCATCCTCAGTGTGCTCTACAGAGCAGTTTCATCCTGCCTATGGGCCTGATTTTTAGTATTATAATGAGGATAGTTCACCTAAAGGGCACTTTGGTTTAGCTCTTATCAACATCCCAATTAGTTGTTCTCCTTGACTCTACAATTTATCACCCTGTCCTCAGGGTCTTCTGAGGTGGGATATTTGCTTTGATCAGTCTCTCAGCTCTCCTCAAGGATATAGTAATAAAACAAGTGCTTCCCTATCTTATTTCCCATCTCTGGCCATCAAATTCTGTTTTGCCAAGCTCACATGATTCACTGTTATAGTTTAGAAGAAAATTCCATTTTCTTCAGGATATCACTTTTCCCCCCCTTTGAGACTATGAGACCTTTTTTCATGAGTCTCATAAGTCTCACTCCTTTTCATAAACAGTATATAATTTCTTACTATCATACTCGTAATGCATCCAACTAATATACAGTCAAAACTGTAACAAGCTTTGCAACCATCCAGTAAGGGAGAATCCAAATTTATGTAATTTTTTGTTTAACTATCTGATTTTTCTTGAAGCCCTCAAGTCCTGGCTTGACTTTGCCACTCGTTTTATTCAGTCCAATTAATCATCTAGCTTTCCAGTAATGTTTGGAATGTGAACACAATGATCCTTATCACTTAAATTTGTACACGCACAAACTACATGACCATCTGGTAATATCTGAATGCAATTACTTTACCCACTGTTATTGAATTATTAGCCATTACATTTTCAAAGGTTAGATTTAAATCTAGAACTAAGATTCCCCAATCTGGGGTTTGCAATGAATTTTGGTAGTGGAAGACATGCTGTCATGCAATTAAACTGCTGCTGTTGTGGATTCTCCTGAATGACTGGATAAACTGTAAGATTAAATTTCCTTTACAGACAACTACTAAATATATAACTATCATCTTGGCATAATTAGATTAACAACATTTTCTGAGGGGTCCTATAACTAGCCTTATAGGAAAATAGGCACTTAATCTCTACGTAGACAAGTCCTGTTTCCTAAGCACAGTTCATCGAGGGTTTCTGGTCAATTGAAGTCTAACTTCTCCAGTTGGGGTGGAGGTCCATTTATCTTGATCGGGCCTTGGTGCCCTTTTTACCTGTGTATAATGAATCCAGGAATCAATTTCTTCTACCTTAACCACAGTATATGTCTTCAATAGTACGGTATAGGGTCCTTTCCACTTTTTCCTTCAATGGTTCATGTTTCCAAGTTTGTCTGTAGACAGTGTCCCCTGGCTGGAATGGGTGGACTGGTGTGTCCAAGGGAAGACAAGCCCTTTGATTTAGGTACATGTGTAGTGAAGACAAAGTCTGTGAGAGAGAAAGCAAATATCCCTTGATGTTTAAGAGGTTTGTGGGATATGCCTTCCCATATACGATTTCAAAGGGGCTTACCCCCTCCTTAACCCTAGGGGTTATTTGAATTCGCAAAAGAGCTAAAGGTAGGGCTTATATCCATTTAAAGTGTGCTTCCTGGCAAATTTTAGAAACTTGCCTCTTGAGGGTCTGATTCAGCCTTTCCACTTTTCCACTAGATTGAGGCCTCCAGGGGGTGTGTAATTCCCCACTTAATCTGTAAAAACTTGGAAATTCCCTGTACTACTTCTGCAATAAAATGAGGCCCATTGTTAGAGGAGATTCCCTCTAGAATACCAAATCTAGGAATAATTTCTTTCAATAAAATCCTAATCACTTCTCTAGCTTTGTTGGTGTGACAAGGGAAAGCCTCTGGCCAACCAGAGAAAGTATTTACTAATACCAGTAAATATTTATACTGATTACATTTAGGTAACTCTGAAAAGTCTATCTGCCAGTATTCCCCAGGAGTTATTCCTTGTCTTACAAGTCCTCACATAATCTTCTTCCCAATTTTGGGGTTATTAGCACAACTGACAGTACATTTTTTCACTACAATATCCGCTATAGTTTGCATCTTGGGCCCAAAAACGCTTCCCTTAGCAGTTAATACCAGCGCATCTGCTCCTGTGTGCGTTTCTTGGTATAGCCTCATAAGTAATATTTCCATCATTTTCTTATGAACCAATAATTGTTTCAGTGGCGTCACCCACCAACCTTGATCATTTTTGGAGCAAACCAATTGTTCTGCTAACTGGTTTTCTTTCTCAGCATTTTTTGGTGGCGATAGTTCTAAATGAGATCCTGGAATTAAGGCTCCTTCCAATTTTGGCTCCTTCAGGGCTACCTCTTTAGCTAACCAATCTGCTTTTCAATTACCTTTCGCAACTTCGCTATTTCCCTTTTGTGAGCCTTACAATGTATTACTGCAACCTCCTTTGGTTGGAGAACTGTTTGCAGATGTTTCATAATTTCTGTTCCATATTTTATTGGAGTCCCTTGTGAGTTTAATAGTCCTCTTTCTTTCCAAATTGCCCCGTGTGCATGTACCGCTCCAAATGGATATTTGGAATCAGTATATATATTAACTCTTCCTCTGACACAGTTATAAGGCTCGAGTCAGTGCTATCAACTCTGCCTTTTGAGCAGATGTATTACCAGGCAGTGCTCTGGTTTCTAATATTTGGGTATTTGTTACCACCGCATATCCAGCTCTGCGTTTTCCTTCCAACAGGTAGCTGCTAGCATCAGTGAAGAGCTCTACTTCTGCATCAGGCAGAGGCTCATCCTGTAAATCTGATCTGCTGGAATATACTTGTTCAATGGTGGTTAGACAATCATGCTGTAATTCATCAGACTCAGAAACTGGGAGTGAAGTGGCAGGATTTAAGGTGGAGGTTAGGGAAAGCATGACATCATCTCGTTCTAGTAATGCAGCCTGATATCTCACTAAGCTATTTGGGGAAATCCAGTGGTGCCCCTTGTTTTCAAGGAGAGAAGATACAGCATGAGGTACAAACACAGTGATCGGTTGACCCAGTGTCAGTTTTTGAGACTCCTCAATTAGAGGCTACAGTTGCTACTACTGCCCTCAAGCAGGCAGGCCAGCCTTTACTAACCCCATTTAATTGTTTGGAAAAGTATCCCACTGGTCTCTTCCAGCTCCCCAGCTTTTGTGTCAGCACTCCCAATGCCACTTGTTGTCTTTCATGTATATATAATTGAAAGGGTTTTCTCAAATTCAGGAGTCCCAAGGCAGGGGCTTCCATTAATTTTCTCTTATATTCTGACTGACATTCCCTTAATTGTCCATGTTCTAACAAGGAATTTATCACCAGTTCTAATCCTTTCCAGGCTTCCAATTTAATAGGGCATTGTTTCTTTCTTACTGTCTGGGCTCCTGGTTTTAGTTCGATCTTTATCAGAGTCACATTCTTGGCTCATCCTGGAGTTCCCAATGACCACACCATGGGTATGACTGCATCTAATACTTCATCTGGAATATTTCCTTCTGCAGGATCGTTCTCGGTTAGTAAGCCTATCTGGGCTCTCCATGCATTCTCTGGGGGAATATGAAACTGGACAGAATCTTCAGAGAAGTTTAATTGTGCATTTAATTTACAGAGTAAAACCCATCCAAGTAATGGTAAGGGATGTTCTGGCATATAGAGAAATTAATGTGTTAATTTAATAACCCCAATTGTGAGCTCCATAGGCTGTTTTTACAGCCTAAATGGTTTTTTTTCCTGTAGCACCAACAACACTTACTTTAGTCTTGCTTAAAGGTCCCTTGCAACTAGTTATCACAGAATAGGTGGCCCCACTATCAATCAAAAAAATAAATTATTTCATTACCCAGCTTAATTGGAACCAGAGGATTGACTGGGGAAGCTTTAAATAGATTCCTCTGGTCCTCTTCGATCTAACCCAATTTCTGCCATTACCCCAACAGTTTCCTCTGCTTCTCTCTCCTGGTCAGCCTCAGCTGGCAACTGAACACCACGCAGCCGCTCGCTCACCCCCCCCCACCCCTGTGGGATGGGGAAGAGAATCGGACGAGCAAAAGAACTTGTGGGTTGAGATAAGCACAGTTTAATAACTACAATAAAATGATGATGATGATAAATGATTATGATAATAATGACAATAATGTTAATATAATAAAAGGGAAAAGGAAGGAAAGGGAAAACGGAAAAAAAACGCAGAAACACGAACGATACAACCGCTCACCACCCGCCGACCGACGCTGCCCGTCCCCGAGCCGCGATTGCTCCCATATTATTCAGTACAAATTCAATAATCCCTATCCATCTTCTCATCCTTTAACAATATATATATATATCTATACAGATTTTCATTTATCATTCCACTAGTCTATGGACCACCCCTGTAGAATGCCTGTGAAATGTCCATTGAGTTCATTTAGTCCATGACTTTGGATTTCATCTCCTGTAAGGGTCCTTCAGAAAGGCGATGTGCGTGGGGTCAGATTGTTGCATGTCAGTCCTTGTTCCATCACCGCTGCACTGGTAGTTCTTGTTCTCTCACTGCTGCACTTTGCTCGGTTGCATTGAAAGTTCATTTGCTATTATTATTAATTGGGAGATTCCCACCATGATAACATTCCATTGATGCAACCATAGTAGTGATGACATACAACATCATATATCAATTAACAGCATATTATTCAGTTCATTGGCTGTTTTCACCCAAAATTAAATCCCCCTGAGGTACACACCGGACTCCTCCATCCTCCCGCATCACCCACCAAGTGCACCCAGGTCCTCGAGCAAATGCAATCCCACGAGTGGGTTTGCCTCTGCTGGAAGCAGGAATAACCCAGACTGTCTTGCCCAGAATATTTTTTATGTGCACTACAGGGACTCTATCCCCTTCCACAGTACGTAAGGATTCTGATTGGGCAGGGCCAGCTCGCCTGGCAGATCCCCTCGTGTTGACTAACCAGGTGGCTTTTGCTAAATGTGTATCCCAGTGTTTGAATGTTCCACCCCCCATTGCTCTCAGTGTCATCTTTAATAGTCCATTGTATCTTTTGATTTTCCCAGAGGCTGGTGCGTGATAGGGGATGTGATACACCCACTCAATGCCGTGCTCTTTGGCCCAGGTGTCCATGAGGTTATTTCGGAAATGAGTCCCCTTGTCTGACTCAATTCTCTCTGGGGTGCCATGTCGCCATAGCACTTGTTTTTCGAGACCCAGGATAGTGTTCCGAGCAGTGGCGTGGGGGACAGGATATGTTTCCAGCCAGCCGGTGGTTGCTTCTACCATGGTGAGAACACGGCGCTTGCCTTGGCGGGTCTCTGGGAGTGTGATATAGTCATTTTGCCAGGCCTCCCCATATTTACATTTCAGCCATCGTCCCCCATACCACAGAGGCTTTACCCGCTTCGCTTGCTTGATTGCAGCGCACGTTTCACATTCGTGGACAACCTGTGCAATAATGTCCATGGTCAAGTCCACCCCTCGATCACGAGCCCACCTGTATGTTGCATGTCTCCCTTGATGGCCTGAGGTGTCATGGGCCCACCGAGCTAGAAATAGTTCACCCTTATGCTGCCAGTCCAGATCCACCTCAGCCACTTCAATCTTGGCAGCCTGATCCACCTGCTGGTTGCTTCAATGTTCTTCAGTGGTCCGACTCTTGGGGACGTGAGCATCCACATGCTGTACCTTTACAACCAGGTTCTCTGCCCGGGCAGCAATATCTTGCCACAGTGCGGCAGCCCAGATGGGTTTGCCTCTGCGCTGCCAGTTGCTTTGCTTCCACTGCTGCAGCCAGCCCCACAGGGCATTTGCCATCATCCAGGAGTCAGTATAGAGATAGAGCACTGGCCACTTTTCCCGTTCAGCAATGTCTAAGGCCAGCTGGATGGCCTTTACCTCTGCAAACTGGCTCGATTCACCTTCTCCTTCAGCAGTTTCTGCTACTTGTCGTGTAGGACTCCATACAGCAGCCTTCCATCTCCGGTGCTTTCCCACAAGGCGACAGGACCCATCAGTGAACAGGGCATACTGCTTCTCCTTTTCTGGCAGTTTGTTATAGAGTGGGGCTTCTTCAGCATGTGTCACCTCCTCCTCTGGTGATATTCCAAAGTCTTTGCCTTCTGGCCAGTCCATAATCACTTCCAAGATTCCTGGGCGACTGGGGTTTCCTACTCGAGCCCGCTGGGTGATCAGTGCAACCCATTTACTCCACGTAGGATCAGTTGCATGGTATGTGGAGAGGACGTTCCCTCTGAACATCCAGCCCAGCACTGGCAGTCGGGGTGCCAGGAGCAACTGTGCCTCAGTACCAACCACTTCTGAAGCAGCTCGGACCCCTTCATATGCTGCCAATATCTCTTTTTCAGTTGGAGTATAGTGGGCTTCGGACCCTCTGTATCCCCGACTCCAAAGCCCTAGGGGTCGACCTCGGGTCTCCCCTGGTGCTTTCTGCCAGAGGCTCCAGGTAGGGCCATTCTCCCCGGCTGCAGTGTAGAGCACATTTTTTATATCTTGTCCTGCCCGGACTGGCCCAAGAGCTACTGCATGAACTATTTCTCGTTTAATCTGTTCAAAGGCTTGTTGTTGTTCAGGGCCCCGTTTGAAATCATTCTTTTTCTGGGTCACTTGATAGAGAGGGCTTACGATCATACTGTAATTTGGAATATGCATTCTCCAAAAACCCACAACGCCCAAGAAAGCTTGTGTTTCCTTTTTGCTGGTTGGTGGAGACATGGCTGCTATTTTGTTGATCACATCCATGGGGATCTGACGACGACCATCTTGCCATTTGATTCGTAAGAACTGGATTTCCCGTGTGGGTCCCTCGACCTTACTTTGTTTTATGGCGAAACCAGCTTTCAGGAGGATTTGAACTATTTCCTTTCCTTTCTCAAAAACTTCTTCTGCTGTATTGCCCCACACAATGATGTCATCAATGTATTGTAGGTGTTCGGGAGCTCCACCTTGTTCCAAAGCATTATGGATCAGTCCATGGCAAATGGTAGGGCTGTGTTTCCACCCCTGGGGCAGTCGATTCCAGGTGTACTGGACACCCCTCCAGGTAAAAGCAAACTGTGGCCTGCACTCTGCTGCCAGAGGGATTGAGAAGAATGCATTAGCGATATCAATTGTGGCATACCACTTGGCTGCCTTGGACTCCAGTTCATATTGAAGTTCTAGCATGTCTGGCACAGCAGCACTCAACGGTGGAGTGACTTCATTCAGGCCACGGTAGTCTACTGTTAGTCTCCACTCTCCATTAGACTTCCACACTGGCCATATGGGACTGTTAAAGGGTGAGTGGGTTTTACTGATGACTCCTTGGCTCTCCAGTCGATGAATGAGCCCATGGATGGGGATCAGAGAGTCTCGGTTGGTGCGATATTGCTGCCGGTGCACTATTGTGGTGGCGATCGGCACCTGTTGTTCTTTGACCTTCAGCAACCCCACAACAGAAGGGTCCTTCGAGAGACCGGGCAAGGTAGACAGCTGTTTGATTTCCGCCGACTCCAAGGCGGCTACACCAAAAGCCCACTTGTAGCCTTTTGGGTCCTTGAAATACCCTCTCCTGAGGTAGTCTATGCCAAGGATGCACGGAGCCTCTGGGCCAGTCACAATAGGGTGCTTTTGCCACTCATTGCCAGTTAGGCTCACTTTGGCCTCCAATACAGTTAGCTCTTGGGATCCCCCTGTCACTCCAGCAATGCGGATGGGTTCTGCCCCTATATAGTTTGATGGCATTAAGGTACACTCTGTGCCGGTGTCCACTAAAGCTCTATATTCCTGTGGGTCAGATGTGCCAGGCCATCGGATCCACACAGTCCAGTAAACCCGGTTATTCCTTTCCTCCACCTGGCTGGAGGCAGGGCCCCCCTAGTCCTGATCATAGTATTCATCACTCACTTCCGGTAAATATGAATCACGGGTGTCTCTGTTAAGATCAGTCAGGCCATCAGCACTTCTGCTCCTTTGTCTGGAGAATTGCTTACGGGAAACTGGAGCAGCAGCTCTCCTGGAGAAACTCCCCTGAGTAATTGTTCTCCCTTGCAGCTCACGTACCCGTGCCTCTAAGGCTGAGTTGTGAGATATGCGAAAAGATTTTGGCTGTCGTCCAGGTGAGCACACTGTCACCTGGCTGCTCCGATGCTGGGATAACAGGGCCAGTAACCTGGAATTAGAGGGAAAAGAAGCCAAACAACTGGGGTCCCTTTCTGGGGAAGGGGGCATTGACAAAGCAATTGGAAAAGGGACACAAGGCCTCGGCCTCTGGAGGCGACTCCTGTCCTGAGTGAAGGAAAGGTATCCCTTCAAAGACGATGTTATATATCGCCTAGGAAAATGGACAACCATGGAGAAAGGCATCCAGTATCTAAGGGAATTAGCTGTGCCTGAGGTGATTTATGGTGACCTGAACGATCAATGGCCATCCAAAGATCCAGATGACGCCGAGTACACACGACCCATGTGGCGGAAGTTTGTACGGAGCGCACCATCTTCGCCTGCAAACTCATTGGCAGTGATGTCCTGGAGAGATGACGAGACACCAACGGTGGCGGAGGTGATTGATAGACTTCAGGATTATGAAACAAATATCTCTTCCTCGCTCATCTCTGCTGTGGAGAAACTATCCCAAGAGGTCCAGCAACTCAAAGAAGATAGGTCCTGCTCCCCACCTCTACAGAGTAGTGACTCAGCTGTTACGAGTAAGTGTCCTTTTGATTGAAGGAGAGGATACACACTATGGGCCACCCTATGGTTCTACCTGCATGACCACAGAGAGGACATGATGAGGTGGGATGGCAAGCCTACCTCGACCCTACAGGCACGATTGCATGAACTGCAAGGAAGAAGAGTCACTCAGGTAGGCTCCTCCAGGAAAGCTGCTGCTCCAATTTCCAGTGAGCAAGTCCCCAGACAGAGGAGTAGAAGCACTGATTTTATTTCTGAGCTTAATAGAGAGACTCTTGATTCACATTTACAGGAAGTGAGTTGTGACTGCCATGATCAGGACTAGAGGGGCCCTGCCTCCAGCCAGGTGGAGGAAAGGGATAACTGGGTTTACTGGACTGTGTGGATCCGATGGCCTGGCACATCTGACCCACAGGAGTATAAAGCTTTAGTGGACACTGGTGCACAGTGCACCTTAATGCCATCAAACTATATAGGGGCAGAACCCATCAGCATTGCTGGAGTGACAGGGGGATCCCAAGAGCTAACTGTATTGGAGGCCAAAGTGAGCCTAACCCGGAATGAGTGGCAAAAGCACCCCATTGTGACTGGCCCAGAGGCTCCGTGCATCCTTGGCATAGACTACCTCAGGAGAGGGCATTTCAAGGACCCAAAAGGTTACAAGTGGGCTTTTGGTGTAGCTGCCTTGGAGACGGAGAGAATTAAACAGCTGTCTACCTTGCCTGGCCTCTCGAAGGACCCTTCTGTTGTAGGGTTGCTGAGGGACAAAGAACAACAGGTGCCAATCGCCACCACAACAGTGCACTAGCGGCAATATCGCACCAACCGCAAATCCCTGATTCCCATCCACGAGCTCATTCACTGACTTGAGAGCCAAGGAGTCATCAGTAAGACCCACTCACCCTTTAACAGTCCCATATGGCCAGTCCGGAAGTCTAATGGAGAGTGGAGACTAACAGTAGACTATCGTGGCCTGAATGAAGTCAGTCTGCCACTGAATGCTGCTGTGCCAGACATGCTAGAACTTCAATACAAACTGGAGTCCAAGGCAGCCAAGTGGTATGCCTCAATTGATATCACTAATGCATTCTTTTCAATCCCTCTGGCAGCAGAGTGCAGGCCACAGTTTGCTTTTACTTGGAGGGGTGTCCAGTACACCTGGAATCGACTGCCCCAGGGGTGGAAACACAGTCCTACCATTTGCCATGGACTGATTCAGACTGTACTGGAACAGGGAGAAGCTCCAGAACACCTTCAATACATGGATGACATCATTGTGTGGGGCAACACAGCAGAAGTAGTTCTTGAGAAAGGAGAGAAAATAGTCCAAATCCTTCTGAAAGCTCATTTTGCCATAAAACAAAGTAAGGTCAAGGGACCTGCACAGGAGATCCAGTTCTTACGAATCAAATGGCAAGATCTCCATTAGATTCAACAGATGTGATCAACAAAATAGCAGCCATGTCTCCACCAACTAGCAAAAAGGAAACACAAGCTTTCTTGGGCATTGTGGGTTTTTGGAGAATGCATATTCCAAATTACAGTATGATCGTAAGCCCTCTCTATCAAGTGACCCAGAAAAAGAATGATTTCAAATGGGGCCCTGAGCAACGACAGGCCTTTGAACAGATTAAACAGGAAATAGTTCATGCAGTAGCTCTTGGGCCAGTCCGGGCAGGACAAGATTTAAAAAATGTGCTCTACACTGCAGCCGGGGAGAATGGCCCTACCTGGAGCCTCTGGCAGAAAGCGCTAGGGGAGACCCGAGGTCGACCCCTAGGGTTCTGGAGTCGGGGATACAGAGGGTCCGAAGCCCGCTATACTCCAACTGAAAAAGAGATATTGGCAGCATATGAAGGGGTTCGAGCTGCTTCAGAAGCGGTTGGTACTGAAGCACAGTTGCTCCTGGCACCCTGACTGCCAGTGCTGGGCTGGATGTTCAAAGGAAACGTCCCCTCCACACACCATGCAACTGATGCTATGTGGAGTAAATGGGTTGCACTGATCACCCAGCGGGCTCAAGTAGGAAACCCCAGTCGCCCAGGAATCTTGGAAGTGATCATGGACTGGCCGGAAGGCAAAGACTTTGGAATATCACCAGAGGAGGAGGTGATATGTGCTGAAGAATGCCCCTGTATAACAAACTGTCAGAAAATGAGAAGCAGTATGCCCTGTTCACTGTTCTGTTGCCTTGTGGGAAAGCACCGGAGTTGGAAGGCTGTTGTAGGGAGTCCTATGTCAGAAGTAGCAGAAACTGCTGAAGGAGAAGGTGAATCGAGCCAGTTTGCAGAGATAAAGGCTATCCAGCTGGCCTTTCAGCTCCCATGCTCTGCCGGGTGCACAAGAAACTGGGAGGGGACACATCTGGGACAGCTGACCCCAACTGACCAAAGGGATATTCCATACCATATGACATCATGCTCAATTTATAAAGTTCGGGGAAGAAGAAGGAAGGTGGGGGATGTTTGGAGCGATGGTGGTTGTCTTCGCAAGTAACTGTTACACGTGATGGAGCCCTGCTTTCCTGGAGATGGCTGAACACCTGCCTGCCCGTTGGAAGTAGTGAATGAATTCCTTGTTTTGCTTTGCTTCCGCGTGCAGCTTTTGCTTTACCTATTAAACTGTCTTTATCTCAACCCATGAGTTTTCTTTCTTTTACTCTTCTGATTCTCTCCCCCATCCATTTGTGGTGGGAGTGAGCGAGCAGCTGCGCGGTGCTTGGTTGCTGACTGGGGCTACACCA
The DNA here is from genome assembly GCF_963921805.1 of Phalacrocorax carbo. Classification (NCBI taxonomy): domain Eukaryota; kingdom Metazoa; phylum Chordata; class Aves; order Suliformes; family Phalacrocoracidae; genus Phalacrocorax; species Phalacrocorax carbo. The sequence continues at coordinate 180,244 of NW_026990243.1, forward strand.
CAACAGAACACCCCACGGCTGCTCTTGTTCAATCCCACCTTACTGCTTGGGCTTTAAAAAGAAAAAGGGCAGAAGAGAGGAGGCAGGGATTAAAGTACTAGTTGGCTCCTTGGAACAGAACACTGATGACTGATTGTTTAAGGTTATGCTGACCTTTAAGAGAAAGTGTACTGAGATAATTAAGTCTAGAGGGACCTCAAGGAAGGGGGGAAGGATATAAGTTAAAATAATTGACATATCTTTGAGGATCAGTATTGTTTACATACCATCTCAGCAAAATGTCCTAAACTGATGCCCTGAGGTCGAACCATCTCATTATAATATGAAAAGTACACCTCCTAACTAGAAAAAGCCCCCTACTCAAATAAGCTCCTTATGTGTAGTAAATTTAAAGGGAGCTGTACCCTTAAGATGAAGTAAGAAAGACACTAACTCATGAATAGCTGGGGGGCATGAATATTAGATGTTACTAACACATTTAACTGTATAAATACCTACTGTGATTTTGACTGGGTGTGCTAGCTTTGTGGTTACCACCTAGCACCAGCCTTCTTTGTGCAAACATGGAATTAAAAAAAATCTCAGCTCTGTGTGTAAGATTGGCTTATTGCACGTTGGGTGAAAGAAACCATTTGTGGGACAACAGCACCAGGTAATTATTCATAAGCACCTAGGAGAAAACAAGGGAGTGCCTGGCAGCACCAGATGGTTGAGAACAGGCATCAGACACACTTGATTCCCCCTGATGTGAGCAGGGCTAGGGCTGCAGGTGCAATGCCACTTGGCTCCAGCAATGTTTCTGGCCCTAAGGAAACGCCACCGAGGTGGGGATGCAAGTGCCCAAACGGACCGCGAAGTTGTGCTTGGAGAGCAGTAGGTCGTGGAGGGGTTCTCGGTGGTGGTGGAAGAGCTATGGGACGAGTGGCTGAGAACATGAGCCCTGCCAAAAAAATCAGTCAGGGAAAAGAAAATCTGTCAACAAAAAAATCTGGGAAAGGAGCCCCGCGGGTACCTTTGGGTGAAGAGGAAGGACCAGGGCCCCGTACACAGCCTTTCACCCGGAAAGAAATGAATCCTCTAGAGCACGTCCCCTCAAAGCCTCACCGAGACTCGACGAACTCCGGCTGCTCCCCGAGCACCCGCCTCCTTCCCCTCTTGATTGGTTGCAACCCTCCCCGCGCGTCTCCGTTTCCTTGGGCTCAGCCAATCGGGAGTCGAGGCTAGCCCGAATGGCCGTCATGGTGGGACTTTCCGCCTGGATTTTCCCATTGGTGGATTTTTGCCATTGGCTGCCCGACCCGTGTTACCCTGTAGAACAGCCACGGCAGGAGTGGTGCTGCGATTGGCTGATGGGTGTTGCGCTTGGCTCGTGACGATTGGGAAGGGAAAGAAAAGGGGAGGGGTGGAGGAGGGAGAGCGCTCGTTCTTTTTTTTATTTTGTCCCCCTCCCCGATTGGCTGAGGTGCTGACCGGACGGAATTTCCGATTGGTCAGCGCATTCTGTTGCTCGGCGGGCGAGGCAGTGCGGGGTGGGGCTTTCTCTTCCGATGAGTCGGCTCTGAGGTTCAGTCAGCGTGAAGTATTGTGACTCGCTGCTGCGAGCTTACCCGAGATCTGTTGCTGCCTGTCTGGAGGAGTTGCCGTCTGCCTTCCTTTTTCCCTCTAGCGCCATGGCTTCAGGATCCGAGTAAGTGTGGGCTGTCCGCCGGCAGGCCGCCGTCTAGGCTCGGCTTGGCGTGCCTCTCCTTATTCCGCCGTGGCGCAGCGCTACTCGGGTCGAGTCCGGCGGCGGGCCCGATCCGGCTCCCAATCCCGCTGTGTCATGCAGGCTCTGAGGAGGTGGGGGCGGGGATGGGCCGTTCCTCGCGCTCGCCTGGCTAGGCGCGTGCCCACAGGGGGGCCCTGCGCGCCGCCCCCTCCTTCCCCCCGGCCGGGCCTCCCCGGGAAGTGTCGAGTCATGAGGGGCCGAGGCCTGGCCGTGCCGTACCTCCCTCTGAGCCCTGGCCGTGCCCCTGCTCGGGGCCGTTCCGCCTGGGCTAGGCCTCAGCCAATGAGGGCTTTGTCTTTCAGGCCCTGGAGCGCCGAGGAAAGCGGCGGAGCAGCGAGGGGGGAGAGGCATGTCCCGGCCTCCTCCTCGCAGGTCCGCAGCGGCCCTTGGGTCGGGGCTAGAAGTAATTTGGCAGTAGAAGAGGCAGATATGTTGTGCCGGCTTGGCCTCTGTGGCAGCTGAGGCAATCGGCTATGTTTTTGTCTCCGGTGTCTTGCCTCGCTCTGTTTTCAGTTCTAGGCTGAGGGTCATCTTTTGTGCTCCTCAAAAATGAGTTGAGTAATACTGGTCTTTCAGCTCTCGGTCCATGTGCGTAAGCTGCTTTGTTGCCCCTTGAGAGGAGTTAAAGTAGAACCCAAAGATAATTTCCCAAATCCAAGAATACTTTAAGTGACTCGTTGGCCTTGTCAGAGGCATTTTCAGTCCCTTTAGTGTCTGTGGTTTATCTTCTCCTTTTCCTCCTGCAATTTAGACCTACATGGTCCTACTAAGTCAGTTCTAGAAAGGTGTGCCAAGAATTTAGTGTCTGTGGTAGAGCTTGTGATGGAAGTGATGGATTCAAAGGCATATTTTGAGTCTGAGTGAGGTGAACAGTGTCTTTAAAAAGAAATTTCTACTTTTGCAAAGTTGTTCTTACCACAGAGGAATCAACAAAAGTTACTCTGCAACTGGAAAACAGTTACTTTTTGGTTGTGATTTTTGGGTCAATGCTGTTGGCAGCCATCTTGCTGAATTGAGCTTTAGCACGGCAAGTAGCATTGCAAGAGCTAATAGAGTGTGGTTTCTGAAGAGGTTGTCGCTTTCGTGTGCATACCTGTCTGAAACAATATTTGAGAACGTGACATCTTGAGCGTGGGTATGAATTCACTGCTTGGTTGTCATGTGCTATTCCAGTAAGTGGCTGCAATCATCAGATATTTCACTCATTTGCTTCAATGGATAAAACGTTTTATGGATTTATTTTTTTTTTAATACTTACCTGGGGAAAGTAGTTCTGTCCGTAACATGGATGTTCAGGTTCAAGGTGGTAGGAAATCGCTGACAGGTTTTATCTCGGAAGAGAGTTCATGAGGGCACAGCAGCATACAGAAGGCATGACTGTTTTCACTTTTGTTACCGAAGCTGAAATCATTTTGAGTTAGTGAATTTTTGTTGTATATTTAGCACGGACTTGCAGGAACAACTTAGTTCCCTAATTTATGTGGAACTTTGGAGATTGGTAGTCACTTTCAGAAGAATCAGTAATTATTTTCTGCTCTCACTCTTCATACTGTCCACCACAATGCATAACCTCTGGGCATTATCACATGCTGAACAAGGGGAGCTCTTGTCACCGAAATCAGGAATAAACCTCGAATAAACCTCGTAACACCAATGTAGTGTTAAAAAGCAGGCATTTTTTATTTGCTGCACCGGATGCACAGGGGATCACTCCTCCTAACGTGCATCCTGTCAGATCTCTTTGTGCCAGTTAAGTACATGCTTCATATACATATTCATTAGCTTTCTGATAAAAGTATACATATTCAGGCATTATTTGCGCATGCCTGTTGGTGTCTCCGGGTGGCTGTCAGGGGTCTCTGGATGAAGGACATACTCTTCCTCCCTCTGTCCGCTAGTTAACCCTTGTTTTCACACAAACTCAGTTCTGAGATTACTTGTGTACTGTCCTTGAGGGATGGTCTGTTCTTGGTTTAGTGTTTGCTCTGCAGTTCCTTATCTTCATGGCTCTGTACATCTGCTTTTCTTAAGGCCAAATATCATCGTGACTTTGTTTAGGTACCTCGATTCTTGAGGCCTCTCTGACTCCCCTAAAGCAACAAGGTTTAGTCATCATGTAGGCTGTTCTTGTTTCGGCTACCTCCTTATCTTGGCCAAGTTTTGGCTCTGGGTCCCAGCCTTAGTTGAGCTACGCTTGATTGTATTAGTAACTCCCAACCATTTATTCCCTGAATCATTGCTACCTAAAAGTGAGGCTTTAATTTAATCCTTAAAACAGATGTTTGGACCCTAAGCACTAGGAGTGAGGGTTTTGGGACCTAAAAATTAGGCTTTGAGTCTGAAAGGAGAGGGGTTCTGACGGAAACGCATTATATGTTACATTAAGGATTAACTAATGACTAAAATACAGATTAATGAATACATTGATTGTCCCCAGACTTAATGTTCAGTTGGATGGTATAGCAGCATCAATGTTTGGTTAACTTCATCACCCTGGTTACACTCTGACACAGGGAAAAATGATGAAGTGACCTAAGTTGTAAAAAGTCGTGTGTCGTTGTGTGTCATGTCGTGTGTCGTTGTCCCCCCCTTCCCTGTGTCAAATGGAGCTATTGGACTGCTTTAGTGAGAGAGAAAAGGGGACTAAGGATGGAAACTGGGTACCCATTATTGTTGGTCTTTAGGGCTAGTACGTTTGCTTCAATTTTATTGATGTCTTGCACTTTATATGCAAGTTTGGCCATTAGCTGTGCCATTATGTCCCTGCTTCTGGCCTCTGTCTAGAGGCAGGCTTCATGCAGGCTTTGAATTTCCTTTTAATTCCAAAACAGCTCTAAAGCTACATTTTGTGTTCAGTTTATCTCTTTGTTGAGTTAGTGAAAGAAAGGAGCGAGAGGGAAAGCCTGTGAGGGAGCTGACAAAAGGGTTGAGTAGGGGAGATGATCTAGAGGATTTGTACCAGGCTCTCTCTGACTGGAAACTCATTGAGGAGCTTTAAAAAAAATCACCTAGGTTAGGTGTCTATCCTGCCCTTCAGTGAATTTTACCAGCATGCATAGGAAAGTTGGCAGGAGAGAACCCCAGTCTATGCCTTAGGCTTTCCTGCTTAGTATTTTTAGTTCAGGCTCTCCTTCCCTGATATATAGGTGTCAGGGATTGCTTGAGTGTGGTTGAGGTACACGGACATATTTTGTTCCATCATCTTGGTTACAGCATGAGGAACCCCCAGGAGAGATGCAATGAGGGGAAAATGGTGATGATAATATTCTAAATTGTTACTGGAGGATGGGTAGTACTTGTCTGTCAAAGTCATTACCCTTGTCTGTAGGAGTAATAACATCACTCTCCTGTGTAGCTGTCATTTAATTTCTTAACACCTTTGTTTCTTTGCCTGCAGAACTGTCAGGTCAGATAACTGACATTGACCCCATGCATTTAGATGTCTGCATGGTGTTTCTTGGAGACCTTTATTTTTAATGCCTTCAAGCTTTTTCAATTGCTTTCTCTGCATTCTGAGGGACAGCCGCTCGGCTTCAGTGACAGTTTATGTAGCCAAAGTCTGGCAGTGGTTTCTTATCAAAAGGCCTTTGGATCCACATCTCATGTGCAGAGGGGTATGATTTATATTCACACTTTGAACAGGCTAAATTGTTTTTTTTTCTGGTGTCCCTTAGCTCAAGTTTTAAAATCTACATGCTAAATTAATGTATTGGTTTCAGTTTTCTTATCACGCTCTCAGTTTTCCTGGAAATCCCAGACCTTTTTAGGACTCTACCAAGACCACATTTTAGGTTGAAGATGGAATTCATGAACTCCTTCCAGCATGTATCCAGCAGCCTTTCTTGTGTCTTTTGGGGTTTAGAGGATGGATCTGTAACATCTCACATAGTCATTGAAAGGGATGGATGTTGATTTCTTACCTCTTGCACTCTTTAATGGAGAGAGTAAATGGTGACTTTCCTAGTGCTAGCAGTCCTGGAAAGACATGTTTTACAACTCCTCCTTTTGTTCACTTAAAATAATGTTGCCTCTCATTTCCAACATTTCCTATGCTACCAGGGCTTGTGCAAAGGTTGAAAACCTTTTTGGAAACAAGCTGGTTGCCCTCATAGGCTTGCTTGGTGGTGTTCCCCCTTTTACATGTCAGAGAAAGGAGCCAATGCCACATATTCCATCTTGGTAAAACCCCTATCTTGAGGGGTGGGGGGACCTCGGGTAACATCACACTCTAGGTATGTCACCTCTCTCTGATGTACCCTTAAAAATGCAGTGAGTGTGCCAAGTGACGCACTGCTGCCATGGTCTGCATTCGTGCTGTGTAGCTGCTTGCTCTGCCACTTCCACTCAAGGTTTGATTTCTTCTGGTTATTTTGTCCCTAAAACAGCAAAATGGAGCCAAAGTGTATGGTTAACACAGTTGTCCACAAAGCTTCCTGCTCTTTGCTGGTGCTTGCCACTTGCTTAGGACAAGGGAAGACTTTATTTTTTTCTTTTTGGTGAGTATCAAACCAAACTGTGCTAAGTTTTCTGTTCCAACCTTAGTCACTGGCATATCTGGACTACTTTGAGTAGTCAGATGCTCACTAAGGGAAGCTACAACAGTCTCTTGTGGCTGGCTAATGTAAAACTTCCAAGAGTTCCTCAGGAATCGGTTGGTTCGAGTTCATATTTCTTTTGGAAAGTGAATTATTTGCTGTATTAGATTTTGAAGGAAATCACTTAATCTGCCTTTCTTCCATTTCCTTGCTGTTTGTTGTGTTCCATTTTGTCAAGGCAAACGAATTTTCTGCCATATTTCTTGTGGTGTAGTGGGCTAGAGCTGCAGTGACTCCTGTGAAGGTATTAATGGCTTATATCCTAAAAAGCAACAACAAAACCCAAAAACCAACCAAACAACACCCCCCACCCCCCACCCCCCCATTTTTCATGAACACTCGAATATTTCTACTGTCTTGCTAGGTTTAACTAATAGGTCTATACAGGCTAAACTCTTACAACTCTCTGTCAGGGGAACTGCAGCATTGTCCTTTAATTCCCCTATTTATGTGGTGTCAAATCCTAGATAGACTTAACCACTGCCACCAAAACAAAAGTTTACATGTGATTTCAGATGAGTCTGACTAATTCTTTTAGTCAAAACATCTTATAGTCGGCAACATCTCACTGATCACTTCTTTTCATAGATAGCTTCATAGCTATTTCTGTTTGAGGCTAGTAAAGTAGTTATATTTAGTGATAGAAAACATTATGCTCTGAACTCCTGGAACTGGTGCCTAGGAATAATATTGTTTTACAAACAAGTATAGTTTCTAAAAGACAAGACAACAAAGAAACCTGTAGAAAATGGAGACCAAAACAAGGGGGTGGCTGGAAAGGGGGGAACAATATCACTTGGCCTCATTAACTTCTGTTTTCTTTGCCAGTTCTAAAGTGGATGACTTATCGACTGCTATTCTGAAGCAGAAGAACAGGCCCAATCGGTTAATTGTTGATGAAGCCATCAATGAAGACAACAGTGTTGTGTCACTGTCCCAGGTGTGTCATCTATAAAAGCAAAGCATTTAATCTGGTAATATGCAAGCTGTTGCTGTCTATTAACTTGAAATATAACTTTGCAACATGAAGTGTTTGAGTCAGAAGCTGCAGCAGTTACAAGTGAGGGAGGTGGGTTGTCTTGTTTTCTAACACTCTTCCCTGATGAAGTATATTTTGATCCTCAATTTTTAGGACTCAGTTGACCTTGTGCCCTTAGTCTGGTTTCAGGATTAGCTCTTGACCAGTACAGTGGGAGCCTCTGTCTTTGTAGGTCTAGTATATCACTTCCAAGATGTAACTCTCCTTCAAATGCTTGAATTCTTGTTTTGTCAAAAGTTTGTTCTAATGCAGTTATTGTTTACAGGCAAAAATGGACGAATTGCAACTGTTCAGAGGAGACACTGTTCTGCTAAAAGGAAAGAAGAGGAGAGAAGCTGTCTGCATTGTTCTGTCAGATGATACCTGCTCAGATGAGAAGATTCGCATGAATAGGGTTGTTCGCAACAACCTGAGAGTACGCCTGGGTGATGTGATCAGGTAAGGACTAGTTTGCTAACTGTTGCATATCCCTGGGTTGCCTAAATTTGTGTGCTGGCTCTGAATTGATTCAGTCTGTAGCAGAGACAGGGTCTGCAGGAAGTATTCTTCCGTCTTCCAGAGGAGATCACAGAAATGTTTTCAAGTATGTGTCTTGCATCAGAGATCTCTGTTTATTTTTGCATGTGTTTCTGGCTGTATGCATATTCAGATTAATACTAAAAAATGATGCTAAAGATTCTTGAAGTCTCTTCAGGACCTTCGTGAGTCCGGGTTCTGTCATTAAATTAAATAGTTCAATTATCCCACTGTTGTCACAGTCGTCTTCCCAAATTTACAGTCAGACAAATTCACAAGTTTTTCCTGTCTAAATTTTTAATGTCCACAAAGTTAACTGTGGAAAGCAGTAAGCAACACTGTAATTGATCTCATAGCATGGTTAGCTCAAGCACTGAGCTGCCCTATGACAAACAGAAGTTAAAACTTGCTAGAAATGAGTGACAAAAACATGAAGCAGTCAAATAGCAAGATTAAAAATCCTTGAAGGTTGTTTATATTCCAATTTTTGTTATTTTATAACTTTAAAATTAGAAATGCTTTAACAGTGTTGCAGGAATTTTGTGATCACTTGCAGAAGGCAGTGGGAAAGCACTGAAGTATATACATCTTGACTTGCAGGAGGCAGGTTCTGTTCTATGATTGGGGGGGAAGCGCGAACATTTATTAAACATAAAAATGCTAACTTGCAGACTTAAATATGTGAGGCCTGACAGCTCTTCCTCCTGAGCATCTTCCTAATCTGGAATATTGTGCATGTTCTGGGAAAATTGGAGCCTGGTTTCTGACACTAGACTTCCTGGGATGATATCTGGAATAATCTTTAAATGCAAAAGGTGTTTCATATGAACTTTGTAGAGGAGAGGAATGAGTTTGTTCCACCCATCTCTCTACCACTAGAAAATGCAAGTTTTAAACATGAGTGTAGTTGGAACAGAACAGTGCTTTGACGCAGTCTGTGGATTTAAAATAAAGGTGAATCCTTACTTTAACCTGATGTGAGGTTACTGTTGGAGTAATTTCTAGTGTGACAGTTCAGCCTGTGCTCTCCCCTTCTCTGCTGGGACTGTGTCTGTAGTGGTTCTTAGCTTTCCAGATGTGTTACTGATTGCCTTAGCTTTATTGCAAGGGTCAGAGAACTTTTACACCTCTTGCTCTCAAAGTTTTTCTTGCTGATCTTTAAGTATTTATTGTGTTACTTTCTATGGCCTGGTTTCTGTCAAAATCCAGATTCATGTGCTAATCTCTTCCTGCTTGTGGTCTGCCAGCTGTTTTCCTTTTGGCACAGTCTGTCTTTTCCTTTACCCTTCTGCTATATCCTCTCTGTAAAGCATGTAGTAAAATAATCTATTAAGAGTCTCAAACAAAGTAGCATATGAAAAGTTGCATGCTCAGCTGCAGTTCCACATAGGCTTTTCTTAGCTGGCAAAGGCAGTTTGAGCTTTCTGTCTCTCTGCCATAGCTTGATACTCTGAGCTGTTGCTACAGTAGGCTTTTGGCCTATACTGTAAAATAATAGCTGAAATGTTTACTTAAAAAGGGGGAAGGGGCCTTCAGACTTTAACCTAAATGTCAGTCTCCACAAAGGGGGATTGACAGACACCTGGCTAATCCCTGGTTGGTACTGTGAGAGCCTTTGCTTGGAATCAGGGTTATCAGCAATAGGAGCTCTACTCTCTGTAGTAAGTTATGAGAGAGAGAGGAAGGAACAAAGAGTTTCCTCTAGCTCCCTTTCCCTTACAGTTGATTCAGCAGTAGCTCCTTGTTGAAACAGAGGTTAGCTCATGACTGTTGCAGATCTTCAGGCTGCATTAGTGCCTTGGGGATGACAAGGGGGGCTACAGAAGAGCAGGGGGTAAGAAGGAAGTATGAAACTCCCCAGAAGTTTTGGATAGGGCTGAGAGGAGTGAAGGAGGGTGTGTGTTGTGAAGACTACCTCTCTTATGGGCATGATATTTGCATTGTCAGCATTCTTCTTATGCAGGTGGGAAGTCTCACCAGGGCTTAGGAGGGTCCTTTCTGGCATATATACTGGCCTGGGGAAGGGACATCACTGCCTTTTCCAGACTCAGGTGTAAGTCCAGGATGATATAGCTAACTGGAGTTTTCTGTTGCAGCATCCAGCCTTGCCCAGATGTGAAATATGGCAAACGTATCCATGTGCTGCCAATTGATGACACAGTAGAAGGGATTACGGGGAATCTGTTTGAGGTCTATCTCAAGCCATACTTCCTGGAAGCATACAGACCCATCAGGAAAGGTAATAGCACCTGTTATTGAAGTCCTGATGGCAGCAAGTGTGAGCTAGTCCTGAGACTGAATAAAGAGAATGTCTAGAAGCTTGCACAGATCTCTATGAAGTGTTACACTGACATCTGTAGAGTGAGGTTTTGCTGGTGCTGATTTAATTTTTTTCTAACCTTCAGAAGAAAAGGTGATATCTATTGCTGACTGGCAGAGTAGCTTGATACTTCTCCTGCATGTTTTATTTTTGTTTTGTTTTGTTGTTGGTTTGTTGTGTTTGTGGGGTGTGTGGGTTTTTTTTGTTTTTTTTTTTTCTTCTACATCGGATGAGGGCATCAGAAAAGGCTCAGGTAGAACTTGGTTTAATGAGATTTTCTTCTGAGTTGCTACCACTTGATGGGATTGGGGAGTTGTCTGCATATTAAACATATGGTTAGATATACTAGCTGGCCCCCTGACTACATTCACTTTTTCAAAGTAATTTAATGAATAACTGGGAGAGTGCATAAAAACCCAAATATACGTTTAGAGTTGTGCTAGTAGCACTTATGCTGGAAGAAATAGATCCTAATACAGTATAAACACAAACTGAAGTTACCCAGCTTCTGTAGCCCAGTTTAGCCAGGAGTCATAGTGCAGTATTATACATCATTCTGCTTCTGGAGACAACCAGTGTCATGGTTTAGCCCCAGTCGGCAACTAAGCACCATGCAGCCACTTGCTCACTCCCCCTACCCCAGTGGGACTGGGGAGAAAATTGGAAGGGTAAAAGCAAGAAAAATCATGGGTTGAGATAAGAACAGCTTAATTATTAAAAGAGTAATAATCCAATGAAAAGGAAAATAACAAGAGAGGGAGGGGCAAAACCCGGGGGGGGAACGACACAAAAACAAGTGGTGCAACCACTCACCACCTGCCGATGGATGCTGCCAGTCCCCGAGCTGTGATTGCTGCTTCCCCTGGCCAACTCTCCCCAGTTAATACACTGGGTGTGACGTCATATGATATGGAATATCCCTTTGGCCAGTTTGGATCAGCTGTCTTGGCTATGCCCCCTCCTGGCTTCTTGTGCCCCTGGCAGAGCATGGGAAGCTAAAACGGTACTTGACTAGTGTAAGCACTACTTAACACACTGATGTTTTAGTTATTGCTATCAATATTATCCTTGTACTAAATCCAAAACACAGCACTATACCAGCTACAGTGAAGAAAATTAACTCTATCCCAGCTGAAACCATGACAGTATCCACCCCTTATTCCATATCATTTACATCATGTTCAGGTCCCACACTATCCAATACAACCTCACCAACCACCTCCCCCTTCCCATCATTTGATAAAATACATAGATATTCTTTATCATTCCCTCAGTCTCTGGACCACCCCTGTAAAATGTCTGTCAAACGTCCACAAAATGTCCACTGAGGTCATTTAGTCCATGATTTTGGGCTCCATCTATAGTAACAGTCTTTCAGGGCAGAGGAGATGGTGTGTCTGTGGTGATGGATTGTTGCATACTGAACTCAGTCCTTGTTCCATCACCACTGCATTTTGCTTGGTTTGTCAAAGTTCATTCTCTGTTAATTTGGAAGATTCCTACTGTGATACCATTGGTATGAAGGGATGAAATACAATATTATATAGCAATTAACATCATAACATTCAGCTCATTGGCTGTTTTCACCCAAAACCAAATCCCCTTGAGGCACACACCAGACTCTTCCATCCTCCCGCATCACCCACCAAGTGCACCCAGGTCCTTCAGTAAAAGCAACTCCATGAATGGGTTTGCCTTTGCCTGAGGCAGGAAGAACCCAGAGTGTTTTCCCCAGCATATTTTTCACGTGCACTACAGGGACTGTCCCCTTCCACAGTACATAAGGGTTCTGATTGGGCAGGGCCAGCTCGCTTGGCAGATCCCCAAGTGTTGACTAACCAGGTGGTTTTTGCTAAATGCGTATCCCAGTGCTTAAATGTCCCACCACCCCATTGCTCTCAGTGTAGTCTTTAACAGTCCATTGTACCGATCAGTTTTCCTGGAGGCTGATGCATGACAGGGGATGTGATACACCCACTCAATGCTGTGCTCTTTGGCCCAGGTGTCTATGAGGTTCTTTTGGAATTGAGTCCTGTTGTCTGACTCAGTTCTTTCTGGGGTGCCATGTTGCCATAGCACTTGCTTTTCCAGGCCCAGGATAGTGTTCTGAGCAGTGGCATGGGGCACGGGATATATTTCTAGCCAGCCAGTGGTTGCTTCCACTGGTGTAAGCACATGGTGCTTGCCTTGGCGGGTTTGTTGGAGTGTGATATAGTCAACTTGCCTCCCCATATTTATATTTCAGCCATCTTCCTCTATACCACAGAGGTGTTACCTGCTTCACTTGCTTGATTGCAGTACGTTTCACGTTCATGGATAACCTGTTGTCATGATCCACTGTTGGGTTGAACAATTGGGCAGAGGTTAAACCCCCTTGCTTTCCAACCAACCTCAGGTAGCTCTGGGTGGTTGGGGGTGGCTGGACTCTAACTTATGATTAACTCCAATGTGTTATTGTGACTAGGTTCCTTTTACATTCTCGGAAACAGAATTAAGACTCAAAATGGAGTCAAGTGCTAAGTCGCTGTATTTGGCCAACAAGTATGCAAGAGAAGAGGAGAGAAAGACAGAGAAGAGCGAGAAAGGGAAAGAGGGGGTTGCGATAGCTACCACCACAGATCTGCAGCGTCCCGTCAGTCCAGTGTATCTTCAAATCTGGTCGAGGGAATGTTCCAGAACGCTCCTCGTGGTCTCTGCTGGTTTTCCCCTTTATAGCGTTATCCTCTTGCAGTCAATAACTGTTTTGCGTACCCATGCCTCGCACTTGGTGGTGGGGTGCATGCCCAGTACTGTCACTAGAGGGTGCTCGAAAGTTCTAGAGTGTTTGAGCCCCACCCCCAATATGTTGTCAGTTGACCCTGGGCCTGGGCACATGCGCAGAGCACTGGGGCCGTGTGCTCCGAGACAACAGGACGCAGACATGGTCCTGTGGGGTAGAACTCACTTGGTTACCATGATGATTAAACTGTCCTGCTCAATTGCTGTGGTGATTAGGCTTCGGTACTTAAACTGTCTTGCCAACAATGTTGAGAAGAGTTTCTAGTCCCTTACAACTGTGCACTAGTGTCCATGGTCAAGTCCACCCCTTGATCACGAGCCCATCTGTATGTTGCATCTCTCCCTTGATGGCCTTGAGGCGTCATGGGCCCATGGAGCTAGAAATAATTCACCCTTATAGTACCAGTCCAGATCTACCTGAGCCACTTCAATCTTGACAGCCTAAACCACCTGCGGGTGTTTTGAAGTTTGAGTTTTGAAGAAAGAACGTTGACCACTTTTCTCATTCAGCAACATCTAAGGCCAGCTGGATGGCCTTTACTTCAGCAAACTGACTCAATTCACCTTCTCCTTCAGCAGCTTTCCATCTCCAATGCTTTCTTACAAGACAACAGGACCTGTCAGTGAACAGGACGTATTACCTCTCATTTTCTGGCAGTTTATTATACGGTGGAGCTTCTTCAGCACATATCACCTCCTCCTCTGGTGATATTCCAAAATCTTTGCCTTGTGGCCAGTCCATGATCACTTCCAAGATTCCTGGGCGACTGGAGTTGACTATTCGAGCCTGCTGGGTGATCAGTGTGACCCATTTACTCCATGTAGCATCAGGTGTATGAGGTGTAGAGGGGAACCCTCCCTTTGAATGTCCAGCCAGCACTGGCAGTCGGGGTGCCAGGAGGAGCCGTGCTTTAGTACCAACCACTTCTGAAGCAGCTCGAACCCCTTCATATGCTGCCAATAGCTCTTTTTCATTTGGAGTATAGCGGGCTTTGGACCCTCTGTATCCATGACTCCAAGACCCTAGGGGTCGACCTCAAGTCTCCCCTGGTGCTTTCTGCCAGAGGCTCCAGGTAGGACCATTCTCCCTGGCTGTGGTGTAGAGCACATGTTTTACATCTTGTAATGCCTGGACTGGCCCAAGGCCTACTGCATGAACTGTCTCCTGTTTAATCTGTTGTTGCTCAGGGCCCCATTTGAAATCATTCTTTTTCTGGGTCACTTGATAGAGAGGGCTTACGATCATACTGTAATTTGGAATATGCATTCTCCAAAAACCCACAACGCCCAAGAAAGCTTGTGTTTCCTTTTTGCTAGTTGGTGGAGACATGGCTGCTATTTTGTTGATCACATCTGTTGAATCTAATGGAGATCTTGCCATTTGATTCGTAAGAACTGGATCTCCTGTGCAGGTCCCTTGACCTTACTTTGTTTTATGGCAAAATGAGCTTTCAGAAGGATTTGGACTATTTTCTCTCCTTTCTCAAGAACTACTTCTGCTGTGTTGCCCCACACAATGATGTCATCCATGTATTGAAGGTGTTCTGGAGCTTCTCCCTGTTCCAGTACAGTCTGAATCAGTCCATGGCAAATGGTAGGACTGTGTTTCCACCCCTGGGGCAGTCGATTCCAGGTGTACTGGACACCCCTCCAAGTAAAAGCAAACTGTGGCCTGCACTCTGCTGCCAGAGGGATTGAAAAGAATGCATTAGCGATATCAATTGAGGCATACCACTTGGCTGCCTTGGACTCCAGTTTGTATTGAAGGTCTAGCATGTCTGGCACAGCAGCGCTTAGTGGCGGAGTGACTTCATTCAGGCCACGATAGTCTACTGTTAGCCTCCACTCTCCATTAGACTTCTGGACTGGCCATATGGGACTGTTAAAGGGTGAGTGGGTCTTACTGATGACTCCTTGGCTCCTCAGTTGGTGAATGAGTTCATGGGTGGGGATCAGAGAGTCTCGGTTGGTGCGATATTGCTGCCGGTGCACTGTTGTGGTGGCGATTGGCACCTGTTGTTCTTTGACCTTCAGCAACCCCACAACAGAAGGGTCCTTTGAGAGGCCAGGCAAGGTAGACAGCTGTTTAATTCTCTCCGTCTCCAAGGTAGCTATACCAAAAGCCCACTTGTACCCTTTTGGGTCCTTGAAATACCCTCTCCTGAGGTAGTCTGTGCCATTGGATTGCACTGTGCATCGGTTTCCACTAGACTCTTATACTCCTGTGGGTCTGGTGTGCCAGGCCATCAGATCCACACAGTCCAGTAAACCCAGTTGTCTCTTTCCTGCACCTGGCAGGGCCCCTCTAGTCCCGATCATAGCATTTGCAACTCACTTCCTGTAAATGTGAATCAAGAGTTTCTCTATTAAGCTCAGAAATAATATCAGCGCTTCTACTCCTCTGTCTGGGTTGTTGCTCACTGGAAACTGGAGCATCATTTTTCTGGGAAGAACCCCTCTGAGTGATTGTTTTTCCTTGCAACTCTCATTCCCGTGCCTCTAGAGTAGAGGTACATTTTCCATCCCACTTCTTCATGTCGTCTTCGTGGTCACGCGGACCACAGAGTGGCTTGTGGTGTGTATCCTCTCTCTTGAGCAAAAGGAGTCTTATTCCTAATGGTTAAGGTACTGGTACGTAGAGGTGAGGAGTACGACATACGTTCTTTGAGTTGCTGGAACTCCCGAGACAGTTTCTCCACAGCTGAGATGAGGGAGGAAGAGATATTTGCTTCATAATCCTGGAGTTTAATCTATTACATGCCCCACCATTGGTGCCTCTTCATCTTTCCAGGATATTGCTGCCAATGAGTTTGCATACGAGGATGGCACGCTCCATACAAACTTCTGCCACATGGGTTGTGTGCGCTGGGCTTCATCTGGATCTTTGGATGACTGTTTGTTTTCCAGGTCACCATAAATCACCTTGAGCACGGCTAATTCCCTTAGATACTGGATGCCTTTCTCCATGGTGGTCCATTTTCCTGGGCGATATATAACATCATCTTTAAAGGGATACCTTTCTTTCACACCTGACAGGAGTCGCTTCCAGAGGCTGAGGACTTGTACCCCTTTTCCAATTGTGTTGTCAATGCCCCCTTCCCTAGAAAGGGTTCCCAGTTGTTTGGCTTCTTTTCCCTCTAGTTCCAGGCTACTGGCCCCATTATCCCAGCATCGGAGCAGCCAGTTGACAATGTGCTCATCTAGACAATGGACGATTTCTTTTCTCATATCTCGCAGCTCACTCAAGGAGAGGGATTGGGTGGTTTCCGTCTCGGTTATGAGTTCTTTCTCTTCTTCCTCTTCTCCCCGTGATGGTCCTGCTTTTCCATCATCTCTTTCTAAACAAGTTGACTTTTGCTTTCAAGATTTTTATCTTGTGTATGAGGGCAACTGATACTGGCATGGGTTGATTCTCTGGTTCGGCTGCAGTGCCTGTTGTGGGGGTTTGAGGGGTTGCAGTGCCTGGCACTGAGGTTGGAGTAGTTGCAGCGCCTCTTACTTCGTCTTTTTTTATCCAGAGGCCTTCTCTTCCCCTTGGGAGCACTGAATACTGTTGAACAGGGCTTGGTAGGCATGGGCCAGGCTCCAGCACGTTGCAGTGATCTGTGTCTCTGGAGTTGCTGGGTTGACAACATACTTCCTCCAAATATTCTACTAATTTCTCAGGATTCTGCACTTTTTCAGGGTTGAAGTTCTAAAACACTGGAGGTGCCCACTGCCCTAGGTATTTGCCCATACTATCCCAGATACCCTGTCACTCATAGCTGTTGAGCCTTGTAACAACTAGTTATGATAACTTGGAAATGAATTTTTATTAAGTTTGGTCTTTTTGCCTGTTTTAGAAATGTTAAATTGAAACTGAATGGAAAGGAAATGTGATTCATTGCCTTTGTGTTTTCTGTTTAGGCAGAGTATTCTTTTCTGTTGTTTGCTGGTTTTATTTCCTGTTTGATTCTGGATGAAATTTGAAAATTTCAACTGCTACAGGTCTATATCGCGCTTGGTTAGTCGCAGTACATGCAGCTCTTGAGTTTAAAATGCAGAGCAGTGTTAAAAAATGCCAGCAGTTTATGCCTATGTAACCCACTTCCTTGTCCACTGGGACTGATGGTAGTACAAGGGTTGACATTTTACAGACATCTTTTGCAGCAGGCTATTGAAATGTGGGGCTTTACAGGTGACATCTTCTTGGTGCGTGGAGGGATGCGTGCAGTGGAGTTCAAAGTGGTGGAGACAGATCCAAGTCCTTACTGCATAGTGGCTCCAGACACAGTGATCCATTGTGAAGGAGAGCCCATCAAACGAGAGGTGAGCAGAATCCTGCCATGCGGTTCTACTGAATCCCCTCTGTCCAAAATCTGTTTTGGTGACAGTCCTTGAGAGCAGCAGTGTTTGCAGTTCTTGTTTTTGCTTTTTGTATATTGAATGTAATGATTAAAATCTCTGGTTTCAGGAGATGAGCTGCTGCTGAAGGTAGTCAGAGAAATGTGCTTCCAGTATCCTTCCTCAGATGCTGAGATAGCACCAATGCTTAGGCTTGCTGATGAGGTGCCATACTTTGGCAGCAGCTGGTTTTGTATCTGCTTCCAGATATCTCATGCTGGACTTAGATGTATCTTTTAATTCCAAAGTTCCTTTGATCCATAGCAGGGAGGGCTTACAATGTTGCTAAATTTCATGCCATGTGAAAAGAAAGCAATTAGTGCTTTTTCAGTGAGAAATTTGAGATCTCTAAATGGTTGATTTATTTTTTTTTTCCTCCCAGATCCTTAAGGTCTCTAGCCTTGAGCGTCCCAAGCTCGAGGCAGCCTGAGTGGATTGACTGTCAGGTCTTGACCACCTTACTGTTACAGAATAGGAAATATCAGAGAAATTAGCTTAGGTGGTTGTATACTTAATAAAGTAAGTGCCTTTTTACTACCTGCAAATCAGGGTGAGTGCTGGTTTGTAGTTAGGTACCTTCTGAAAAACTCACCTCTATTTGACACTTGTGAGACTATGTCTGGGCACTGGATGAGTCCAGTTTGGGCTCTTCAGGACACAGCAGAGATGGATAGGAGCAAGTTCAGCCAAGGCCACCAAAATGAGGAGAAGCTGGAGGTCAGAATGAATGAGGAGCAGCTGGGACAGTGGGTTGATGCAGCATGGAGAAGGGAAGCCTGCCTAGCTTACTGGCAACTGCCTGATGGGAAGGGGTGGATAACCAGGTTCTTCTGAGAGCTGTGCCCAGGGACAGGACTAGAGGCAATGGCACAAGCTGGATCAAGGGAAATTCCCAATAGATGTTAGGAAAAAGGTTTCCCCAAACGCTGGAGCAAGGCCTGGAGAGGGCAGGAGTCTCCAGACCTGGAGAACTTCAGTGCTTGAAGTAGTAGTTCACGTTTGTGGGGCTTGGACTGAGCCCCTCTGAGATTCCAGGCTGTGTTATGTTATTATTTTAGTGTGGCCTGATGTTACAGATAACTAAGGCCAGTAGAGATTTGGACAGCCAAATGAATGGATGCTGTAGAGCTATATTGAAAGAGTTGGTTACAGTTGGTCTTATCTGCACATCTGGATCTTAACACTCTCTGTTAATTTGAGTCAATCCCAAAAACAAACATTATGTTGGAGAACTGTATGGTAGCTAGGGTATGTCAAGTAGTTAGAAATATCACTTACAGTTTAAGGAATAAGTATATTTTATACTGGGCTTTTGTTATCTTAATTTCCTTCTATGACAAGTTTACCCACCTAGTTGACCAAGGGAAGCCAGTCGATGTAATCTTTTTGGATTTCGGTAAAGCTTTCAATGCTGTCTCTCACAGTATCCTCCTGGGCAAAATGTCCAACATACAGCTGGATAAACACCTAATGCAGTGGGTGAGCAATTGGCTGATGGGTCGGGCTCAAAGGGTCATAGTAAATGGGGTTACATCAGGCTGGTGGCCAGTCACTAGTGGGGTTCTGCAGGGATCTATCTTAGGGCCAGTATTCTTTAATCTCTTTGTAAATGACTTGGATGCAGGACTGGAAGGAATGCTAATTAAGTTTGCTGATGACACAAAATTGCGAGGAGCTGTTGACACTCTCGAGGGCAGAGAGGCCCTGCAGAGGGATCTAGACAGACTGGAGAGCTGGGCAATCACCAACCGTATGAAGTTTAACAAGGGCAAGTGCTGAATTTTGCACCTGGGGCATGGCAACCCTGGATGTACGTACAGACTGGGGAATGAGAAGCTGGAGAGCAGCTCTGCAGAGAGGGACCTGGGGGTTCTGGTCAACAGCAAGTTGAACATGAGCTAACAGTGTGCCCTGGCAGCCAAGAGGGCCAACCGTGTCCTGGGGTGCATCAAGCACTGTATTGCAGCCAGTCGAGGGAGGGGATTGTCCCGCTCTACTCTGCGCTGGTGCGGCCTCACCTCGAGTGCTGTGTGCAGTTTTGGGTGCCACAGTACACTAAGGATACAAAGCTACTAGAGAGTGTCCAGAGGAGGGCTACGAAGTTGGTGAAGGTTTTAGAGGGGAAACTGTACGAGAAGTGGCTAAAGTCACTTGGTTTGTTCAGCCCAGAGAAGAGGAGACTGAGGGGAGACCTCATTGCAGTCTACAGCTTCCTCACGAGGGGAGGAGGAGGGGCAGGCACTGATCTCTTCTCTCTGGTGACCAATGATAGGACCGAGGGAATGGCAGGAAGATGTGCCAGGGGAGGTTTAGGTTGGATATTAGGAAAAGGTTCTTCACCCAGAGGGTGGTGGAGCACTGGAACAGGCTCCCCAGGGGGGAGTTAGTCACAGCACCAAGCCCGACACTATTCAAGAAGCACTTGGCCAACGCCCTCAGAGATACGGTGTGAATTTGGGGTTGTCCTGTGCAGGGACAGGAGTTGGACTCGATGATCCTTGTGGGTCCCTTCCAACTCAGGACATTCTATGATTCTGTGATCTTTGTTAGCCACATCAGAGAGTCATGGAACTTGTTTTGCACTAGAGTCTGTAGGGGTCCTGGTAGCAGAGGCTGTCACTCAAGAGGGTGGGCTTCAGTGAGGTCTAGATACGTGCAGGCATTTCCCTTTGCATGTCTGGGAAGAGAGAGCTAAGAAACAATTGTAGAAGACACCAGGAAGACTTGAAAGTGAGAATCTCAAGACAGCAAAAAATGGCAACAAGCAGAAACCTGTATTCCTGGGTTCTGTAGACTGTGAGGGATTGTTGAACTATTGTTTTCACTCAAATGTTTAATGTGTTTCCTTCTGGGTAGGATGAAGAAGAGTCACTGAATGAAGTAGGCTATGATGACATTGGTGGCTGCCGGAAGCAGCTGGCTCAAATCAAAGAGATGGTGGAACTTCCCCTCCGACACCCTGCACTCTTCAAGGCCATAGGAGTGAAGGTAAGTCCCTGCGTGCACCAGGTGGATGAGCGGGCTTGCCCTTGTAGATGACTTGATGTCGGAGGTTTATGAGGTATTGGAAGGGGAATAAGTTATTTGTGGGGTTTTTTGTTTGTTTGTTTTGGGGTGGGTTTGTGTTTTTTTTTAATGCTGGTGTTAGGAAAGTATTTCCTTACATGTTTTGGACACAGATTAAAGTATTGGCAACTTGGAAAGCAGGGGGATGCTTTGGATCAGCACTGTCACTTAGTGGCAAGGTTTTTGTTTGTGTGTCATGCAAAGTAGTAAGGGTGTTGATAGCAGTGCTGGGATGGCAGCTGTTGCATGAGTTTGCATCACAGTTTAAGACTGGCTTTATCAAATGCTTACACCTTCGCTGTGAAGCTACTTAGGCATTCAGATACTAGCTCACCACCTAAGTCCCTTGCCTTTGTCCTCAGCCTCCACGTGGGATCCTGCTGTATGGTCCTCCTGGCACTGGTAAAACACTGATTGCCCGAGCGGTGGCCAATGAAACGGGGGCTTTCTTCTTCTTGATCAATGGTAAGTTTTGTGGCTGCTTTGGTCCCAGATCTGTTGTGTGCTCATTCATCCGTCTCATAATAATGAATGGTATTGATAGGGCTTATAGAGCCACATTGTCTCCCTGACATCCCTCCTTACCTCTTTGAAGTGTGCCTCTTGGGACACTTAGAGGCCATTTGTGTGGAAGCATCTGTAGCGGCACTTCCCTTAAGCTTGATTGTTTTGTAGCAGGGTGGTTGGAAAGACAGCTTTGCAATGCAGGGACTTGGAGTCTGTCTGGCTGAGTGTTAATTGACACTGGTGAGGGCAGAGCTAGGAGTGAAGTGGTGAGATTATTCTATGTATATGGGTGCAGGACGGATGTTTCTGTTGCTGCCAGCATGTTCCATTCAGAAAGGAAGCTGGTCTGCTGTGGATTTCTTTTTTTCCCTCAAGTAAAGCACAAGACCTGTTCTGTTTCACATAACATTAATTAGAAGGAACTGTCCTGAAAGCTATAATGACTACCTTGGGACTTAGCTACAAGTGACAGAACCTCCTATTGATCACTCTTCACCTGCAGCAGTTGAGATGGATACTGGTTTATGTCCAGTAAGGACCAGATTCTGAAATTTTCCTCACTTTTTTTTTTTGTCCCATTTTACAGTGAGTGCTGGAATAACTGAACATTTGTACTTAAGGAATGCTGCTTTTCTTTTCTGATTTCAATCACTTAGACCCATGAAGGTGAAAGCAAAGGGGAGTGTATAGCACAGCATAGCAGTGAGCAGCAGTAGGGAAGTGACTTGCTTTGTATCTCAAGATATCAGATGTAAATGGACTGGTTTTAACCATATGTCGCCCTTTTCATATACTTCCTAAGTGTGTGGAAGGTGTCGCTGCATGCTAATGAGCCAAGTGTCTCTTTAGACACTTGTACTTCTATTGCGTAATAAAAAATAACATTGTCAGAATTAGTGATGCATTCCCTGTCTGCTAGTCCCAATCCTGGAGCTGCAGGCAGTGTTGTAGACAGAGCTGGTATTAATTGGTGAGTTACTTGTAATGAAATGCTCTTAGTACCTGCCTGCACCAGTGGCTCTGCAGCTGGTGCACTTCAGTCAGCTAGCAGCTTTTTGCTCCTGAGGGTCAGGTTTCATTTTCTTGGATCTCTTAGAAGCCTATTTTTCTCTTCGTTACCACTCCCATCAGCATGATGGAAAAATCTGTAAAAACAGAATAAATTTGTGAGTCTGCACTAGTGTTCAGCAATTGTAGAAGATCTCAGGGGAATGCTGTCCTTCCTTCTGGGATTGATGTGCTTACACTTTAATTTATTTATTCTTTGAGAGGAGATAGGTTTTGGGTTTTTGGAATTTTGGGGTGTTGTGTTTTTGGGGGTTGTGTGGTGTTTTGGTTTTTGTTTTGTTTTTTTTTAACTCATTTATAGGATCTTACAGAGGTAAATGTATACCTATGTAATGCAAGCTAAAGACAGCTTCAATATCTTACAGCTTTTTCCTTTTTCCTTCCCTACCCTGATAATTCATCACCATATAATTTAATTGCTTCTCTTGCAAGCTAGGACTGGCATTAACTGTGTGTGGTAGCACATTACAGAGAAGCTCAAGTGTGAAATAGGGTAAGGAAAGAGGCAGCTAAAGGTAGCTCATTGACTAGTGCTGCATTCTGTTAGAGTAAACACCAGAATAATGATAGAAAGTAATTCTGCATGCTGTTCTTGCCTGTTCAGCTGCAAATTTCATGAACTTGGTTGATAGTATTTGCTTTGGCTTGAAATATAGATACTCCCATGTGAATGTTGCACTAAAAAAATTCAGCTGCATGCCTTGGGGCCAGCTGCCTCTCTTCTGGGTGCTACAGTGCCATTATTTTTTTTCAGGTCCTGAGATCATGAGCAAGCTGGCTGGTGAGTCTGAGAGCAACCTGAGGAAAGCCTTTGAAGAAGCAGAGAAGAATGCTCCTGCCATCATCTTCATTGATGAACTGGATGCCATTGCTCCTAAGAGAGAGAAGGTAAAGAAAGCCTGCAGAAGGTAGAATACATCATTTTGATAGCATCTGATGTGAGTCTCTGCATTTGACTACAGGGTAAAGCAGTATTTAACTTAACGCTTGAATTCAGTTGGATATCAGAAGAATCCAATATAGTTCACAATGTTTCTTAACAGCTCATGCCTGTTGTATCTGTCTGCTCTGGTGCAGTACTAGCTCCTGTGCTGTGTTGTAGAGCTTTTGGTCTAATCATTACTTTCTCTCTCCATAGACACATGGAGAGGTGGAACGTCGCATAGTGTCTCAGCTGTTGACTCTTATGGATGGACTGAAACAGAGAGCACATGTGATTGTTATGGCAGCTACCAACAGACCTAACAGCATTGACCCAGCACTCAGGCGATTTGGTAACCACATTTGCCATCTTTTTTTGTGTGTATTAGATACTTTGTTATGGGCTATGCTTCGGGGGCCTTGGAAGGATTGATTAGAAATTAATATTAGACATCTTCTGTGTGTTACATAAACTATTGACTTGTCTCCAGCTACTTGTTTGAAATTTAATTTCTAGGCTTCCAGCCTTTGGTATCACTTTCTGTGCTTTATTAGGTTAGAACTTGTATAAATAATGAAATACTTGGAGGGTAGCACGCTTTTTCACTTCATCAGTTAGGTGAGGCTATTTCAGGACTAAATGCTTAAGGGGTTGTTCATGCCTCAGGTTGCAGAAGGCTCTGAATTGTTCAATTTCTCTTACTTTTATTGATGAGAAGTCTCCTAGTTTCTGAGATTCAGGTTTTCAGAACTTTGCAGTGTGAATGAATGTTGTATGACCAGTTGGTAAAGTCTATAATAGCAAACCAGTCAAGTTTGCAGGAAAAAATGGCCTCTTAAATGTGTAGTGAGACGTTTGAATGCACAGCTATGGCTAAAGGAAAATGATAGGTGTACATACCTTAGTTAATATTGCAGTAATACGTAGGTTTCCTGCCTCCCTAGATATTGGGGCAGTTCATGTTTTCCACTACTTGGGTACTGCTATGAAAGTTCTGAAAAATTAAATCTTTCAGTATTTGTGGACTGTGCTGAGGACACAAAGGTAGGAATAAACAAAAATGTCTCATGGTGCATTGGTTAGGGGAAGTATATTTTCCTATAGATAAGGCTTGGAAAAAACATAAATCCTCTGTGTTTATATAATCTTGATCTCTAGTTAATACAGTAGTCTCACTTTCCCTAAATGGCTAAAGCCTTTCCTCCTTCTCTGATCTGACTTTGCTACTGTGCTGATAGATGCTGCAGAGAAACCCAAAGCTCCGGCATTTTCTGAAATTGTATGTGTATGTGGCTCATCATGTTGTTCTGTCAGAGGAAGGCAGCAACTGCAGCTCCTTTAGTTCACAGAATCAGCAGCTCAACATATGTTTTGTACTCCCCAGGTCGTTTTGACAGAGAGGTAGATATTGGTATCCCAGATGCCACCGGGCGCCTGGAGATCCTGCAGATCCACACAAAAAATATGAAACTGGCTGATGATGTGGATCTGGAACAGGTGAGTAGCATGCTATTAGGAAAGCTTGTCTCTGCAGACAAATGTTCCTTGATGCTCTGTTTTGTAGCGGAAGAGTTGTTATGGCTTGAATAGTGTAAACGTAGTTACTTGTTTAGGACGGGGTGAATGTGTGATCTCTGGGCTTCCTTCTAACTAGTCTACCAGTGACCAAAAATCCTCACTCACTAGTAAAGAATGGCATGGCTAAGTGAAACAAAGATGTATCAGTCCAGTCTGGAAGTACCTTGCCACTGTCCTCCTGGGTTTGTTTGCTGTGGCATTCTCTTTAAAAATAAAGCAAGCCTGAAACAGCGCTCACAGAGCTGGGTGAACACTGTGGTGATACTGGATGGTTACTGTAATCTCTGTCCTGAATGAAGAACTGCAGTCCTCAGGGTTATCTTTCTGTACACCATCTGAATTCCAGTTGCAGCTTTGATCTCAAGTAGAAGGTGGAACAGCAGTATCTTTGTTAAATATGTGATAGCACTTGTCCTGAATTTGCAGCAAAGCACTGATGTTCCTGTCCTGCAGAGTTTTGTTGCACCTTTGAGTGAGTGACCAGAGCATGCATTGCCCTTGCAGAGCGTTTGCTTATATCCCTGTGAATCAGTCAGTGCTCTGCTTTCAGGTGGCAAATGAGACCCATGGCCATGTTGGTGCTGACTTGGCTGCTCTTTGCTCAGAAGCTGCTCTTCAGGCTATCAGAAAGAAGATGGATCTCATAGACCTAGAAGATGAAACCATTGATGCTGAAGTGATGAACTCATTGGCTGTGACCATGGATGACTTCAGGGTAATGCAGGAGTGCCCCTTTTTCTTTTGGGTACAATGTCTAATTGCTTATCTGAACCACGTGAACATAACATGTTAGAATTCATATAATGTTGTTTCTTCTAATGATAGTGGGCTCTGAGCCAGAGCAACCCTTCTGCTCTTCGGGAGACTGTGGTGGAGGTGCCACAAGTTACCTGGGAAGATATTGGTGGTCTAGAAGATGTAAAGAGAGAACTCCAGGAACTTGTACAGGTAAGGGTTTCCAACAGATTTTTGCCTAGTCAGCTTGAAAAATAATAATAAAGTCCAGAACCTCTTCACATTCCTGTTTAGGCTGTGAACAGGGTAAATGCAGAGTTTTAATAGTATTTTCTTGTAATGGACTGAAAATACCATGCTGTTCCATCTTAGTGAACTTAGGGAGAGGAAAGTGCTGGGAAGCAGCATCAGGCTTCCCTTAGCTGAATCTACAGTGACATCTTGGGTGGTGGGTGTTTTGCTACATACAGAAACAGCAGCAGTTCTGCTTCTCTTAAGTGAAGACCAGCAGTGGGACCACTGCTGAGAATCCTGTTGCATGGTGGCTTTATATGCCAAGAAGTGGATGAAGATTCTCATACAGAGAGCATCTGAAGGGCTTTCCATCAGTGTTAGCATAGGGACAGATGAGAAGTAATTGTGAAGCCTTGTATGAAAGGAGAGGCTGGAACAAAGTCATGAATGGTCTGTGGAAACTTCTGGTGCGTTGGGGTGGTTTGGGTTTGATATGTCCCTGCTTTCAGTTGGCACTGTAGGAACAGCCTGTCTGTGAATAAAGCAATCTACTTTTCAGTCTAACTTTCTGGTGTTAAAATCATCACCTATCTCTGACCTTGTTGCGTAGGATAAATGCTTACATCAAACACCTTGCCTGTCTCTGGAGGGCAGAGCAAATAAGTTAGATAATGAGCTGTTCCCTTATGCTCCTGCAGGGCAGAGTGAAGCTGGGGTTAAGTGTGCTGGAAAGCTACCTGAACTGGTACTTAGTTCATAGGTGGAAATAGACTGTTTAAGGCAGCTTTACAATTTAGCTGTGGTGCTTTTCAAACTAGTGCCCATTTAAAAGCTCCAATGGCACTGGGCAGGCAGAATCTTGTATTTAACCCACCAGAAATCTCAGGTAGTGTTTCTGGTAGGAGCAGAAACAAAACTGATCTAGTGAAAGATGTCCCTGCCCATAGCAGGGAGGTTGGACTAGATGATCTTCGAAGGTCCCTTCCAACCCAAACCATTCTGTGATTCTAAGGTACAGACCTGTTTTGGCTCATCATGAGAGGTTTTTGTTTGTTTTGTCCTCCTTCAGTATCCTGTGGAGCACCCAGATAAGTTCCTCAAATTTGGCATGACCCCATCAAAAGGGGTTCTGTTCTATGGGCCACCTGGTTGTGGTAAGACACTGCTGGCCAAAGCCATTGCCAATGAATGCCAGGCAAACTTCATTTCCATCAAGGGGCCAGAATTGCTCACCATGTGGTTTGGCGAGTCTGAAGCTAATGTGCGTGAGATCTTTGACAAGGTAAGTGTATCTTCTACTCCTTGTGCTATGTTTGTGCTGAGATTCCCCAAAAACATTGTCTCCACTGCACTTGTCTTACTGGCCTGGTTCTTGTTTGTGTGTTTTGTGTTTTCCCCACTTGCACTGAGAGCAGAGGCTGCTTTCCTGATGTTAGGGAATTAATCCTCTTTGGAAACATAGCTATTTAAATGGTTTTCTCCTGCTGTAATTTGTACCTGTTGTTACAGGATGATAAATGCCCTGGGGTCTTAGCAGTGAGGCTAGCATTAGGATGGCATAGATATTCTCTGCATCCCTGAAAACTTACTTTGATACCTCATTAGCAATCACCTACTACAGCTTTTCAAAACATGCTATGGGTTCTTCTTCTGCAGTCAGACTAGATGATCACTGTAGGTCCCTTCCAACTGAAACGTTCTGGTTCTGTTTCGGTTCGGGTTTGGGTTCTGGGTCCGGTTCGGTTTACGTTCCGGTTCTGGT
Organism: Phalacrocorax carbo; assembly: GCF_963921805.1. Taxonomy (NCBI): domain Eukaryota; kingdom Metazoa; phylum Chordata; class Aves; order Suliformes; family Phalacrocoracidae; genus Phalacrocorax; species Phalacrocorax carbo. The sequence continues at coordinate 207,515 of NW_026990243.1, forward strand.
TCGGTTCCGGTTTGGTTCTGATTCGGTTCTGGTTCTGGTTTGGTTCTGATTCGGTTCTGGTTCTGGTTTGGTTCTGTTCCGGTTCTGTTCTGGTTCTGCTTCTGTTCTGTTTCTGTTTCATTTTATTTCTGTTCTGGTTCTGTTTCCATTTTGTTTTCGTTTCTGTTTCGGTTCTGGTTTGTTTCTGTTCTGTTTCTGGTTCGGTTCCAGTTCGTTTTGGGTTCGTTTCTGTTCTATTTTCTGGTTCTGGTTTCATTTCTGGTTCTGTTTCTGGTTCCGGTTCGGTTCTGGTTTGGTTCTCTTCTGTTCCTGTCCTGCAATATATATGACTTAGGAATGAGCTCCTACTACCCAGTTCCCCTGTAGATAGTGTGACCTCCTGTCGCAGGAGGTATCTGCATGGATTATCTTGGGAATCCTCACTCCTGTGGTCTGGGAAGATGCTGAAAGAGCAAAGTTGGAAGGAGAGTGAGAGAGAAAAATTTAGGTTGAGAGGGAACCTCAGAGGCCATCTGGTCTAGCTGTTTGTCCAGAGCAGGGAGATAACTTGGAAATTCAGTCAGGTTGCTCAGGGCCTCGTGTTCTGAACATGTGCTAAGGATGGAGAATACCTGACCTCTCTGGGCCTTGTGCTAGTGTTTGAGTGCTCTCATTGTGAAGAAATTTTTTTTTCCTTATTTCTAACTGGAATTATATTTTCTTTCTTCATCCTTTCACTGCACACCTTGAAGAAGGGTCTGGCTCCCTTTTCCCTATAACTACCCATTAGGTAGCTGAAGACAACAATTGGATTTCTCCCTTCCATTTGATATATCTTGCCTACCAATACTTGAGTGCCTAAATAACCAACTGATGTCCCCAGATCTTGCAGGGAGAGTTCTGGTCCAGGCAAATCGGCTGCAGCTTTCCCTCTAGGCGTTGGAGTTACCACCCTTCTGCTTGGTTCACAGTGCTCCTAGCTTTGGGGAAACTGCACCAACCAGAGCGGTGACAAAGATGCCTTAGCTGCCTCACGAGATGACAATCAGGACACCAACCACCTCAAGGGTGTGTGTGGCTATAGTGGGTCCTCGTGCACCCCTCCAGGGAAACCTGTGTGCTCAAGCACCTCTCTGAAATGCCTGTACACCAATACATGCAGCATGGGGAATAAACAGGAGGAACTAGAGGTCTGTGTGCGGTTGCAGGGCCATGATCTCACTGCAGTCACAGAGACATGGTGGGATAGCTCGCATGACTGCAATGCTGTCATGGATGGCTACAGGCTTTTTAGGAAACACAGACCAGCAAGGCGAGGTGGGGGAGTTGCTCTTTAAGTGAGGGAGCAACTGGAATGCATCGAGCTCTGCCTTGGAGTGGAAGGAGAACAGGTTGAGAGCTTGTGGGTAAAAATTAAGGGGCAGACAAATATAGGCAACACTGTTGTGGGCGTTTACTACAGACCACCTGATCAGGAAGAGGAAGTTGGTGAAGCCTACAGGCAGCTGGAAGTAGCTTCACAATCACAGGCCCTGGTTCTCATGGGGGACTTCAACCACCCTGATATTTGCTGGAAAAGCAACACAGCGAGGTGTGCACAATACAGGAGGTTCCTGCAGAGCATCGAGGATAACTTTTTGATGCAGGTGGTGGAGCAGCCAATGAGGTGAGATGTGCTGCTCGACCTTATACTAACAAGCAAGGAGGGGCTGGTTGAGGATGTGAGAGTTGGGGGTAGCCTTGGCTGCAGTGACCATGAGATGGTGGAGTTCAGGTTCCTACATGGTAGAAGCAGGACAACAAGTAGGATTACAACCCTGGACTTCAAGAGGGCCACCTTTGGCCTCTTCAAAGACCTGCCTGGAGGAATTCCATGGCTCAGGGCTCTGGAAAGCAGGGGGGTCCAAGAGAGCTGAACAGTATTCAAGGACCACCTCCTCCGAACTCAAGACTGGTGCATCCTTAGGAGGAAGAAGTCAAGCAAAGGAGCCAGGAGACCCGCATGGATGACCAAAAAGCTTATAGAGAAACTTGAATGGAAGAAGGAGGTTCACAGTATGTGGGAAAAGGGACTGGCCACTTGGGAGGAATACAGGAATGTTGTCAGGGTATGCAGAGATGCGATGAGGAAGGCCAAGGCCCGCTTGGAGCTCAGTCTGGCAAGGGATGTCAAGGATAACAAGAAGGGCTTCTTCAAATACATGAGCAGTAAAAGGAAGACTGGGGATACAGTGGGCCCACTGCTGAACATGGTGGGGGCCCTGATGATGCAGGATGCAGAGAAGGTGGAGTTACTGAATGCCTTCTTTGCCTTGGTCTTTATTGCTGTGGCTGGGCCTCAGGCATCTCAGTCCCCAGAGGAGAGAGGAAAAACCTGGAGAAAGGAGGACTTCCCCTTGGATGAGGAGGATTGGGTTAGAGATCACCTATGCAAACTGGATCCTCGCAAATCCATGGGCCCCGATGGGATGCACCTGCAGGTGCTGAGGGAGCTGGCAGATGTTCTTGCTGAAGCCACTCTCCACGATCTTTGAAAGGTCATGGAGGACAGGAGAGGTGCCCGAGGACTGGAGGAAAGCAAATGTCACTCCTATCTTCAAAGAGGACAAGAAGGAGGACCTGGGGAACTATAAGCCAGTCAGCCTCACCTCCGTCCCTGGAAAGGTGATGGAGCAGTTCATCCTGGAGGTCATCTCCAGGCATGCAGAGGACAAGAAGGTTATCAGAAGCAGTCAACATGGATTCACCAAGGGGAGATCATGCTTGACCAACCTGATAGCCTTCTATGATGGCATGACTGGCTGGGTTGACGAAGGGAGAGCAGTGGATGTTGTTTACCTTGATTTCAGCAAGGCGTTCAACACTGTCTCCCATAACGTTCTCACAGACAAGCTAAGGAAGTGTGGGTTAGATGAGAGGACAGTGAGGCATATTGAGAACTAGCTGAATGGCATATCTCAGAGGGTCGTGATCAAGGGAGCAGAATCTGCTTGGAGGCCTGTAACTCGCGGTGTTCCCCAGGGGTCTGTGCTGAGTCCAGTCCTGTTCAATATATTCATCAGTGACCTGGACGAAGGGACAGAGTGTAACCTCATCAAGTTTGCTGATGATACCAAGCTGGGAGGAGTGGCTGATACACCAGAAGGCTGCACTGCCATCCAGCGAGACCTGGAGAGGCTGCAGAGCTGGGCCGAGGGGAACCTGATGAAATTCAGCAAAAGCAAGTGCAAGGTCCCGCACCTGGGGAGGAACAACCCCATGCACCAGTACAGGCTGGGGGTTGACCTGCTGCAAAGTAGCTCTGTTGAGGAGGACCTGGGAGTGCTGGTGGGCAGCAGGTTGATTATGAGCCAGCAATGTGCCCTTGTGGCCAAGAAGGCCAATGGTAACCTGGGATGCATATAAAGGAGTGTGGCCAGCAGGTCGAGAGAGGTTGCCCTCCCCCTCTACTCTGCCCTAGTGAGACTACATTTGGAGTACTGTGTCCAGTTCTGGGCCCCCCAGTTTAAGAAGGACAGGGAACTGCTTGAGCAAGTCCAGTGGAGAGCTCGAAAGATGATCAGGGGACTGGAGCATGTCCCTTATGAGGAAAGGCTGAGAGACCTGGGTTTGTTCAGCCTGGAGAAGAGAAGACTGAGGGGGGATCTTATCAATACTTACAAGTATCTGAAGGGTGGGTGTCAAGAGGGTGGGGCCAGACTCTTTTCAGTGGTGCACAATGACAGGACAAGGGGCAATGGGCACAAGTTGGAACACAGGAAGTTCCACTTAAACATGAGAAAAAACTTATTTACTGTGAGGGTGACAGAGCAGTGGAACAGGCTGCCCAGGGAGGCTGTGGAGTCTCCTTCCCTGGAGACATTCAAAATCTACCTGGATGCAGTCCTGTGCCCCCTGCTCTAGGTGCAGCTGCTCAAGCAGGGGTGTTGGACAAGATGATCTCTAGAGTTCCCTTCCAACTCCTACCATTCTGTGATTCTGTGAAATACAGCTTGTTGAGCTTGTTGTCCAGGAGAATTTATTTAAGGGTTTCTGTGGCAGGAGACTGTTCCAGAGTAGCTCCTCTAAGCTTTCTGTGCAGCAGCAGTGCTCTGATACTCCTCTGGGCTGCTTTAATTGTAGGGTAGGCTTAGTGTGAAATCAGCGTGCTCCTTGCCTGTTGGTATTAACATGGAGTAATTGTTCCTGGTTTTTTTTGCAGGCCCGCCAAGCAGCTCCTTGTGTGCTCTTCTTTGATGAGCTGGACTCCATTGCAAAGGCTCGAGGTGGGAATATCGGAGATGGTGGTGGTGCTGCAGACCGCGTCATCAACCAGATCCTGACAGAGATGGATGGCATGTCCACCAAGAAAAACGTCTTCATCATCGGTGCCACCAACAGGCCAGACATCATTGACCCAGCCATCTTGCGCCCTGGCCGCCTGGATCAACTCATCTACATCCCCCTGCCTGACGAGAAGTCCCGGGTTGCTATTCTTAAGGCCAACCTCAGGAAATCACCAGTTGCCAAGGTAGGATCTGCACCTTGACTGAGTCTGACTTAGGTTTGCTGTGCTGCACGTGCTCCTCACAAGCTGGGCATAGAGCAGAGGGCTGGTGACTGCTCCATGCAGTACAAATCTAGGAAACCTTCAGTCCCTGAAGGATGGAAATAAAGGGGGGGTGTGTGTCTTGATCTCTGAGACTAGGTATCAATGAAGCTAGGTGTCAGTGTGTAAGCACAACAGGTCTTTATCACATAGCAGAGTTCTGCCCATGGTGTGGGAACAGGAAAGCCTGTTATGGCAAGATGGAAAAGATTATTGTACTCTGAAAGAAAAGTAAATATAGAAAACAGGTGGGAAATGGAAATTGAAGAACAACCATTGCAGTTAATTGTTGCTGAACCCTATCATAGGCAAGAGCTATGTCCCTTGCCTGGGGAGCAGGCAATAATGCAACTGATAGTTAATCAGAGAAAAGCAGATGTCAAGTGAGACCTCAAGCTATTTTATGCCAAGCTTGCCTTTTAAGGTGCTGTTGGGAAGGAAAGCTTCAAAGGAGGTTGCAGTACTATCCTGTCAGTTGACGGGAAGGAGGGAGGAGGTTGGTTGCCTTGGTCTGCCTGTGCCCCATCTCCATTTCCAATCTGACAGTGTTTCATTTGACTCCTAATGCTGAGACCTGAGCAAATCATATCCTAAATCCACAAGTCATCCTGCCTCTTCTTGAGGGTGAACAGTGCAGAGGCACCCCCCCCCCCGCATTCTGCTCTCATAAGACCCCACCTAGAGTACTGCATTCAGCATAAGAAAGACATGGAACTGTTGGAGCGGGTCCAGAGGAGGGCCACAAAAATGATCCGAGGGCTGGAACACCTCTTCTATGAGGACAGGCTGAGAGAGTTGGGGTTGTTCAGCCTGGAGAAGAGCAGGCTGCAGGGAGACCTTATAGCGGCCTTCCAGTACTTGAAGGGGGCCTACAGGAAAGATGGGGATGGACGCTTTCTCAGGGAGTGTAGTGATAGGATGAGGAGGGTAACAATTTTAAACTGAAATAGGGTAAATTTAGATTACATATTAGGAAGAAATTCTTTACTGTGAGAGTGGTGAGATACTGGAACAGGTAGCCCAGAGAGGGTGGGGATGTCCCATCCCTGGAAACATTCAAAACCAGGTTGGATGGGGCTTTGAGCAACCTGATCACTGCCCATGGCAGGGGGGTTGGAACTAGATGACCTTTAAAGGTCCCTTCCAACCTAAACCATTCTGTAATTTACAGCTGCTTCGCAGGGCCTTGCTGTGTGTGTAGGGAGTGTGGCCTGCCTTTGTATGTGGTTAACTTTTCCCAAAAACAAGAACCTTAACAGCTCACCTTCCCAAAATTTGCCAAAGTTAAGGCAGCACCTTGATACCATGGGATCTAAAGACACCTCTTTGTCACCTGAGGGTGTAAGGTGTAAAGGACATACCTCTCTTGGTTTGGGGTTTTATTGTTTTGGTTTGGGTTTTTGTTGTTGTTTTTGGTTGTGTTTTTTTTTTTCACTAGGATGTTGACCTGGATTTCCTAGCTAAGATGACCAATGGCTTTTCGGGGGCTGACCTGACAGAAATTTGCCAGCGTGCCTGCAAACTGGCCATCCGTGAGTCCATCGAGAGTGAGATCAGGCGAGAACGTGAGAGGCAGACCAATCCTTCCGCCATGGTGAGTGGGACACTCTGAGCTTTCCCCACTCATTAGATGGGCAACTCACCTCTGCCCGTGGGTGAGGCAGGATGTGTTCTTCTTCATAATCCTTGGATGGGGATGAGTGGGCTCTCAGCACAGAGTGTGGAGCTGGAGCACTTTGTTCTCATCTTGTGGAAGGCAAGGCCCTCCTGGGGTGCCTCATTGTCAGTACTGCTCAGAAGGCCCCTGCTGCAGCCGTGACTCACAGTCTGCCACAGTTTCCTTCTCCAGCCTCTACTTTGGTGGGCATTGGAGCATCCTGGCCTAGAAGGATGCTGTGGGCAGCTGTCGGGCTGTGGCTTGGGCACGCAGCTCACCTGGGCCCTCTGTCCCACTTGCAGGAAGTGGAAGAGGATGACCCAGTTCCTGAGATACGCAGGGATCACTTTGAGGAGGCCATGCGCTTTGCTCGACGCTCTGTCAGTGACAACGACATCAGGAAATATGAGATGTTTGCACAGACTCTACAGCAGAGCCGTGGCTTTGGCAGCTTCAGGTAACAGTGGGGGAGTGGGGGGAGGGTAGCGTGATTCAGCTAGTCCCAGAACAGAGCAGCTTTCTGCTGGATTCTGGGTATAACAAATACCCTCTTCCATCACATTTTTTTTGAGTTTGTGCGGCAGTTTGCATAGGCAGGGAGTGCGGGCAGGGCGCAGTCCACTTCCTGGCTCTAAAGGGTAACTCTACTAGTGGTCATCGCTCCCTCAGGAGAGGCCCTAGCTATGGTTTCCACTTGCCTGAAAACCATTGCCAAAAGGAATGTGGTGACCCAGACAGAGCCCCCATGCAAACATGCAGCTGTCCAGGTCTCTGGCTGCAGGGAGTGCCTGAGCCTGGCACTCATACTGGAGGGCAGCAGAGACAGCAGCTGCTTGCAGTGTGACCAGGTGGATGATCTGCTCAGCCTGGTGGCAGAGCTGAAGGAGGAAGTGGAAAGGTTAAGGAGCATCAGGGAGAGCGAAAGGGAGATAGGTTGGTGGAGCCGTACCCTATCATCCCCGGGGACAAGGCAGCGGATGGAGGCTCCACAAGAAGCTCCACAAGAAGCAGAGGATCCCCTACCCTCTTGCCACATAGCAGAAGGAGGGAACCTAAGAGATGGGGGGAATGGAAACAGGTCCCTGCTTGAGGCAGCAGGCGAATCCCCTCCCGGCCTCCTTCACCTTCCCAGCTGCCCTTACACAACAGGTATGGGGCTCTGGAACTTGAGGGCCAGGCAAATGAGGATGTAGGTGAAGGTCCAACCGGAGGGTTGCCTAGGGAGAATCGGTCAGCCCCACGCATTATGACCGCCTCTGTTAAGAAGAAAAGGAGGGCAATTGTTGTAGGCGATTCCCTTCTGAGGGGGACAGAGGGCCCAATATGCCGACCAGACCCATCCCACAGGGCAGTGGGGCCCGGGTCAGAGATGTTACTAGGAAACTCCCTGGTCTGGTACGGCCCTCTGATTACTACCCGCTCTTGGTTGTGCAGGAGGGCAGTGATGAGGTTGCGGAGAGAAGTCCAAGAGCAATTAAAAGGGACTTCAGGGAGCTGGGGCAACTGGTCAAATGATCGGGAACGCAGGTAGTGTTTTCCTCAAACTCGTCAGTGGCAGGGAAGAATAATACTGAAAGGAACAGGAAAACTCATCTGATTAATACGTGGCTCAGCGGCTGGTGCCATTGGTGGAATTTTGGGTTTATTTGATCGTGGGGAGGTTTACATGGCACCAGGCCTGCTGGCATCAGATGACGTTCACCTGTCTCAAAGGGGGAAAAGGATTCTTGCACATGAGTTGGCAGGGCTCATCAAGAGGGCTTTAAACTAGGTTGCAGAGAGAAAATTAGGCAAGCAAAAGCCCAACTAGAACTCAACCTGGCCACTGTTGTAAGGGATAACAAAAAATGTTTTTAGAAATACATTAACAACAAAAAGAGAGCCAAGTTGAATCTCCATCCTCTATTAGACGCAGAGGGAAACATCACCACTGAGGATGAATAAAAGGCTGAGGTACTAAATGCCGCCTTTGCCTCAGTCTTTAATAGACAGACCAGTTATCCCCAGGGTATTCAGCCCCCTGACCTGGAAGGCAAGGACGGATTGGAGAACAAACCCCTCATATTTCAGGAGGAAGCAGTTTAGGGCCTGCTGCTCCACCTGGATGCTCACATGTCTATGGGACTGAATGGGATCCACCCTAGAGTACTGCGGGAGCTGGTGGAGGAGCTCGCCGAGCCACTATCCATTATTTATCAGCAGTCCTGGTTAACAGGGGAGGTCCCAGATAACTGGAGGCTTGCCGATGTGACGCCCATTTACAAATCGGGCTGGAAGGAGGATTCGGGGAACTACAGGCCTGTCAGCCTGACCTCAGTACCAGGGAAGATTATGGAGTGATACATCTTGAGTGCGCTCACCAGGCAAGTGCAGGGCAACCAGGGGATCAGGCCCAGCCAGCATGGCTTCATGAAAGGCAGGTCCTGCCTGGCCAACCTGATCTCCTTCTATGACCAGGTGACCTGCTTAGTGGATGAGGGAAAGGCTGTGGATGTTGTCTACCTGGACTTTAGCAAAGCCTTTGACACTGTCTCCCACAGCATCCTCCTAGAGAAGCTGGCAGCTCATGGCTTGGACAGGTGTACTCTTTGCTGGGTAAAAGGTGGCTGGCTGGCTGAGCCCAAAGAGTTGTGGTGAATAGAGTTAAATCCAGTTGGTGGCCAGTCAGGAGCGGGGTTCCCCAGGGCTCAGTGTTGGGGCCAGTCTTGTTTAATATCTTTATCAATGATCTTGATGAGGGGATTGAGTGCACCCTCAGTAAGCTTGTAGATGACACCAAGTTGGGTAGGAGTGTCACTCTGCTCATGGGTAGGAAGGCTCTGCAGAGGGACCTGGACAGGCTGGATCGACGGGCTGAGGCCAATTATGAGGTTTAACAAGGCCGAGTGCCAGGTCCTGCACTTGGGTCACAACAACCCCATCCAACACTACAGGCTTGGGGAAGAGCGGCTGGAAAGCTGCCCGGTGGAGGAGGACCTGGAGGTGCTGGTTGACAGCCAGCTGAACATGAGCCAGCAGTGTCCCCAGGTGGCCAAGGCGGCCAACAGGAGCAGGGAAGTGATCGTGCCCCTGTACTCAGCACTGGTGAGGCCACACCTTGAATACTGTGTTTATTTTTGGGCCCCTCACTACAAGGACACTGAGGTGCTGGAGCGTGTCCAGAGAAAGGCAACAAAGCTGGTGAAGGGTCTGGAGAGCAGGTCTTATGAGGAGAGGTTGAAGGATCTGGGATTCTTTAGTCTGGAGAAGAGGAGGCTGAGAGGAGACCTTATTGCTCTCTACAACTACCTGAAAGGAGGCTGTATTGAGGTGGGTGTTGGTCTCTTCTCCCAAGTAACTTGTGATAGGACAAGAGGAAATGGCCTCAACCTGCGTCAGGGGAGGTTTAGATTGGATATTAGGAAAAATTTCTTTACTGAAAGAGTGGTCAGGCATTGGAACAGGCTGCCCAGAGAGGTGGTGGAGTCACCATCCCTGGAGGTGTTCAAAAAACGTGTAGATGTGGCACTTCAGGGCATGGTTTAGGAGACATGGTGGTGTTGGGTTGACGATTCAACTTGATGATCTTGGAGGTCTTTTCCAATCTTTATGATTCTTCCATTTTCCCCAGCTTAGCATGTGGCAGGTGTAGGCTGTGCTGCAGGTCGGTTTTAGCTGCTCTTTTAGTGTTCCTGAAGTCCATCAACCCTTTTTTCCTTTAACACGAGCGACATCCAGCAGTCATAATAAGCCTTTTGCATGACCTGCCATAAGGCTTCATCCTGTTTCTCCTGCCTGTTTTACTTGGCACCAGGGTGTTGGTGTGGAGGGAGGGGATGGTTGCTGAGCTGTGAGGAGGCTTTTGAACAGCATCTCTTCTCTCCCCTTCTGCACCACTGCACACAGGTTCCCATCAGGTAACCAGGGTGGCGCTGGTCCGAGTCAAGGCACAGGAGGTGGCAGCGGGGGCAACGTGTACAGTGAAGACAATGATGATGACCTCTACGGTTAACTCGCTGTCCTATGTGGACCAAACTCCAAATCAGGCTGCATTTTACAGGGAAAAATTCAGTGTTCAGTGGACTCTCGGCTTCTTCGTTCCTCAGTCAGAACAGTGTAGCCACATGTCACACTTTGTACAGGGAATGTTTTCTGCAAACACAAATCCAGACCGGTGTTCAGTTGGGAGGCAGACAGTGAATTAATAAGGAGGGGAACTGACAATTTCTGGGAAATTTCTGTTCTAGTTTATGTGGCAGAATCAGCAGCTTTAGTAAAGAGTACAATGCTAGCCTGTATAAAAAATATCCCACAAAAATAATTAAAAAAAAATAATAAAAATCCCACAAAACTAGCCAGGTCCTGGTAATTCCTTTGTGTGGGACTGGTGCAGTGTAGCTTGTCCCATCTCTGTAAACTCCATGTCTCACATGCTATCTGAGCACTCCTCAGTCTGGCGCAGCTCATCTGTATGTGCGCTTCCCTGGTGCATTCGAGGTTGCTCTTCATTCTTGTGCCTCTTAGCCCAAGTTAATAGCAGAAATTGGTTTGGCAGTTTCTCTCCCCTGCCCTAGTTTGGTAGGAAGCATCAAGTAAGAGAGCATGGTAGCAGGTATCTCTTGCTTCTCCGATGCTGGCCCTGAGCTGTCAAGTCTCCTGCTGCTTTGGCTCCTCTGCAGCAAAGGACTTCTCCAGCAATCCCTGTTTTACCTGCCCTGCCTGAAGGCAGGCACAAGGGGGCTCTTGGGCTGTCTCTGGAGTTTGTGGTGCAGCGTAACCCTGCTATGATTAGGGAAGAGGGGAGCTTCCTCTTCTGATGCTGCAGCAGCACTGTTCATCAGGCTCTGTGGAGAGATTTCTCCCTTCCCCTGCAATGTTTCATACATTCCTTTGGGTTTCTGATGACAGGGTTGGCTCTCTGCTGCCAGCCTGCCTCTTGTTGTGCCTCATACTCAGTAGTCGGGTTCTGATCATGGTTCTTATCCTTCCTTTCCACTTACAGGTTGCCACCTTGCTCCTTGGTTTATTTTCCCTTCTCTGAACTGAAAAATGTGCTACTGCTGTACTTCAGTGTTTTATATGAGAAAAGACCTGGGTCTGGTCCCATCATGCACACAGGAGCAGTGTGGCAGCTTGGATACAGCCCAGCCCTGAACAAAAGGGGAGAGCCTGTTTGAGGCAGTAGCCATAGGACGCACAGAGTGGCCACGTGCTGTTGGCTTTTAGGGGGAGTGCAGGAACTGAGAATTTCTGCAAAGAGGCTTAAATGTAGATTGTGTGGCGGAAAGGTGCCCCAGGCCTTTGGAGCTGAGCCATGCTGGAGAGGGCAACCTCTCCTGCGGCAGGAGTTGTGCGGGGCCTGGACAGTGGGAGTTTCAGCCTCAAAGCCTGGCAGATTTAGGAGGGCTCCATCAACCTGGCTAGATTTAAGGGGAGAAAGGTGAGGCGAGTCTCATCTCAAAATGGCAGAAGGATGGGACTACCCATGAGAGGAGGGCTTGTGCATAGCAACAGGGAGAAAAACACTGAAATGGGGAACACTGCATTTAAATAGCACAACCTCCTGCTGTGGTAGGAGGCCATGTAAGCCCCTGGGGAGGGTGGGTAGCCCCTGCTCAGGTGCTCTGTCCTACTTCAGAGCCATCTGCCTGTCAGCACCACTTTTGCCCCATCCTTATGCCACCTCTGTTCTGTGCTGCAGAGAAAGTGGGGTTGAGGGTGGCCTGTCCCTCTTGTAGGCAGACTCCCAGGGGCCAGGAGAGCCAAGCAGGGAGGGCTGGCACTTCCCCTGCCTGACGCCAGCCCTTTCAGGGATAACTGGCACCTGGAAACTTTCACTCCAGGGCTGCTTCCCTGTCTGCACTTCTCCCTGCTGCTCTGTGCTCCTCCAAGCAGGGTGGCTTTGCTTTCATCGTGTCCTACCTGTTCATCAGTGCAATTCTGAGAGAGGCAGCTCTGGCCAGTGAGGGAACCAGGAACCAGCTGCTTTCAGCCACCCAGGAAGGTTCTGTACCCATACCAGGAGCTCTCTGAAACTCTGCCCAAAAGCCTTCCCCAGCTCTGGTAGTGGGTAGATTTCTTCCTCCCTGCCAGTTTGGGGCTGTGACCACTCAGCAAGCCCCCAGCAGATCCACCCTGGTGTCTGTGTGCTGTGGAGGCTGGGTCAAGCAGGGCATGGGATGGTAGGGGTGTGTGTGTCCCAGCTCCTAGCAGCCCAAAGCCTTCCCTGCCACCTCTCCTAATTGCAAATGCTAATTAAATCCATCATGAGGGCTGGAAACCCTCATCATTTTTTTCCCTGCCACCTCTGGGACATAGCTCCTGGTGGGGACAGCACCCACAGGAGTGCTGAGAGTATCTGCCCTGTGCTGGAGCTGTGTAAATCTGCTGGGGGGCTGAGGGTATCCCCCAAATCAGCACCTGCAGCAGCCAGGGAGCTTGGCTGGGTCTTCCCATCCCCACTGAACCTGCAGCCCCAGGAGAGCAGGCAGCCTCAGGAGAGCAGGCAGCACCAGGGACTGGGTTTGGCCCCAGCCTGTGCCCCTTTTCTAGAGGCCACCCCTGCAGCAGAGACCCCTGGTAGCTGCATGGGCAAGAGCCTTCCTGCGGCACACTCCCCTACCCAGCACCTTGCTGGGGGGACTGGGCAGCTCCAAAGGTGCTGTCAGCTGGGGCATACCCTGGATGGAGCAGGATTAGTGAGGTGGGCAGCTGAGGGAGCCCTTTCATCACTGCCATGGTCAGGATCTCTTTGTGCCCCCCTGGTGTTCCCCATATTGCTCCAGAGCCATGTCCCCCCTGCCCCAGCCTTTCAGCCAGGCCCCACAGAGGACTATGCACAGCCCAGCCATGGTGTGTGCAGGATGTGAGACCCCCCCTGCCCTGGCATTGGCAGCTGATCCCTGAGCCAAGAGATTGGGGCCCTGCAGCACCCCAAAACTCTCCAGGCTCAGCAGGGTGCTCCTGCCAGTAGAGGGCAGGCAGTGGCCACACCCAGCATGTCTATCCTATGGGCCATCTCTATGGGCATCCCTGCCCCATGGGCATCCCTTCCCCATGGGTGTTCCTGCTCCAAGGGCATCCCCTCCCTATGGGCATCCCTGGCAGCATTGTCAGCACCTGTGGTTGGGGGGGCTGTGCTGGCTCTGCCCCCCAGTCTGCCCAGCCCATTAGCTGCTCCCAGCCCTGTCTGCTGTGTGGGCTTCAGGGTTAGGTTTTTGTGGGGTGATCTCATGGGCCTGAGCTCTTGCCTAGCAGGGGGGCAGTGAGCCATGTCCTCCATTTGGGGTTTGGCAGCCTCTACCCATGCCCCTCCCAAGGCACAATGCCCATGGGTTTTGGCTCACCTCACCTGCCCTTGCAGCTGCTCCTGCTTGGCATCTTATGGACAAACATTTTTCCTGGTATCAGTGGGAATGTCCCTGGGTGCAATGTGTGCTGCTGCCTCTTGCCCAGCCCCAGGGTCCCTCCAAGAATAGCTGGGCACCAGTGTCTCTCCAGCCCCCTTGCGCAGCCTCTGCCAGCAAGGAGCCCACCTTCACTGTCCCATCCCTGGCTGCACTACCCCACTACTCACAGACCCTCCTCAGCCAGCCCCTGATCCTGCTGCCTGTCAGCCACGTCCTGGGAGCCCCAAGGGGATGCAGAGCCCCAATGGGGGTCCCCCGGTGCCAGTGGAGGTTGAGCCCCTTCCCTGACCCTGCTGCCTGCGCCCAGGCCAGGGCGAGCACAGCATCTTCTATCACAATACACCCCAAGGAGGTATATTTTTTTTAATACTGAGAAAACTGAGAAAAACAAAGCAGCTTGCATCTGCACGCTGACCTGTCTCCTCACTCCAGCAGTGTTCACCAGGTTTCTCTACATTGAATTCCACAGGGACCAGCAGAGGGAACCAGCAGCATACCCTCGCTGGTCAAACCGGGCAATAAATTAAGTAGTGCTTAACCTGTGTCCTTGCCCTGTGCCAGAGCCACAGCATTGGCTAGCCTCCCTGCTACATATGCTACAATATACAGCTGTGCACTTAGCCCCGACGGATGCCTCACACACACACACACACACACACACAACCCCGAAGGACCCCCTGTTTCAAGTCAGTGCTTCCTCTTTAGAAAAAAGGATTCCTGGCAGAGGTTTTCTCAGTAGTGCTGTAGTGGAAGAGGAGCCATACAATACAAAGCCAGGTCAAACATGCCTCCTACTCTGTAGGAGCCCTTCCTGGGGAAAAAGCTGGTATGAGGCAGAGTGGGCCAAGAAAGGTAAGAACTATAAAAATTATCCTGATGGAAATCCAAAGGTTTTTTAAAAATACGGCATTTAAAAACAAAGCCGGATTGCCTCATGCGCCTTTCAGCTCCACCCTAATGCCCAGAAATACCTCCTGAATGAATTGTCCCTGTAGAAATATACGTGTATGTCCTCCTCTTATTAAAATCCCAAAGATTGAATGCAAACACTAGTGAAAACCACAACTGCTCACGCTTGGTTCTGCTTTTGCACCCAGGCTTGTGGTACATATGTATGCAAGCATACACACACACGATGCACCACTCCAGGAACCCCAAAACAGGCAGAGAAAAACCCTTATGGAGTTTATCTAGTTTATCTAAAAAGCGCTCTCTCGATATGTGTGTAGATATATATATTAAATTAAAAAAAAGCAGCAATGCAAACTCAACACATTTGAACAAGAAAGCTCCACACTGGGCTTTTCCCCCCTCCTCCTGCTGGCTGGGCCTCTGCAGGCAGCAGGTGCAGGCAGGTGCTGCCCAGCTGCCCACTAGCACCAGGGACAGCCCCAGCTCTGGGCAGGGGCAGGAGGCTGGATGGGACTGTCCTCAAGTGCTCTGCACTCCATCGTTTGGCACAGCTGAGGCTTGGTTGTAAGCTTGGCACTGGAGAGCAGACCATGGTTGGACTAGGTTCCATGGTCCCAGGTTAGAAACAGTCTGGCTCCAGGGGGGCCACTGTGGACAGGAGCAATCCCCCTGCCTTACATGCGTGGGACAGTCTCCTCGGCACCACAGTACAGCTGGGACCCCCAAACAGCAGCAAGTATTAAAGAGGGGAAGATAAAACTAACAGTGGGGATGTGAGATCCTGCAGAGTCCTATTTACACTGCACTGAACCCCAACAAGTCCAGCCTCTCATGGGAAAAGTGGCCTGAAAAGCAGGTGATATAAAAATCCAGAACATGATGCCCCTCCTCAGGCAAAGGGCCCATGCCACTTGCTTGTGCAAGGCAGAAGAGCTGGACCCCTGGGGGAAAAAATAAAAAGTTTGGCAGCCAGGACAGCTGTGATGGGCAGGGCAGGAGCCTCCTCGCTGCCAGAGTAGAAAATGAGCCAAGAAGGATGGGTGGGGGGTGAGTTGGAGGGGAATTTTGGGAAAGTGGGGTGTGGGGTGTGGGGTTTGCATTTGAAAGTGCTCTAGCACCTCTGCTTCGTGCAGGCCAGATGCATGTGTGTTTGCAGTATTGCTGCTTGGAGGACAGTCCCCAGTCTCTAGGAGCATGGGAGGTGCTGCTTGAGGATCTGTCTCGTCTGGGGAGCTATTCTGTCTGGGAAGTGGATTTTGACCTCCACGATCAAGTGTCTTCGCTGGCTGGAGGCCTTGTGGAAGGGCAGCCCCTCCCCATGTAGTCTCTTCACTGTCCCTGGCTTGATGATGTCGTTGCAGGGCAGTGGGATCACCCGCCCATCGATGGTGGGAATGTTCATGGTGCAGCCACATAAGGCCCATGGGGAGAAGGGGAAGGGGCATGCTGTCAGAGGGGGCTGCCACCCAAAAGCATCCCCACCAGCCGCACCTTGTCCCCCCCACCGGCTGCTCCCCAGGTTAAACTGCCTGGCTCTGGATGATGCCCATGAGCAGCGCGGTTGATGCTCACCGGTGCAAGACCAGGTCTGTACTGGTGCAAGACCAGGTCTGTACTGGTGTCAGCCAAATTGGGCTGCAGGAGCCATGCAGGAGAGGGCTGCCTCAGGAGAGGATTGCCCCAGCGTCATGGGGGGGAAGGACCCCCTTCCCCATCTCCTGGGCTCGCCAAGAGGCACCACCAGCAAGCACCCAGCTACTCGCAGCAACAGGGCAGGCTAAATTTAGCCCCACCCCTTCCCCGGCCTCACTGCCCAACCTTGGGCAGCCAAAAATCCAGCTGAGATCATCGGATGCCGCTGCAGTTCATCAGCTGCCACCCTCCGGAGCCCAGCAGCTCTGCCCGGTGCTGGAGGTTATATATAGCACAGCCCGCATCCTGTGTTCCCCTCCAAACA
Source organism: Phalacrocorax carbo (assembly GCF_963921805.1). NCBI lineage: Eukaryota > Metazoa > Chordata > Aves > Suliformes > Phalacrocoracidae > Phalacrocorax > Phalacrocorax carbo. The sequence continues at coordinate 223,996 of NW_026990243.1, forward strand.
GCCCCCAAAAGGTTATGCCGGCACAGGATAGTGGTGCAGCTGCAGCACAGCACCGAGCTTTCCTGGAAGCCAATGTCCCAGAGGGGCTGGTCCCCATCACTGGACCCCGTTGCAAAGCCAAGAGCTGGTTTCATAGGTGCCACCCCATTGTACCCAAGTCCCCAGCAGCAGCAGGCCTGCATTGGTGAGTCACATGACGTGGGAATGCAGCAAGAAAATCCTTGTGGCCTTAAATAACATAGACAGCTGTGGTGTACACATGGGCAGAATCGTCTCTAGGCTTTCGGCAAGGGAGAAAGGCTGAGGGAGAGAACTGCGAAGTGATGCTTCAGGTGGGAGGGTGTTTGCCAGGGGTACAGCCTCAAGCTTCCCAGGCAGGGGGCTGGCACAGACTTGTCCCTGCCCAGCACACAAAGCGCTCAGCCCTCCAAGCTGGGTCCTGGGGGTCCCAACCTTCCTGTTTTCCTCCCCCACCAAACACCCTGCAAAGGAAGGGGAGGAGGATACTTTTTCTGGGATAGATGGGGGGATGTCCTGCATCCCTCTCCTCAGAAAAAGCCTCTGGTGGCAGAGCAGCAACAGGAGAAACATCTCTTCTTATGATGGCTGCTGGCTTGGGGCCAATTGGTTGCGGCTTCTGCAGCTGAGCCAGGGCTTTGCACCAGAGCGATCGCAGAGGGACCATGCCAGAGCCAGCTCTTGGGCTCTGGTGAGCAGAGAACAGGATTGCTGGGGCCATCTTCTTGCACAGCTCTGCACAGGGTCTCCTCCTGGTAAGAGCTTTTCTTGCTGCAAGAGGATGCCCATTGCCAGCTCAGTTACAAGCAGCAAGTGCTTGGCTGGATCTCCAGCAGGTTGGGGGGGCAAGTGAAGGATCATCTCCCCACATCACTGCATTTCTGCCCTGCGCTTGCCCAAGGATGCTGGAGCCCTCCTGCTTGTTTGTGCCCACCATCATGTGCCATGGAGGGCTGCACAGGTCCATGTGTGCCAGGGAAAGGACATCTCCAGCCATAAAATGGGAAGGAGAGCGGGAACTCCCTATGGGAGCACATGGATGGGACAAACAGGGGGATGCAAGCAGGAGCGGGCAGTAACAGCGAAGGCAGATGGGATCTTAATGTTTCCTTCCTAAAGCCAAGATGCAAGAACCAGAGGCTCCTCTGCTGTATGTTCCTGTTTTTCATTCTTCTTGCCCAACTTCATTGGCATTTGGGGAACTGGTTGCTGAAGTAACAGCAGTAACTGCAGGAGCTGCCCTGCATCCTAGAAAGAGGCTCAGTTTATCCCTAGGTATTAAATCACCATGGGTTTGATAGCTGAGCTCTGCACTGTGCTGAGAGATGAGCTTTATCTAGGTCAGTGGCAGGTCCTCCTCCGCTTGCAGCAAAGCCAGGAGAGGGGGAAATGTCACCACCAGTTGCATCTCAGCCAGGCGCTGACACATGGATGCTTTGAGGAAGGTGATGCTAGGTAAAGGATGCAAAATTGAAGGCTGCTAAGGGCAGGTATTAGGCAGGCAGCTGGGCAGGCTGCCGGGCCCGGGCAGCCAGGAGGAGGATGCTCTCCTGACTGCCCCCAGCCCAAGCCCCAGGCGTGTTGCTCCCCATGGCAGCAGGATTCTGGCAAGGGGTCTCCAGCATGTCCATGAGTCAGGTCACAGCACCCATCACCTGCCAGCTCTGCCTGCCTGTACTGTGCTGTGCTGCTCTTGTGGCAGCAGCAAAGACTAAAGCTCAGGCTAAAAAAAGACAGACTCACAAGGAGGAAGGGTGCAAGGAGAGCCCCCAAGGCTATGGCCATAGGCTCAGATGATGAAGAGGTTGTACGGAGGCACTCCGTCATGTACCAAGATGATGGCATATGGAGTCGGGGAGCTCCCAGCATCTGCTCGTGCTTCGGAGCACTTAAGCTACTTCTCATGGAAGATAAAAGCAGCAAAGTATCACCCTGCCCTGGCAAGCAGCATGCTGGCCATGGCAGCCAGGCCAGCAGCTCCCTGAGGATGCCCAGTACGTTGGGTTTGTGGTGAGGGAGGACAGAGACCAGACAGTCCAGCTCAAAGAGATGAGGAACTTGCCTGGACCAGCAATTTCCACCAGTCTCTCTTTGTGACTTCATCATGCAAACCAAATGCCAGCATGCACGCCTTGCTCACAGGCAGCTGGATGGAGATCACAGGCACCCTGTGGATGTGGGGCAGCTGGGGAACTGCTCAGCATGGCAGAGCCAGGGCTTCCTTGGGCCCAGCACCAGCACTTTTGGTGCAGTAGCACACAGGGCCAGAGCAGGCTTCTCTGCTTGCTGCTCAAAGGGCAACTCCAGGCAAGAGTCCCTCCAGCCTGAGCAGTGCATGAGCCTGGGCTAACATGGTCTGGACATCAGGACAGCCAGCTTGGGGTTAATTTTACAGATGGGGGAATGCACAGAAGGAAATATCTGAGATATGGCATGCACAATTCCATAAATAAGGCAGCCTTTCCTGCATATTTCTGGAGTGGCCAGGGGATCCAGCCACCGCAGGCATAAACCTTTGCACTGCACTGTGAAGGAAGTTCAACTCCTGAGTCTGCAGGTTAACCTGAGATGCATTTGCTCCAGGAGCACCCAAATCTGCCTGACCCACATTGGCTGCCCCTTGCCCCCAGTACACCTGGTCACAGCCCCAGCTGGGACACAGAGCCATTGCAAAGCTCTCCTGACTCACTGGCACACTAATGAGCTCATGTTTCCCTACCCTAGGTCTGGCCTGTTGAGCTTATTTCTATTAAATGCATTTGAGAGCATAAATCTGTCTTCAGGGGGAAAAAAAATCAGCCATTAAGAAGACAGACAGCGTCTACAGTCTGAAAGGAACAGTAAAGGGCAGCTGCCAAAAACATCAATGTTAAATGCAGCTGCCAGCTGGGATTTATTAAAAAGTAGTTATACAGCAGTGGTGGTGAAATGGCACATCTTGTACTTGGGTAATGTCCCCTTCCTCTCCCACCTTCATGCAGCTTGCTGGCTCTGATGCATTCAGCCCGGCTGTGACCGCCATGACTGACAGCCTGGATGTGTTGGGTTTTGCTCACTGCCTGAATATTTCATTTATTTGGTTCTTTATCTAGGGAAGCCAGAACCAAAGAAAACAGCTGGTTTTGGCTAAAGCATTGCTCAGCGAGGGCAAGGTACCACCTTTCTCCACATGACCCTGCTCTCTGTCCATGGGGAGAGGTACCCAGTGTGGCAATTCATGACACGGATTCCATATTCATGCACAAGCAAAACCAAAGTCGTTTATTCACAAAAGATCAGCCATAATATAGTCTTCCTCCTGAGCTAGTATTTTCCCCTTCTCTCCACCTCTGAATGTGTTCTATCGCACTAGCTCCACATATGGTATAAACATAGATAAGCGCACTCTCCTGCTTCGGTGCTCCAGCTGTGCCCCTGACCTTCTGTCCCGCATATCAAGGCCTCAGTTCTGTGTTTTTGTGGGTTGTTTTTCTATCCCATGGCTTGCATGCAACAAGGGCGATGAGATCTCCGGTGCTGTCACGGGAGGCCACATTCACTTGTTCCACAATTCCCCCTTCTTTTTCAGCTATCAATATGGTTTTCAGAGATTTATCTACTAAACATTGTAAGCATTGTAATAAGCATGGGATACAGATAACAATATGCAAAAACATTCCAGTGCAAAAGATTACATACTTCACAAGGATTTTTACCCATCCACCCAGGCAGAACTTACTAACGAGCTGATCAAGCCAACTCCAATCATTTGCAGTTTCTGCAGGTTTTGTTCTAGCAGCTGAATACTTTTGTGAATAGGTTCAGAATGAAAGAGTCTTGACTTATGGCTTTCACCAGTGTTATCCAAACATTATTAGATGATGGCAGCTTGGGTAACCCTGGCCAAGAACATACCCCGTTACATGAACAGATTATAATACAATCAACAAACAGAGCATCTTCATTTTCCTTCAGCAGGGTTTGGTTGTTCCGATGCGGAATTTTCTGTTGAGGGTTGATACCAATATGGCTGAACACAACGGGCTGGGATCCAGCGAGGTCCTGACCCTGTGGAGACACAAGCATAACCTCTCCCCCATGTTATTAGGGGGAAGGGACCCTCCATTATCCCAGATTCTAAATTTCATACAAGGACCTATGCCTTTCCTTCAATGCTCTGCCGGTCTGTTTGCAGAGAGAGATAGTGTCGGCTAATGGGGGGACTTGTATCGGAAAAATTCAAAAAGTTAAGGACATACAGTGCTTTTGCTAAACACTCTTGTGGAGTTAAGGTTCCAGCTCCCCCGCTTTGTTGTAACAACATGCGTTTTAAGGTGTTATGTGCTCATTCAATGATGGCTTGCCCTGTGGGGGAGTGAGGAATACCTGTGATGTGTTTCACCCCCCAGTCTTGAAAAAAGGTTAGTAGACGATGTGAGATATAGGCTGCGCCATTATCGGTCTTAATTATACGCGGGATACCTAAGGATGCAAAGGCACAGGTAAAGTGTTTGATTACGTCTCAGGCTCTTTCTCCGGCATGACAAGAAGCGAAAATTGCTCCCAAGAAGGTATCAACAGAAACGTGAATATATTTCAAGCGACCAAATGTTGGAAAATGAGTAACATCTGTTTGCCATAATTCTAAGGAAGTCAGTCCCCTAGGATTAACGCCTGTGCATGATGTTGTGCTAAAGAAGTGTTGACAGTCTGGACAAGCACTAATAATGTCACAGGCTTGTACAGATGTCAAAGAAAACATTTTTTGTAACACTTTTGCATTTTGGTGAAAAAACGCATGGGAAATCCAGGCTTGTTCCATCATATTGGGGAGTACTTGAACAGGCATGGTCAGAGCATCTGCTCACCGGTTGCCTTCAACCAAAGGGCCGGGGAGAGTCGTATGCACTCTAATATGCATAGTAAAATAAGGTTCTTTTCTGTCATTCAAAAGACGGGACAGCTGGAATAGATAGTGGAATAATAGCGGATGAGAAACATCCCGCAAACATGCATTTTCTAAATGAGACACTAGCCCAGCTACATAAGCTGAGTCTGTTACAATATTGACTGGTTCTTGCCAAAGTTGAAAAGCTTGGACTACTACAGCAAGTTCCACAATTTGTGGAGAACCATCAGCATGGCTGATATCTGACAACCAAGTTTGAGTACATGGATCTTTCCACACAATAACTGCCCGGCCGGTTCGACCTGATCCATCAGTAAATACGGTGAGGGCTGATAGAGGTATGTGGCTTCTGTTTGGGGTTTCATATAATATAAAGTCATGTTGGATCAACTTGTGGCTCAGGTTATGATTATCTAGCTGACCAGGAAAGTCTACTAAAGCTGTTTGAAAGTCTAGAGAAGTTTGCATCAAATACTGTAACATATGTGACGACACTGGTACAATGATTCTGGCAATATCTTGTCCTGCTAATACTCTGAGTCGTTGTCGTCCTTTCATAATTAGCAGGGCAAAGCTTTCAGGACGCGTCACGACGGTCTTATGTAACTGATTAGCAAGAAATATCCATTCGATTATCACTAAGGGGTCATTGCGTGTTGCATCCCACTGATAAAGCAGCGCATATGGCTGGGTAGATGGATTCAAGATGACTAGTTGAAAGGGTAGTTCAGGACAGACACGATCTGCTTGACGCGAAATAGCATCAGAAACCTTTGTAAGTGCCACCGTTGCTTCAGGGGTTAAAACGCGAGGTGATAAAAGCTCAGGGCTGCCTTTCATTAGAGAAAATAAAGGGCTTAATTCATGATTCGTAATACCTAACAGAGGTCGAACCCAATTAATAGCACCTAAGAGTTTTTGTAAATCATGAAGTGTCTTGACATTAGTTTGGATTTTTACATGTTGTGGCCTGATTTTTTGTTCTGTTATTCTCCACCCTACATACTGCCATGGTCTCACCTGTTGAATCTTCTCTGGTGCAATTTGCAGACCGGCCTGCTTTATTTGGTGGGATGCAAACGCTAAGGTCATTTGCATATATTCATCAGATTCTGTGGCTATAAGGATATCATCCATATAGTGATAGATAAGTGCTTCAGCAAATTGTTCACGTACTGGGGACAGGGCTTTCGCTACAAACCATTGACATATCGTAGGGCTATTTTTCATGCCTTGTGGCAACACTACCCAATGATAGTATTTGTGGGGCTCACTAATATTAATGGAAGGGACTGAAAACACAAATTTAGGGGCATTGTTAGGATGCAAAGGAATTGTAAAGAAACAGTCTTTTAAATCAATAATAGTAACATGCCAATTGCGGGGGATCATGGCAGGTGACGGCATGCCTGGTTGTAGCACACCCATATCCTCCATTACAGCATTAATTTTCCTTAGGTCATGTAAGAGACGCCATTTACCACTTTTCTTCTGAATTACAAACACAGGTGAATTCCATGGACTAGTGGCAGGTACTATGTGTCCTGCATGTAATTAGTCGTCAACTAATTTGTGTAAATGGCACAATTTGACAACAGGCAGGGGCCACTGTTCCACCCGTACCAGAGTTTGTGTTGTCCATGTAAATTCTAAGGTGGCATGCGCCGCAGTGGCCCTCAGGATAAATTTGACCCAATTTGCGCTCCCCACTGACACATACAGTCCCGTACCCATAATGTAGTTGGTGTTGCTAATACAAACGGGCGCACCGACGCTACATGTTTGTCAGGCCCTTTGATTAATATCATGTTTTTACTCTGCAAAGGTAAAGCATTCCCGCCAATTCCAGTTAAAGCTTCCCCAAGTTGCACCAGAGGCCGGCCTTTGGGCCACAGTTCTTTAGAGATGACGGTGACATCAGCACCAGTGTCTGTAGGGGAATAGACAGGGATCGGCGACCGGAAGATTACGGGATGTGACGGAAAGATAGACTCCTCCCCATAGGAGTGGCAGGAACAGGAACCGCAAGAGCTATATAAGCGTGTGACGCAGCTAAATAGACGGACATTTTGTATCCATCATATTGGTGTCTGTGCATCACTGTCCCCAGGGTGGGTAGAGCCCTGTGTCCCGGAGGTATGCGGCCCAAGATAAGTTCTCCCGTAGAAGCGTACAGCTACAAGTGTCAATAATACTGGCTAATTGTATAGATTTCTTGTCTTTCGTCGTCAGGGTACAGTGCAGCATGGGGCACGTGGCACTCACTGTTTGGGCCCACAAAATATGCGGGGCTCCTGTTGATCCAAAGCCTTGACACCCTCGTACTGTGTTAGTGGTTTGTGGGGGATGGGCATTAAAGTAGACTGACTGGGCTATTCGTGAGCCTTGCACAATAGTGCAGGGTGGGGTGGGAGTCCAGGCCATAATTTTGATTTCACCAGAGTAATCTGAATCAATAACGCCAGGTAAAACAAATAGCCCTTGCAGGGTTGTAGACAATCATGGGGCACCAGGGTAAGAGATTTCATGATTGACCCTAACATGTTCCTTGAATATGGGGATCCCAGTCCATATTCCATCACTCCTCATCGCATTTCCTTAATAATGGAAAAGTTAAGTCCTTCCCATCTCGGTTGTTGGTTGGGTTCATAGATGACAGGGGCTACAATCTTTGCAGCCAGATCATGATCCCCAGCAGCTAATGTCTCTTTATGGATCGCATGCCATTGATCATGTGGGTCAGGGGGGTACAAATCAGGTTCTTTCTCTGGGTCAATGGGTCCAGGATCAAACGGGTAATCAGGGTCATCATCACTGTTTGAGAACCCTAGGCAAACTTGAGTCTTACATTGGGTATCTTTCCTTTTTTCTGGGACCTTGGATTTAGCTGGCATTGGGGGGCAGTGGGTAGAGCGTCGGACTCACACTCTCCGGCATCTCGGTAACTAGCTTCCTGCTTGCGCATAAGCTATAATATTTGTCTCCAGGGAGTTAAGAGATCCACTGCAGTTTTATCTGACCTTGTTGCTCTATCCCACAATTTAACTCCTGCTTCGTCCCAAGTTTCAGAGTTAAAAATGTTAACTGCATCGACCCCCTCACAGTTTATCGATACCCACTTCAAAATTCTCTTTAATGACTGTGGGTCGATATCAGCCTTGTGCTTTTGTAGGAATCCTTCCATTAGGCTCAGTACTGACTTTGGCCAATATATTACTCCCCATAGTTCCCCACAGCACACCTCAGTCGATGAGGGATTCCAGCCGGCTCCTGCTTCCTTTCAGCAGCACTTCAGTCCTGTGGGGCTCGCCACCGGTTCACCTTCTTAGGTCGATTCGTCACTCCTCACACAGGGCACCATTTGTGGCGATTCATGACACGGACTCCATATTCATGCACAAGCAAAGCCAAAGTCGTTTATTCACAAAAGATCAGCCTTAATATAGTCTGCCTCCTGAGCTAGTATTTTTCCCTTCTCTCCACCTCTGGATGTGTTCTATCACACTAGCTCCACATATGGTATAAACATAGATAAGCGCGCTCTCCTGCTTCGGTGCTCCAGCTGTGCCCCTGACCTTCTGTCCCGCATATCAAGGCCTCAGTTCTGTGTTTCTGTGGGTTGTTTTTCTATCCCACAGCTTGCATCCAATAAGGGTGATGAGATCTCTGGTGCTGTCACAGGAGGCCACATTCACTTACTCCACACCCAGCACTATCCTGGACATTACCTAAGCCACAGCAGGCTCGTCTACGAGAACAAGCAGGGACCAGACTCATGCCAGCAAACTTGGGTTTTCCCTTGTTCCTACAGAGGATCTGGGCTCTCTTCCACATGTGAATACACTAAAATGGAAGGACAAGACATGGGGAAGGGAGAAAATGGGTAAATATCACCTGTATTGGCCCAAGAATCAAGGTGTGTTCAGCAGGGACTGCAGCACCCATGTCTTACACCTGGCACAGCGGTTGAGCGTCTCCAAAACCAAGTACGAGTTGGCCTCTACAGCTCCTTTCTGCAGAGTTCTTTGCTCATGTCTCTCATGACCTACCTTGTCCTTCCTCATCAGCACAGGGCAAGGACTGACTCCCTTCTTGGCTCCACATGCCATGACCCAGTGCCACCTCCCACCCCACGGGATTTCCTGCCGATACCCACCTCTTTAAGACTGATGTTTGTGGTGTAGACCACGTTTGTCCTGTCCCTCTTGAAGTGTGAGTGAGGCTTGTCCTTGAGGATGAAGATGATGTCAGAAGGGATGTTGTCTGGGGTGGCATCCCCTTCTTTGGGGAACGTGATTTTGGTTCCCTCCTTCCAACCCCGTTTTATGACAATGTTTAGGATCTTATCCTCAGTCTGCATGGTTCTGTCATCAGCGTTGAGCCTTCTGCGGATGATCATCATCCTCTTGGTGGAGCTGTGGTAGATCTCTTTCAGGGACACCTTGAGGTCATGGATGATGGGTGGGTCTTGGACCTTTCTCCGCATGTGCAGGGACTCCTGGTGCCACTGATAAACCCCGTTAATGCCATTGAAGCCAAACCGGCCAAAGGCACTGAAAGGGTCATCATTTTCATCGATATCCATATCTTCCTGGTCAAAGCCATTGAACACCTGGGAGCGGCTGCTAGCGAAGAAGATATCAAAAGGGTTGGAGTCTCCAAAGAAGGATGTGAAGGTGGCATGGGGGTCTCCGTGGAAGGTGTAGTGGAAAGTGTTCCCTGAGCCACCTGAAGAGCCACCTCCAGTTTTGAGACCTGGAAGAGAAGGGGGAAGATGAGACATTAATGCTCCCTGTGGACAGATGCCGTGCTGGGACCATACTTTCCACACAGGAGCAAGGTCTCTGCTGGCTCCAGGCAGCCCTTCCAGCAGCTCCTGGGGGTGCAGGTCACCCCCTCCAGCCCAGCCACCTGAAGAGACTGTGGGCCAGGAAGGCACCACCTCAAACCATGGCACACAGTCCTGCCCCTACACCCAGCAAGCTCAAAAGCTGTTCAGGATTTGTCCCTGCTACCCTGACTGAGCACTTGTTTTGTTCTCTCTACCCAATTAATGGCCTTTTCATTTAAAACATTTCCTGACCAGCCCATCTCCATTTTTCCCCATGGGCAGGCACCCTTCTGCCCAAATAGCTGTCTTTTGGGCTGCACTGATGGCTGTGGTCCAGGAGCATCACGTCCAGCATGTGAGAAAAGTTTTTTGAGCTCAGCAAGTGACCATGACTTTTTGTGGCAGAGCAGGTGTAGGTCAGCAGACCTCCATGTCAGCACGCAGCGGGAGGGATACAGCTCTCTGTTTACAGAATGTATAAAATGTCAGGTAAGTTCAAGGTTTGGCTCTTTTGGCAACCATTCCTGTGGGAAACTCCCCTGACAGACCTCAGGCAGAGCCTTATAGCACTGCAACCCCCTCCCTCCAAGTCACAGGCAGCCAAGGCACATGACAATTGGCTTCCAAAGAGGTCACACATGCTCTGCAAGGCTATTTTTGACTATAAGGGCCTGGGAAGGGTTAAGGACTCAAGAACTATTTTCAGGGCACTCCGGTGACTGTGAAGGACTATTTCTGATGGGCTGTCCCTCATGCCAGCCCCTCACAGTGGGAGATAGAAGGGGGACAAGCACAAAGCGGGCAAGTTTGGGGATCTTTTCTGATCGATTAAGTTTCTGTCCTGGGGTGGGGGCCCTTTCACTTCACCTCACCCACCCCAGCATGTGGGACCAAGAAGCCCCTTGAAATGCCAATCCCCAGACCATATTGCTCAAAAAAAAAGGCACCTGATGGGAAACAAAAGGTGTGTGGGGCCATGGACCATGACTGGTCTGGAAGTCACTGCCTGGGAGGTGGATGGCAGTCCCTGTCCCATGACAGGTCTGACCAGCTCAGTGGCATCTCTGTCCTCCTCTCTCCAACCACAAAACCTTTTCATGTCTTTCATCTCATTTCTGCCCTGGCTTTCTGCGTGTGACCAGCGCCAGTTCCCCAAAACGCCGATGGAGTTTGGTTTTGCCAGTACTCCCCATCCCGCTGTAAGGAGGGGGCTGCTCTTCCCTCTCTCCTTAACTCGCTCTTATTTTAGCTGTCTCTGGTGATGGGAATTTTGCCCAGCGAGCCCCTGTCACTAACAGACTGTACAGCCAGGAGGTTTTACCTTTAACCCTGTGATGGCAGCCCAAGCAGGGTCTAATTTCAGTGGCACATCCAGGGAAAGGCTCGTTTCTTACTTGAGACAACTTCTCATTTTACACCACAGCAAATCACATGGCTCGGGTGCATCCATCATAGCCCTGACATAACTAATGAGTCGAGAATTAACACACCACTAGTTAATTCTGCTGGTGGCTCATTAGGGGTGCACTTGCCCGCTGGCCCCACGAGAAGGGCTGTGTCTTCCACCCAGCAGCCTGTTCCTGCCAGACCTCCTGCTCTTCTAAGCACCCAAGCCCTGGGCTGATTAACGCAGATGCTATTCGGCACTCTCCTCGAATGGGGTTGCACTTTTCCATCTTAGACTAATAAGGCCACCTGCAGTGGAGTAGCGCTCCTCCTCTGTGCCAACCCCCAGACAACAGCAGCTGCTTGGTTTCAAAACAAGGACCTATTATTTAAATTGGGAAAAGCTTTGAATCCTGTAGGTCAGCCTGCACCAAGAAGGACAGCGGTACCGGCACCCAAATATGGGGGGAAATGCAGGCAAAAGCAATACTTCTCCACTGGGAAATTTAGGTTAATTAAAAGATTGCTAATGAATTACCCCAGGTATGATTCAGGAGGTGAGCTCCTTCCACTCCCATCACCTCAGCCAGCTGCCAGGCTTTGGGGCAGAGGGCAGGGAGAGCCCAGCCATCCTGGGAAGCAGGGTGGCGGGTTGGAAAAATGGAGCAGCCCAGGGAGAAGCGGGTTGAGAGGCAATTTCTGGCACTGGCAGAGCCTTTGATCTCCCTGATTCTGTGGCTATCAGCCCCATTTTGGAGGAAGGCATGAATCACGAGGACAGCTCCAGCTGCGCCGAGGGTGTGAAAACACTCCCTCACCTATAAAAGCCTATTTGGACCAAGCACCCCTACCTTCAAGCAGCAGCGCTCATCCCCTTACCTTCCTCCCCATACTGGTCATAAATGGCTTGTTTCTTGGGGTCACTCAGGACATCATAAGCCTCTGCGATCTCCTTGATCTTCTCCTCAGCGTTGGGGTCTTTAATCTTTTCGAGGTGATACTTCAGGTCCATTTTCTGGTAGGCTTTCTTGATTTCATCCTCATCAGCACCAGACTGGATGCCCAAAATCTTGTAATAGTTCTTCCCCATGACGGCAACACTGCTGGGAGCCAAATACTTATTCCTGAAAGCAGAAAGACAGCTCTTCGTGAGGTGACTATCACACTCAGGCAGCTGGGGATTGGACACACTTATCACAGATCTGCCGCTCCCTGCGTCCCACCAGCCAACAGCTCCAGAGCTGGCTCAAGTCCACGCTTTCTGCCAGAGGTCAGTGCCCCGGTGCCAGGACATGCCCTGGCTCCAGTTTTACCTCCCCAAGCCCCACAGTGGGGATGGGGAGACGCATCTTTGAGGCTGACAGGGAGAGGAAGAGCCCAAGCCAGGGCATGACTTTATTATACAGACCATGCCACTGCTAACATCAGGCAAGGACTGCGTTCCTGTCCTGTCTCCCCTCACCAAGCCAGGAGGGCTGAGCTGTGTCTAAATGTAGCCATCGTCCTGTCCCGTGTGTCCCTCCTCCCGGCTCTCTCCCAGCCTGGGACCTGGGACTCAAGGTAGAGTGATGACAGCAGGTTTCTGGAGGCTGAAAGCAGCAGCAGGGACCATGCTGCCACCTTCACCTTACAGGAACTTCAAACATTTTGTTCGTGAAAGCAATTGGCATTCAGCTGGAGATAAGCACCTCTGGCATGTCAGAGCCATAATTTGTATTTAGCAAAGAGAGAATGAAGCTGTTAGACAGAAACATCTTGTGATGGTGGGAGGCTTTTTTTTTGTTTGTTTGCTTTGTGTAGCTGTACGCTTCTACGGGAGAACTTATCTTGGGCCGCATACCTCCGGGACACAGGGCTCTACCCACCCTGGGGACAGTGATGCACAGACATCAATATGATGGATGCAAAATGTCCGTCTATTTAGCTGCGTCACACGCTTATATAGCTCTTGCGGTTCCTGTTCCTGCCACTCCTATGGGGAGGAGTCTATGTTTCCGTCACATCCCGTAATCTTCCGGTCGCCGATCCCTGTCTATTCCCCTACATCTCCCCCTCCCCATGCTACTAAAATTCTACAAAGCTACTTGCGTAAGCGGATACATATTGCGGTCAGGTCGATATTCATGTAACGCTCGCAGGCGCTCTTTGATTTGTCTTATAACACAGCATAACAATGGTAGCCCACAAGTAACCATGATTACTACACACAACAAGATCCCCCCAATTATTACTATCCAGTTCCAGTTTATATCTCTCTTTTGCCGCCCTTTCCAGTGTCGCTCTCGTTGCAATACTGCTTGTGATCTTGTCAAGGAGCTCATTTCTTTTCCCAATGGTACGGCTAGCATGAGGATCCATGTCAGCAGACCCTGCAAAGAGACAACTCAGAAAGGGATTATTCATTGTACATCCTTGCACAGTTCTGCTTTCACACACTTTGCAGGCACCCATTCTATGCGCCCCTCATTCTCAACCGCGGCGTAGCCCCTCCCCAGGCATCTCAGTTTCCATCCTCTCTCCCATTGCTCACTGCCTGGGAACCTTACTCGTACCTGCGGATAGCGGTTGCCTGCTTGAGCTTTGCCAAAGCGCTTCTCCACTGCTGTAACTTGCTCCTGCCCGCGTATAAAATGATTAAGCGAATATAATGCACGCATTAAAATAGTTTGCTGAGCTGCTATGGGTATAGTTCCCTTATACCCCTCCCCCTCCCCAAGCTGTATTATTTTTGCTTTCAAGGTGCGATGAGCGCGTTCTACTATTGCCTGCCCTGTGCTATTGTAAGCAATGCCGTGTTTTAATACAATATTCCAAGCTTTACACCATTCTTGGGTACTTCGAGCCCCTTTTCTCTAATTTCTCGCCATAAACTTCGCACTAGCTTGGCATCTATCGGCGTCCACTCCACTCCTCCTCCTGGAGCTAATCGGACAGGGAAGATCCCGGGCATCTCTATCCTTACTCCACCGAGGCTACAATCTCTAGCTATCAGCCGCCAGTTAGGTAACTCAACTGACTGTCGCTGGGGCGCCCCCTTCGTTAAGAGTCCTGTCTGCTGCCGAGTTACTTCCCCTAGTGCGCGCATAGCCTGCTGCAGCTGCCGCAGCACGTCCTCCGGAGACCCCTCCGGAGCTGCAGCGCCCCGGACCTCCCCTGTTGACGGTCCCTCTCCTCCCTCCTTCTGATTGGTCCTCCGAGTCTCTGCTGTTTTGTGCCTCTTTTTTGCGCGCCGCAGGCAAGCTGCTCTCTCTTCCCACATATGGGCATCGGTTTCTCCCCCAATTTCTGATTCGCTGCTACTCAAAGTTGTTCTATACTCCCCCTGTCCTCCCCTCCAGGCACCCCAATCCCCCTCCTCGTCCGACTCCCATCTCAAGGGTTGCCCCGGGAGCCAGTCTCGAGGGTCGGGCAGAGGGCTGTGCCGCTGCCGGCGCTGCTTCCGGCGCTGGTCATCTTCCTCCTTCCGCTCCGTCACTCCCGCTGCGTCCACTGCCACGTCACCCTCCCCGCGCGCCTGTGCCAAATCATCCCAGGGGTATGCGGGGCGGGGGGGGGGCATTCCAGGGGTCCTGCTGGCTCAACAGGGAACACCGCCGCTTCCCGATCCACCTTTTTGGGAGCCTCAGACTGAGTCGCTGGCCAGGCTACTCCGTCCGAACTCTCCCCTTCTTTCCCATCCCCCGCGATGCTTGCCCCTGTCTGCGTCCCCACTGCCCCTCCTGGGTCTCTTTCCGGGCTACTGTCGCCTGTAGCACCGTGCAGGCACCGCCGCGCCTGCCGCCACGTCTCCTGATCATCCCGAGCTTTCAATAGTAATCCGTGTATTTTTCCCCAGAGCTGTATGTACTGGGGTTTTCCCATCATAGCCCTTTCGGCTAACTCCTCTTTAATCCTCACCCACTTATCCTTATTAAATATGTCTGCGGGACTTCGTATGAGCCCCTGCGTAATCATCCATCGGATGGCCTTTGAGGTAGGCGTCTTCGATATCGAAGTACCATATTCCTTCCCCAATCCCTTCAGTACCTTTACGACTGAATCCATGGCGCGCCCGCCGTCCTGCGGCTCCCCGTCCCGCCCCTGCGTGCCCCAAGCTCTCTTTCCCCCCGGCGAACCTGCCAAGCCTCCCCGCTAATCACGTCGGGGTCACCACTTGTAGCTGTACGCTTCTGCGGGAGAACTTATCTTGGGCCGCATACCTCCGGGACACAGGGCTCTACCCACCCTGGGGACAATGATGCACAGACATCAATATGATGGATGCAAAATGTCCGTCTATTTAGCTGCGTCACACGCTTATATAGCTCTTGCGGTTCCTGTTCCTGCCACTCCTATGGGGAGGAGTCTATCTTTCCGTCACATCCCGTAATCTTCCGGTCGCCGATCCCTGTCTATTCCCCTACAGCTTTGTTTGTTTAAAAAAAACCCAACCAACCCACTTTCTACTTTCCTCTGACTTGCACTCCCTGAGAGCCTTCAACTACACCTTGCAGTAAGCCAGAAATAAGTAGTAGGAGAAGAGGTGGTGAAGCACCATAGCCTGGCACAAGACTCAGAGGTTGGCACAGGCAACTGGCTCCCAGGGCTCGCTCTGTCTATCGCACAGGGGCTGAGGCCAGGGCCATGCCTATACTAAGGCATGGAAAACCTGGTGGCTGTAACCCAATTAATTCATCCGCCAGGCATGCCGCTGGAGCAGCACACACCAGCAGGGTTGTGGAAACCCAGAGAGTAGCTGGAGGAGACAAGAGAGTAGCTCCTCAGCAGAGGCTGAGCAACCACACTCCTGCAACAATGCTTCCTGCTGCTTCTTGCCCTTTGGTTTTCTGATGGCAAACTCTCGTCCCTCCTGAACCTGGCCTGCCATGCCCTGCCTCATGCAGCGCAGCTCGGTGCTTGCTCTTGGCCCTGTTCTTCTCCAGGTGTTGCCCCCAGCAGACCTGCTGCTCTGCTAAGTCCTCATGCTCACATCCTGCTCCCCACTCTGGTCCAGGTTTCATCCTCTCACCCCATCCTTGCTCCAAACACCCCTGGGCAGCCCCAGACAGTTGAGGTCCTCCAGCAGATGGCTTTCTGCACCAGGTGTGAGCCTTGGCTCTTTCCTTCACCATCATACACATTACCAGGGGGTGGGGGGGTGTGTGTCTGTGTGTCCATCCCATCCTTACTCATCCGTAAGCTCCTGGTGGCGGTCACAGAGGGACACCCCCCCCAATCACAGCAGCTCAGATGAGGGTGGCTGGGCACCCCCAGGGCTATACATCTGCAGTGCTGCACTGAGCCCCTGGCATCCATCGCAAGCATCCAAGGCTTGCCTTGGGTCATGCCTTTGGCAATAACCCCTCTACAGCTGGGTAACTGCTACAGGGGCTTGGAAATTGGTCCCCTCAATTTGAACCACCAACTTCTGTTCTTTTTTGCCCCAACTGCAGAGCGGGTACTTTGCTGTAGGTGGGGAGGAGGACTAAGGCACCCAACACAGAAAGGCTGACAGGCACAGGGACCTCTGAAGGACACAGTAAGGGGAGATGGGGGTACCTGTGGATGTGCAAGACAGTCTGGGGGGGCACATAAGAGACAGGCGAAGGTTCCTGGGGGTGTAAAGAGCATCTGACAGCATCTCCCGTGGCAGATCCTGAATGCCAGCACGTTTCCGTACCAGCTTCCCAGCAGGAGCCCGTCAGTGTGCACAGAGCTGCCATCGCCACCCAGCCCATGCAGGCGCTAGGGGATGCTCTACCCCCTGCCTGCCTCCACCTCCCCATCTGCCCAGGGGGCTGCAGGAGACCCTGGGGTGAGCGACCGGGGGTGGTGGGGAGTGGTGGGGGGGGTGTGTCTGAGAGGTCACCTGCCAATCCCCCTGCCAAAGGTCACCCCAGCACTTCCCTACCCCACAGCAGCCTCCAGTGTGGGACAGGGGATCCCTACGACCAGGACCAGGATTTGGCCCCTGTCTGTATGATGCCAACCCTCCCACAGTGAGGGCAGTGAGGGCAAGCAAGACAGCACTGAAGACAACCCCATTGCACCCTGGCTCAAGAGATGCGAGTTTGCAAACCTTCAATTTTTCCCCCTGGGGATTGCAGCACCCAGCTTCAACCCTGCGCAGCCCAATCTGATGGCACCACCAAGACCATACTGCCCATCCAAAACACCACGGCGCTTCCCACAAAAGTGTGTCTCGCCCCAGCAAAACGTTGTCACCCGCCTCAAGATCTCCCATCTTGACCATTGAGGAGTCTTTGGCTGGGGCAGGGATGCCTGCTGGGGGTTGCTCTCCTGGCTGGGGAACCCTTTGTCTGGCTGGGCTCAGGGAAGGGGGAATTTCTCTGCTGAAACTCTGCCCCAGACCAGTTTACCATGCTGGTGAGGACCAGATGCTGGCAGGTGACCCAGGGGTTAAGGCACACTCTGGAGGCGATGCTCACATGTGTGGTGTTAAAACACAACTCTGTCCCAGAAGAGCCTCCTGCCATCCCTCCCACCTCCTGGGGATCAGCTTCGCCTTGCTACCACTACCACGCCTCTCCCCCTTCTGCTCAGTCATCCTCTCCTGCCTTTCCATTTAACCCTATCGGGAGCAGCAGGGAAGGTACTGCAGGGCAGGTTTCAGGCAGGCAAGCGATTTCTGCATTCACCCTCCTAACTGGGACACCTTAGGACAAGCTGCAGCTGCCCAGCTGTGGAAAAAATCATAAGCATCCCCCAGCTGGGGCCAGCCCTGCCGAGACACCCCAGCCTCCATCCTCCTCTTGCAACCATAAGAATTAAATAAAAAATTAAATCTTTGTTCCAGCCCCACACACAACATAAACCTCTGGATGAGCATGCCAGCTGAATAGCAATCATTTGCCATAATCCCTCTGCTCGGCAGTCATGTAAAGGAACAAACCCATGCAGGCAGTGGCACTGGGAAGATTTTTTTCCTTCTCGGTGCAAGATCACCACGGGGTGCCATGCACTGGAGATGGGCAACAACCAGCACCTCGGGCCATTGCATGTTGCTCCTTGGAAATGAGGGCACAAGGGTGAGAAGCGGAAACCCACTTACCGAAATTTTACAAACACATTCAGAGTCCAAGCCATCATCTTTAAAGGCTCTAGTTTTATTTTAAATGTCACAGTTGTCCAGAGGCACCGGCAGGTGCTGCATGCCTGTCCGGGAGGCACCAGAGGGTGACAGGGGGACAGAGGAGAGGAAGATACTGCTGCCACCAAGCAATGCTCTTGTGGTGAGCCTCCCCCTCTGGCTCCTCCACCACACTGAAAAGGCAACTCCTCACCAGCCTGATGGCTGCAGCTGGCTCCAACCTCCATTCCCAGGACAGCGCCAAAACATCTTTGGCTGTGGATGAGCAGGCATCAGTGCAGTGTGGGGAGCTGTCATCCTTTGCTTCCCAGTGGTGCCCAGCCCTCCCCTCCCACCATGCACGGGGAGACCCTTCAATGGAATTGCTCACTGAGCTGTAATTTTCCTTCTAATTGGTTTCTCGTTGCTTTCTGGGGTGGTGAGGCGCAGTGGGCTCGTTAAGATGCTGGATTAAGGCATTTCTGCCATCAGCTCCGACATCCTCCCTGCTGCAGCAAGGTCCCTGGTCCCTAGCTGCCCCGTTACCATCTCATCCCCTGCGCAGCCCTGCCACTGTCAAGTAGCAAGAGCGAGGAGCCCCTGGGGTCCCCAGAAATTACTTGCTCACGCCCAGGGTTGTGCAGCCACAAGGCGAATTGGGGAGGAAGAAAAGTAGGGAAGCAGTGATGCGCCAGGCAGAAAGTCATGTTAACCAATTTGCACCTCCCCAGCTTTCCCCTTCATATGTGTGGGGGTCCCTGTGTCCTCTTCCCCAGGTGCTGGCACTGATCCCCCAGAAGAAGGGGTCTGACCACTGTACTCCCACCCAGTGACTGGAGCTGCCTGCCGGCTCCTAGCTCTCCCCCCGCCATAGCAGGACACTGGGATGGTGCCTCCTCCCTGCCCAGCAACACAAAAGCTACTTCTGAGAAGTCACCTTCAGGTGTGTCAAGGAAATCCAATGCCACTGTGTCCTGCCCCATCCATCACAGAATCACATAATCACACAATGGTAGGGGTCAGAAGGGAACTCTAGAGATCATCTTGTCGAACACCCCTGCTTGAGCAGCTGCACCTAGAGCAGAGGGCACAGGACCGCGTCCAGGTAGATTTTGAATGTCTCCAGGGAAGGAGACTCCACAACCTCCCTGGGCAGCCTGTTCCACTGCTCTGTCACCCTCACAGTAAAGAAGTTTTTTCTCATGTTTAAGTGGAACTTCCTGTGTTCAACATCCTAGTGAAAAAAAAAAACCACAACCAAAAACAACAACAAAAACCCAAACCAAAACAATAAAACCCCAAACCAAGAGAGGTATGTCCTTTACACCTTACACCCTCAGGTGACAAAGAGGTGTCTTTAGATCCCATGGTATCAAGGTGCTGCCTTAACTTTGGCAAATTTTGGGAAGGTGAGCTGTTAAGGTTCTTGTTTTTGGGAAAAGTTAACCACATACAAAGGCAGGCCACACTCCCTACACACACAGCAAGGCCCTGCGAAGCAGCTGTAAATTACAGAATGGTTTAGGTTGGAAGGGACCTTTAAAGGTCATCTAGTTCCAACCCCCCTGCCATGGGCAGTGATCAGGTTGCTCAAAGCCCCATCCAACCTGGTTTTGAATGTTTCCAGGGATGGGACATCCCCACCCTCTCTGGGCTACCTGTTCCAGTATCTCACCACTCTCACAGTAAAGAATTTCTTCCTAATATGTAATCTAAATTTACCCTATTTCAGTTTAAAATTGTTACCCTCCTCATCCTATCACTACACTCCCTGAGAAAGCGTCCATCCCCATCTTTCCTGTAGGCCCCCTTCAAGTACTGGAAGGCCGCTATAAGGTCTCCCTGCAGCCTGCTCTTCTCCAGGCTGAACAACCCCAACTCTCTCAGCCTGTCCTCATAGAAGAGGTGTTCCAGCCCTCGGATCATTTTTGTGGCCCTCCTCTGGACCCGCTCCAACAGTTCCATGTCTTTCTTATGCTGAATGCAGTACTCTAGGTGGGGTCTTATGAGAGCAGAATGCGGGGGGGGGGGTGCCTCTGCACTGTTCACCCTCAAGAAGAGGCAGGATGACTTGTGGATTTAGGATATGATTTGCTCAGGTCTCAGCATTAGGAGTCAAATGAAACACTGTCAGATTGGAAATGGAGATGGGGCACAGGCAGACCAAGGCAACCAACCTCCTCCCTCCTTCCCGTCAACTGACAGGATAGTACTGCAACCTCCTTTGAAGCTTTCCTTCCCAACAGCACCTTAAAAGGCAAGCTTGGCATAAAATAGCTTGAGGTCTCACTTGACATCTGCTTTTCTCTGATTAACTATCAGTTGCATTATTGCCTGCTCCCCAGGCAAGGGACATAGCTCTTGCCTATGATAGGGTTCAGCAACAATTAACTGCAATGGTTGTTCTTCAATTTCCATTTCCCACCTGTTTTCTATATTTACTTTTCTTTCAGAGTACAATAATCTTTTCCATCTTGCCATAACAGGCTTTCCTGTTCCCACACCATGGGCAGAACTCTGCTATGTGATAAAGACCTGTTGTGCTTACACACTGACACCTAGCTTCATTGATACCTAGTCTCAGAGATCAAGACACACACCCCCCCTTTATTTCCATCCTTCAGGGACTGAAGGTTTCCTAGATTTGTACTGCATGGAGCAGTCACCAGCCCTCTGCTCTATGCCCAGCTTGTGAGGAGCACGTGCAGCACAGCAAACCTAAGTCAGACTCAGTCAAGGTGCAGATCCTACCTTGGCAACTGGTGATTTCCTGAGGTTGGCCTTAAGAATAGCAACCCGGGACTTCTCGTCAGGCAGGGGGATGTAGATGAGTTGATCCAGGCGGCCAGGGCGCAAGATGGCTGGGTCAATGATGTCTGGCCTGTTGGTGGCACCGATGATGAAGACGTTTTTCTTGGTGGACATGCCATCCATCTCTGTCAGGATCTGGTTGATGACGCGGTCTGCAGCACCACCACCATCTCCGATATTCCCACCTCGAGCCTTTGCAATGGAGTCCAGCTCATCAAAGAAGAGCACACAAGGAGCTGCTTGGCGGGCCTGCAAAAAAAACCAGGAACAATTACTCCATGTTAATACCAACAGGCAAGGAGCACGCTGATTTCACACTAAGCCTACCCTACAATTAAAGCAGCCCAGAGGAGTATCAGAGCACTGCTGCTGCACAGAAAGCTTAGAGGAGCTACTCTGGAACAGTCTCCTGCCACAGAAACCCTTAAATAAATTCTCCTGGACAACAAGCTCAACAAGCTGTATTTCACAGAATCACAGAATGGTAGGAGTTGGAAGGGAACTCTAGAGATCATCTTGTCCAACACCCCTGCTTGAGCAGCTGCACCTAGAGCAGGGGGCACAGGACTGCATCCAGGTAGGTTTTGAATGTCTCCAGGGAAGGAGACTCCACAGCCTCCCTGGGCAGCCTGTTCCACTGCTCTGTCACCCTCACAGTAAAGAAGTTTTTTTCTCATGTTTAAGTGGAACTTCCTGTGTTCCAACTTGTGCCCATTGCCCCTTGTCCTGTCATTGTGCACCACTGAAAAGAGCCTAGTCCCATCATCCTGGCACCCACCCTTCAGATATTTATAAGTATTGACATGATCCCCCCTCAGTCTTCTCTTCTCCAGGCTGAACAAACCCAGGTCTCTCAGCCTTTCCTCATAAGAGAGATGCTCCAGTCCCCTGATCATCTTGCTAGCTCTCCACTGGACTTGCTCAAGCAGTTCCCTGTCCTTCTTAAACTGGGGGGCCCAGAACTGGACACAGTACTCCAAATGTAGTCTCACTAGGGCAGAGTAGAGGGGGAGGGCAACCCCTCTCGACCTGCTGGCCGCACTCCTTTATATGCACCCCAGGTTACCGTTGGCCTTCTTGGCCACAAGGGCACAGTGCTGGCTCATGGTCAGCTTGCCGTCCACCAGCACTCCCAGGCCCTTCTCAGCAGAGCTGCTTTCCAGCAGGCCAGCCCCCAGCCTGTACTGGTGCATGGGGTTGTTCCTCCCCAGGTGCAGGACCTTGCACTTGCTCTTGTTGAGTTTCATCAGGCCCCCCCTCAGCCCAGCTCTCCAGCCTGTCTAGGTGGTGTTGGATGGCAGCACAGTCTTCTGGTGTATCAGCCACTCCTCCCAGCTTGATATCATCAGCGAACTTGCTGAGGTTACACTCTGTCCCTTCGTCCAGGTCATTGATGAATATATTAAACAGGACTGGACTCAGCACCATAACTCAAGGGCTGCAGAGTGCATCCTCTCTGAATGCCCACTGCTGAAACAGGGCAGCTGTGGCCAGGTCATTACCAGGTGGCTCCTTCATCCCACCATTGGCGAGCAGAATGCCAGGCAGGCGACAGCCCCCAACCTGCTGTGTCCCCAGGGGTTTTGGTCCGGTGGCTCGCCGAATGCCAAGCTTCAGGTGTCAGCAAGCTGGGGTGGGTGCATACCTCTCAGTGCAGCTCCAGAAGTGCATGATGGCCGGCATGGCAGTGTATCCCAGGTTTGGTCAGGGAGCTGGAGGGGATCTCTGCACACAGGGGCGGGCGGAGCCACCTGTGCCAGTGCCAGTTGGCAGCCACAGGCAACCAGGTAGCAATGTCATGACCACCCACAATGAATCGTCCCCTCCCTGGTCCCCCACATGCACCACCTGCCTACCCCTCCCCACGGACAGCCCCACTGGGGTATGGACACTTGCATGGGGACTGAGTTAACCCTCCCCTCACTGCCTCTGCCAGCATGGGCCGCTGCCAGTCTGCATGTGGATGGGGTCAACTCCCACTCAATGTCTCCCCACATAGGGTCCCCCACTTCCAGCCCCACTGGGGTGCTCACACTGGTGTGGGGATGGGGTCAAGCCCCCCCCATACCCCCTTACCCCCGTGCCCCATTTAGGGGCTCAGTGAGAAGCTGTCAGCTTCATGGGGAAGGAGTTCACACCCCCTCCACTATGTCCTAGTTCCAGCCCCACTGGGGTGATGGTCCCTGCCTGGGGCTACCCCTCCAGCCCCACTGGCACTGTCAGCCCCAAGGGGAAACCAGGTTAACCCTTTCCTCCCCACCGCCAGCCCTCCTGTGGGACACTGGCACCTCTATTGGGGACAGGGGTTAACCCCCTCCTTGCTGGCCCCTCCATCCTCATTACTGTTATCTTGGGGGGCGTGTGTTTCCCCATTTCCTCACCACCCGGTTCAGCCCCATTGGGATACACTGGTACCTCCAACTCAGGAGGGTGGGGTGGGTATTCAACCCCTTCCTGGCCACACCACACAGCTCCAACAGGGCACATTACTCCCTCCAAAGCGGGTGGGGAGAGAGGAGTTAACCCCCACTTCATCACCCTCTCCAGCCCCATAGGGATGTACTACAGCCCCATGGAGGGGGAAGTTTAACCCCTTCCTCCCAGCCCCACTTGGCTGCACCGTTACTGTTATGGGGCAGGAGGATTAACCCCTTCCTCCCACCCCCTTCAGACCCATGGGGGCACCCTGTCACTAGGTAGGGCAGAGCAGTTAACCCTGCCCCCAAACCCCACCAGGAAACCCTGTCACCCCACGGGGGCAGAGGCACCAACTCCTTCCTCCCCCACCTTCAGCCCCATAGGGACACCCTGTCACCCCATGGAGGAAACAGGGCTACTCTCTGTTCCCCACCTATGAAGGGGCAGAGGGGCTAACCCCCCCTTCCCAGCCTCACAGCAAAACCCTGTCACCCCATGGGCAGACCTACCCCCAGCCCCATAAGGACATGCCATCACTCCATAAGGTAGAGGTTTACCCCCCCATCGGGACACCCCATCACCCCATAGGTGCAGAAGGTCTAACCTCCCTTTTCAGCCCCATAGGGACACCCTGTCACCTCATAGGACAGAGGGACTGACCCCTCCCCAGCCCCACTGGGACACGCTGTCACCACAGGAGGCAGAAGGGCCAAGATCCCATTCCCACTGGGATGCCAATGCCAGCGACAGGCTGTGTGCCAGCGGTGTGGGGCAGCGCAGTAGGACAAAGCTGCTGCCGTCAGCATTCACCACTCATGCTGTCCCAGGGTGCCATGCGCACACCGAGCCAACACCAATGCTAACTCCACCACCCCCCCCCAGCCGCCACGTCAGGGGAGTCCTGCCCCGTTGGGACAGGAGGGTGCCCATCATTGCTGCCGTGCTCATTGGCTCACCCCACCTCCTTACCACCACTGCCAATTAGGAAGCTCAAGCCAGTATCATCCCCTCAGCTGGCTGTTTATAGCGGCGGCATCGCCCACGGAAGTTTCCAGAAGGCTGTAGCATCACCATGATGTCGCACATCAAACCCTTCCTCCTCACGTCCAGGTGTGGGGAGCATGGGGCTAGGACCGGGGCTACGGTTGGGCGCACAGGTGTCTCTGCGTGGAGTGGGGGCCTTGTAGGCTCTAGAGGGGTGGGATGGGCTGGGGGCATGTTCCCCTCCTGTGTGGGGCTATTATTTGTAATTTGAAATAACTCCTGAAGCACACGAAGTGTGTTTATAGAGGAGACATTGTTTTATTTGGTGCAAGGTGGAATACTTCCACAAATCAAGCACACCTACTGGACTTCACTTTGACATTTATACATGACAGTTAACACACCATGCCTATCTAATACATAAGCATTGACCTGACTGAGCATCTCCTTCTTCCATTGGTCTGTACCTTTTCCACTTAGTTTTAAAGCTACAGTGTGATTTTAATTCACTGCGCATGCTGGGGGGGGGGGGCGGGGATAGTTCTTTAGTCCTCTTGTCCCTCAATTGAGTCGGTGGTCGCAATCTCCCCCTGCTGGAATTACATTTCCCCCAGTTTCCATGCTTTGGTGCCTTCTGGGCCAAGCTGTTCCCTTTTATCACTGCTGACTGATTTGTGGCCTTCCCTTATCTTCACACCCTTCTTTGTAGCAGGATGTTTCCACTGTCAGTCCTTGAAGTTCTACTGATTTATGTTCTTTTAGGAGAGTCTTGTCAATGAAGCATTCATTGCTAATACCCTCCTATTTGGCCTAAGTGTTATTTGCTACCTTGAATATTCTAAAATGCTCAGGCGTTAGTTTCTACTCCTAACTGTGAGTCTTTCTTAACTATTAATAACTCCTGCGCTATTTCCATTTCATCCAAGAATATATACGACTGAGGTAACAGGGCAGGGGATGAGGCCTGTGGGAGCATCTTTGTGGGGCCTGGGGCTGTGTGAGGGACAGGGCCCCTCAGACCTAGGGCAGCTCTGAGGCTGGAGTGTGCAGGCCCTGGGACCTGCTGGGGGAGGGGCCTGGAAGCCTGGTGCTGCTCCCTGGTGTGGTGCTGGCTGTTCTGAGTGGTACTTGGCTGCAGGCAGGGCTTGGGTGATGCTGAAGCATGTTTCTTGAAGTTTTGGGGCTGGGAAGTGCTTGGCAGGCTTCTGGCCTGTCCCAGGGTGGAAAAATTAGAAGAGAAGCTTGCTGGGAGCATCTGTGCTGGGGGGCAAAGCCCTTCAGTGAGGCAGGGAGGCATTTGAGCTGTCTCCTGGTGAGGTTGGAGAACAGTGTGGACTTCCTGAAAGTCCTGCCTGTACTAAGGCAGCATCCCGCCTTATGTGGGGCTGGCTGGGATGGGAGGAAGAAGGAGCCCTGTGGAGTCACTGCACAGGGAAGTCTGAGGGTGTCTGATGGGGTGAGTGTCTGGTCCCCAGGGACGGTGATGTACCCAGATCAAACACCTGATGTGCTGAGGCTCACAGTTTTTCTGCAGCAGAGGCTTCCCTGTCTTGGTGTTGACTGAGGCGCTTTAGCCCTGGAATGGTGTGAGGACTTGCCTTGGGGTATCCTTTTTCATCAGGAAAAAGCCATTGGTTCCCCTGAAGACTGGGTCCTGTGTGAGGCTTAGGGGCTGTGTTTAAAACTGCTCCTGATCTGTTTGCCTCAGTGCAACCCAGCTCTGCAGCAGCAGTGCCTGCAGTTGTGACCAGCTAGCAGGGAAGCCACATAGCTGAGCTAAACATGCTCCCAGTGTTGTTCCTCTGCAAAGCCCCATCATGCATCCCCTTCCAAGGGGGAAGTGTGTTTCGGCTTTTGCCGTGTGAGTTGTCCCCTTGATCTCTATGGTACCCTAGCTGGGGTTAGACCTGGAGTGAGGTGGCTCCTGGCTGGTGGAGCTGTCTGGAGCCAGTGTCCTTACTCTTGTCCTAGGAAACCTGCCTGTCTCAAGAAACAAGGCTGTCTCTTGCCCTGTCAAGGTACCATGTTGATGCAGAGCAATGATTCCTCTTGGGACAACGTCCTGCCTGCAGACCTGTCCTGGAGACCAAGGGGGAAGCAGCTGGTCCTGCAGGTGCTGCAGCTCATGGGTGAAGCTGAGAGGTGATGTGAATGGCTGAGGCTATTAATATCACTGTTTGTCATGATTAGAGGGTGCTTTTGTAAACTCTGTATGCTTCCCCTTACAGAGGAGGTGTTTGAATGGGGCATTTTAGAGTAATTTCTGGGTTCATGGCTTGTCTTTCCCCTGTAGTTTAGTCACAGCATTGGTCTTCCCCACCCTTTCCTGGGTTGGAGTCTTAACCAAAACTGCTTCTCCTTCACAACCTGTCTGCCAGCACATCTGGCGTGCTGGGAAAGTGCAGGGAAGGGTGGCAGGAATAATTAAAGGTACGAAGCAGTTTCCATACAAGGAACAATTACATAAACTGGCTCCCTTCCATCTGGGGGAAGAGGTGTCTGAGGGAGGCATGATGGAGAATAATAAAATCATGTGTGGCTGGAGGAATGCGAGCAGGGAATGACTGCTTGAGCTCCCTTCCTGTAAAGGGTGTGTGGGGCATCATGTGCAGGAAGAGGCAGTGGCACCTCGGGGTGTGAGCACATTTCTTGAAGCAGTTTGGGAATCTGTGGAACCTGTGGAAATGGTGGCCTTAGGTGGGGATATGGTGAGAAGATGTGAAAAACTTGTCTGGGATCAAAAGGCAATTAAGCAAATTCCTGAAAAGAAAAATCCACTGAGGGATGGTGAGCCCAGTGATTGTGCTTCTGGTGTGGGAAATTCCCAGGCTACAGGAGTGAGGATCATGTTGTGGACATGGTGTGCTCCCCTGGAGCTTCAGCTCTTCCTCAGGCCTTGGCCATGGGTCTCTGTCCCAGAGAAGATGAAGAGGTTGGGGACTGAAGCCCGGAGATGTGGGGCTGCTCTTCTGTTAAAGCATCATTACTTGGTGTTTGAAGGTTGGAGCAGTGGACGGGGCCACCAACCTCTGCAACTTTCTACCCAAGTGCTATCAATGAAGCATGTTCCTGGTGGGTGCCATACTGCTCCAAAGGAGACCTTTCCCCAGTTGCTGCTGCCACCATCACCAAGCTGGATCTCCCCATGGCTGATCAGATGGGGCAAAAATGAGGGTGGGATCCTGTGTGCAGGAGAGTGCTGGCTCCTTGCTCCCCCCATCCTGTTCAGACTCCCCCGCTCACCATGACCTGGATGATGGGACATAGTGTACTTTCAGCAAGCTTGCTGATGATACCAAGCTGGGAGGAGTGGCTGATACACCAGAAGACTGTGCTGCCGTCCAACACCACCTAGACAGGCTGGAGAGCTCGGCTGAGAGGAACCTGATGAAACTCAACAAGAGCAAGTGCAAGGTCCTGCACCTGGGGAGGAACAGCCCCATGCACCAGTACAGGCTGGGGGCTGGCCTGCTGGAAAGCAGTTCTGTTGAGAAGGACCTTGGAGTGCTGGACAACAAGTTGACCATGAGCCAGCACTGTGCCCTTGTGGCCAAGAAGGCCAACGGTAACCTGGGGTGCATATAAAGGAGTGTGGCCAGCAGGTCGAGAGAGGTTATCCTCCCCCTCTACTCTGCCCTAGTGAGACTACATTTGGAGTACTGTGTCCAGTTCTGGGCCCCCCAGTTTAAGAAGGACAGGGAACTGCTTGAGCAAGTCCAGTGGAGAGCTAGCAAGATGATCAGGGGACTGGAGCATCTCTCTTATGAGGAAAGGCTGAGAGACCTGGGTTTGTTCAGCCTGGAGAAGAGAAGACTGAGGGGGGATCATGTCAATACTTATAAATATCTGAAGGGTGGGTGCCAGGATGATGGGACTAGGCTCTTTTCAGTGGTGCACAATGACAGGACAAGGGGCAATGGGCACAAGTTGGAACACAGGAAGTTCCACTTAAACATGAGAAAAAAACTTCTTTACTGTGAGGGTGACAGAGCAGTGGAACAGGCTGCCCAGGGAGGTTTTGGAGTCTCCTTCCCTGGAGACATTCAAAACCTACCTGGATGCAGTCCTGTGCCCCCTGCTCTAGGTGCAGCTGCTCAAGCAGTGAGGGTTGGACAAGATGATCTCTAGAGTTCCCTTCCAACCCCTACCATTTTGTGATTCTGTGATAATGAAAAGGAAAGTAGTGAGAGAGAGAGAGAGATTAAACGGTGTCGTGGTTTAGCCCCAGTCAGCAACCAAGCACCACGCAGAAGCTCGCTGTCTCCCCCTGCAGTGGGATGTGATCACCAAAATAACAGGTGGAGGAAAGGAATTACCGGGTTTACTGGACTGTGTGGATCCGATGGCCTGGCACGTCCGACCCACAGGAGTATAAAGCTTTAGTGGACACCGGTGCACAGTGCACCCTAATGCCATCAAACTATATAGGGGCAGAACCCATCAGCATTGCTGGAGTGACAGGGGGATCCCAAGAGCTAACTGTATTGGAGGCCAAAGTGAGCCTAACCCGGAATGAGTGGCAAAAGCACCCCACTGTGACTGGCCCCAAGGCTCCGTGCATCCTTGGCATAGAGTACCTCAGGAGAGGGTATTTCAAGGACCCCAAAAGGGTACAAGTGGGCTTTTGGTGTAGCTGCCTTGGAGACGGAGGAAATTAAACAGCTGTCTACCTTGCCCGGTCTCTCGAAGGACCCTTCTGTTGTAGGGTTGCTAAGGGACAAAGAACAACAGGTGCCGATGGCCACCACAACAGTGCACTGGCGGCAACACTGCTCCAACTGAGACCCCTGGTTCCATCTATAAATTCATGTGTCGACTGGAAAGCCAAGGACTGATCAGTAGACCAGGTCACCCTTTAACAGTCCCATATGGCCAGTCCGGAAGTCTAATGGAGAGTGGAGGCTAACAGTAGACTATCGTGGCCTGAATGAAGTCACTCCGCCACTGAATGCTGCTGTGCCGGACATGCTGGACCTTCAATACGGACTGGAGTCAAAGGCAGCCAAGTGGTATGCCTCAATTGATATTGCTAATGCATTCTTCTCAATCCCTCTGGCAGCAGAGTGCAGGCCACAGTTTGCTTTCACTTGGAGGGGCGTCCAGTACACCTGGAATCGACTGCCCCAGGGGTGGAAACACAGTCCTACCATTTGCCATTGGACTGATGGAGACTGCACTTGAACAGGGTGGAGCTCCAGAACACCTTCAATACACGGATGACATCATTGTGTGGGGCAACACAGCAGAAGAAGTTTTTGAGAAAGGGAAGAAAATAGTCCAAATCCTTCTGAAGGCTGGTTTTGCCATAAAACAAAGGTCAAAGGACCTGCACAGGAGATCCAGTTCTTAGAAAGAAAACGGCAAGATGGTCATCGTCAGATTCCAATGTATGCGATCAACAAAATAACAGCCATGTCTCCTCCAACTAGCAAAAAGGAAACACAAGCTTTCTTGGGCATTGTGGGTTTTTAGAGAATGCACATTCCAAATTACAGTCTGATCGTAAGCCCTCTCTATCAAGTGACCCAGAAAAAGAATGATTTCAAATGGGGCCCTGAGCAACGATAAGCCTTTGAACAGATTAAACAGTTCATGCAGTAGCCCTTGGGCCAGTCTGGACAGGACAAGATATAAAGAATGTGCTCTACACTGCAGCTGGGGAGAAGGGCCCTACCTGGAGCCTCTGGCAGAAAGCACCAGGGGAGACCCGGGGTCGACCCCTAGGGTTTTGGAGTCAGGGATACAGAGGGTCCGAAGCCCGCTATACTCCAACTGAAAAAGAGCTATTGGCAGCATATGAAGGGGTCCGAGCTGCTTCAGAAGTGGGTGGTACTGAGGCACAGTTGCTCCAGGCACCCCGACTGCCAGTGCTGGGCTGGATGTTCAAAGGAAACGTCCCCTCCACACACCATGCAACTGATGCTACGTGGAGTAAATGGGTTGCGCTGATCACCCAGCGGGCTCGAGTAGGAAACCCCAGTCGCCCAGGAATCTTGGAAGTGATCATGGACTGGCCAGAAAGCAAAGACTTTGGAATATCACCAGAGGAGGATGCGACATGTGCTGGAGAAGCCCCACTGTATAACACACTGCCAGAAAAGGAGAAGCAGTATGCCCTGTTCACTGATGGGTCCTGTCACCTTGTGGGAAAGCACCGGAGATGGAAGGCTGCTGTATGGAGTCCTACACGACAAGTCGCAGAAACTGCTGAAGGAGAAGGTGAATCGAGCCAGTTTGCAGAGGTAAAGGCCATCCAGCTGGCCTTAGACATTGCTGAACGGGAAAAGTGGCCAGTGCTCTATCTCTATACTGACTCCTGGATGGTGGCAAATGCCCTGTGGGGCTGGCTGCAGCAGTGGAAGCAAAGCAACTGGCAGCGCAGAGGCAAACCCATCTGGGCTGCCACACTGTGGCAAGATATTGCTGCCCGGGCAGAGAACCTGGTTGTAAAGGTACAGCATGTGGATGCTCACATCCCCAAGAGTCGAGCCACTGAAGAAGATCGAAACAACCAGCAGGTAGATCAGGCTGCCAAGATTGAAGTGGCTGGGTGGCTCTGGACTGGCAGCATAAGGGTGACCTATTTCTAGCTCGGTGGGCCCATGACACCTCAGGCCGTCAAGGGAGAGATGCAACATACAGGTGGGCTCGTGATCGAGGGGTGGACTTGACCATGGACGCTACTGCGCTGGTTATCCACGATTGTGAAACGTGCGCTGCAGTCAAGCAGGTAAAGCCTCTGTGGTATGGAGGAAGATGGCTGAAATATAAATGTGGGGAGGCCTGGCAGATTGATTACATCAAGACTCCCACAGTACCGCCAAGGCAAATACCATGTGCTTACAATGGTGGAAGCAGCGACCGGATGCCTGGAAACGTATCTCGTGCCCCACGCCACTGCCCGGAACGCTGTCCTGGGTCTCGAAAAACAAGTCTTGTGGCGACATGGCACCCCAGAGAGAATTGAGTCAGACAACGGGACTCATTTCCGAAACAACCTCATAGACACCTGGGCCAAAGAGCACGGCATTGAGTGGGTGTATCACATCCCCTATCACGCACCAGCCTCTGGGAAAATCAAAAGATACAATGGACTATTAAAGACGACACTGAGATCAGTGGGGGGGTGGAACATTTAAACACTGGGATACACATTTAGCAAAGGCCACCTGGTTAGTCAACACGAGGGGATCTGCCAGGCGAGCTGGCCCTGCCCAGTCAGAACCCTTACGTGCTGTGGAAGGGGATGGAGTCCCTGTAGTGCACATAAAAAATATGTTGGGCAAGACAGTCTGGGTTATTCCTGCTTCAGGCAAAGGCAAACCCACTCGTGGGATTGCATTTGCTCGAGGACCTGGGTGCACTTGGTGGGTGATGCGGGAGGATGGAGGAGTCCGGTGTGTACCTCAGGGGGATTTGATTTTGGGTGAAAACAGCCAGTGAACTGAATAATATGCTGTTAATTGCTATATAATGTTCTACGTCATCACTACTATGGTTGCTATATGCCATATCAATGGAATGGTATCATGGTGGGAATCTCCCAATTAATAATAATAGCAAATGAACTTTCAATTGTACCAAGCAAAGTGCAGCAGTGAGAGAACAAGAACTACCAGTGCAGCGGTGATGGAACAAGGACTGACTTCAGCATGCAACAATCCAACACCACACAGAGCACCTCTCTGAAAGACTCTTACAATAGATGAGACCCAAAGTCATGGACTAAATGAACTCAATGGACATTTCACACGCATTTTACAGGGGTGGTCCATAGACTAGGGGAATGATAAATGAAAAATCTGTATATCCTGTTAAAGGATGAGAAGGTGGGTAGGGATTATTGAATTTGTACTGAATAGTATGGGACCTGAGCATGATGTAAATGATATGGAATAAGGGGTGGATACTGTCATGGTTTTAGCTGGGATAGAGTTAATTTTCTTCACTCTAGCTGGTATAGTGCTGTGCTTTGAACTTAGCATGGGAAAAAAAAATGTTGAGATAACACACAGATGTTTTGGGCTGTTGCTGGGTAGCGCTTGTACTAGTCAAGGACATTTCTAGCTTCCCATGCTCTGCCGGGTGCACAAGAAGCCGGGAGGGGAGGGGGCACAGCTAAGATAGCGGATTCAAACTGACCAAAGGGATATTCCATATCATGTAACGTCATGCCCAGTATGTTACCTGGGAGGAGCTGGCCGGGGGAGGGAGGAAGCAATCGCGGCTCAGGGACGGGCAGCGTCGGTCGGCGGGTGGTGAGCGGTTGTATCGTTCGTGTTTCTGTGGGGTTTTTTTCCTTTTTTTTCCTTTCCCTTCCTTTTCCATTTTATGATATTAACATTATTGTAATTATTATCATTATTATTATTATTTTACTGTATTCATTAAACTGTGCTTATCTCAACCCACAAGTTCTTTTGCTCTTCCGATTCTCTTCCCCATCCCACGGGGTGGGGGGGAGAGTGAGCGAGCGAGCGGCTGCGTGGTGTTCAGTTGCCAGCTGAGGCTGAACCATGACAATCACCTGGGGAATGACACCCTTCTTCTGGTGGCTGGAGACCATGGGGGTGACAATGAGAAGGAAGTGAATTCAGCGCTGTTTGTATACAGCAAAACACCCCTATTTGGCACTGTCCCTCCTGAGGTGAGAAGCTGATCCTTAGCTGCTACTGCCTGAAGCGGTATCCGGGATGAAAACTGCATCCTGGGGTTACAGAGAGTAACTCTTGTGTAGTTTGAGAGGGCCTGGGAGTCTGCCACCTTTCCCGAGAGAACAGTGGAAAGGCTGACACAGGATGAAGGTGACTGAAGTGTTTGGGACCCCTGTTCAGGCCCCTCCAGCTGTGAGGGGTGTTTGAGTGGGGCCAGGTGAGCTGTTAGACAGCCAGGGCCAGACCTAAGGACCTGCAGCTCTGTATACTTTTACTGATTTGCCTCAGGGATATAAACACTCGCCTACCCTGGACCACCATGCCCTAGCGCAGGAATTGGCAATAATCCTGTCAGAAAGAGAGGTCAAAGTCTATCAGTATACTGATGACATACTAGTAGGGGGACATACCATAGCTTTGGTGCAGACTACGCAGGACAGAATTATTAATCATCTGGAAGGAATAGGCCTTCAAATACCCAGAGAAAAAGTATAAACTCCCACCAGTGAAGTTAAGTTTTTGGGCATCTGGTAGAAAGGGGGATCAGTCTGTATTCCTTGGGACACCCTCTCTGCATTGGATCAGGTAAAAATCCCAGAAAGTAAAAAAGAGCTGCAACATGCCTTGGGATTATTGGTCTTTTGGAGAAAACATATCCCGGCCTTTGCAATAATTGCACGACCCTTATATGACCTGTTGCAAAAGAAAGAGGGCGGTTTGGGAGTGGACTCCAGCCCACGATGAGGCATTGCAACTTTTGATGTTTGAAGTAAGCACCTATCGAGTTTTGGGCCCTATCCGCCCCACCGACCCAGTTCAGATTGAATGGGGGTTTGCACACTCGGGATTGTCAATTCATTTTTGGCAGAAAGGACCAGAAGGCCCTATTCGACCAATTGGGTTTTATTCTAGGAGTTTTAAGGATGCTGAAAAGCGAATCTCCAGTTGGGAAAAGGGTTGGTTTGTAGTGAGCTTAGCTCTTAGAGCAGCGGAGCGAACCATACGCCAACAACTTATAGTTTTAAGGGGACCCTTTAAGGTAATTAAGCCTGTGTTAGCAGGGACCCCCTCCCCCTGACGGGGTGGCCCAAAGGGATACTGTGAGGAAACGGTATGCTTAAATCAAACATTACTGTAGTGTTTTTACAGTCACTGAAGGTACCCCAACGGTGTTAAACATACAGGAAGCAGTGACAAACCTTCTGGAAGAGGATACCCCTCCTCCTTCTGTTGTTAAAATTGCCCCACTGTTTTCGGAGGAGCTGCGAAACGTATGGTTCACAGACACCTCCGCCAAGCGAGAGGGCAAACAGTGGAAGTATCGGGCTGTGGCTATTAATGTGGATGCTAAGAGGGAAATAATAACCAAAGGCGAGGGCAGTGCCCAAGTGGGAGAGTTAGTGGCAGTATGGAGTGTGTTTAATGGCAAGGGAAAAGCGGGAACTCCGGTGTATATCTACACTGACTCATTTGCAGTATTCAAAGGGTGCACGGAACGGCTCCCTTTTTGGGAACAAAACAGCTGGGAGGTGAATCAGGTGCCAGTGTGGCAAAAGGAGAGGTGGCAAGAAACCTTAGATATTGCCAAACATGGGGATTTCACAATAGCATGGGTGCCCTCCCACCAGGAAGGGCATACTCCGGCAAGTGATTGGAATAATAGGGCGGACGAGTTGGCCAGAATTGCCCCTCTGCAGAAGGAGAATCAAACAGGAGAACATTGGGATAGGCTCTTAGAATGGCTACATGTTAAACGTGGCCACACAGGGTCTAATGACTTCTAGAAGGAGGCACATGCCAGAGGCTAGCCTGTCACTCGGGAATCTTGCAGGACCTGTATTTCAGCTTGTGAACAATGCCGACTCCACTCTGGCTAGAGGGACACCCCACGGAAGAATTCCCACTCCATTTGAGAGATAAAAAGACCCTCTGGGAAGTTTGGCAAATCGATTATATTGGGCCTTTCCTAAAGTTGGAAGGG
The DNA here is from genome assembly GCF_963921805.1 of Phalacrocorax carbo. Taxonomy (NCBI): domain Eukaryota; kingdom Metazoa; phylum Chordata; class Aves; order Suliformes; family Phalacrocoracidae; genus Phalacrocorax; species Phalacrocorax carbo. The sequence continues at coordinate 259,036 of NW_026990243.1, forward strand.
AAACAATACGTATTAGTAGGTGTGGAAGTAATTTCTGGCCTAGTCCAAGCCAAAGCATTTCCACGAGCAACTGGGGAAAATACAGTGCGGGCCCTGAAAATTTGGTTTAGCTCCCTCCCAAAGCCTAGTTCTAGTCAGTCAGACAATGGCAGTCATTTTACCGTTGCCAGAGTACAGGAGTGGGCAAGGGAAGAAGGAATCAAGTGGGTATTCCACACCCCGTATTACCCCCAAGCCAATGGGATAGTGGAACAAACTAACGAGCTCTTAAAACGATTTCTGAAACCTCATAAGATGCATTGGGTGGAGCATCTCTGGGCCACAGTTACCCGACTCAACAATCGCTGGGGAATAAATGGATGCCCCCAACTAAACGCCTTTTGTCCTAAACCTCAAGCTCCTAGCACTCCCAGGGAACCAACCTTCTCTCCTGGACAGCCAGTGTTGTTAGAAATGCCAACCATTGGGGCCGCCCCCCTCGTACTCACTGAACCCCTTAAGAACTATGCCTGGAAGGCTAAAGATGCCTGGGGAAAAGAGCACAAAATTAACACTCGCTGGATTGTTCCCTCATTTTAACTGTGTAGACGAAGCCCAAGCAGGGCAAGTCGGTGCTTTGTTTCATTTCACAGAAGAGCTCTGTGGGAACGTGACCGAACATGGGAAGACCAACATTTGATTTTTAACCATTTGTATTTTTGTGATTGTTTTTATAACATTTGTAAGCTTAGGCTGGATTTGCAAAATGTCAATTTTGTTGTTTTGTTGTATTTTATGGGCTGCGACCCCTGGAACAATCAATTTCAGTTGTTCAGACATACCCTGTTGTGAAAACACCACAAAGGAATCGCTATATTGTTGTGGTGGAAGTGACCCATTTGGCTTAGACCCCACCCCTTATTTTTGACCCTTCAGTTGGAGAGGACCCTTTGCAAATGGATCAGTGGCCCTTAAGGGACACTATCGGATATGTGGAAACCATGCATATAAAGCGCTGCCAGCAAACTGGTCAGGAATATGTTATGTTGGGGTGATCTGTCCCTTGTTTTGCTTACTCTCAGGAACAGGTGGAGACCATTTAGGCGTTCAAATATATGATTATTTGAAGCAGGAAAAACGATCCAAAATTATTGATACCTCACTGATGGGAGTGGCCAGTCCTGGGTTAAAGGCGTGTGGACTGCCCAGTGTATCATACAACATTTTGGACCCACAACGGTCCTCTCGGTGCTCGAGAACCCATTTACAACCTAAATCGCATTATCCGGCTGCAAGCCATATTAGAAATCATCACCAAACAGCTGAAGCCCTTGACCTACTGGCAGATCAGGCAACCCAAATGCAAACTGCAATTTATCAGCATCGCATGGTTCTTGACTACCTGCTAGCCGAAGAAGGCTGAGTCTGTGGGAAACTGAATGATTCTAATTGCTGTTTAAAAATCTATGACAATGGCAAGGTAGTTAAACAAATTACCACCGGAATACGGAAATGAGCCCATGTGTCATGGTTTTAGCTGGGATAGAGTTCATTTTCTTCACTGTAGCTGGCATAGTGCTGTGCTTTGGACTTAGTATGAAAACAATGTTGATAACACACACCAATGTTTTGGTTGTTGCTGGGTAGCGCTTGTACTAGTCAAGGACTTTTCTATCTTTCCATGCTCTGCCAGGTGCACAAGAAGCCGGGAGGGGAGGGGGCACAGCTAAGAGAGCGGATTCAAACTGGCCAAAGGGCTATTCCATATCATGTAACATCATGCCCGGTATGTTAACTGGGAAGAGCTGGCCGGGGGAGGCAGGCAGCAATCGCGGCTCGGGGACCGGCAGCGTCGGTCGGCGGGTGGTGAGCAGTTGTATCGTTTGTGTTTTGGCTTTTTTCCCTTTTCCTATTTATTATATTATCATTATTGTTATTACTATAATAATCATCATTATCATTATTATTTTACTTTAATTATTAAACTGTTCTTATCTCAACCCACAAGTTTTTTTCCTTTTGCTTTTGCTCTTCCGATTCTCTCCCCCATCCCACCGGGGGGGGGGGTGTGTGTGTGCGCACGCGCGCGCGTGTGTGTGTGAGCGAGCGGCTGTGTGGTGTTTAGTTGCCGACTGGGACTGAACCACGACACCTGGTGAGCTTGCTCAAGATTAACTGCTCCATAGTCTTCCCCGGTACCGAAGTCAGGCTGACAGGCCTGTAGTTACCCGGATCCTCCTTCTGGCCCTTCTTGTAGATGGGCGTCACATCGGCAAGCCTCCAGTCATCTGAGACCTGCCCTGTTAACCAGAACTGCTGATAAATAATGGATAGTGGCTTGGCAAGCTCCTCCGCCAGCTCCCTCAGCACTCTCGGGTGGATCTCATCTGGCCCCATAGACGTGAGAGTGTCCAGGTGGAGCAGCAGGTTATAACCTGCTTCCTCCTGGATTGTAGGGGGTTTATTCCACTCCCCATCCCTGCCTTCCATTCAGGGGGCTGAATACCCTGGGGATAACCAGTATGGCAATTGAAGACTGAGGCAAAGGCGGCATTTAGTACCCTCAGCCTTTTCCTCATCCTCAGTGGCAATGTTCCCCTCCACGTCCAATAGAGGATGGAGATTCTCCTTGGCTCTCTTTTTGTTGTTAATGTATTTGTAAAAACACTTTTTGTTATCCCAGTTCTAGCTGGGCTTTTGCTTGCCTAATTTTCTCTCTGCAAGACCTAACGAGGTCTCTGTACTCTTCTTGCGTTGCCTGCCCCTTCTGCCAAAAGCAGTAGGCTCTGCTTTTTTTCCTGAGTCCCAGCAAAAGCTCCCTGTTTAGCCAGGCCAGTCGTCTTCCCTGCCGGTTCGTCTTGCGGCACTTGGGGACAGCCTGCTCCTGTGCCTGCAAGGCTTCCTTCTTGAAGAAACCCCAGCTTTCCTGGACTCCTTTCCCCTTCAGGACATCCTCCCAAGGGACTCTCCCAACCAGTGCCCTGAACAGGCCAAAGTCTGCCCTCCGGAAGTCCATGGCAGTGGTTCTGCTGATCCCCCCTTCTCACTTCACCAAGGATTGAGAACTCAAGCATAATCATGGGCGCCAAGCCCAAGACTGCCTCCAACCACCACATCTCCCACCAGTCCTCCTCTGTTTGTGAACAGCAGGTCAAGCGAGGCACCTCCCCTGGTAGGCTCACTTACCAGCTGCGTCAGGAAGTAATCTTCCACACACTCCAGGAACCTCCTAGGCTGTTCCTTCTCTGCTGTGTTGTATTTCCAGCAGTCATCTGGTAAATTGGAGTCCCCCACTAGAACAAGGGCTACCAATTGTGATACTTCCACTAGCTGCTTGCAGAATGCTTCATCTACCTCGTCATCCTGGTTGGGTGGTCGATAACAGACCCCCAGCCAGATATCTGCCTTGTTGGCCTTCCCCCTCATCCTTACCCATAAGCACTCGACCTTATCATCAAAATCGCTAAGCTCTATGCAATCAAAGCACTCCCTAACATACAGAGCCACCCCACCACCTCTCCTTCCTTGCCTGTCCCTTCTGAAGAGCTTATAGCCATCCATTGCAGCGCTCCAGTCGTAAGAGTCATCCCACCATGTCTCTGTGATGGCGACTAAGTCATAGCTATCACTCTGCACAATGGCTTCCAGCTCCTCCCGTTTGTCGCCCGTGCTGCGTGCATCGGCGTAGATGCACTTGAGCTGGGCTATCGGTTTCACCCCCAACCTTGGCACGCCACCCCTAGGCTCCTCTCTAGTGGGCCTGGCTATATCCCCTTCCCGCCTCGAACCTAGTTTAAAGCCCTCTCGATGAGCCCTGCCAACTGACGTGCAAGAATCCTTTTCCCCCTTTGAGACAGGTGAACGTCATCTGATGCCAGCAGGCCTGGTGCCATGTAAACCTCCCCACGATCAAATAAACCCAAAATTCCACCAATGGCACCAGCCGCTGAGCCACGTATTAATCAGATGAGTTTTCCTGTTCCTTTCAGTATTATTCTTCCCTGCCACTGACGAGTTTGAGGAAAACACTACCTGCGTTCCCGATCATTTGACCAGTTGCCCCAGCTCCCTGAAGTCCCTTTTGATTGCTCTTGGGCTCCTCTCCGCAACCTCATCACTGCCCTCCTGCACAACCAAGAGCGGGTAGTAATCAGAGGGCTGTACCAGACCAGGGAGTTTCCTAGTAACATCTCTGACCCGGGCCCCAGGGAGGCAGCAGACTTCCCTGTGGGATGGGTCTGGTCGGCATATTGGGCCCTCTGTCCCCCTCAGAAGGGAATCGCCTACAACAATTGCCCTCTTTTTCTTCTTAACAGAGGCGGTCATAATGCGTGGGGCTGACCGACTCTCCCTAGGCAACCCCCTGGATGGACCTTCACCTACATCCTCATTTGCCTGGCCCTCAAGTTCCAGAGCCCCATGCCTGTTGTGTAAGGGCAGCTGGGAAGGTGAAGGAGGCCGGGAGGGGATTCACCTGCTGCCTCAAGCAGGGACCTGTTTCCATTCCCCCCATCTCTTAGGTTCCCTCCTTCTGCTATGTGGCAAGAGGGTAGGGGATCCTCTGCTTCTTGTGGAGCTTCTTGTGGAGCCTCCATCCGCTGCCTTGTCCCCGGGGATGATAGGGTACGGCTCCACCAATCTATCTCCCTTTCGCTCTCCCTGATGCTCCTTAACCTTTCCACTTCCTCCTTCAGCTCTGCCACCAGGCTGAGCAGACCATCCACCTGGTCACACTGCAAGCAGCTGCTGTCTCTGCTGCCCTCTGGTACGAGTGCCAGGCTCAGGCACTCCCTGCAGCCAGAGACCTGGACAGCCACATGTTTGTATGGGGGCTCCATCTGAGTCACCACATCCCTTCTGGCAGTGGTTCTCAGGCGAGTGGAGACCATAGCTAGGGCCTCTCCTGGGGCGGGGCGATGACCACTAGCTGAGTTACTCGTTAGAGCCTTTAGAGCCAGGAAGGGGACTGCGCCCTTGCTGCTCACCCTGCCTGCATGAAGTGCCATGCAAACTGCCGTGCCACACCCTTCTGACGCCCCACACCCTGTTTGCTCGCCCTGTTCACTGCGCTCCCTGGGGGCTGCTTTTGTACGTGTGGGGGTTTTGCTGCCTTCGCTCTTGTCCCCGCCCACGCTGAGTCAGAGCTGCCTCCCGTCAGGAGCTCACTCCTTCCTGCTCTGGGTGGGGGGAGGGCTGGGCTACCCTCGCTCTCCCTGCGCTTTTGCCTTCATGCTTTTTGCTGCGGTTTTGCCGCTTTGGGAAGGGTCCTCCGGCGCGACCCTCCGCTCCGGAACCCTTTGCCTCGGTGGCTTCAATGTTGAGCCACGGGGTGGTGTAAGGGACTAGAAACTTGTCTCAACATTGTTGGCAGGACAGTTTAACTACTGAAGCCTAATCACCACGGCAACCAGGACAGTTTAGCCACCGAGGCCTCATCACCACGGCAACCGAGTTCTACCCCACAGGAACATGTGTGTGTCCCCTGTTGTCTCGGAGCACATGGCCCCAGTCCTCCAATCCTCTGCACATGTGCCCAGGCCCAGGGTCGACTGACAACATATGGGGGAGGCTCGGACCCTCTAGAACTTTTGAGCACCCTCTAGTGATGGTACTGGACATGCACCCCACCGCCGAGTGGGAGGCGTGGGTATGCAAAACAGTTCCAAGAACTTACTGACTATGCAATAGGAAAACGCTATAAAAGGTGAAACCAGCAGAGGCCACAAGGAGCGTTCTGGAACATTCCCCCACCAGATTTGAAGATACATCGGACCGACAGGATGCTGCAGATCCGTGGTGGTAGCTATTGCAACTCTCTCTCTCTCTCTCTCTTCCCCCCCCTCCCCCCCCCCTTTTCTGTCTTTCTCTCCTTTTCTCTTGCGTACTTCTTGTTGGCCAAATAAAGTGACTTGGCACATGACTCCGTTTTGAGTCTTAATTCTGTTTCCGAGAATGTAAAAGGAACCTAGTCATGATAAAACATTTGAGTTAATCAGAAGTTAAGCCCAGCCACCCCCAACCACCCAGAACTACCTGAGGTTGGTTGGAAAGCAAGGGGGTTTAACCCCTGCCAAATTGTTCAACCCAACAGTGGATCGTGACAGGTGGTACAGGAAACTCAGCTTGTTCTCACGGGGCAGCGGGCTGACCTTGGCTGGGTTAAACCAGGCAAACTCAAAACGGAGGGCATCAATGATGACAAGCACAGCCTTGGAAAAGTGCTGGGGCACCCAACAGGAGGCTCTGCCTCTGCCACAGTGGCAGCATGAGTGGGTCTGAGCAGGAACTGCTGTTGGCAAGCTCAATCTGGGTGAGCAGGAAGCCACTCGTGAAGAACCTGATACCAGCAAAAAAGAGAAAGCAGACCCAGGCTAGAAAGAGCAGCACTGTCGACCGCTGCGTCCTAGGGGGAAGGACAGGTAAGCTCAGGCCCCTATGGCTCTACGTAGGCCAAGTACCCACCCCCCGCCAGTACCCATCCCTGGCCACTGCCCTGCACCCCAACAACCCCTCACACCCGCTTGTCCCCGATACTCCCCAGACCACCCCAGCCGCTACCCTGTGACTTGACTTTACCCATTACCACCCCATACCCTGATAACTGCCCTGTGCACCTCCTTGTACCCCCCCAACCACGCAGTGCCCCGATTCCCCTCCTACTTCCCAGCACTGCCCAACCTCTTTCATACACCCCCAGCCACCACGTAGCACCCTGACTCCTGGGCCGCTACCTTTGTACCCCCAGCATCCATCGTACCCCACAGACACCGCCTGGCACCCTGACTCCCCTCCTGCCCCCCAGCACCTCAGCTTCCCTCACAGCCCCTCAACCCCTGTGGCCCCGCCACCCTTCTCCCTGGAAGCACCGCGCGCAGCGGCTGTAGCCGCCCAAGAACGTCGGCACGGGGAGGGGCAGTGCCCCCCAGTGGCCAGGTGCCGCCCAGCTCCCTCGCCTCCCTCAGGGTGGGGGACCCCGGGCACCCACAGCTCAAGCGAAACGTTGCTTTAATTAATTAATTGCCACAGTCGTTCCCCTCGCCATGGTGCACACTACAAAGAGTACACTATAGGGACCATCCCTGCGTACCCCCAGGGGCAGTGGCACTGGTGTGAGGAACCAGGTGGGGGATGCACGTGACTGCAGCGGGTGGGACAGGAATCCCACAGCCTGGGAGAGTGACCCCCCAGGAGAAGGGTCCCCAGGCTCCTCTTGCAGATCATTGTGCCTTTCTGCAGGTCAGAAGCCTGCTTAGGAGGGATAGTCCCCCCTCAGTAGCACACAGCAGGTCCTGCTCCTGAGTGCCAGGGGATGTGCTGCAGCACCAGTACCATTTATTACGTTATTTAAATCCAAATACAAAATAAGGACCAAGGGAAGAAGAGCAGCCTGGCAGACCCCAGGATCATTCTGGCTCCACTAGCTGGAGTTGGCCTGTTCTGCCTTAAGCACCTCCATAGTGGGAGGCTGGGGGTCCTCACGGGCTGGAGGCATCTCATCCTGGGTCTTCACAGCTTGTGGCTTGGTCAGTGTAGTGTAGATGCCCAGGGCCTAGAAGGAACAAGAGAGCCATGGGGGAGGAGAGGGGAAACTGCATGCTCTGGGGCCGTGGCAGAAGACACTGTGTTGGAGCAGGTAATTCCACTGTGTCAGAAGTCAAGCAAGTGGGGCAGAAGACCAGCTTGGCTGAACAGGGAACTCCTCTTGGAACTCAGGAGGAAAAAGAAATTGTATGATCTCTGGAAGCAAGGTCAGGCTTTGCAGGAAGATTACAGAGCTATGGTTCGCATATGCAGGGAGAAGACACAGAAGGCCAAAGCTCAGCTAGAGTTGAAACTGGCCAGCGCTGTGTCAGGCAACAAGAAAGGCTTTTTTTAAGTATGTCAATAGCAAGAGGAGGTCTAAGGAAAACATTGGACCAGTACTTCTTGAGGATGGTCACCTGACAAATAGGGATGAAGAAAAAGCAGAGGCATTCAATGCTTTTGTTGTTTGTTTGTTTGTTTTTGCCTCAGTCTTTAATAATACTGACAGACCTCGGGCTGCCCGGTCCCCTGAGTCAGAGGACTACGAGTGTGGGAACAGTGACTTTCCATTTGCATGCACTGAAATTGTAAGGGAGCAGCTGTATCAGCTGAATGTTCACAAGTCCATGGGGCCTGATGGGATTCATCCCAGAGTACGGAAGGAGCAGGCGGATGTTACAGCAGGACCCCTCTTGATCATCTACCAAAGGTCTTGGGAGTCTGGGGAGGTCCCTGCTGACTGGAAGCTAGCCAACATTATTCTAAGCCACCAGAAGGGCGTGAGGGAAGACCCAGGAAAACTACAGACCTGTTAGCCTAACCTCAGTACCTGGAAAAACTATGGAGAAGATCATACTGGGTGCTATTGAAAAGCATTTAAAGGACAGTGCAATCATCAGGCACAGTCAACATGGGCTCACAAAGGGAGAGTCCTGCCTAACTAATTTGATATCCTATAACAAGGTCACCCACCTAGTGGATGAAGGGAAGGCAGTGGTTGTAGTTTTTCTGGATTTTAGTAAGGCTTTTGCTACTTACTGTCCCTCACAGCATCCTTCTGGACAAGTTGTCCAACTGTGGGATGAGCAGGCACACGGTGCACTGGGTGAAGAACTGGCTGAAGGGCAGGGCTGAAAGGGTTGTAGAGAATGGGGCTACATCTGGCTGGTGACCGGTCACCAGCGGTGCTCCTCAGGGCTCAATTCTAGGGCCAGTTCTGTTCAATATTTTTATCAGCGATCTGGAGGCAGGAGTTGAATGCACCATTAGCAAGTCTGCTGATGATACCAAACTGGGAGGTGCTGTTGACTCCCTCAAGGGGCAAGAGGCCTTGCAGAGGGATCTAGATAGATTGGAGCATTGGGCTGTGATTGACGGGATGAAATTTAACAAGTCCAAATGCCAGAATCTGCACCTGGGACAGAGCAACACCAGGCACAAGTATAAACTGGGAGAGGAGTGGCTGGAGAGCAGCCCTGCAGAAAGGGATCTCGGGATGGCGATTGACAGTAGGCTCAACATGAGTCAGCAGTGTGCCCTGGCAGCCAGGAGGGCAAACCGCATCCTGGGATGCATCAAACAGCATAACCAGCCGGTCAAGAGATGTGATTATCCTGCTGTATTAAGCATTAGTGCAACCTCACCTTGAGTACTGTGTGCCGTTCTGGGCCCCACAATTTAAGAAGGACGTGAAGGTCCTTGAATGTGTCCAGAGGAGGGCAACAAAGCTGGTGAAAGGGCTGGAAGGCATGTCCTATGAGGAGCGGCTAAGGACGATGGGTTTGTCTAGCTTGGAGAAAAGGAGGCTGAGGGGCGACCTCATTGCTCTCTACAGCTTCCTGAGGAGGGGAAGTGGAGAGGGAGGTGCTGATCTCTTGTCACTGGATACCAGGGAGAAGACATGTGGGAATGGTTCAAAGCTGCATCAGGGGAGGTTCAGACTTGACATTAGGAAGCGTTTCTTTACCAAGAGGGTGGTCAAACACTGGAACAGGCTTCCCAGAGAGGTGGTTGATGCTCCATGCCTGTCAGTGTTTAAGAGGCATTTGGACAGTGCCCTTAACAACACGCTTTAACTTTTGGTCAGCCCTGAAGTGGTCAGGCAGTTGGACTAGATGATCATTGTAGGTCCCTCCCAACTGAACTATTCTATTCTAAGACTGGATGTGCAGTAGGAATGGGACAGGGCAGACAGGGCCACAAGACGGTGGCTTCAGGAGCTGACCTGAACCCCTGCTCCATGTTCAGACCTGTTCAGGGCATAGGGGTGGACAGGGAAGCGGCAAACTTTCACCCCAAAGAGACGGTGAAAAAGTCAGTGCTTGCCTTGTATTTTTGCCAGCTTATTCTGGCACAGAGAGAAGGATCCTGGCTCCTACAGCCACAAGCCAGCTCAGGCCAGTCCCTGAGCCAGGGATTGCCACAGCAGGAACCCTCCTGTTTCCAAAGGACACTGTGAAGCAGCTTTCCCAGCCCACAGCTTCTATTTCGGACCCACCTGCCAGGCCAAATTCCTCCTCATCTCCCCTTTCCTGCCACAACCATCCCCTCTGCAAGGGCCAGGCCTTGCCAGGCTGCCACCTTCACTTCCCTCAGGCAAGAGACGGGGTCCCTCCGACCACACTGACCTGTGCAACCATGCTGGTCACATCACCAGCATTGGCAGGCAGCAGGACGGTGTTGGAGTCTTTGGCAAGCTGCCACAGAGAGAGAAGCAGCGGCATTGCCATGCTGGGGAGAGAGGGCCAAGGCTCAGCAGCGAAGAGGCAAGTCACATACCACTAAGAGCTCATCCGTGCCCCCTACCCTTAGCCCACCCCGGGCTGGTAGCGGCCCAAGACAAAAAAACTCCTCGCTGCTGCCGAAGATGCCAGGGAACATCCAAGAGAAAGCCAGGTGCCACCCCAGCCTTGGTTTCATCTCCTTCAGTGCTAGCGCCAAAGCTGTGGCTGTCCTGAGGAGCCATTGCTCACCTGCTGTGCCAGAGCAGCCGCCAGGAGCTGAAATGCCTCAGCCTTGACCAGCATGGCACTGGCTTCTCCTGCAACGAACCACAGCAAAACGCACATCAGAACTGCAAAGTGCTTCTAAGGGGCAAATCAAAACAACCTCAAGGAGCAAATCAAGACAACTTTGTGCACACAAAGCCTCCTCTTCCACAACAACAGCACGGTGATATTCCTGCAACACACCTCCTGCCACCCCAGGCTGCAGGGCAGCAGCACAAGCTGGAGCTCAGCCCAAGGGCACCAGCAAGGAAGGATCAGCATAGCTGAGGAAGCCTGGCCCACAGACAGTGATGTGGCCTGCTCCTCAGGAGCATCACCCCTCAGTACAGAGGGCTACAGATCCCCCAGGCCCCACATGTTCTAGCCCAAGGCACTACCAGCAGCTTTGTTGATTTGTTCAGCCTTCTCAGCTTCTGATGCCAGGATCTGGGCCTGCTTCTGCCCCCCAGCCACACTGATAGCCAATTCCCACATCCCCTCTGACTCCAGCACTGTTGCCCGCTTCCATCGCTCTGCCTCCACCTGCAAACACAGGTCAGATGCCAGTCTGCCATGGCCGCGATGAGGAAATACAATCCATGGGGCAAGTGAGGCGAGGACATGCTCCTACGTCCTGCTTGGGCAAGCATGGCTTAGCAGAGGATAAGAACACGGCTACAAAACACCAAGCGACCCCTGGTGAGGGCTGGTTCTCCTTCTCATGCTGCACAGCCCTCCCCAGCCCAGTCCACACCTAACTGGCCACTTCCCCCTTCTCCCCTTCCAGCCCGGAGATCTGGCACTCTGCTTTTCCCAGGGGGAAACCTTCAGCTCTAGGATTTTCCTCCTACAGAGCCCAGTAGGGATTTTAAAGGGAGCTGGCAGGGCTTGCATGTACCAGGCAGGAGCCACCACTGCTGAAATAAGGATGGGAATTATTTATTCAATAGCTGTACATTTGCAGCCAAAGTGCCAACAGGCTCCCCTCACCACAGGAGGGCCCAGTGCTGCCAGCTCCGGACAGAGAAGAACTGTGCTGCATGGAAGGGGGGGGGATTTCTCTCTCGTTCCAGACTGCCTGCCCAGAGAACCAAACCTGCATCTGCATGGATTCCTTCACGCGTGGGGGCACATGGATGTCCTTGATCTCGTAGCGCAGGCACCAGATTGCCCCAGCAGTCTGAGGCCTGGTTGATGGCATCCACAATGTTGGCGTTGAGGGACTCCCACTCCTGGGAGGCACAAAAGAAATGGCAGAGATAAAAGAAGAGACGCTTAGCACGAGACAGGGGTCAGAAGGGAAACCTCCCCTCGTGGGCCAAAATCAGCCAGAAAACCCCAACTCCACAGGCATAAGGCAGGGCCAAATGCTTCCCACATCTCTTGAAGGGGTTACCTTCTCCTAGGGAAGGCAGTGCCCAAAACTGAAATTGCTGATACACAAACATCTGATGTACATCTGGATACAAACCTCATCCAGGAATGCCAACAGCTCCTGCTTCTGCCCAACAAATGTAGCATGAGGGCTACACCCCCTCTGAACCAGGTCAGCCAGGACACTCTCACTGGGCCTGAGCAAAGAGTCACCGACTCAAGAGAAACACAGCTGGACCAGCCAGGTCTGGGCATATACCACCCATCACCCTTTCCAACTAACCCAGGGCAAGGGAAAAAATAGCTCCTGTTTAAAACAAAAACAAAAAGAAAAGCAAACAACAAAAACAACTGAAACAAGACCCACCTTCAGGGATTCACTAGTAGGTCAACTGAAACAGAAGCCCTCTAAGCAAAAGGCATTTTGCCGTTACATGTATCAGCCTGGCCGTGCAGACCCCCCAGGGTTTTGAGAAATGCTGCTAGATGCTGGCATCTCCATGATCCACCTCCCCAGCTCACCCAGAAGACTCTGTCGAGGGAGAGTTTGCCAAGTTCAGATCTCATGGTCGTCTGGGCCAGCTGGGTCACTGCATACTCAGGATCTTCTACCCCACAGCTGGCCTGGAGAGCAGAAGCAAAAAACAGAGTCGATGGCAGTGCCGAGAGGGACTCCGAGTGAGGCGGGATGGGCAAATGCTAAGCACCAAGACAAGAAACCTGCCAAAGAAAAGCAGGGTCCAGAGCTGAGATCTGCCTTCCCCTCCTCTTCCCATTCCCTCAGGAGAGGGAACAGGGTGCTCAGTCCAACCGCCTTGCAAAGCACAGCAAGCCAGGCAGAGGCTGAAGCACGCATCGTGGAGAGAAGCAAGCCAGCAGAGCCAGGTGAGCAGTGCCTGAGGGCCTGCCAAGGCAGCCAGCTGGGTGACACGGCATATGCAGACCGTGCTGGGTGCAGCCAGAGACGGTAAAAGGCTGCCGGTTTGACTCATGCTGAGTGTCAGCACAGCAGGGACAGTACCTTGTACAGGTACATAACCCGCAGATAGAGCGCACCGTCAATCTGCAGGGTGACATTATCTGCCAGGAGAGAATGACACCTTCTGTTTAGCGGAGCAGCAAAGTAAAACCATGGCAAACCCCTCTCTCCTGACAGACTTAGCAGAGCTGGGCAGGGTCATCCCTTTCTTTCCTGGTGTCAACAGTGTGGCATGGAAGAGAGATCGGCTGAAAAGGACCTCCTTATGCAAAGGGCTTTGTAAAAAGGACCCTGACATTCCCTACAAAATGCCTCATTTTGACATTTTAATACACAAGAAGTCTCAGGTCTCCAGATCAAACCATTTCATACTGTAGTAATTTTAAAAAATAAAGGGGGGGGGGGGAGGGGGATAAAAAGCTTTACCTGATCTGAAATAATTTTTTACAGAAACACAGGGGAGATCTTTCCTGGTTCAAGACAGGAAAACATCTGAAATCTGAAAAACGGATTCCTGCCCAGGTGCGTTCAACCCAACAAGGGGCAGCCGCAGCCCACAAAGAGCAGACAGGACCTCCTGGGGTTCTACCACTCACAACGCCACAAGGACAGTCAAGCCCAGGTGCCCAGGGACAGGGCTGAGTATGTGTCGTGGTTTAGCCGGCAGCTCAGCCCCACACAGCCGCTCGCTCACTCCCCCACCGGTAGATGGGGGAGAGAATCAGAAGGGTAACGCTCGTGGGTTGGGATAAGAACAGTTTAATAATTAAAAGAAACAACAACAGAAATGCAATGTAAAGGAGAACAACGAGAGGCGCAAAGCCCCGGGGGAGGGGGGAAGGGAACGAACCGCCGAAACAAACCGCACGCGCCGCAGCCGCTCACCGCCCGCCGACCCGACGCCGCTCCCGAGCCGCAACCTGCCCCCCCTTAATATACTGGTCATGGTGTCACATGGTATGGAACGAACATGCCATTGGCCAGTCGGGGTCAGCCGCCCCCGCCGTGGCCCCGCCCCACCCCGCGGCAGAGCGCGGGAAGCTGGAAAGGTAGCCGACCCCCCACGGTGAGGAGAATTAACCCCTTCTCAGCCAAAACCAGCACAGTATAGAATCTGGGACACTTCCACTCTTCCCCATGCTGTCCTTTGCTCACCCTGGATGCAGCGGAAGGAAAAGGGCAAGACACAGAAGCTGTTCCTTACATAGGGTGACTCTGGACATAATGAATCCGATCCAGCAGAAGGATGAGGAAGTTCAAAACCTGGGAAAAGGTTGGGACTAGAGAGCTGAGCCCTCTAATCTGGGGTTTCACACCTCCCCCCCAGAGAGCTCAGCCAGGCTAGAGAGGGCTGTGCAAAGTTCAAATATACTACACGCTGTAGATGCTTGTCCTGGTTTCAGCCGGGATAGAGTTCATTTTCTTCGTAGTAGCTAGTATGGGGCTATGTTTTGGATTTGTGCTGGAAGTAATGTTGATAACACACTGATGTTTTAGTTGTTGCTAAGTAGCACTTACACTGGTCAAGGAATTTTTTTCAGCTCCACATGCTCTGCCGGGTGCACAAGAAACTGGGAGGGGACACAGCCGGGACAGCTGACCCCAACTGACCAAAGGGATATTCCATACCATATGATGTCATGCTCAGTATATAAAGCTGGGGGAAGAAAGAGGAAGGGGGGGGATGTTCAGAGTTACGGCGTTTTGTCTTCCCAAGTAACCATTACGCTTGATGGTGCCCTGCTTTCCTGGAGATGGCTGAACACCTGCCTGCCCATGGGAAGTCGTGACTGAATTCCTTGTTTTGTTTTGCTTCCGCGCGCAGCTTTTGCTTTACCTATTAAACTATCTTTATCTCAACCCATGAGTTTCCTCACCTTTACTCTTCCAGTTCTCTCCCCCATCCAGTTGTGGGGGGAGTGACCAAGCGGCTGCGTGGTGCTTGGTTGCTGACTGGGGCTAAACCACGACAGAGCAGGCAGAGCAAACGTGCTTCCCACACAGAGGAAATTTCAGTTTCTCAGTGCTTTTAACACCCCACCAAAGGAAGTTAGTCTACAAGCAGCCAAAAGGATCACAATCTGGAAGAATAAGCACACCATCCCCCAAACCCTCACACAAAGGACACGCCTCGCTACAGCTTTAGGAACCTGCTGAATCCAGAAGGGAAGAAAAGCAGCTCCTTACAGGCTCAAGGATTCGGTGGAACTTGCCCATCCTCTCCACCACCCAAGCCTCCTGCTGCGGCACAAAGAGCACTCCAATATTAACGGGCAGGCCGGAGTTCAAGCAGTGCGGTGCTGGGGCCAGCCATGCCGAATGTTTCGGTTGTTGGGAGCACTGGAGAAAGGAAAAGGAACAGAATGGAGACTGGCTGCTGGCACCTCAGAGCCCAGCACCATCCCTGCACGAGCACAGACACACCTGTGTGCTGCACCAGGCAGCCCTGCCCCAGCCCCTTGCATGTGATGACCCTCCTCCTCCAGGCCCCGCTCTCTCATCTGGGATTGCTGCTTACGGCCCCAATACACCAGGACAGGAAACATCACTGACACCCTGAACAGGCACACACCATGAGGGGATATAGGCTGTCCCCACAGGGACGAGACCTAGGCCCTAGGATCAGTGTGAGTTTCAGGGCCTTCCCTGCAGGTGTAGGGGAGGCTCACCCCAGTGTTGGAGCTTTCTCCACATCTTCCCTTCCCTTCCCTCACATCCCCACATGGGGGGAGGAATAAAGCCTCTCTGACACTGTAAGGGAAAATAAGGTGTGGTGTGGGGTCTCTTCTGCCCCACTCAGCCCCCTGTAACCTGGTCAGGCTCCTTCCTCCCACCCCTCTCACCTTGCTCCCAGGCCCCCCTCGCCAGCCGGTCCCTCCTCAGCCGTGGCTACCTTCCAGTTCCCCCCCCGGACCTGCTCCTCCTGGGCACTCTCTCACCCTCCTCCCCACAGCCCCTCACTCCCCCCAGCTCCCCACAGCCTCCTCACTAATCCCCATGCCCCCCCCAATCCACACCCCCTCGCATCTATTTCTCCTACACTCATTTCCTCCCCAGTCCCACATCCCCCAACCCATCCCCTCCCCAGCTCACCTCACCACTCCTCATATCAGGTTGCCCCCAGTCCCCCAACACCACTCCCCCAACCAAACTCCCACCCAGCCCCCTCAATACCCCCATATCCATTTGCCTCCAGGCCTCCTCTGCATACCCCAATACCCCTGTCCCTACTCAGCTTCTCTTTCCCCCCCCCGCCGCCGAGCCCCCACGAATCTCTTCCATCCCACCCTCCACCCATCTCCTCAAGGCTTCCTCAGAGCCGCAACACCAGCTTCCCCCAAAGCCCCCACCTGCAACAGGCCAGGGCAGCGCCAGCATGGCGCGCCGCAGCTCCACCCGACAGCCCGGAAGGCCTCCCGGGACGCCCCACCTCTTCCGGGTGAGCCGCCCGGGGCACCCCGTCCCGCCGCGGCAGCCGCTGCGCTGCTTGTGGTTCCGCTGCCCCCGGGAGCGGCGAGACGCGGGAGTCGGGCTCGGTTTCCAAACAGGCGTTTATTAATTTAAAAACAAACACGAAAAGTACCGGTATAGCCTCGCCAGGCAGCTGCCAGCCTCCCCGTCCCGGCTGAGCCACGGCGACCGAGGCCTGGGGCCGTGGGGCGAGGGGAAACCCCAGTGTTCTGGGGGGAGTGGGACCCCGGGCCCCGCTGCTGTGGGATGGGGGGGGACGCGGGGGGATACGACTCCGGGACCCTGGTGTCATGGGGCAAGAGGTGCCCCAGGACCCGGTGTCGTGGGGGGAGCAGGCCCCCACTGTGTGTGTATGGGGGGGGGGAATGAGTGGGACCCCGGTCCCCCCAGCCTAGCAGGGCCAGAGCCTCTCGGCCTTCCCATGGCAGGGGAGAGTAGGGCCTCACCCCCACAAGTGTGGTAGAGGCCTGTCCCGTCCAATCCCCACACCCCAGCTCTGCCAGATGGAGCTCTGGGGAGAGGGGAGAGCTCTGTGAACACGGGGTGGGCTTTGTTTAAAATGACGGCTGTCCCAGGGAGCCCCCGGTCCCAGGGTCATGCCCACACCAGCGATGGTGCAGCCTGTCAGTCCTCCCTGCATGAGCCTAGCTGAGACCCCAGGTCATGGGGATTACACAGATGGGGTACATGCAAGCTCATTTTTCCTATGTCCCCTGCCCCTCTCACCTCTCTGACCCACCCGGGGCTCCTGAGGCTGCAGCAGGGATGGGCACTGCTCCAGATCACCCCCAAACACCCTCCTGAAGGTCCAGCCTGACTTCCATTTGATGCCCTCTGCTGCCTCCCCTCTTCTCAGGAACTAAGCCAGGGCTCCTGCCCATCCTCCAGCCCCTGATCATGCTGCCAGCAGACCCCTGCCCAAAGCCGTCTCCTGGATGGAATTCACCCCACACGTGCACAGATGGTGCAAGGCTCTGATTTTTTGGGAATCTCCACCTTCTCTCAGATCCACAGCACACATGGGCTCCGGAGGCTCCTGCCTGGAGGGCTGTCCCTGTGCTCCTGCAGAGAACCCCAGGTCCCCATCCATGGGACAGCCATGTCTCTTAGCCCCAGGAGCCATGGCAACAGCCACTTCCCTGCCAGCCACAGATTTCTTGGGGTCTGGCTTGCCCTAAAGGGGTGGGAGGGCAAGTCCAGGCCTCCTCAAACTGCCTGAAGTGGGGCTGGCCCCACAGAGCTGGTGCCCAGCAAGTCTTGGCCTCCCCTGGGGCTTTTAACACAGCCCCGGCACGGGAGCTGCACCCTGGCCGAGAGGTGGGTCACCGTCTCCTTCCATAGCCCGAGGTGTCCCCATCCTCAGTCACCCTCATAGCCCCTACAGCCCTGACACAACCCAGGCAGCCCTGCACTGCTGAGCGCAGCCTCCCTGCTGCCAGGGGCCTCATCCAGCACCAAGAGGGTGGGGGGAAGAACAGCACAGCACCTCTGATCCTCCGCACAAGCCTCCTCTGCACTCTCAGTGACAATAAATACTAATAAATGCAAATTCTTCAACACGTTCTGCTCCCAACCCCGGGATCAGTGCGGGCAGCCTCACCCAGAGCCCCCAGCCCAACTGTTCACTCCCCCCCAGCTCCAGCCACATCTCCAAGCTGGGAGCAGCGCTGGCAGAAGGTTTGGGCATGTCCCTGGAACACTGGGGCTGCTCCCCAGCCCCTGCCCCTCCTGGTGAAGCCCCCTCAGTGTTCTCAGCCCTGCCGCAGGGCACAGGCACGGCATCTGTGCTGCTCAGGGGGACGGGGGCACACAGGGAGGGCAATACATCAAGGTGGTGCTTGCTCGCTGGCCCTTTACTCATCTCTCCCCAAGGTGCTGGGCTAGAGGCTCCCCGGTGGCCCTGGGGGATGGAGAAGGTCAGGTTCGGGGCGAGTAGCAGGGGTTCCTCGGCATCTCCGTAAAGGATTTCAGTTCACAGGGGATCCCCGAGTCGACCTCAATCGACTTGCGGGAGAAAAGCAGCCGGATGTCATCATGAAGGTAGATCTTCCCTGACTTGGAGCTGTGAAACCTGAGTGGAGACAAGAGCAGGGCGGAGGGACCTCAGGCTCCCAGGCAAGGGCAGGACAGCCTCAGTGGGGGGCACGACCCCCTCACCTACTTTGGCCCCTGGTCAAGGTGGCCATGCTCTGGTTGCCTTCAGAGGGACAGAGGCTTCTGGCCTCAGGCAGGGCAGCAGCTCTGACCTCCCCGAAAAAGCAGCCAATCCCTGCTCCTCCTGAGGGCCAGGGGATCAGGCTGCTATCCTCCCACTCTGGCAGGAGGGCCTGCAGGTTTGGGGGAGGCAGGGACACATGGGAGAGGAGCCCAGGGGTGACCCTGGGGCAGGTGCCCATCCCTCCCAGCGTGCCCTACCTTAGGTGCATCAGGTAGCAGAGGACCCTGCAGGGTGGGCTGGTGCCTGGTGGGTTGCTGGGGGCCACAGTGACCCTTTCCTCCTCCCCCCCGGGCACCAGGAAGATGCGGTGGCGTAGGAAGGTCATGTGGTTGGCCGGCATGTCCTGGAAGTCGTACGTCACCAAGAACATCTTCACCACAGTCTTGTTGGGGTTAAATAAGGTCTGGGGGTAAAGGGGTAGGGGGTGTGACTGGGAAGGGCACAGGAATTAATCCATAGGGCAGGGCTGGGGCATCTGGGGGCAGTGCCAGTGGGCCCAAGGGCCCAGAAAGCCCCACACCAGCCCCAGAGGGCTTAGCCTGAGGCCCACAGGTCGGTGCTTTCCACACACCTCCACTCCCGTGCTCCCATCCCATCCCCACTGCACATGCACGCTCTCCTGCCAAGACCCTTGTCCCTTCCCACCAACCTCTTCCTTCCCTGCATCTCCCATCACCTTGTCTCCCTGACAGCACCCTGGGGACCCTGTGCTCCCCTCCACTGTACTTTCCCAGCAGCCACGTAACCCCTCTGCACAGAGCTTTCCGGCTGCTGCCCCTGCCAAGCAACGTAATGGAGTGTATCCACCTTGGGGAGCAACTGGAGCCCACCTGGCTCCCTCCCCATGGCGCTGCCAGAGGCCAGGGGACGACTCACCACTTGGATGGTTCCAGCTTTGGGGACACTGTAGCCTTTCTTTCCCAAGGCCTCCAAGTCAATCACTCCCTGGGGCAAAAGAAAGCATGTGAGAGAGGGAGAAAGCCTATGGAGAGCCCAACTGGGAACTGGCATGGGGCCACAAGCCCCTCTTGCTGGGAACACCTGGCACAAGGTGGCAAGACAACGCTCGGCTCAGTCCCTCTCCAGACAGAAGGATGAACAAGCAGCAACACAGAGGTGACAGTGAAGCGGCAGCCATGAGATGGCTGGGCAGCAGCCTGCCTGTTTATACACCTGCAACGGTTCCTGCTTTTTTCCCCTCTTCACTTTGTGGGTTAAATATTGCTTCCAGCACAGCTAGCAGTCTCCTCAGGTAGGTGGTTGAGAGGGGCAGCCCCCGAGGATGCACAGTGCCTGGGTACAGCCCCCATTCACCTCCCCCACAGGCTCAGCCCTCCCTCGTCTGCCTACCAGGAAAGGCGAGGGTGCACTATGTTTGGAGATGTCGAAGTAGGTGACATCAACGGGCAGGGTGGCGTGCTGGGGGCAGTAGGAGCCACTGGCACCGATCTCTGCCGTGAACCCCTGGATCCTCCCCGACGGTGCAAAGCGCCCTTTCAGGACGGACTCCTGAGAGAGGAGGGAAGTGTTAGGGACCTTCAAACACCAGTCCTGCCCCTCACCTCTAAGCTGCAGATGAGATCACCCCCATCTCCACTGCAATCACGTCTGCTTGCCCTCGCATGTCTCCCAGCTCTCCGGAGACTGCTTGTGAGTGTCCTTGGCTGCTCGCTCCAAGACAGACCCATCCTGAATTGGTGGACTGAAACCAGCGATCTAACACAGAGAAGCAGTGAGAGTGCCTTGGCTCAGCTGCTCAGCTCCACGGCGGCCATCTCAGCAGCGTCTGGGGTCCTAGCATGTCACCCAAAGATCTACTGGTTGAGCCATTCTGCTGGTGGATGGTGGCTGCACGAATGGCCACTGCATGCCAGGCCCTTGGGAACAATCAGCCCAGCCCCACACTGGGGCTCCCTTCGGGCTCAGCCTCTCATGCTGTCGCCAGCCCAGCCCAGAGCCCACAGGACCCACCTCCCTCCCTGGCAGGTGGATGCTGTTACCTCAAAGTTGCCCAGCAGAGCATGGCTGATGGTGGTGGTGGCCCAAGGCGCTGTGGAGGACCTGGTACCCCTCCGGAGGCTGCTCCAGAGATGTCGCCTTTGAGAGAGGAGGGAAGATCAGTGTCAGGCTGGAGAGCACGTAGCCCTGGGATGCCCATGTCCCCGGGGTTGCGGATCCCTCTCCAGGTCCCCCCATACCTTCCTTTGGTGGAGGTTGAACCGACTTTCCTACCTCCCGGGGCAGAAGAAACCTCCCTCCGCCCACAGCCTGGGGTCTTGTGGAGGAGAAATGCCTGGGGCAGGGAAGGGATTTGTCCCAACCCAACCCTCCCACGGGGCTGCAGGGTACTGGGGTGGCCAGGCACCCTGGGCCCCCACAGCTGGCCCTTGGGGCTGCCGAGATACTCACGATTTGAGGCGCAGCCTGCTCTTCAGCCTCCTCCTGACTGCAGTGCAATCTGCAGGGCTCTGGAGGGGGCACGAAATCAATAACTGTGTTAGGGAAGCAACCAGGGACTGTGCGCCCCCAGGAGGTGCCATCGTCCTTTGCCCTGCCCCACAGCCCCATGAGGGTCCCAGCAGATTGGACAGGCCGTCAGCAGCCTCCACGGGGGCAGCCGGCAGGGCAGTGCAAGGGCTGGGGTGGGGACATGGGGCTGCCAAAACTGAGACCTGGCTGCGAGGGCAGGTCTTTACCCTCCCAAAGTGGCTCTACTGGGGAATGGGGTGTTGGTACTCAGCCTGAGGGTGCAGTGCACAGCTCCCACCCTGCAAAGCAGGTCTCAGGGCCAGCCCCAGTGAGCAAGACACCCCCAGACAGAGCCATGCACCAACACCCCCTTGCACCTCACAGGGAAGAAAAGTCCCATCCCCAGGCAATTCATGCAAAGTCCTTGGTAATGTCACCAGGCAGAGGGGTGTGCTGCCTGTCCCTGCCCACAGCCAGGCTCCTACAGCTGTAGGGCAGGGGGTTAAAGCCAGGGCCACACTGCAGCTTCCTTTTAAAGACGTCTCCTTTTCAGGGGGGACACTTTCCCTTCTGGAAGCCACACAAAAGGATGATGGAGCTGGCTGGCATAACCAGGCAGGAAAACCAAGGGAAGATGCTGGAGGGCTTCACTCTGCAAGGGCAGTGCTGGGGGCAGCCAGGCCGGGGGACAGTCACCAAAAAGGGCACGTGGGCAGGGATGGAGCTGTGCCCCCATGGACAGTGCGTCCTGACTCCAAGCAGCAAGAAGCCAGGGTAGCTCTGCCGTCAGTCCCTGTGGGTCCCTGCACCATGGGATGCCCCAGGGAAGGAGAGAAGCGTGCCAGCTGTGGCGGGAGCCTGCTGCAGCTTCAGCCGGCAGGACACAATGAAGGCAAGGAGCTGGTTAGGAGGGGCTGGTAAGCAGGGAGGAATTGCAGGCAGCTCCTGAGCTACCAGGGTGGTTGTAAACCTCCGGAGTCTGCCCCATTTCTGAGAGCTTGTGGCACCCTGGGGACATGCCACGGGCATCCCAGAACTGCAGAAAAGCCAGTGGCATCTCTGCACACAGCACTGGGGCTCCCACTCCCTGGCCAGAGCATGTCTAGTCCTGCTCCCTGCCACCAAAACCCTTACCCAGCAGGCAGAGTGCCCTGATGGATATCACAGCCAGGGACCCAAGCCATCCCACCCCTCTGCCTTCTTCTCCCCCAGGCAGGCAGAGGACAGCCACTCTTCCCAAGCCTGATGGTAAGTCTGGCTTAACATGAAGCTGTCAGACACTGACTGTGGCACCATGCCGTGTGTCCAACTCTTGCTGTCACGGAGAGGTCATGTCCTGTTCGAACAAGGCTCTCCAGGCCAGAGAGCTGGTTGCAAGCAGCGGATCCAGTGACTACAAGGTGTCAAGAGCCGGTGACAACCTACAAGACAGTGTGTCCCAGGGCTGGCTGTCAGCTGCTGCCCTGCTCACACCAGGGCTGTGGCACTGGGACAGAACAGGACACTGTGCCCCAATGGACCACGTGCCCACGAGCACCATGTTTTGCCCATGAGGACAGCCCTGAGCTCTGGGTGTCCCCGGGCCATTCCCTGCCTCCCCCCACGAGTGATGCTCACCTTGGCCATGGGAAGCAGGTGGTTCCAGAAAAGGTGCCCCCTTGGCATCGGTGCTGCGGCAGGCTGTGGGCACCATATGGCATGGCAGGGCCCTCTTCTTCCTCATTGGTGGGAACAGGCTCTCGTTCTCGGAGCAGGAGTCAGCCACAACCTCACCAGCGGGCAGCAGCTTCCTTTTGGCTGGGCAGCTGCTGCCACCAAGCCAGCTGCTCCCACAGGGTGTCTTCTCCAGGGAGCTCGTGTTGTTGGGCTCGGGGCTGAGCGCTGTCTGCAGAGCTGGGGGCTCCTTGCACCTGTTGGCCACCACTGGCCGCTCCTCTTCTCCACTAGTCCTGCTGCTGTGAGCCATGCTGCTCCCTGGCTTCTCTCTCTTCCCACTAGAGTCCAACTGGGGAGTTTGTGCAATATTGTGCAAATCAAGGTAAAGTAGGTTGTAGCCACTCGCCCGCTCCCTGTTATCACCATAGTCTGGGGGCTGATCCCCCGGCAGGACAGGGCAACCATCTCTCGTGTGCAAAGTACTGCAAGCAATGTGCCAGGAGGAGGAGGAGACACCCCGTGACTTGTCCTCTCTGCTGGCCTTGGGGCTGTGGCAAGGGCTGCCCTCACACCGGTGCTCCACCACCTGCAGCCCGCTGTGGGAGAAGTGCTGGGCAGAGCCACACAGGGATAGCTCTTCCACCAGCAGACTGTCCTCAAAGGTATCATCATCATTCAGGGTAGCCTGCCCAGGGCCCCTGTCATACTTGCTGTCCACCCCACCACCACCCCAGTGAGTTTGTTTGGGATCTCGCCCCCCCTCCAGAGTTTGCTGCTCGGGGTAACCCCTCTTGACAGCTGGCTGGCTGCCTGCCCGCTGCTCTGTGCTCTCAGAGGAGCTGGAGAGATGGGAGAAAATAGAGACCTGGTAAACCTTCTGGCGCTTGATCTCTGTCTCGTTGTAGCCCATGAAGATGCCATGGTGGGTGCAGCGCTGTGAGGAAGGCTCCAAGGGCGCCTCTCCAATGGGCCGGGACAGGCTGGGGTCCATGCCGCGCTCTGGGGGCAGGGACATCTCCGCGTGGATGTGCCGCATGGAGCCTTACTTGCCTGAACTTCAAGTGGAGCCGGAGTCAGAGCAGCCCATGCAGCAGCAGAAGAGGGACTGTAAAGTGCCACAGGTCACAGTGCGAGGACAGGGGGTGGGAGCTGGACCCCCCCTCGCTCAGGATGTCTGGGTGAGCCCTCCTCTGTGGGGTGCACTGCAGTGCAGCATCTGGAAAGAGAGAGCAGGAGGACAGAGATCAGCCTGGGATCCCCGTCCTCGTCCAGTCTTTCAGCTGCAAAGGACCTGCCAGGACACAGGCAGCTCCCCGTACAGCCCTGCTTGAACCTTCCTCTCTGGGGACAGGAAGAGGAACCAGGCTGGTGTGGCTCTCCAGGGAACCCTGTGGCATCACCCACCTGCAGGATCAGCACTTCCTTCCTGACCTGGGCATGGAGAGGAGTCTCCAGTTGGGCTGGAGGCTACTGGGAACAAGTCCGGACAAGTGGGGAGAAAGGGGCCTGCCCTCTGCCAGGGACTTGACATGCTTGTGCTGTTCTGGAGCACAGGAGTCAGGCAGGTCAGACCAGTCCCAGGGGCTCAGGCCTGTAATCACCCCTTTGGGCAACAGCAACAAGATGTCCCAGTGCTCACCAAGAAGACCTGTCCCAGCCGTATGCGCTGAATGAGGCAGGGCTGGCTCCCTACGCTGCCAGCCCCATGGCAGGGACAGGAACCTGACCTAATGTCATAGTTAGGTCTGCCAGCTTAGACCAGAGACCTCCACCACCTCAATTAGCAGCTGGGTGGTACCAGGGGCTGCAGACCCCACCATGGGCTCCTGTACCATCCACCCATATATCACCCGCTCCTGCCTGACCTGAGGGCCTGACCTCCTTGCTGCATGGGGCCTCACTTTTGATTTTTGGCCCAGTTTCAGAGCTGTGAGAATCCTGGCCACGAGTTTTTCTGGCATGATAAATACTGAAATGGCTGCGAGAGCCAAGGAGACACAGGAAAAGCCACTGGCAGGCTGAGGACCTCCAGAGCCTGACAAACAGCCTGTGCCTGGCAGCTCTGCCTGCTCCTGCAGAGCAGAGGCTTAGGGGCAGGTGTTCAATAGGGGAAGTGGTTCCCCAAGTGGGTCAACGCCATCTGGAGAGCGAGGCTGCGTGTGGTATTTTGGCCCCCGCCATGATGGGGATGGGAAGGTGGCAGGTCAGGGCGGTTGAGCCCAGGGATTTCGTTTAAAAGGAGTGATGAAAGCTATAACCATGCACCAGCACATGCTGGGGGCTGACTGGCTGGAAAGCGACTTGGCAGAAAAGGACCTGGGGGGCCCTGGTGGACACCAGGTTGACCATGAGCCAGCAATGTGCCCTTGCCACAAAGAAAGCCAACAGTATCCTGGGCTGCATTAGACAAAGTATTGCCAGCAGGTCAAAGGAGGTGATCCTTCCCCTCTACTCAGCACTGGCGAGGCCATACCTGAGTGTGTGCAGCAAAGGGCCTGTGCTGGTTTTGGCTGGGAGAGGGTTAATTTTCTTCATAGTAGCTAGCATGGGGCAATGTTTTGGATTCATGCTGAAAAGAGTGTTGATAATACAGGGATGTTTTCATTACTGCTGAGCAGTGCTTGCACAGAGTCAAGGCCGCTTCTGCTTCTCACACCACCCCACCAGCGAGTAGGCTGGGGGCGCACAAGGAATTGGGAGGGGACACAGCTGGGACAGCTGACCCCAACTGACCAAAGGGATATTCCATACCATATGATGTCATGCTCAGTATATAAAGCTGGGGGGGGGGGAAGGAGGAAGGGGGGATGTTTTTAGTGATGGTGTTTTGTCTTCCCAAGTAACCATTACGCTTGATGAAGCCCTGCTTTCCCGTAGATGGCTGAACACCTGCTGCCAGTGGGAAGTAGTGAATTACTTCCTTGTTTTGCTTTGCTTATTAAACTGTCTTTATCTCAGCCCAGGAGTTTTCTCACTTTTACTCTTCTGATTCTCTCCCCCGTCCCACTGGAGGGGGAGCGAGCGAGCGGCTGTGTGGGGCTTAGTTGCCGTCTGGGGTTAAACCACGACAGGGCCACTAAGATAATTAAGGGATTGAAGCATCTCTCCTATGAGGAAAGGCTGGGAGAGCTGGGACTGTTCAACCTGGAGATCTGAAGGCTCAGGGAGAAGTTATCAATGTATATAAAATAAATACCTGAAGGGAAGGTGCAAATAAGATGGAGCCAAGCTCTTTCCAGTGGTGTCCAGTGACAGGACCAGAGGCAATGGGCACAAACTGGAACACAGGAGGTTCTGTCTGAACATCAGGAAATGCTTTTTTTTTTTTACTGTGAGGGTGACCAAGCACTGGAGCAGGTTTCCCAGAGAGGTTGTGGAGTCTCCATCCTTGGAGATATTCAAAAGCCACCTAGACATGGTCCTGGGCAATGGCTCTAAGTGGCCCTGCTTGAGCAGAGGGGTTGGACAAGATGACCTCCAGAGGTGCCTTCCAACCTCAACCCCTCTGTGATTCTGTGTAACCCACCACACTGCAGCCTGTCCTGGCTGCCCTCCCACACTCACCCTTCTGCAGCAGGGCTCCACTCTGCTCCGGGTTAACTTCCCAGTCCTGCAGCAGGTGGTCGTTGGCACAACTAGTTGAAGACACCTGCCAGCCAGGCACCCCCCAGAAATGGCGTGGCTGCCATGGAACACCTCCCACCATCACAGTGTGCCTCTGAACCTTTGCACCATCCTCTCCAGCTCTTCAGTCTGCACAGCAACTCTGAGGGGAAGGAAGGGGGGAGACGCAGGGCTGGCATGATTCAGATGCTTACCAGAAGGACAGGAGGGTACTGCCTACCTGTGGGGTTGCACAGGCAGAGAAGGCAGCATTGAGGCTTAGCCTCTCCCAACCTCCCAAACCCAAGGACCATATACATCTAGGCCATCTCAGGCAGTGTTATCACCTTGATTTCCATTTAAACAACAAATACTTTAAGCTAAGCTGTGAATTCCCATACCTTGCTCGTATTTTACTCCCCTTTTGCGTGCCTTCTTGTATGAAAACCTGTGTATACGAACAGATCCCTGCTACTTTTTGGTGACCATTTCATGGCTTGCTTTCCAAGACGCTGCCGATCACCAGTAACCTCTGGGACTCCAGCTAGCCACTGGTCTCATGTCCACCTCCCACCCCTTTCACCCACAGCACAGGATGCTTTCTGGCCCTGCAGACAAGGAGAAGAGCTTGCAATTGCTTTCTTCCAATAAGAGATGCCCAGCAGGGAAGGCAGAAACTGGGAGCCTGACAGCCCTGAGCCATGATGACCCCCCCCACCAGCTTCCCCCAGCACAAAGACAGCAGTCCTTTTGTGTGCACAGCACTCACCTGCTCAGAGGTGCCCTAGACGTACAAAGGAGATTTGCAGATGCAATGCAGCTCCCCTGCAGTCATAATCCACCAGCACAGCAGCTTTGATGCCTGGAAGGGGACAAGGAAAGTCAGTCTGGGCAGCAGCTCACGGTGCAACACCTTCAGAGTAGGTAGGAGCCCTTGGGCACCTCCACCCTCAGCCCATCTGTCACAGGGGCAGCCTGTGAGCTTTGCTGGCCTAGGAACCTCCAGGTGAAGGAGGAAATGCTGCCCATCCCTGGGGACCATGCCCTCCCCACGCAGCTCACAGCTGGGGGCTCACTGCAGTGGCCGTCCAGAGGAAAGCCACCATCTGTCCTGCTGGGCATCCTGACCACGAACACTGCTCTGAATCTGGAAATAGCAGAGCCAGGCAGATGAACAAAATCCCCAAAGGGATGCTTAGAGGCACCAAACACCCAAGTGCACTCCCTTTCTGGCACCCTGCAAGTTCTGCATCCCATCATCTTGCAGGTGAGAAGCCAGCTTCAGCAAGTCACTCGCTGTGCTCGCTGTCTGACCTCACCTGCCCCAGGAAACAGGCTGTTCTTTCATTCCATTTCCAATAAGATTTGTAATTAACAGGCACTCGTGGCCAATCCCCAAGAGCTGGCCAGCCCAAAAGCCACTGCTGGTAGCGTCAGGGAAGGGCACTGCCAGCAACCAGCCAGAACAGAGATGTGACACACCGGCTCCCAAGGAGCACTCGCAGCAGGGCAAATCAGTGCCATAGCATAACAAACCTCTGGTCCAAAGCCTCAACAAAAGCTCTTTGTAAAGATCAGCTCCTCCTGGCGCCCTGCGTGGGGCTTACATGAAGGCAGGTAGAAAAGCAGGTGAATGTCCGCAGCTGTGGGCAGACGCCAAGGTGGTAACATGCTGTGTTCTGCCTGCCTGGAAGGTGGAGAGCTCTTCTGCCAGGCTGCTGCTTCTCTCCTCCATCCCTGGGGGAGATTTGTACCACAACTTGTGTGGCACAGTCAACTGCTGGGAAGCAAAATCAGCAACTGGCGGCAAGAGTCAGCACGGTGCAGCAGGAGAAAGCCATATCCTTCCTGTGCATGTCCATGCTGGGGCAAATATGCAGTTTCCTTTATTTCTCCTTCCCACGTCCCTCCACAGTTACAACCCTTCCTGAATCCTCATGCAGGCAGGCTGAGCCCTTTGTTCCCCAGTGGCAGCTGCCTTTCAGGAGAATGGGTCCATCAGGAGAGGCTGACATGCTGACACCACAAAAGCATCCCAGCTGAGACCTCAATGCCAGTCACCAGGTGATGCCAGCACTAGCCAGTAGTGCACACGCCTAGCACAAGGGGCTGCACCTCATTTTGCCAACCCAGATACTGTCGCCCAAAGCATTGTGCTGGGAAATGCCAGGATTCCCCAGCCTACCCCAGAAGTGTCTCCAAATACACCTTGGGACCTCCTTGTACATCCTCCTGGAGGGCTGTGCTGGCAGCCTGGGATGAGGAGCAGCTGGAGCACAGCACTGCTCCTCACACTTTTGCAAGGCACCATGGTCAGGGAAGGTTCCCTTCCCCCTTCCCCTAGCTTTTGGGGTTTCTCTTGGCTGTGTTTAGCTTTGCCTCCCAGGGCAGCTCCTCCCCGCTGAGAGCTGAGCCAGCTTGCAGCAGGGCTCAGCCTCTTACAGCACCCAGCAGGAGCCCACCCTACCCCTATAGAGCCAGAGAGCAACATGGGGACCAGGGACTCCTGCACCCACAGCAGGGATGGGGAAACAGCACCTGGTCACCTCTAACTTCTCCTCCCCCTGAGCCAGGCATCATTGGAGCCCTGCTTCTGGCCACCTGGATGGGACAAAGCCAGGTCCAGGTCCTCACCAGCTCAGCTGAGCAGCACAGGTACCATTCCCTGGACACAGCACGTGGGGCTCCATGTGCCCAAGCCAAGGATTTGGCCCCTCCTAAGCCCAAGTGATAGTGATTTTGCCAGTGTTTCAGCCTGTGCTGGTGCTCTAAGTTAGGACTTAAAGGGCTCTGCATGTGGAGGGAAACCCAGCAAGAGCTCCTCCTGTTCTCTGCCCTACTCCTGCCAAGCTCCCAGGCCTCCCTTGACGGTCAGAGGGCAGGAGGGGGCCTGTGGTTTTGCCAGGGTCTCTCAGCACCTGGGTCCAGAGATATGCCAGGCACAGATTTCCTCTCTTCCTCCAGCGCAGCGAGGACTGGGGAAGGGCACTTATGCTGGTTTTGACTAAGAAGGGGTTAAGTCTCTTCACTGTGGTGGTCTGGTACCAGTTTCCTGCGCTCTGCCGCGTTGGCGGGAGGCTGGGAGGGGCAGGGCCACGGCCGGGGCAGCTGACCCCAACTGCCCAATGGGATATTCATTCCATACCATGTGACACCGTGACCAGTATATTAAGGGGGGCAGTTTGCGACTCGGGTAGCTGAGGCGTTGGGTTGGTGGGTGCTGAGTGATTGTATTGTGTGTGGTTTGTTTCGGTGGTTCATTCCCCTCCCTTCCCCCCCACCCCGGGTTTTGTGCCTCTCGTTTTTCTTTCCATTGCATTATTGTTGTTGCTTATTTTTATTTTAATTATTAAACTGTTCTTATCTCAACCCACTAGTGTTACCCTTCTGATTTTCTTGCCTATCCCACCGGTGGAGGAGCGAGCGAGCGACTGTGTGGGGCTGAGCTGCCGCTAAACCACGACAGTCTTTTTGGCGCTCAATGTGGGGCTCAAGGGTTGGAGATAACAACAGCTGCTGGTCACAGCACCATGTTGTCCTTTTTGTAGTTGGTGTTAAAGATTGGTGTTGGTTTGTTTAGTCTGCTGTGATTAATAACATTTTGCCTACAAGATTTGTTATACAAACACTGGTTTTCAGCTTTATCTGGTATTTGGGGTTTTTGCTGAAACCGTTACTGTACTTCGGATACCACCTTGTTGAGGCAATTAGCAATTATGCCTCCTCCTCTGAGAGATTTTATATGGAGGAAATGCAGAATAGTACCTTTGCAACTTTGTTCTATGATGTCTGTGCCTTTGTTACAACATCCTTTTAGTATCTTGAACATCCTTGGGTGGTTAAGGTGCACTTATTGTTAGTTTTTGGGCATGTTGTTGTGGTTTTGACTAAGCAACTTAAGAATATCACCCAGAAATCTGCCCCGAGGCTTGATAGTTACGAGTGGCAGGGCATGTGGGATAGCATGGGCAAATACCTAGGGCAGTGGGCACCCCCAGTGTTTTGGAGTTTCACCCCTGAACAAGTGCAGAATCCTAAAAAACTAGTAGAATATTTGGAGAAAGTATGTTGTTATGCTGGGAACTCCAGAGAGACACAGATAACTGCAACATGCTGGGGCCTGGCCCATGCATACCGAGCCCTGCTCAACAGTATTCAGTGCCCCTAAGGGGAAGTGAAGGCCTCTGGATTGAAAGGCAAAGTGACTGGCACTGTAGTCAGTCCAGCCCTGAGGACAGGCACTGCAGCCACTCAAACCCCCACAACAAGTAATGGAGCTGGTTCAGAAAATAAACACATACCAGTATCAGTTGCCCCCATACACAAGACGAAATATTGGAAGCAGACATCAACTTGTTTAGAATGGTGTCGTGGTTCAGCCTCAGCTGGCAGCTGAACACCACGCAGCCGCCCGCTCACCCCCCCCACCCCTGTGGGATGGGGAAGAGAATCGGGCGAACAAAAGAACTTGTGGGTTGAGATAAGCACAGTTTAATGATTACAATAAAATGATAATGATAAATTATTATGATAATAATGACAATAATGTTAATATAATAAAAGGAAAAAGGAAGGGAAAGGGAAAACAGGGAAAAAAAACATGGAAACACAAACGATACAACCACTCACCACCCGCCGACCAATACTGCCCGACCCCAAGCCGCGATTGCTCCCCCTCCCCCGGCCAGCCCCTCCCAGGTAACATACTGGGCATGACGTTACATGATATGGAATATCCCTTTGGTCAGTTTGAATCCGCTCTCTTAGCTGTGCCCCCTCCCCTCCCAGCTTCTTGTGCACCCAGCAGAGCATGGGAGGCTAGACATGTCCTTGACTAGTATAAGCGCTACCCAGCAACAGCCTAAACATCTGTGTGTTATCTCAACAGGTTTGTTTTTTTCCATGCTAATTTCAAACCACAGCACTATACCAGCTAGAGTGAAGAAAATTAACTCTATCCCAGCTGAAACCATGACAGTATCCACCACTTATTCCATATCATTGACATCATGCTCAGGTCCCATACTATTCAGTACAAATTCAATAATCCCTATCCATCTTCTCATCCTTTAACAATATATATATATACAGATTTTTCATTTAGCATTCCCCTAGTCTATGGACCACCCCTGTAAAATGCCTGTGAAATGTCCATTGAGTTCATTTAGTCCATGACTTTGGATTTCATCTCCTATAAGGGTCCTTCAGAAAGGCGATGTGCATGGGGTCAGATTGTTGCATGTCAGTCCTTGTTCCATCACCGCTGCACTGGTAGTTCTTGTTCTCTCACTGCTGCACTTTGCTTGGTTCCATTAAAAGGTCATTTGCTATTATCATTAATTGGGAGATTCCCACCATGATACCATTCCATTGATATGGCATATAGCAACCATAGTAGTGATGACATACAACATCATATAGCAATTAACAGCATATTATTCAGTTCATTGGCTGTTTTCACCCAAAATTAAATCCCCCTGAGGTAAACACCGGACTCCTCCATCCTCCCGCATCACCCACCAAGTGCACCCAGGTCCTCGAGCAAACGCAATCCCACGAGTGGGTTTGCCTCTGCCTGAGGCAGGAAGAACCCAGACTGTCTTGCCCAGAATATTTTTTATGTGCACTACAGGGACTCTATCCCCTTCCACAGTACGTAAGGATTCTGATTGGGCAGGGCCAGCTTCCTGGCAGATCCCCTCGTGTTGACTAACCACGTGGCTTTTGCTAAATGTGTATCCCAGTGTTTAAATGTTCCACCCCCCATTGCTCTCAGTGTCATCTTTAATAGTCCATTGTATCTTTTGATTTTCCCAGAGGCTGGTGCGTGATAGGGGATGTGATACACCCACTCAATGCCATGCTCTTTGGCCCAGGTGTCTATGAGGTTGTTTCAGAAATGAGTCCCATTGTCTGACTCAATCCTCTCTGGGGTGCCATGTCGCCACAGGACTTGTTTTTCGAGACCCAGGATAGTGTTCCGGGCAGTGGCGTGGGGCACGGGGTATGTTTCCAGCCAGCCAGTGGTTGCTTCTACCATGGTGAGAACATGGCGCTTGCCTTGGCGGGTCTGTGGGAGTGTGATATAGTCAATTTGCCAGGCCTCCCCATATTTATATTTCAGCCATCGTCCCCCATACCACAGAGGCTTTACCCGCTTCGCTTGCTTGATTGCAGCGCATGTGTCACATTCGTGGATAACCTGTGCAATAGCGTCCATGGTCATGTCCACCCCTCCGTCACGAGCCCATCTACATGTTGCATCTCTCCCTTGATGGCCTGAGGTGTCATGGGCCCACCCAGCTAGAAATAGTTCACCCTTATGCTGCCAGTCCAGATCCACCTCAGCCACTTCAATCTTGGCAGCCTGATCCACCTGCTGGTTGTTTCGATGTTCTTCAGTGGCCCGACTCTTGGGGACGTGAGCATCCACATGATGTACCTTTACAACCAGGTTCTCTACCCAGGCAGCAATATCTTGCCACAATGTGGCAGCCCAGATGGGTTTGCCTCTGCGCTGCCAGTTGCTTTGATTCCACTGCTGCAGCCACCCCCACAAGGCATTCGCCACCATCCAGGAATCAGTATAAAGATAGAGCACTGGCCACTTTTCCCGTTCAGCAACGTCTAAGGCCAGCTGGATGGCCTTTACCTCTGCAAACTGGCTCGATTCACCTTCTCCTTCAGCAGTTTCTGTGACTTGTCGTGTAGGACTCCATACAGCAGCCTTCCATCCTCCGGTGCTTTCCCACAAGGTGACAGGACCCATCAGTGAAGAGGGCGTATTGCTTCTCATTTTCTGGCATTTTGTTATACAGTGGGGCTTCTTCAGCACGTGTCGTCTCCTCCTCTGGTGATATTCCAAAGTCTTTGCTTTCTGGCCAGTCCATAATCACTTCCAAGACTCCTGGGCAACTGGGGTTTCCTACTCGAGCCCGCTGGGTGATCAGTGCAACCCATTTACTCCACGTAGCATCAGTTGCATGGTGTGCGGAGGGGACGTTCCCTCTGAACATCCAGCCCAGCACTGGCAGTCGGGGTGCCAGGAGCAACTGTGCCTCAGTACCAACCACTTCTGAATCATCTCAAACCTCTTCATACGCTGCCAATATCTCTTTTTCAGTTGGAGTATAGTGGGCTTCGGACCCTCTGTATCCCCGACTCCAAAACCCTAGGGGTCGACCTCGAGTCTCCCCTGGTGCCTTCTGCCAGAGGCTCCAGGTAGGGCCATTCTCCCTGGCTGCGGTGTAGAGTACATTTTTTATATCTTGTCCTGCCCGGACTGGCCCAAGAGCTACTGCATGAACTATTTCCTGTTTAATCTGTTCAAAGGCTTGTCGTTGCTCAGGGCCCCATTTGAAATCATTCTTTTTCCGGGTCACTTGATAGAGAGGGCTTACGATCATACTGTAATTTGGAATATGCATCCTTCAAAAACCCACAATGCCCAAGAAAGCTTGTGTTTCCTTTTTGCTGGTTGGTGGAGACATGGCTGCTATTTTGTTGATCACATCCATGGGGATCTGACGACGACCATCTTGCCATTTGATTCCCAAGAACTGGATTTCCCGTGTGGGTCCCTCGACCTTACTTTGTTTTATGGCGAAACCAGCTTTCAGGAGGATTTGAACTATTTCCTTTCCTTTCTCAAAAACTTCTTCTGCTGTATTGCCCCACACAATGATGTCATCAATGTATTGTAGGTGTTCGGGAGCTCCACCTTGTTCCAAAGCATTATGGATCAGTCCATGGCAAATGGTAGGGCTGTGTTTCCACCCCTGGGGCAGTCGATTCCAGGTGTACTGGATGCCCCTCCAAGTGAAAGCAAACTGTGGCCTGCACTCTGCTGCCAGAGGGATTGAGAAGAATGCATTAGCAATAGCAATTGAGGCATACCACTTGGCTGCCTTTGACTCCAGTTTGTATTGAAGTTCTAGCATGTCTGGCACAGCAGCACTCAACAGTGGAGTGACTTCATTCAGGCCACGGTAGTCTACTGTTAGCCTCCACTCTCCATTAGGCTTCCACACTGGCCATATGGGACTGTTAAAGGGTGAGTGGGTTTTACTGATGACTCCTTGGCTCTCCAGTCGATGAATGAGCCCGTGGATGGGGATCAGAGAGTCTCTGTTGGTGCGATATTGCCGCCGGTGCACTGTTGTGGTGGCCATCGGCACCTGTTCTTTGACCTTCAGCAACCCCACAACAGAAGGGTCCTTCGAGAGACCAGGCAAGGTAGACAGCTTTTCATTTCCTCCGTCTCCAAGGCAGCTACACCAAAAGCCCACTTGTACCCTTTTGGGTCCTTGAAATACCCTCTCCTGAGGTAGTCTATGCCAAGGATGCACAGAGCCTCTGGGCCAGTCACAATGGGGTGCTTTTGCCACTCATTCCCAGTTAGGCTCACTTTGGCCTCCAATACAGTTAGCTCTTGGGATCCCCCTGTCACTCCAGCAATGCTGATGGGTTCTGCCCCTATATAGTTTGATGGCATTAAGGTAATCTGTGCACCAGTGTCCACTAAAGCTCTATATTCCTGTGGGTCGGACGTGCCAGGCCATCGGATCCACACAGTCCAGTAAACCCAGTTATCCCTTTCTTCCACCTGGCTGGAGGCAGGGCCCCCCTAGTCCTGATCATAATATTCATCACTCACTTCCGGTAAATATGAATCACGGGTGTCTCTGTTAAGATCAGTCAGGCCATCAGCACTTCTGCTCCTCTGTCTGGAGAATTGCTTACGGGAAACTGGAGCAGCAGCTCTCCTGGAGAAACTCCCCTGAGTAATTGTTCTCCCTTGCAGCTCATGTACCCGTGCCTCTAAGGCTGAGGTAGGTCTTCCATCCCACTTCTTCATGTCCTCTCCGTGATCACGCAGGTAAAACCATAGGGTGCCCCGTCGTGTGTATCCCTTCTCTTGAGCCAAGGGACGATTACTCCTAATGGCTGAGATACTGGTCCGTACTGGTGGGGAGTAGGACATATCTTCTTTGAGTTGCTGGAACTCTCGGGACAGTTTCTCAACAGCAGAGACGAGCGAGGAAGAGAGATTCGCTTCATATTCCCGGAGTTTATCAATCAACTCCGCCACCGTTGGTGTCTCGTCATCTTTCCAGGACATCACTGCCAATGAGTTTGCATACGAGGATGGTGCGCTCCGTACAAACTTCCGCCACATGGGTCGTGTGCACTAGGCTTCATCTGGATCTTTGGAGGACCGTTGATCGTCCAGGTCACCATAAACCACCTCAAGCACAGCTAATTCCCTTAGATGCTGAATGCCTTTCTCCATGGTCATCCATTTTCCCAGGCGAAATACAATATCTTCTTTGAAGGGATACCTCTCTCTCACCGCGGACAGGAGCCACCTCCAGAGGCTGAGGGCTTGTGTTCCTTTTCCAATTGCTTTATCAATGCCCCCTTCCCTAGAGAGGGATCCCAGTTGTTTGGCTTCCTTCCCCTCTAATTCCGAACTACTGGCCCCATTATCCCAGCATCGGAGCAGCCAGGTGATAACGTGCTCACCTGAATGACGCCCAAAATCTTTCCATATATCCCGCAAGTCACTCAAGGATAGAGATCGGGTAGTTTCCGTTTCTTGTACACATTCTTCCTCTTCCTCCTCCTCTTCTCGTGATGTCCCTGGTTCCTCGTAATCTCTTTCTAAACGAGTTGACCTTCTCTTCCATGATTTCTTCTTGCGTATAGGGGCGACTGATACTGGCACAGGTTGGTCCTCTGGTTTAGCTGCAATGCTTGGCACTGGGGTTTGAGTAGCTGCAGTGCCTGTCGTGGGGGTTTGAGTGGCCGCAGTGCTCGTCACTGGGGTTGGAGCAGCTGCAGTATCTGTCGTGGCAGGTTGGGTGGCCGCAGTGCTTGTCACTGGGGTTGGAGTAGCTGCAGTGTCTGTCGTGGGGGTTTGAGTGGCCGCGGTGCTTGTCACGGGGGTTGGAGTAGCTCCCTTCTCTTTCCCTTGGGGGTACTGAATAGTGTTAAATAGGGCTCGATAGGCATAAGCCAGACCCCAGCACATTGCAGTGATTTGTATCTCTCTGGAATTGCCAGGGTGACAACAGACTTCCTCCAAATGTTCTACTAATTTTTCAGGATTCTGCACTTGTTCAGGGGTGAAGTCCCACACCACAGGGGGTGCCCACCGTCTTAGGCATTTGCCCATACTTTCCCACATACCCTGCCACGCATAGCTATCGAGCCTTGGGGCAGATCTCTGGATTATATTCTTAACTTGCTTACTAAACTTAGACAGATCTGATACCACCTGCCAAAGCAATATCAACAGATGTATCTTAACTACACAAGGATGTTCAAGATACTGAAAAGTTGTTGTAATGAAGGAGGAGACATTACATAAGATGGTAGCTACGGTGCCATTCTGTATTTCCTCCATAAAAAACTCCTCAGAGGAGGAGGTATAATTGCTAATTGCCTCCATGAGGTGATAGCTGTAGTACAGTAACGGCTTCCATGCAAAACCTAAATAACCAATAACAGTCAAGGCCAGTGTTTTAATAACAAGTCTCCTAGGCAAAATATCTCTAATCACTGCAGAGCACAGCCAACTGACAAAACCAACAGCAAGTTTTAACATGTACTTTACAATCAGCATGGTAAAGACTGGACAAACTAATACTGCGAGCAGATGAATCAATGCTGTGACCAGCAACTGTTATTATCTCAAACCCTTCGTGCCCCACGTTGGACGCCAAAAATAGACTGTCGTGGTTCAGCCTCAGCTGGCAGCTGAACACCATGCAGCCGCCCGCTCACCCCCCCCACCCCTGTGGGATGGGGAAGAGAATCGGACGAGCAAAAGAACTTGTGGGTTGAGATAAGCACAGTTTAATGATTACAATAAAATGATAATGATAAATTATTATGATAATAATGACAATAATGTTAATATAATAAAAGGGAAAAGGAAGGGAAAGGGAAAACAGGGAAAAAAAACATGGAAACACAAACGATACAACCACTCACCACCCACCGACCAATGCTGCCCGTCCCCGAGCCGCGATTGCTCCCCCTCCCCCGGCCAGCCCCTCCCAGGTAACATACTGGGCATGACGTTACATGATATGGAATATCCCTTTGGTCAGTTTGAATCCGCTCTCTTAGCTGTGCACCCTCCCCTCCCAGCTTCTTGTGCACCCAGCAGAGCGTGGGAGGCTAGACATGTCCTTGACTAGTATAAGCGCTACCCAGCAACAGCCTAAACATCTGTGTGTTATCTCAACAGGTTTGTTTTTTTTTCCATGCTAATTTCAAAGCACAGCACTATACCAGCTAGAGTGAAGAAAATTAACTGTATCCCAGCTAAAACCATGACAAATGGGATGATGAAGAACCAGGGCCATCACAGGGAGAGGAGGGAGAAGTAATAAATGAAATAGAGACCACCCAATCCCTGTCCTTAAGCGAGTTGCGAGATATGCGAAAAGATTATAGCCGTCCTTCAGGTGAGCAGATTGTCACCTGGCTGCTCCAATGCTGGGGTAATGGGGCCAGTAGCCTGGAATCAGAGGGAAAAGAAGCCAAACAACTGGGATCCCTTTCTGGGGAAGGGGGCGTTGACAAAGCAATTGGGAAAAAACACAAGCCCTCAGCCTCTGGGGGTGACTCCTGTCTGGAGTGAAGGAAAGGTATCCCTTTAGAGAAGATGTTACATATCGCCTAGGAAAATGGACAACTATGGAGAAAGGCATCCAGTATCTAAGGCAATTAGCTGTGCTTGAGGTGATTGATAGTGACCTGGACGATCAACGGTCATCCAAAGATCCAGATGAAGCCTAGTGCACACAAGCCATGTGGCGGAAGTTTGTACGGAGCGCACCATCTTCGCATGCAAACTCATTGGCAGTAATGTCCTGGAAAGATGACGAGACACCAACGGTGGCAGAGGTGATTGATAGACTCCTGGATTACTAAACAAATCTCTCTTCCTCGCTCGTCTCTGCTGTGGAGAAACTGTCCCGAGAGGTCCAGCAACTCAAAGAAGATCTGTCCTACTCCCCACCTCGACAGAGCAGTGTCTCAGCTGTTAGGAATAAGCGTCCTCTGGCTCAAAGAAGGGGATACACACCACGGGCCACCCTATGGTTCTACCTGCGTGACCACGGAGAGGACATGATGAGGTGGGATGGAAAGCCTACCTTGACCCTACAGGCACGAGTGCATGAACTGCAAGGAAGAACTGTCACTCAGGGAGGCTCTTCCAGGAAAGCTGCTGCTCCAGTTTCCAGCGAGCAATTCCCCAGACAGAGGAGTAGAAGCGCAGATTTTATTTCTAAGTGTAATAGAGGGACTCCTGATTCACACTGACAGGAAGTGAGTTGTGACTGCCATGATCAGGACTAGAGGGGCCCTGCCTCCAGGCGGGTGGAGGAAAGGGATAACCGGGCTTACTGGACTGTGTGGATCCGATGGCCTGGCACGTCTGACCCACAGGAGTATAAAGCTTTAGTGGACACTGGTGCACAGTGCACCTTAATGCCATCAAACTATATAGGGGCAGAACCCATCAGCATTGCTGGAGTGACAGGGGGATCCCAAGAGCTAACTGTATTGGAGGCCGAAGTGAGCCT
Organism: Phalacrocorax carbo; assembly: GCF_963921805.1. Lineage (NCBI taxonomy): Eukaryota > Metazoa > Chordata > Aves > Suliformes > Phalacrocoracidae > Phalacrocorax > Phalacrocorax carbo. The sequence continues at coordinate 297,898 of NW_026990243.1, forward strand.
CACTGGCAATGAGTGGCAAAAGCACCCCATTGTGACTGGCCCAGAGGCTCCGTGCATCCTTGGCATAGACTACCTCAGGAGAGGGTATTTCAAGGACCCAAAAGGGTACAAGTGGGCTTTTGGTGTAGCTGCCTTGGAGACGGAGGAAACTGAACAGCTGTCTACCTTGCCCGGTTTCTCAAAGGACCCTTCTGTGGTGGGGTTGCTGAAGGTCAAAGAACAACAGGTGCCAATCGCCACCACAACAGTGCACCGGCGGCAATATCGCACCAACAGAGACTCTCTGATCCCCATCCATAAACTCATTCACCAACTGAGGAGCCAAGGAGTCATCAGTAAGACCCACTCACCCTTTAACAGTCCCATATGGCCAGTCCGGAAGTCTAATGGAGAGTGGAGACTAACAGTAGACTATCGTGGCCTGAATGAAGTCACTCCACCACTGAGTGCTGCTGTGCCAGACATGCTAGAACTTCAATACGAACTGGAGTCAAAGGCGGCCAAGTGGTATGCCACAATTGATATCGCTAATGCATTCTTCTCAATCCCTCTGGCAGCAGAGTGCAGGCCACAGTTTGCTTTCACTTGGAGGGGCGTCCAGTATACCTGGAATCGACTGCCCCAGGGGTGGAAACACAGTCCTACCATTTGCCATGGACTGATTCAGACTGTACTGGAACAGGGAGAAGCTCCAGAACATCTTCAGTACATTGATGACATCATTGTGTGGGGCAGCACAGCGGAAGAAGTTTTTGAGAAAGGAGAGAAAATAGTCCAAATCCTTCTGAAAGCTGGTTTTGCCATAAAAGAAAGTAAGGTGAAGGGACCTGCATGAGAAATCCAGTTCTTAGGAATCAAATGGGAAGATGGTCATCGTCAGATCCCCGTAGAGGTGATCAACAAAATAGCAGCCATGTCTCCACCAACTAGCAAAAAGGAAACACAAGCTTTCTTGGGCGTTGTGGGTTTTTGGAGAATGCATATTCCACACTACAGTCTGATCGTAAGCCCTCTCTATCAAGTGACCTGGAAAAAGAATGATTTCAAATGGGGCCCTGAGCAACGACAAGCCTTTGAACAGATTAAACAGGAAATAGTTCATGCAGTAGCTCTTGGGCCAGTCCGGGCAGGACAAGATGTAAAAAATGTGCTCTACGCTGCAGCCGGGGAGAATGGCCCTACCTGGAGCCTCTGCCAGAAAGCACCAGGGGAGACCCAGGGTCGACCCCTAGGGTTTTGGAGTCGGGGACACAGAGGGTCCGAAGCCCGCTATACTCCAACTGAAAAAGAGATATTGGCAGCATATGAAGGGGTTCGAGCTGCTTCAGAAGTGGTTGGTACTGAAGCACAATTGATCCTGGCATCCCGACTACCGGTGCTGGGCTGGATGTTCAGAGGGAACGTCCCCTCTACACACCATGCAACTGATGCTACGTGGAGTAAATGGGTTGCGCTGATTACCCAGCGGGCTCGAGTAGGAAACCCCAGTCGCCCAGGAATCTTGGAAGTGATCATGGACTGGCCAGAAGGCAAAGATTTTGGATTATCACCAGAGGAGGAGACGACACGTGCTGAAGAAGCCCCACTGTATAACAAAATGCCAGAAGATGATAAGCAATATGCCCTGTTCACTGATGGGTCCTGTTGCCTTGTGGGAAAGCACCGGAGATGGAAGGCTGCTGTATGGAGTCCTACACGACAAGTCGCAGAAACTGCTGAAGGAGAAGGTGAATCGAGCCAGTTTGCAGAGGTAAAGGCCATCCAGCTGGCCTTAGACATCGCTGAACAGGAAAAGTGGCCAGTGCTCTATCTCTATACTGATTCCTGGATGGTGGCAAATGCCTTGTGGGGCTGGCTGCAGCAATGGAGGCAAAGCAACTGGCAGCGCAGAGGCAAACCCATCTGGGCTGCCACATTGTGGCAAGATATTGCTGCCCGGGTAGAGAAACTGGTTGTGAAAGGTACATCATGTGGATGCTCACGTCCCCAAGAGTCGGGCCACTGAAGGACATCGAAACAACCAGCAGGTAGATCAGGCTGCCAAGGTTGAAGTGGCTGAGGTGGATCTGGACTGGCAGCATAAGGGTGAACTATTTCTAGCTGGGTGGGCCCATGACACCTCAGGCCATCAAGGGAGAGATGCAACATACAGGTGGGCTCGTGATCGAGGGGTGGACTTGGCCATGGATGTTATTGCACAGGTTATCCACGAATGTGACACATGCGCTGCAGTCAAGCAAGCGAAGCGGGTAAAGCCTTTGTGGTATGGGGGACGATGGCTGAAATATAAATATGGGGAGGCCTGGCAAATTGACTATATCACACTCCCACAGACCCGCCAAGGCAAGCGCCATGTGCTTACAATGGTAGAAACAACGACTGGCTGGCTGGAAACATATCCCGTGCCACACGCCACTGCCCGGAACACTATCCTGGGTCTTGAGAAACAAGTCCTGTGGCGACATGGCACCCCAGAGAGAATTGAGTCAGACAATGGGACTCATTTCCGAAATAGCCTCATAGACACCTGGGCCAAAGAGCATGGCATTGAGTGGGTGTATCACATCCCCTACCACGCACCAGCCTCTGGGAAAATTGAATGGTACAATGGACTGTTAAAAACTACACTGAGAGCAATGGGGGGTGGAACATTCAAGCACTGGGATACACATTTAGCAAAAGCCATGTGTTTAGTCAGCACGAGGGGATCTGCCAACCGAGCTGGCCCTGCCCAGTCAGAAATCCTACATACTGTGGAAGGGGATAGAGTCCCTGTAGTGCACACAAAAAGTATGCTGGACAAAACAGTCTGGGTTCTTCCTGCCTCAGGCAAAGGCAAACCCATTCGTGGGATTGCTTTTGCTCGAGGACCTGGGTGCACTTGGTGGGTGATGCGGGAGGATGGAGAAATCCGATGTGTGCCTCAAGGGGATTTGATTTTGGGTGAAAACAGTCAATGAACTGCATGGCACAATGTGCACTGCTATATAATATTGCGTGTCACCTCTGTGTTGTATCAATGATATCAGAGTACGAGCCTCCCAACCCATGGAAGATCAACTGTGAAACAAGCCGTGCAGCAGTGATGGAACGATGACTGACTCGGTATGCAGCAACCCAACGCCACACACCATCTCTCCCACCCGGAAAGACTGATACAACAGATGGAGCCCAGAGTCATGGACTGGGTGAACTCAATGGACATTTTAATGGACATTTTACACGGAAGGTCCATGAACTAAGGGAATGATGTCTGTGTATTATGTTAAAGGATGAGAAGGGGAGGGGTGGTGGTCGGTACGGTTGTATTGGATGGTATGGGACCTGGGCATGGTGTAAATGGTATGGAATAAGGGGTGGAGAATATGCTGGTTTTTGGCTGAGAAGGGGTTAATTCTCCTCACTGTGGGGGTCGGCTACCTTTCCAGCTTCCCGTGCTCTGCTGCGTGGCAGGGGTGGGGGGCTGGGATGGGCAGGGCCATGGTGGGGGCGGCTGACACCGACTGGCCAATGGCAGGTTCATTCCATACCATGTGACACCATGACCAGTATATTGAGGGGGGGCAGTGGCAGCACGGGGGCGGCGCGGCGTCGGGTCGGCGGGCGGCGAGCGGCGAGCGGCTGCGGCGCATGCGGTTCGTTTCGGCGGTTCGTTCCCGCGGTTCGTTCCCCCTCTCCCCTCCCTTCCCCCCTCCCCCGGGGCTTTGCGCCTCTGGTTGTTCTCCTTTACATTGCATTTCTACTGTTGTTTTCTTTTAATTTTAGTTATTAAACTGTTCTTATCCCAACCCACGAGCGTTACCCTTCTGATTCTCTCTCCCATCTACCGGTGGGGAGTGAGTGAGCGACTGTGTGGGGCTGAGCTGCTGCTAAACCACGACAACATCTGTGTCATAGACACAACAGCTCTAACTATATCAAAGGGAAAGCACATACAGTGCTAGGGTTCTGAGTGGGATTTACCACACTAAATGGAGATACGCTGCAGAGACCAAGAGACTAGACTAAGAGAGCTTAATGGTATGGCCAGTTTGTGTGTATTAGTCCCAGGGCTACAGCAGGCTACACAAAGCTATGGATGACCTGATCCAGCAGGTTGGGCTTGAGCCCTCCAATCACCACTTCTACAATTCTGTTTAAAGCATTCATACAGCTGTAGCCACAGTGTCATTTGCTTTCTTGCTAAACCTCTGCACTCCTAAACCCAGGTTAGTCGCAACAACTTTACACACTCATCTGACTTACTCTTGGTGTCCTCTAGAGGGTGAGAGGAGTTATAGATTATATAGGGGAACTAGGGAGAATAGATCAGTGGTATGTGTCTACACTGCAGTTGTCCAAGTTAGGTCAGATGAATACAACCCCATGCATTCGACTGAGATAAATACCACAGTGTTCTTCTGGACCCTGTGTTAAAATAGCTATATAGAGATTGGCAATAGTGAACCAATATCATGTGGATAACACAGTGCCCGAATCCATCAAGGGAGTCCATTACGCTGCAGTTTCTGAATGGAAATTAAATATCATGCAAGTCTAAAATGCAGTGGCAAGAAAATCAAGGCCTTTTAAGTGTTATTTGACCAGTAGGAAATAAGAAGAACATTATAGAATTGTCCTCAGCAAAGAAGAGGAATATGTAAAATATCTGCTGATTTAATAGATAAGTGTACATCTTGGGGGAAATTAATCTTTTTCAACATGATATTGAACTGTGGAAACTGGAGAGAATTGTGAGCTTTTAGGAAAGTTTAGTTTTTCAGAACTTGGGTATTTCTGAAAATGGGTTTGTGAATAACATGGGTTTTTAGCTAACATTGACCACCGAACACCTAGCCTTCATCTAGCTTGATCATTTTTCCTAAGCGTGACAAATAAGAAAGCAATTGGTTGGTCAAACATAAAAACAACCAAAGTGGCCACAAGCATCCGTACAGAGGTAAAGGCATCCCTATTTGGTGCCATGATTCTGTCACAATCATGATTGACAATTCTGCTTCCCAAAGGCACTTAACAACACCAGAAATAACTTTTTACTGTGGCATGAAAGAATAATAATGAAAATTATCCAGAGAGATACTAAAAGTATCAAAATCACTGACCAAGGTGATTTCAGAGGGTTATAACAAAGTACAAGCTAGTCTCACTGTCTTGGTAGAAATGGCTCCTGAGGTAGTTAGCAGAGAGCAAGAACCACAGAGGAAGAACAGCAACAAAATGCTTAGGGACTCAGAAACAATGGACCCTTTCCCTTCCTCTATGCTGAGGACTGATCCCAAATACCAAACCAGGAGGAATAAAGAGCCTGAAATGACTTGGATGAAATGGCAAGACTGTTGTGGTTGAGCCAGCAACTCAGCCCCACATAGCCGCTCACTCACTCCCCCACCAGTGGGATGGGGGAGAAAATCAGAAGGGTAAAAGTGAGAAAGGTCATGGGTTGAGATAAGAACAGTTTAATACTTAAAATAAAACAATAATAACAACAACAATGTAACAAAAAGGAAAATAACGAGAGAGAGGTGAAACCTGAGGGGGGGAGGGGAAGGGGGTGTGTGTGAACAAACAACATGTGACACAGCTGCTCACCACCCACCAACCTAACACCACCAGTCCCAAAGCTGCAACCAAACATTTTAACTGAGTCCATCTTCACTAGGTCAATTGTCTCTGATAGCAGGTAAAAGGATACATCAGCTGTATGAATGAAATATTAAGCCACAATTTCATTTAGACCACACAATTGCCCAAGCATAGCCAGGGCACAGTGCATGGGTATGCAACTCAAAGCTGACATCCTATTGGAAAAAGCAATAGGAGATTCTAATCTAGAGGTCTCTGTGCTTCTCTCCCAGTACCTAAGGAATTCAAGGGTGATATCAAAGAGTGGGAGGTGAGCTTGTTGCTGTGCTGGGGACTTAATCTGTTAGTCTTGAGTTTTACTTAGAATGGAAAGAACTTAATTTGGGGGAATGCACACTTTTATGGTTTGAGGGATGATTGTGCTTAGAGAACAAAATCAAATAGGAAGCTTTGTTATGGTCCACTTAATGAAACATCTGTGTTTTTTTCACTTTTTTTTCCAGTGGGATTTCTATAAAGAAAAAGCTATTTTGCTTAGTTTGTGAAATCTTAAACATGCTGTTGGGAGGGAATATATCTAATTCAGTGATGGAAACAACAAATTATTTTCAAGGCCTGGAAGTCCAGAAGATGAAATGTCACAACTAGAACAACCTAATAATGTGAGATTTCTTAGAATTTTGTCATCTGAAAAGTGGCCAGATCTCACTTGGCTTAGCTTACAGATGAGGACAAATTCACAGGAATCCAGTGGGAGCATGACTGGCTCTTAATGTGCATGGCCATAGAGAAACTTTTACAGTCTTTTGGATTACATAGCCTGCTAGAAAGAGAACAGTTGGGTATTTTAAGAATTCAAATAAAATCTACAGGATATCCAGAAGTTAAATACTTCAAAAGGAGAAAAGAAGGCAATTAAAAACCGCTGTATGAAGTCATATAACATGGAATTTTTCTTCATATTACATCACATAGAACTTTTGTTGGCCTATTCTTAGTAGTCCTTAATGCTACCAGCAGTAATGAAGGAAAATAAGTGTCACACATTCAAAGCAGAATGCTAAGTACCAAATATAATAAATCCACAGCCACTAATAGGATATGGACATGTAGCTTTGAGATTTTGCTCTAAATATTACAACACAGTTTCTCAGAAAGATGCTACTTAATAAAAGAAAAATATTAAACCCTGTGAATTCGGCAGTGAACCTGAATAGATGCTACATTACTTGTGAGCTTACTTTAATGGCTTGTCTTAGTGAAAAGATCTCTCTCTTCATGGCCTTCCATGTGTGGGTTCTCTGGGACAGGCTGCCATTTTGCCATTTATCCACAATATTTCTACAGTGACTTGGAAGAAAAAACTCTAAAACTCCAAAACTCTGGTTTGATATTTAATTTCTTGGTTGCTCTGCTGTAGCTCCTTATTGCAAAATCAAGATATTATGTAAAGGTGTAACAGTTTCAGCTGGGATAGAGTTAATTTTCTTCAGTGCAGCTGGCATAGTGCTGTGCTTTGGACGTAGTATGAAAACAATGTTCATAACACACCGATGTTTTGGTTGTTGCTGGGTAGTCAAGGACTCTTCTAGCTTCCCATGCTCTGCCGGGTGCACAAGAAGCCGGGAGGGGAGGGGGCAGAGCTAAGAGAGCAGATTCAAACTGGCCAAAGCGATATTCCATATCATGTAACGACATGCCCAGTATGTTACCTGGGAGGGGCTGGCTGGGGGAGGGAGGCAGCAATTGTGGCTCGGGGACGGGCAGCGTTGGTCGGCGGGTGGTGAGCGGTTGTATTGTTTGTGTTTCTGGTTTTTTCCCTTATTCCCTTTTCCTTTTTGTTATATTATCATTATTGTTATTCTTATAATAATCAATATTATCATTATTATTTTATTCTAATTATTACACTGTTCTTATCTCAACCCACAACTTTTTTTTTGTTTTCTTTTTCTTTTGCTCTTCCGATTCCCTCCCCCATCCCACAGGGGTGCGGGTAGTGAGCAAGAGCTGCGTGGTGTTTAGTTGCTGACTGGGGCTGAACCACAATAGTCCTTTCTGGCACCCAACGTAGGGCCCGAAGGCATGTTGGTTTGGTTTTGACTAAGCAACTTAAGAATATCACCCAGAAATCTGCCCCAAGGCTTGATAGTTACGAGTGGCGAGGCATGTGGGATAGCATGGGCAAATACCTAGGGCAGTGGGCACCCCCAGTGTTTTGGAGTTTCACCCCGAACAAGTGCAGAATCCTAAAAAACTAGCAGAATATTTGGAGAAAGTATGTTGTTATGCTGGGAACTCCAGAGAGACACAGATAACTGCAATGTGCTGGGGCCTGGCCCATGCATACCGAGCCCTGCTCAACAGTATTCAGTGCCCCCAAGGGGAAGAGAATGTCTCTGGATTGAAATGCAAAGTGACTGGCACTGTAGTCACTCCAGCCCTGAGGACAAGTACTGGAGCTGGCTCAGAGAATCAACCTGTGCCAGTATCAGTCGCCCCCACACACAAGACGAAATATTGGAAGCGGACGTCAACTCGTTTAGAACGGGATGATGAAAAAGCAGGGCTGTCACGGGGAGAAGAGGAAGAAGTAATAAATGAAATAGAGACCACCCGATCCCTGTCCTTAAGCGAGTTGCGAGATATGCGAAAAGATTTCAGCCATCATTCAGGTGAGCACATCGTCACCTGGCTGCTCCGATGCTGGGGTAATGGGGCCAGTAGCCTGGAACTAGAGGGAAAAGAAGCCAAACAATTGGGATCCCTTTCTGGGGAAGGGGGTGCTGACAAAGCAACTGGGAAAAAAACACAAGCCCTCAGCCTCTGGTGGTGACTCCTGTCTGGAGTGAAGGAAAGGTATCCCTTTAAAGAAGATGTTAGATATCGCCTAGGAAAATGGACAACCATGGAGAAAGTAATCCAGTAACTAAGGGAATTAGCTGTGTTTGAGGTGATTTATGGTGACCTGGACGATCAACGGTCATCCAAAGATCCAGATGAAGCCTAGTGCACACGACCCATGTGGCGGAAGTTTGTACGGAGCACACCATCTTCGCATGCAAACTCATTGGCAGTGATGTCCTGGAAAGATGACGAGACACCAACGGTGGTGGAGGTGATTGATAGACTCCTGGATTACTAAACAAATCTCTCTTCCTCGCTCGTCTCTGCTGTAGAGAAACTATCCCAAGAGGTCCAGCAACTCAAAGAAGATCTGTCCTACTCCCCACCTCGACAGAGTAGTGTCTCAGCTGTTAGGAATAAGCGTACTTTTGCTCAAAGAAGGGGATACACACCACGGGCCACCCTATGGTTCTACCTGCGTGACCATGGGGAGGACATGATGAGGTGGGATGGCAAGCCTACTTCGACCCTACAGGCACGAGTGCATGAACTGCAAGGAAGAACAGTCACTCAGGGAGGCTCTTCCAGGAAAGCTGCTGCTCCAGTTTCCAGCGAGCAAGTCCCCAGACAGAGGAGTAGAAGCGCTGATTTTATTTCTAAGTGTAATAGAGGGACTCCTGATTCACACTGACAGGAAGTGAGTTGTGACTGCCATGATCAGGACTAGAGGGGCCCTGCCTCCAGCCGGGTGGAGGAAAGGGATAACTGGGCTTACTGGACTGTGTGGATCCGATGGCCTGGCACGTCCGACCCACAGGAGTATAAAGCTTTAGTGGACACTGGTGCAGAGTGCACCTTAATGCCATCAAACTATATAGGGGCAGAACCCATCAGCATTGCTGGAGTGACAGGGGGATCTCAAGAGCTGACTGTATTGGAAGCCGAAGTGAGCCTTACCGGGAATGAGTAGCAAAAGCACCCCATTGAGACTGGCCCAGAGGCTCCGTGCATCCTTGGCATAGACTACCTCAGGAGAGGGTATTTCAAGGACCCAAAAGGGTACAAGTGGGCTTTTGGTGTAGCTGCCTTGGAGACGCAGAGAATTGAACAGCTGTCTACCTTGCCTGGCCTCTCAAAGGACCCTTCTGTTGTAGGGTTGCTGAGGGTCAAAGAACAACAGGTGCTGATGGCCACCACAACAGTGCACCGGCGGCAATATCGCACCAACAGAGACTCCCTGATTCCCATCCATGAGCAGTTGGTCAACTGGAGAGCCAAAGAGTGATCAGTAACACCCACTCACCCTTTAACAGTCCCATATGGCCAGTCCGGAAGTCTAATGGAGAGTGGAGGCTAACAGTAGACTATCGTGGCCTGAATGAAGTCACTCCACCGTTGAATGCTGCTGTGCCAGACATGCTAGAACTTCAGTACGAACTGGAGTCAAAGGCAGCCAAGTGGTATGCCTCAATTGATATTGCTAATGCATTCTTCTCAATCCCTCTGGCAGCAGAGTGCAGGCCACAGTTTGCTTTCACATGGAGGGGCGTCCAGTACACCTGGAATCGACTGCCCCAGGGGTGGAAACACAGTCCTACCATTTGCCATGGACTGATTCAGACTGTACTGGAACAGGGAGAAGCTCTAGAACACCTTCAATACATTGATGACATCATTGTGTGGGGCAACACAGCGGAAGAAGTTTTTGAGAAAGGAGAGAAAATAGTCCAAATCCTTCTGAAAGCTGGTTTTGCCGTAAAAGAAAGTAAGGTGAAGGGACCTGCATGAGAAATCCAGTTCTTAGGAATCAAATGGGAAGATGGTCATCGTCAGATCCCCGTAGAGGTGATCAACAAAATAGCAGCCATGTCTCCACCAACTAGCAAAAAGGAAACACAAGCTTTCTTGGGCGTTGTGGGTTTTTGGAGAATGCATATTCCAAATTACAGTCTGATCGTAAGCCCTCTCTATCAAGTGACCTGGAAAAAGAATGATTTCAAATGGGGCCCTGAGCAACGACAAGCCTTTGAACAGATTAAACAGGAAATAGTTCATGCAGTAGCTCTTGGGCCAGTCCGGGCAGGACAAGATGTAAAAAATGTGCTCTACGCTGCAGCCGGGGAGAATGGCCCTACCTGGAGCCTCTGGCAGAAAGCACAAGGGGAGACCTGAGTTCATCCCCTAGGGTTTTGGAGTCAGGGATACAGAGGGTCCGAAGCCTGCTATACTCCAACTGAAAAAGAGATATTGGCAGCATATGAAGGGTTTCGAGCTGCTTCAGAAGTGGTTGGTAATGAGGCACAATTGATCCTGGCATCCTGACTACCGGTGCTGGGCTGGAAGTTCAAAGGAAACATCCCCTCTACACACCATGCAACTGATGCTACGTGGAGTAAATGGGTTGCACTAATCACCCAGCGGGCTCGAGTAGGAAGCCCCAGTCGCCCAGGAATCTTGGAAGTGATCATGGACTGGCCAGAAGGCAAAGATTTTGGATTATAACCAGAGGAGGAGACGACACGTGCTGAAGAAGCCCCACTGTATAACAAAATGCCAGAAGATGAGAAGCAGTATGCCCTCTTCACTGATGGGTCTTGTCGCCTTGTGGGAAAGCACCGGAGATGGAAGGCTGCTGTATGGAGTCCTACACGACAAGCTGCAGAAACTGCTGAAGGAGAAGGTGAATCGAGCTAGTTTGCAGAGGTAAAGGCCATCCAGCTGGCCTTAGACATTGCTGAACGGGAAAAGTGGCCAGTGCTCTATCTCTATACTGACTCCTGGATGGTGGCAAATGCCGTGTGGGGACGGTTACATCAGTGGAAGCAGAGTAACTGGCAGTGCAGAGGCAAACCCATCTGGGCTGATTCATTGTGGCAAGATATTGCTGCCTGGGCAGAGAACCTGGTTGTAAAGGTACGTCATGTAGATGCTCACGTCCCCAAGAGTCGGGCCACTGAAGAACATCGAAACAACCAGCAGGTGGATCAGGCTGCCAAGACTGAAGTGGCTGAGGTGGATCTGGACTGGCAGCATAAGGGTGAACTATTTCTAGCTGGGTGGGCCCATGACACCTCAGGCCATCAAGGGAGAGATGCAACATACAGGTGGGCTCGTGATCGAGTGGTTTGCTTGGCCATGGATGTTATTGCACAGGTTATCCACGAATGTGACACATGCGCTGCAATCAAGCAAGCGAAGCGTGTAAAGCCTCTGTGGTATGGGGGATGATGGCTGAAATACAAGTATGGGGAGGCTTGGCAAATTGACTATATCACACTCCTACAAACCTGCCAGGGCAAGCGCCATGTGCTTACAATGGTGGAAGCAGCGACCGGATGCCTGGAAACGTATCTCGTGCCCCACGCCACTGCCCGGAACACTATCCTGGGTCTCGAAAAACAAGTCCTGTGGCGACATGGCTCCCCAGAGAGAATTGAATCACACAGTGGGAGTAATTTCTGAAACAACCTCATAGACACCTGGACCAAAGAGCATGGCATTGAGTGGGTGTATCACATCCCCTATCATGCACCAGCCTCTGGAAAAATTGAACGATACAATGGACTGTTAAAAACTACACTGAGAGCAATGGGGGTTGTGTGGAACATTTACACACAGGGATATACATTTAGCAAAAGCCATGTGTTTAGTCAACACTAGGGGATCTGCCAATCGAGCTGGCCCTTCCCAGTCAGAACCCTTACGTACCGTGGAAGGGATTGGAGTCCCTGTAGTGCACGTAAAAATTATGCTGGGGAGAACAGTCTGGGTTCTTCCTGCCTCAGGCAAATGCAAACCCGTTCATGGGATTGCTTTTGCTTGAGGACCTGGGCGCACTTGGTGGGTGATGCAGGAGGATGGAGGATGGAGGGGAGGGGACACAGCCAAGAGAGCGGATTCAAACTGGGCAAAGTGATATTCCATATCATGTGACACCATGCTCAGTATATTGACTAGGGGGAGCTGTTCGGGGCACTCAGCGATCATGGCTCGGGGACCGGCAGCCCTTGTCAGCAGGTGCTAAGCGAATGCATTGCTTGTGGGGTTTCTTTTAGGTTTTTTCCTTTTTTATTTGGGCTTCATTTCTTTCTCTCCAGTTATTTTCTTTTGTTGTTATAATATAATTGTTGTCATTATTATTATTATCATAATCAATATTGTTGTCATTACCATTATTACTGTGTAGCTGTACGCTTCTTTGGGAGAACTTATCTTGGGCCACATATCTCCGGGACACAGGGCTCTACCCACCCTGGGGACAGTGATGCACAGACATCAATATGATGGATACAAAATGTCCGTTTATTTAGCTGCGTCACACGCTTATATAGCTCTTGCACTTCCTGTTCCTGCCACTCCTATGGGGAGGAGTCTATCTTTCCGTCACATCCCGTAATCTTCCGGTCGCCGATCCCTGTCTATTCCCCTACATCTCCCCCTCCCCATGCTACTAAAATTCTACAAAGCTACTTGCGTAAGCGGATACATATTGCGGTCAGGTCTATATTCATGTAACTCTCGCAGGCGCTCTTTGATTTGTCTTATAACACAGCATAACAATGGCAGCCCACAAGTAACCATGATTACTACACACAACAAGATCCCCCCAATTATTACTATCCAGTTCCAGTTCATGTCTCTCTTTTGCCGCCCTTTCCCAGTGTCGCTCTCGTTGCAATATTGCTTGCGATCTTGTCAAGGAGCTCATTTCTTTTCCCAATGGTACAGCTAGCATGAGGATCCATGTCAGCAGACCCTGCAAAGAGACAACTCAGAAAGGGATTATTCATTGTACATCCTTGCACAGTTCTGCTTTCACACACTTTGCAGGCACCCATTTTATGCGCCCTTCATTCTCAACCGCGGCGTAGCCCCTCCCCAGGCATCTCAGTTTCCATCCTCTCTCCCATTGCTCACTGCCTGGGAACCTTACTCGTACCTGCTGATAGCGCTCGCCTGCTTGAGCTTTGCCAAAGTGCTTCTCCACTGCTGTAACTTGCTCCTGCCCGCGTATAAAATGATTAAGCGAATATAATGCACACATTAAAACAGTTTGCTGAGCTGCTATGGGTACAGTTCCCTTATACCTCTCCCCCTCCCCAAGCTGTATTATTTTTGCTTTCAAGGTGTGATGAGCGCGTTCTACTATTGCCTGCCCCGTGCTATTGTAAGCAATGCCGTGTTTTAATACAATATTCCAAGCTTTACACCATTCTTGGGTACTTCGAGCCCGAAAGCATGGTCCATTATCTGTTTTTATCTCGGTAGGCTTTCCAAGCCACGCCATTACCGTGGTCCAATGCGCAGTCAAGTGCGTTGCGGTCTGCTTCCGTTGTTGAGTAGCCATGATGACTCCACTATATGTATCAATTGTAATTGCCAGGTGCCGTCTGGGGGCCAACTGTGGACATTCAGTAAAGTCAGTCTGCCAGATAGCATTTGCTTCCAGTCCTCGAGGGTTGACTCCTGCCTCCCACAATGGCGAGTGCTGACAGTAAGGACAGGTGGCTACTACTTCTCTTGCTGCTCTTATTGAGATGCCACACTCCTTTGCCAAGGCTTTAGCACCCAGGTGCAGTTGTTCATGCAGTTTCTTTGCCTCCGCCAAGGTCCAGACTCCCACGGCTGCCTCATCAGCCATGTGATTCCCCTCAATCAGTGGTCCAGGCCCCGTCTGATGACTGCGAATGTGAATTACTGTCACAGTTGCTCCTCGCTGCGATAAAGCAACCTCTAGCATCAAGGCAATTTCCGTGTGTGGTACACCCTCTCGTTTCATGGCCATGACTAATTTATACACATATAAGGAGTCTGTGCACACATTTATATGCCGATCTATATCCTTTCGCAGGGCCATCTCTAGTGCTTTCGCCTCCAGCCACTGCACACTTTTACCCTGCTCTTCATACGTCTGGCGCATCCAACTATTCTCTTCTTTCCACACTACCGCCGCTCTGTTTGTCTTCGAGGAAGCGTCTGTGAAATATGTTGGTCCTGGGTGAGGGGTATCCAAAACTCTACTATCCACACTCAAATCCACCACTTTGGCTGTCTCAGCCCACCTCTGTACCGTGCCTGTGACAATTTTCCCTGGGTATGAGTATACTGCCAATTGTATATCCTCTTCACTCTCTACCACCTTCCGCCATTTCTCCCCATTCCACGGCACTGTGAGCTTATCTGGCTCCTTCCCAAAGATTCCCTTGCTTTCCCGTCGCAGACGCCAAATCATTCCCCCGGCTACCTTGACTTTTGTGGAGAATGCATCCTTGGGAACCTTCTGATATACCCATCGCAGTGGCTTTTCTTCCCCTGTCCGTATTTGATATAGCAATCCTAACCCTCCACTGGCGGTCAGAATCCAACCTGCAATTAATTCCTCCTGGGGGTCCCACCGCCATACTCCTTCCTTTTGCATTCGACGTTCTATCATCTGCAATTGCTGGACTGCCTCAGCGTCTAAACTCCTGGGCTCCCATGGGTCGGTCCCTTTCAGCAACGCATAGAAAGGTTGCATCTCCTCACCGGTGATGCGCACGAAAGTCCGCAACCACTGCAGTGCTCCTACCAGCTTCTGTACATCGTGTAAATTTTTAACCTTAGGTGTAAGTTTAATAGGCTGAGCTTGTATGGAATCCCCTTGTATTCTAGCACCCAGAAATCCACACACTGGTCCTCGCTGTACCTTTGCCTCAGCTACCTTGAGGCCCTGTCCCGCAAGGCCCCTTTGGGTGTCTGAAAAGATTTGTTCACACAACGCCTCGGTGGGCACAGCTATGAGGACGTCATCCATGTAGTGGATCATGTAGATTTTCTCCTGATACTGCTGCCTTACTTGCTGCAATGCAGAAGCCACATACCTCTGGCAGATTGCTGGAGAGGTTGTCATCCCCTGCGGAAGTACTGTCCACTGCCATCTACTACCTGGTTCTGTGCGGTTCACCGCAGGCAGAGTAAAGGCAAATCTCTTTCTATCATCTGGATGTAGCGGAATACTGAAGAAGCAGTCTTTGATATCTAAAACAATGACTCGCTATCCTAATCTTCCAGTCGCCGATCCCTGTCTATTTCCCTACATTACTGTTACTATTTTATTTTAGTTATTAAACTGTTCTTATCTCAGCCCACAAGTTTTTTTGCTTTTGCTCTTCTGATTCTCTCCCCCATCCCACAGGGGTAGGGGTAGTGAGCGAGCGGCTGCGTGGTGTTTAGTTGCTGAGTGGGGCTAAACCACGACACCCCTAAAACACACCCCTTGGGTGGGTCTGATGCTGCTCTCGTCATCAGTTTTCAAACACTGGAATTCAGCTGGATTCAGTGGTGCCACATCAGTAAGAGCGGGGAGGGAGTTGGGCTCCCTGAGGGCAGACTATTCCTCGGGAAACACCCACACAAGTAGTTAGGCCTGAGATCTCATCACAGGAATTGTATCAGATTTGGCTGACCTCTGCCACTGTTAATGAGAAAATTGGGATGATACTGGGAAAGCAAAGCTTCTTCTAGTTTTAGGGGTTTTTTTGGTCAATGTCTACCTCAAAGGGTTCTCATCAACCCTGCCAGGAGAAGCAAGAGCATCTCCAGAAAACTGCACAGATCAGTGTGCTGTGAATACAGAGCTGAGCAGAGTGCAATGGAGATGTATGTGTATTTTCCTCCTATACTGGGTAAAAAGAGTAAGGAAGCCAAAATAAATCAAACATGCTGTGCTTAAAACCTAAAGTGTTTGTTGGAGAAGCATAGCTGGAGTATGTAACAATAAAAAGTATTGTTCTTCTGTGCAAAGAATACAAATCTAGAGCCTCGGACGATCACACTTCATTGTGAGCATAAAAAAGAAGGGAGAGAATCTCCCCTCTTTTGAAGGGGATCAGGACTGCAACTAGGAAATAATTATAAGCCTATGAAATAATTATAAGCCCTCTGGATTACCCTGGTTTTAGGGAAAATGCTGACAGACTGTAAAAATAAATGATCGGTAAAGCCTGTTCCCTAATTCATTAGGTTACTCTTCTTTCTGGTTTCTATATCCCAGCTACGCATAAACAGATAGCTGCCTACTGCCTGCATGGCAGACAGCAAGACAGGAACAAGCAAGGAACAAACTGTTTCCCTTCTCTTTACTTTCTGCTTTTTTTTTCTTTACACTTTTTTTTTTGTTTTTCCTTGTCTGTCAGCATCTCTTTCTTTCTATTCTTTATCCATCCCCCACAATCCTTTCTAGGTCTTCCTGGTTCCTGACAGAAGTTGGACTGACCATCAGCATCTTTGTTTGCTTTTGACTCTGGTGATGCTGCTGTGAAGAATTTCTGTTTCTACTTTGAAACTGCCTCAGGGAGTGGACATATCTTTAAAGCAGCCTGGCTGCTTTAAACAGCCAGGAAGTAATACTGTCAGCATACCTGGCCTTATTTCTGCTCTCAGCACTAACTAACTCAGGTCCACTTGTCAGATGCTGCAGGTCAGAGTGAAGGTCTCCAGGCCCAGCTGCCTTTTTCAACCACCATATCAATAGACTGCTCTGGCTCGGAGGACTGTACCTAGTACTTAGAGTGTCACTGCAGGTTTAGAGACCTGGTCTCAAACAACAGCACAAGTTTTACTAGTGCTGATAAGTGCTACTGCCGGGTAGGGCACAGTGGGAAAGTGTGGGGAAAGTCTGCTCAGATGAGAGCTGCCGTTCTTAAACTGCTGAAAAAAGATTCCCATCCCAGCAGAACCCTGAAGCACCAGCTGAAGAACAACAGGACTACGTAGATCTGAGATGACCGGTAAAAGCTGAAAGAAGAAACTAGCTCTCATAATATTTGATACAGATTTTGCACTGAAAGACATTGCAGATGAGCCCTACCATCACCTGTGATTGGTCAGGGCCTGAACTCATATTTCTTTTGTTACAAGCAGTCCTTCATGAACATGAGCTGTCAGGGGAGAAGCTTGATGTCTCTCAGATGATCTTGTTGTCATCTATGGCTTTTGCACCGAGTTCCTCTAGCTAATTAACAGGAAGAAAACAAGCTTTCATCAGTGATCAGTCTAAAAAAGATACACAGGAATGGCATGTGATCAGACAATTGGAAAAAAACACAGAGTAACAGTGTTACTGATACTGAAGCCCCAATCTGAAAAGGTGGCTGCACAGGCATGCAGTGAGATGTGGGACTATATGCGCTGCCAGTGGGTGTGCAACTGTTAGGTTTATGGACTGCTTACATACAAGGTAGGGAAGGAGGTAAGAGTCTAGTACCTCCCATACAGCAGCCTACAAGTATACTACCTGTAGTAGTCGAGACACTCCATAAAATGGAGAAAGCATCATTGACACCATTTACAGATGGGAAAGTCTGTAGCTCATTTTGGTTTCAGAGTATGTCTTTCACTCACCTAGCTCCCACGGGGCCACCCAAACCACAAAATCATTCCTTGGTAGTAACAGCACAGAGTGAACTGTCTCAAATTCAGTTGGTCAGGACAGTGGAGTGGGATACAATAACCAGGCTGCTTCCAAAATGTAATCTCAAGGTTGAAATATCACACACCAGAACAAAGTGTTCACAGTGGGTTTATTAGGGCACTGAGAGATCTGCCAGACAGGATGAGTCAAACATGCCTGAAGCATTAAGACAGAGCTTTTCAAACCAATACCATCCTTCTTAAGGAAATTAATGGATTATAATTAATGGATTAAAACAGTCTTGCTCTTCTTTGTATAAGGAACTCTCCTGCCTGGGAAACATTGGGAAACCTGGCTGGATGACAAGTTAGCCAGAGTGACAAAAACTGAAGCTGTGTAAGGACTTGTCCCTCCAGCCTACAAAACTTGTAGCTGTTAGGAATCAGCTTTTACCAATGACGATATCACCTCGAGACCTGCCATGTCTCCATGGTTCTATGTGTACTAGATTCAGACATTTTGGATTACATCCCAGCCCTCTCCAGCTCAATGAAAATGCTTTTGTTGGTGTTAGTAGACCTTTAGGTTAGTACTAGTACTTGTCTGTCCATTCAAGGCCATACATCACTGAGTTTGCAGCACCTGCTTCATCAAGGACACTAGTTTTGCTGCTCTTTTTGATGTTCTTTGTATCTCCTCTTGTGGTGGGTTGACCTTGGCTGGATGTCAGGTGCTCACCAAGCCACTCTATCACCCCCCCTCCTCAGCAGGATAGGGGAGAGAAAAGTACAATGAAAGGTCAAGATAAGGACAGGGAGATCACTCACCAATTATCGTCACGGGCAAACCAGACTCGATGCAGGGAAATTAATTTAATTTATTGCCAATCAAATCAGGGTAGGACAATGATAAATAAAACCAAACCTTAAAAACACCTTTCCCCCCACCCCTCCCTTCTTCCTGGGTTCAACCTCACTCCTGAATTCTTTACCTCCTCCCGCCAAGCGACACAGGAGGACAGGGAATGGGGGTTGTGATCAGTTCATCACATGTTGTCTCTGCTGCTTCTTCCTCCTCACACTCTTCCCCTGCTCCAGCGTGGGGTCCCACGCATGGGAGACAGTCTTTCACAAACTTCTCCAATGTGGGTCCTTCCCTGGGGCTACAGTTCTTCATGAACTGCTCCAGCATGGGTCCTTTCCACGGGGTGTAGCCCTTCAAAAACGGACTGCTCCAGCGTGGATCCCCCATGGGGTTACAAGTCCTGCCAGAAAACCTGCTCCAGTGTGGGCTCCTCTCCACAGGTCCACAGGTCCTGCCAGAAGCCTGCTCCAACACAGGCTCTCCACAGTGCCACAGCCTCCTTCGGACATATCCACCTACTCTGGCCTTGGTCCTCCACTGGCTGCAGGTGGATAGCTGCTCCACTGTTAACATCCATGGGCTGCAGGGGGACAGCCTGCCTCACCATGGTCTTCACCATGGGCTGCAGGGGAATCTCTGCTCTGGCACATGGAGCACCTCCTCCCCCTCTTTCTTCACTGACCTTGGTGTCTGCAGAGTTGTTTCTCTCACATGTTCTCACTCCTCCCTCCCAGCTGCTGTTGTGCAGCAGTTTCTTCCCCTTTCTCAAATCTGTTATCACAGAGGTGCTACCACCATTGTGTACTGGTTTAACCCCAGCTGGCAACTAAGCACCACACAGCCGCTCGCTCACTCCCCCTCCAGTGGGAAGGGGAAGAGAATAAGAAGAGTAAATGTGAGAAAACTCATGGGTTGAGATAAGTACAGTTTAAGAAGTAAAGCAAAAGAAGGAATTCATTCACTGCTTCCCATTGGCAGGCAGGTGTTTAGCCATCTCCAGGAAAGCAGGGCTCCATCACATGTAATGGTTACTTAGAAAGACAAGACGCCATCACTCCAAATATCACCCCCCTCCTTCCTTCTTCTCCCAGCTTTATATGTTTTTCTCAGCCAGAATCAGCTGTCCCAGCTGTGTCCCCTCCAAACTTATTGTGCGCCCCCAGCCTGCTCGCTGCTGGGGTGGGGTGAGAAGCAGAAAAAGCCTTGACTCTGTGTAAGCACTGCTCAGTAGTAACTAAAATATCCCTTTATAATCAACACTATTTTTACCACAAATCCAAAACATGGCCCCATACTAGCTACTATGAAGAAAATTAACTCTATTGCAGCTAAAACCAGGATAATATCTGGCCTTTATTCCATACCATTTATGTCATGCTCAGGTCCCACACTATCCAATAAATCCTCATTAACCACCACTCCCCTTCCCATCCTTTGATATAATACACAGGTATCAGTCCCGTAGTCTATGGACTACCCTTGTAAAATGTGCATGAAATGTCCATAAATGTCCACAAAATGTCCACTGAGTTAATTTAGTCCATGACTTTGGGTTCCACCTGTTATGGTGGTCACTCAGGGCAGTTATTGGGCAGCAAAACCAGCTCAGGTCGGGTCACTGATGCACTTGCACTGCTTCTTGAAAGGCTTGTCCTTCATTAGTTTGGGTGGTTCCTGCTATAGTAATTCCTATAACATGCAACTGAAATAATGGGTTACAACAATTTAAAGGTATATCCATTACAATCTCCACCCTGGTCCCTTTAGGCCAGACCTTAGGTTTTAGCATTGCAATGAACTCCTCCCCTTGCCCCTGATCCGGCTTGGACTTATCCACAGACTGTAGTCCTTTAGGGTTGTACCTGCTCCAAGTGGAGCCTTACCTGTGAGCCACAGTCTCTTCAGGGGTATACCTGCTGTGGCATAGACTTAACCAGAGCCACAGTCACTTTGATGTGCACCTATTCCAGTGTGGCCTTCTCCATGGGCCACAGTGCCTTCAGAGGTGTACCTGCTCCAGCATGGCAGATACACAGATACCATGCCCTTACTCTGTGGACCGTCCCTGTAAAATATCACAAATGTCCACAAAATGTCCACTGAGGTCATTTAGCGCATGACTTCGGGTTCCATCAATCGTGACAGTCTTTCAGGTCAGAGAAGATGGTGTTTTTGGTGTTGGATTGTTGCATACTGAAGTCAGTCCTTGTTCCATCACCGCTGCACTTTGCTCAGTTTAATCAAAGTTCATACTTAATTAATCTGGGAGATTCCTACTGTGATACCATTGATATGGTACATAGCAGCAACAGAAGAGATTAAATATAGTATTATATAGCAATTAACATCATACCATTCAGTTCATTGCTGTACTCACCCAAAATCAAGTCCCCTTGAGGCACACATAGCACTCCTCCATCCTCCCGCATCACCCACCAAGTGCACACAAGTCCTTGAGCAAAAGCAATCCCACAAATGGGTTTGCCTTTGCCCAAGGCAGGAAGAACCCAGACTGTTTTGTCCAGCATACTTTTTGTGTGCACTACAGGGACTCTATCCCCTTCCACAGTGTGTAGGATTGCTGACTGGGCAGGGCCAGCTCGGTTGGCAGAACCCCTTGTGTTGACTAAACACGTGGCTTTTGCTAAATGTATATCTCTGTGTTTAAATGTTCCACACACATCCCCCCATTGCTCTCAGTGTAGTTTTTAACAGTCCATTGTATCGTTCAATTTTTCCAGAGGCTGGTGCGTGGTAGGGGATGTGATACACCCACTCAATGACGTGCTCTTTGGTCCAGGTGTCTATGAGGTTGTTTCGGAAATGAGTCCCACTGTGTGACTCAGTTCTCTCTGGGGTGCCATGTCACCAGAGGACTTGTTTTTCGAGACCCAGGATAGTTTTCTGGGCAGTGGCGTATGGGATGGGATATGTTTCCAGGCATTGTAAGCACATGGGATTTTCCTTGGTGGGTTTGTGGGAGTGTGTTATAATCAGTCTGCCAGGCCTGCCCATATTTGTATTTCAGCCATCATCTCCCATACCACAGAGGCTCTACCCGCTTTGTGTGCTTGATTGCAGTGCATATTTCATGTTCATGGATAACCTGCGCAATAACGTCCATGGTCAAGTCCACCCCTTGATCACGAGCTCGCCATGCTGGTTGTTTCAATGTTCTTCAGTGGCCTGACTCTTGGGAACATGAGCATCCACATGATGTACTTTCACAACCAGTTTCTCTACCCGGGCAGCAATATCTTGCCACAATGCAGCAGCCCAGATGGGTTTGCCTCTGTGCTGCCAGTTGTTCTGCTTCCATTGCTGTAACCAGCCCCACAGGGCATTTGCCACCATCCACTGGCCACCTTCCTCGGTCAGCAATGTCTAAGGCCAGCTGGATGGCCTTTACTTCTGCAAACTGGCTCGATTCACCTTCTCCTTCAGCAGTTTCTGCTACTTGTCATGTAGGACTCCATACAGCAGCCTTCCATCCTCCGGTGCTTTCCCACAAGGTGAGAAGACCCATCAGTGAACAGGGCACATTGCTCCTCATTTTCTGGCAGTTTGTTTTACAGTAGGGCTTTATTCCAAAGTCTTTGCCTTCTGGCCAGTCCATGATCACTTCCAAGAATCCTGGGCGACTGGGGTTTCCTACTTGAGCCTGTTGGATGTTGAACATCCATATCAGCTCCACGGTGCCAGGAGGAGCTGTGCTTCAGTACCAACCACTTCTGAAGCAGCTCGAACCCCTTCATATGCTGCCAATATATCTTTTTCAGTTGGAGTATAGTGGGCTTCGGACCCTCTGTATCCCCGACTCCAAAACCCTAGGGGTCGACCTCGGGTCTCCCCTGCTGCTTTCTGCCAGAGGCTCCAGGTAGGGCCATTCTCCCCGGCTGCAGCGTAGAGCACATTTTTTATATCTTGTCCTGCCCGGACTGGCCCAAGAGCTACTGCATGAACTATTTCCTGTTTAATCTGTTCAAAGGCTTGTCGTTGCTCAGGGCCCCATTTGAAATCATTCTTCTTCCGGGTCACTTGATAGAGAGGGTTTACGATCAGACTGTAATTTGGAATATGCATTCTCCAGAAACTCACAACGACTAAAAATGCTTGGTTTTCCTTTTTGTTAGTTGGTGGAGACATGGCTGTTATTTTTGTCGATCACATACATTGGACTCTGACAACGTCCACTTTTCTGTTTTATTCCTAAGAACTGGATCTCTTGTGTGGGTCCCTTCACCTTTGTTTTATGGCAAAACCAGCTTTCAGAAGGATTTGGACTATTTTCTTCCCTGTCTCAAAAATGTCTTCTGCTGTATTGCCCCAGATAATGATGCCATCAATTTATTGTAGGTGTTCCGGAGCTCCACCCTGTTCCGGTGCAGTCTGAATCAGTCCATGGCAAATGGTAGGACTGTGTTTCCACCCCTGGGGCAGTCGATTCCAGGTGTACTGGACGCCCCTCCAAGTAAAAGCAAGTAAAAGCAAAAGGTAGTCTCTGCCAAGGATGCACAGAGCCTCTGGGCCAGTCACAATGGGGTGCTTTTGCCACTCATTCCCGGTTAGGCTCACTTCAGCCTCCAATACAGTTAGCTCTTGGGATCCACCTGTCACTCCAGAAATACATTTGTGTTCTGCCCCTATATAGTTTGATGCCATTAAGGTGCACTGGTGTTCACTAGAGCCTTTTACTCCTGTGGGTCAGATGTGCCAGGCCATCGGATCCACACAGTCCAGTAATCCCAGTTATCCCTTTCCTCCACCTGGCTGGAGGCAGGGCCCTTCTATTCCTGATGGTAGTATTTGCTACTCACTTCTTGTAAATGCAAATCAAAATTTGCTCTGTTAAGATAAAAAATAAAATCAGTGCTCCTACTCCTCTGTCTGGGGCACTGCTCACTGGAAACTGGAGCAGCATTGTGACTAGAACTTGTTGCTTTGGGGGAGTCAGAAAGGCTTCAGGACAAGAAGCTCCTATACTAATTTATGTCCTGTACTAAATTATGCTCGATAGGCATGGGCCAGGCCCCAGCACATTGCAGTGATTTGTATCCCTCTGGAATTGCCAGGGTGACAACATACTTCCTCCAAATATTCCACTAATTTTTCAGGATTCTGCACTTGTTCAGGGGTGAAGTCCCACACCACGGGGGGTGCCCACCGTCTTAGGCATTTACCCATACTATCCCACATACCCTGCCACGCATAGCTATCGAGCCTTGGGGCAGACCTCTGGATTATAGTCTTAAATTGCTTATTAACCTTAGACAGAACTGACACCGTCTGCCAAATCAATACCAACAGATGTATCTTAACCACCCAAGGATGTTCAAGATACTGAAAAGTTGTTTTAATGAAGGAGGAGACATGATATAAGATGGTAGGTAAGGTGCCATTCTGTATTTCCTCCATAAAAAACCTCTCAGAGGAGGAGGTATAATTGCTAATTTTCTCCATGAAGTGGTAGCTGAAGTACAGTAAGTAATGAATATGTATGTAAAACTTGTATAAGTTATGCAACTAACCCTGTGCTGGCACGCACATTAGGAGGAGTGATCCCCTGTGCATCCTGCGCTGCAATAAAGAATACCTGCTTAATAGCCGTTCAGACTGTTGAGTCCTGATTTCAGCTTTTCACAGCATTAAGATACTCCTAGAAGCTATGCTAAGGCACATGGAGGAGAGGAAGGTGATCTGAGGCAGCCAGCATGGCTTCACCAAGGGCAAGTCCTGCCTGACCAACCTAGTGGCTGTCTATGATGGAGTGACTACATCAGTGGACAAGGGAAGGGCTATGGATGTCATCTATCTGGATTTCTGTAAGGCCTTTGACACGGTCCCCCACAGCATCCTTCTCTAAACTGGGAAGATAAGGATTTAATGGGTGGACTGTTTGGTCGATAAGGAATTGGTTGGATGGTCGCATCCAGAGAGAAGTGGTCAATGGATCGATGTCCACATGGAGAGCAGTGATGAGTGGTGTCCCTCAGGGGTCCGTACTGGGACCATTACTGTTTAATATCTTCATCAATGACATAGACAGGGGGACCAAGTGCACTCCCAGCAAGTTTGCAGATGACACCAAGCTGAGTGGTGCAGTTGACATGCCAGAAGGATGGGATGTCATCCAAAGAGACCTGGACAAGCTGGAGAGGTGGCCCTGTGAGAACCTCATGAGGTTCAACAAGGCCAAGTGCAAGGTCCTGCACCTGGGTTGGGGCAACCCCCACTATCAATACAGGCTGGGGAATGAAGAGATTGAGAGCAGCCCTGAGGAGAAGGACATGGGGGTACTGGTGGATGAAAAGGTGGACATGAGAATTTTGATGCATCCTGGGCTGCATCAAAAGAAGCATGGCCAGCAGGTTGAGGAGGTGATTCTGCCCCTCTAGTTTGCTCTGGTGTGTGCTGGTTTTGCCTGAGAAGGGGTTAATTCTCCTCACCGTGGGTGGTCGGCTACCTTTCCAACTTCCCAGAGCTCTGCCGCCTGGCGGGGGGCTGGGAGGGGCAGGGCCATGGTGGGGGTGGCTGATCCCGACTGGCCAATGGCAGGTTCATTCCATACCATGTGACACCATGACCAGTATATGAAGGTGGCAGAGTTGGCGTCTTGGGGGCGGTGCAGCGGTGGGTCAGTGGGTGTTGACCTGCTGCATTGCGTGCTTTTGTTTCAGCACTTCGTTCCCCTCCCCTCCCTTCCCCCTCCCCCGGGGCTTTGCGCCTCTCGTTGTTCTCCTTTACATTGCATTTCTATTGTTGTTTCTTTTAATTTTAATTATTAAACTGTTCTTATCTCAACCCACGAGCATTACCCTTCTGATTCTCTCCCCCATCTACCGGTGGGGAGTGAGCGAGCGGCTGTGTGGGGCTGAGCTGCCGGCTAAGCCACGACAGTCTTTTTGGCGTCCAACATGGGGCTCAAGGGTTGGAGATAACAACAGCTGCTGGTCACAGCACCATGTTGTCCTTTTTGCAGTTGGTGTTAAAGATTGGTGTTGGTTTGTTGAGTCTGCTGTGATTAATAACATTTTGCCTACAAGATTTGTTATACAAACACTCGTTTTCAGCTTTATCTGGTATTTGGGGTTTTTGCTGAAACTGTTACTGTACTTCGGATACCACCTTGTTGAGGCAATTAGCAATTATGCCTCCTCCTCTGAGAGATTTTATATGGAGGAAATGCAGAATAGTACCTTTGCAACTTTGTTCTATGATGTCTGTGCCTTTGTTACAACATCCTTTTAGTATCTTGAACATCCTTGGGTGGTTAAGGTGCACTTATTGTTAGTTTTTGGGCATGTTGTTGTGGTTTTGACTAAGCAACTTAAGAATATCACCCAGAAATCTGCCCCGAGGCTTGATAGTTACGAGTGGCAGGGCATGTGGGATAGCATGGGCAAATACCTAGGGCAGTGGGCACCCCCAGTGTTTTGGAGTTTCACCCCTGAACAAGTGCAGAATCCTGAAAAACTAGTAGAATATTTGGAGAAAGTATGTTGTTATGCTGGGAACTCCAGAGAGACACAGATAACTGCAACATGTTGGGGTCTGGCCCATGCATACCGAGCCCTGCTCAACAGTATTCAGTGCCCCCAAGGGGAAGAGAATGTCTCTGGATTGAAATGCAAAGTGACTGGCACTGTACTCACTCCAGCCCTGAGGACAGGCACTGCAGCCGCTCAAACCCCCACAACAAGTACTGGAGCTGCCTCAGAGAATCGACCCGTACCAGTATCAGTTGCCCCCATACACAAGACGAAATATTGGAAGCGGACATCAACTCGTTTAGAACAGGATGATGAAAAAGCAGGGCCATCGCGGGGAGAGGAGGGAGAAGTAATAAATGAAATAGAGACCACCCGATCCCTGTCCTTAAGCGAGTTGCGAGATATGTGAAAAGATTATAGCCGTCCTTCAGGTGAGCAGATTGTCACCTGGCTGCTCCGATGCTGGGATAATGGGGCCAGTAGCCTGGAATTAGAGGGAAAAGAAGCCAAACAACTGGGATCCCTTTCTGGGGAAGGGGGCGTTGACAAAGCAATTGGGAAAAAACCACAAGCCCTCAGCCTCTGGAGGCGACTCCTGTCTGGAGTGAAGGAAAGGTATCCCTTTAAAGAAGATGTTACATATCGCCTAGAAAAATGGACAACTATGGAGAAAGTCATCCAGTATCTAAGGCAATTAGCTGTGCTTGAGGTGATTTATGGTGACCTGGACGATCAATGGTCATTCAAAGATCCAGATGACTGGAGTCAAGCCAAGTGGTATGCCACAATTGATATTGCTAATGCATTCTTCTCAATCCCTTTGGCAATAGAGTGCAGGCCACAGTTTGCTTTCACTTGGAGGGGCATCCAGTACACCTGGAATCGACTGCCCCAGGGGTGGAAACACAGTCCTACCATTTGCCATGGACTGATTCAGACTGTACTGGAACAGGGAGAAGCTCCAGAACACCTTCAAAACATCGATGACGTCATCGTGTGGGGCAACACAGCAGAAGTTTTTGAGAAAGGAAAGAAAATAGTCCAAATCCTTCTGAAAGCTGGTTTTGCCATAAAACAAAGTAAGGTCAAGGGACCCACACAAGAGATCCAGTTCTTAGGAATCAAATGGGAAGATGGTCATCGTCAGATCCCAGTAGAGGTGATCAACAAAAGAGCAGCCATGTCTCCACCAACTAGCAAAAAGGAAACACAAGCTTTCTTGGGCATTGTGGGTTTTTGGAGAATGCATATTCCACACTACAGTATGATCGTAAGCCCTCTCTATCAAGTGACCCAGAAAAAGAATGATTTCAAATGGTGCCCTGAGCAACAACAAGCCTTTGAACAGATTAAACAAGAAATAGTTCATGCAGTAGCTGTTGGGCCAGTCCCGGCAGGACAAGATGTAGATAATGTGCTCTACACCGCAGCCGGGAAGAATGGCCCTACCTGGAGCCTCTGGCAGAAAGCACATGGGGAGACCTGAGGTCGACCCCTAGGGCTTTGGAGTCAGGGATACAGAGGGTCCGAAGCCTGCTATGCTCCAACTGAAAAAGAGATATTGGCAGCATATGAAGGGGTTCGAGCTGCTTCAGAAGTGGTTGGTACTGAAGCACAATTGATCCTGGCACCCCGACTACCGGTGCTGGGCTGGATGTTCAAAGGGCGGGTCCCCTCTACACACCATGCAACTGACGCTATGTGGAGTAAATGGGTTGCACTGATCACCCAGCAGGCTCGAGTAGGAAACCCCAGTCACCCAGGAATCTTGGAAGTGATCATGGACTGGCCAGAAGGCAAAGATTTTGGATCATCACCAGAGGAGGAGGTGACACGTGCTGAAGAAGCCCCACTGTATAACAAACTGCCAGAAAATGAGAAGCAGAATGCCCTCTTCACTGATGGGTCTTGTCACCTTGTGGGAAAGCACCGGAGATGGAAGGCTGCTGTATGGAGTCCTACACGACAAGTCGCAGAAACTGCTGAAGGAGAAGGTGAATCGAGCCAGTTTGCAGAGGTAAAGGCCATCCAGCTGGCCTTAGACATTGCTGAACGGGAAAAGTGGCCAGTGGTCTATCTCTATACTGACTCCTGGATGGTGGCAAATGCCCTGTGGGGCTGGCTACAGCAGTGGAAGCAGAGCAACTGGCAGCGCAGAGGCAAACCCATCTGGGCTGCTACATTGTGGCTAGATATTGCTGCCCGGGTAGAGAACCTGGTTGTGAAAGGTACGTCATGTGGATGCTCACGTCCCCAAGAGTCGGGCCACTGAAGAACATCGAAACAACCAGCAGGTAGATCAGGCTGCCAAGATTGAAGTGGCTGAGGTGGATCTGGACTGGCAGCATAAGGGTGAACTATTTCTAGCTCGGTGGGCCCATGACACCTCAGGCCATCAAGGGAGAGATGCAACATGCAGGTGGGCTCATGATCGAGGGGTGGACTTGACCATGGATGTTATTGCACAGGTTAGCCACGAATGTGACACATGCGCTGCAATCAAGCAAGCGAAGCGTGTAAAGCCTCTGTGGTATGGGGGATGATGGCTGAAATACAAGTATGGGGAGGCTTGGCAAATTGACTATATCACACTCCCACAATCCCGTCAAGGCAAGCGCCATGTGCTTACAATGGTAGAAACAACGACTGGCTGGCTGGAAAAATATCCTGTCCCATACGCCACTGCCTGGAACACTATCCTGGGTCTCGAAAAACAAGTCCTCTGGTGACATGGCACCCCAGAGAGAACTGAGTCAGACAATGGGACTCATTTCCGAAATAACCTCATAGACGCCTGGGCCAAAGAGCATGGCATTGAGTGGGTGTATCACATCCCCTATCACGCACCAGCCTCTGGGAAAATTGAACGGTACAATGGACTGTTAAAAACTACACTGAGAGCAATGGGGGGGTGGAACATTTAAACACTGGGATACACATTTAGCAAAAGCCACGTGGTTAGTCAACACGAGGGGATCTGCCAACCGAGCTGGCCCTGCCCAGTCAGAAATCCTACATACTGTGGAAGGGGATAGAGTCCCTGTAGTGCACATAAAAAATATGCTGGGGAAAACAGTCTGGGTTCTTCCTGCCTCAGGCAAAGGCAAACCCATTTGTGGGATTGCTTTTGCTCAAGGACCTGGGTGCACTTGGTGGGTGATGCAGGAGGATGGAGAAATCCGATGTGTGCCTCAAGGGGATTTGATTTTGGGCGAAAACAGTCAATGAACTGAATGGCACAATGCAAACTGCTATATAATAGTGTGTGTCACCTCTGTGTTGTATGAATGATATCAGAGTACGAGCCTCCCAACCCATGGAAGATAAACTGTGAAACAAGCCGTGCAGCAGTGATGGAACGATGACTGACTCGGTATGCAGCAACCCAACGCCACACACTCACCATCTCTCCCACCCTGAAAGACTGATACAACAGATGGAGCCCAGAGTCATGGACTGGGTGAACTCAATGGACATTTTAATGGACATTTTACAGGGAAGGAGCATGAACTAAGGGAATGATGTCTGTGTATTATGTTAAAGGATGGGAAGGGGAGGGGTGGTGGTTGGTAAGATTGTATTGGATGGTATGGGACCTGGGCATGGTGTAAATGGTATGGAATAAGGGGTGGAGAATGTGCTGGTTTTGGCTGAGAAGGGGTTAATTCTCCTCACTGTGGGGGTCGGCTACCTTTCCAGCTTCCCGAGCTCTGCCGCATGGCGGGGTGGGCTGGGAGGGGCAGGGCCATGGTGGGCACAGCTGACCCTGACTGGCCAATGGGATGTTCATTCCATACCATGTGACACCACGACCAGTATATGAAGGGGGCACAGTTGTCGGCTCGGGGGCGGCGGGTCAGTGGGCATTGAGCAGCTGCATTGCGTGCCATTTGTTTCGGCAGTTCGTTCCCCCTCTCCCCTCCCCCCCTCCCCCGGGGCTTTGCGCCTCTCGTTGTTCTCCTTTACACTGCATTGTTGTTTTTGTTTTTTTTAATTTTAATTATTAAACTGTTCTTACCCCAACCCACGAGCGTTACCCTTCTGATTCTCTCCCCCGTCTACCGGTGGGGGAGTGAGCGAGCGACTGTGTGGGGCTGAGCTGCCAGCTAAACCACGACAGGTGATACCCTACCTGGAGTACTATGTCCAGCTCTGGAGCCCTCAGCATAAGAAGGACATGGACCTGTAGGAGCGGGTCCAGAGGAGGGCCACAAAAATGATCCGAGGGCTGGAGCACTTCTAGGAGGACAGGCTGAGAGAGTTGGGGGTTGTTCAGCCGGCAGAAGAGAAGGCTCTGGGAAGACCTTATTGTGACCTTTCAGTACCCCCTTTAGGGGGAGTATAGGAAGGATGGGTACAATCTCTTTAGCAAGGCCTGTTATGAGAGGACAAGGGGTAATGGTTTTAAACTAAAGGAGGGTAGATTTAGACTGGATATAAGAAAAAAATTTTTTACTATGAGGGTGGTGAAACACTGGAACAGGTTGCCCAGAGAGGTAGTGGAGGCCCCATCCCTAGAAACATTCAAGGTCAGGTTGGATGGGGCTCTGAGCAACCTGATCTAGTTGCACATGTCCTTGCTCACTGCAGGGAGGTTGGACTAGATGACCTCTAAAGGTCCCTTAGTAGGAGAAGAATTTGCAAGTAACTTAGTACTGTTTGACATGTCCTTGAGCTGAAGCAGTGCGGCAGTAAAGAACAGAGACAGGAGTGTGGGAATGTCAAAAAAGAATTAAGTAAGCTAAAACAAATGAGGTAACGTGAATAGAACAGCCTATTAGAATGTAGCATAAAACGCGTGCTCAGAGCTAGAGATAATAGAGCAGCCTATTAGAATATAGTATAAGGCGCATGCTTAGAGCTAGCTGATGAATAACAGAAACTGTTTGTGCACGTGATCGTGTGGAGAATGTGTCAAAAAGATATATAAGCAGTGAAAAGCTGGCAATAAGTGTCTTCTGCAGAACATCTGTCAGGAGTCCGTGACATTCATCCCTGCAAATGGTGACCACAACGTGGGAGAGCAACGCTGACGAGCAGCGTCCGCAGGGACCCCAGCCAGACGAATCAAGCTGACGGCGGGACCACAGCTCTAATCCCGGGACATCACCTTAATATTGCAGGTGAGCGGCTGGGGCAGTAACCTCTGCTGAAGAAGAGGCGATTGTTAAGTTACTGATTCAGTTATTGAGCAAACGAGGCATTAAAAATGATACTTTTAAAGTAAAGTTATTACTGAAATTCCTGCAACAGCATGGGGCTCCATCAACAGTCTCAGCAGTGTTCGATGTTAAAACATGGGAAGGAGTGGGGCAAATGGCCAAGAGATGGTCCCGAGCCCCATCCCAAGAGCGGCGATAATCCCAGTGTGGAAGAGGTGGCGCCGAGGGCTCTAACACCCGCGTCACCCTACGAGGGACCAGGGACGGCATCAAGAAACCCTGCACAACCGATTAGCAAAAATATTATACGTGATGAACCATTTGTCACTACCATTCCAAAACGATGATACCCCACCTATAGTAAAACACTATAAAGCCATGGGCAAAGCCGTGTTGGAACAGGTTTGCTTCTGGAGGCACTGCAGCCAGCCATGGGCAAGGGGAGGCGTTCATTGCAGTGTTAAAACTTATAACCTGGCCCAAAGGGACCAGGGGTGGAGATTGTAATGGTTCTACCTTTAAATTGTTGTAACCTGTGATTTGAGTTGCATGTTATAGGAATTACTAGAGCAGGAACCACCTGAACCAATGGAGGACAAGCCTTTCAAGAAGCAGTGCAAGCGCAGCAGTGACCCGACCTGAGCTGGCTTTGGTGCCCAGTAACTCCACGCAACACCCCACCTCTCCTGTCCTGGTTGACCACAAGAACAGATGGAGACCAAAGCCGTGGACTAAATGATACCCGTGTATTTTATCAAAGGATGGGAAGGAGGGGGTGGAGGTTAATGAGGTTGTATTGGATAATGTGGAACCTGAGCATGATGTAAATGGTATGGAATAAGGGGTGGATACTGTCCTGGTTTCAGCTGGGATAGAGTTAAATTTCTTCTTAGTAGCTAGTATGAGATTATGTATTTAACAATATTGGTGGCAAATACTCGATAAATAGTCTACATCTGTTAGACTGTCTTTTTGTATGTGACCAGCAATGCATAACTCATCTTCCTAGAACTGCAGAACATTCATTAAATGGAAAAATTGAAATTATTTGGGTGCTTAAAGATACTGGCAGGTCAAATCGGTGTAAAATTAGGGCTTTTCCTTAAAGCTGATAGTTCTGCCTGTGATCTAATACTAGACCAGAATACTAGAATAACTATTTACATGTCTTTGACAAAATAATAAAACACCCCAGAAGTGAGGCATGCTTTTGTTTTTGATAGAAACGAAATCCCACTTCTTTCTTAATCTTCTGTTGGTGGTGAGTTAGCAGTTTTTTACTCCTAGACTACTCTGAGGTTTTGAGCAGAGAATTACTTTAAATATACACAGCTGACTATGCAGCAAAGGGTAAATCTAAAATACGAAGATAACTGGGTTTTATATTGATACCTTTCTGGAAGGGAGGAGGAGAGGAGATAGAGCTCTTGTAGCACTAGTGATGTCTATACTATGCATGCCATAAGGCAGCTTTTGTTTCAGGGATTGAAATTATGTGAGACCTTGATTTGAAAAAAAAAAAAAATCTTGTCTTTGTAGATGGTTAAGAACTGCTGATGGACAGAGTCAAATTTTAGCATTGTGATTTCATGGTAATATTTCACAAGTTCTAATGAATATCTTGCGTGCACCTTGAGTTTACTTCTGAAATAGAATTGTTACAGAATAAACTTCTGAAAGTCTTCAAAATATTTACATGGCCATAACTAGTAAGTTTAGGGAAGATTGTGAAGCAGTTTATAAAGCTGCACAAGCTGTTGCAGGAGGATCACTTCAGACTGAAAGAGCATGATGGCTACAGAACTATTCCTTGTTTAGTTATAAATGATAAAGGAAAGACACAGCCAGGACAGCTGACCCAAACTGACCAATGGGATATCCTATACCATATGACGTCATGCTCAGTATATAAAGCTGCGGGAAGAAGGAGGGGAGGACGTTTGGAGTGATGGCGTTTGTCTTCCCAAGTAACTGTTACATGTGATAGAGCCCTGCTTTCCTGGAGATGGCTGAACACCTGCCTGCTGATGGGAAGGAGTGAATGAATTCCTTGTTTTGCTTTGCTTGCACGTGCAGCTTTTGCTTTACCCATTAAACTATTTTTATCTCAAACCATGAGTTTTCTTTCTTTTACTCTTCCGATTCTCTCCCCCATCCCACTGTGGGGGAGTGAGTGAGCGGCTGCATGGTGCTTGGTTGCTGACTGGGGCTAAACCATGACATTGAGGATGGAAATGTACAGTGGTCACTACTGAAAAGTTAGTATTTTCTCCCATACAGTATGCAGACACACCTACAGACCCTCAGTTTCCTTACAGAGAGATGAGAAGCAGCTATTGTTAGCAATTATCACTGTGCTAATAGCTACTATTTATTATATTATTTATTATTATATTACATTATATTTATTATAACCTTTATAATATTAAGGAGACCTTATCCACATTCCTAGTGATAAGCCATAAGCATCTTGCTTTATAACATTCACCCTACCTGAGATCATTGTTCTGCCTCAAGATTTATTGAGGAAAAAGTTCCTCCATCTTAAAGCAAGTAGTAAGGAATATTATAATGTTGGCTGTGGGTGCAGATATATCTAATTCAGTTTTTTTTAGAAATTTATGTACCCCTAAATATGTTTAAACTTCAGTCTGAAGCATTACCCTTTCTGAGTGGAAAAAAATCCACTTCCACATTTTTTTACAAACAGTAGAATAAAGATGTTAATAATTGCTAAATTTACAGTCTAATCATTCTGTTTCTTATATTCATCCCCCTTGAATTAGTGGACTCCTGTAACCCTTTGTCCATAGCTTCTAAAGGAATAATTGTCTTAAATCTTAATTTTGCTTTCCACTCTAAGTATTTTCTTAGATGTTGAGTATATTCCAATCTCACTGCAGGAGGCAGTTATGAACTCTAATTTGGACAAGTCTCCAGTTTCAAACAATTTTTATAATTATCATCCTGTTTCTACTCACTTACTTTCTTATTTGGGGGAATAATGGTCCTGGTAGAAATAGCCCCCTTCCCTTCTTATTGAACAAAAACTATCCCCTTTTTTACATGTTTCAAACTTTCCAAAGCATCACAGCACAGAAATACCAGTGTTTTGGGAAATTAACTGATATTTATTATTTCTGTTATCTAGGTACATTTCTGAAAAAAATCTGAAATGGACATGGAATTATGAGGTTGTCTAATTATACTCTGGTAAAGTCTGCTGTAGTAATTTGCAACATGTACAAATGTTGCAAAATGAGAGGACAGAGGCAGAAGATGGATCCAGCACAAATTCTATCATGAGACCTTAGGACTTTAGCATCTGTTTTGCTTTTGTGACTGAAGGATGTCACAAACAGGGAATTCAAAGTCCACTGGCAGTTCGTAACTCTCTACTGATTCTTCTCATGTCTTTTCATTTTATAACAGTGTAACTGTGTTAACTCAGTGGAGTTACTCATACTTTATAGTGGAATAAATTGCAACAAAAACAGGCTGTTGAGGTTTACTTAATGCTTACATTAAAAAATTTCCATTTGTATATGAGGCCTTAAACTCTTGGTTAAATGCTGTTAAATGCTGTAAATAAAGGGCAATTTAAGTGAAGGTTAAGAAGATATATTGATGTAAAGGAATATCAGGAATAGTGTGGCCAGCAGGAGCAGGGAGGTGATAGTGCCCCTGTACTCGGCACTGGTGAGGCCGCACCTCGAGTACTGTGTACAGTTTTGGGCCCCTCACTGCAAGAAGGACATTGAGGTGCTGGAGCATGTCCAGAGAAGGGCAACAAAGCTGGTGAAGGGTCTGGAGAGCAGGTCTTATGAGGAGCGGCTGAGGGAATTGGGGTGGTTTAGTCTGGAGAAGAGGAGGCTGAGGGGAGACCTTATCGCTCTCTACAACTACCTGAAAGGAGGTTGTAGTGAGGCGGGGGTCGGTCCCTTCTCCCTAGTAACAAGCGATAGGACGAGAGGAAATGGCCTCAAGCTGCGCCAGGGGAAGTTTAGGTTGGATATTAGGAAAAACTTCTTCACCGAAAGGATTGTCAGGCATTGGAACAGGCTGCCCAGGGAGGTGGTGGAGTCTCCATCCCTGGTGGTATTTAAAAGAAGGGTAGATGTGATGCTTGAGGATATGTTTTAGTGGTGGACTCGGCAGTGATAGGTTAGCGGTTGGACTTGATGATCTTAAGGGTCTTTTCCAACCTTAACGATTCTATGATTCTATGATAGTAGATTCAGCAAAAAAATTAGAACCAAAATTTCATTAAAGTAACTCCAGAAAGAAGGATAGTGGTACAATATTGGCCTCGTGCTCCTCTCATGTGAGATCCAGAGCAGTGTAAGATAACCAGATGCATACTTCTCAGAATTCAAAGGAAGCAACAGAAGCTGACATCCTCTGATGTAGGCCTGGAGATTGTTTCAGTGAACTAAGGAATAGCTGATACATGCAATTGTCTATTTAAAAACAAAATGAGACTTAAAGGAGCCCTGAACTAGTAGATAAATGTTTTGGTTTTCTGCTCAGAAATTCCATTATAATAATGAAGTATCTTTCTCTACTTTAACCTATCTGTAGCACACTGTAATTAGCAAGGAAAAGCTTTTTTTCATCAGATGTGTCCTGAGTCATAATCACTGCACAGATTACAAATGCAAACTGACCCTAGTTGCTGAATACCTACATGTATTCCGAGTTCCTTATTGGCTCTGTTTACTTTCTGCATTCATCCTGCGATAACTCTATCAGCCTGCAAGTTCCACACGTCACCTCAGTGGGCCTAAGACCAATGGTCAGCTTATCATTTGAAGGAAGGACAAATTACGCAATGGTACCCAAGAGGTGGTTAAGAAGATCATAGCTGTAGGACATCTTCTGTATTTTTGTATGTTTCAGTGTAGTGATACTTGGCAGTCCTGTGATCTACAGAAGAAAACTAAAAGTTCCTTCAGTTTGGTCTGACTCTGCTTAGGCTCCCGGTGTTGTGGATCAACAGGATCAGGAGGAAGCAAACATGATCATGCAATGCTCAAAGCAGGGTATCTGTACAGATCTCCTATATGGATCTCATATCCCACACAATGAGCAGTGATCCCTCTTTCTACAGGAATGATGCAGTTGCACCAGGAATTCGGCAGGCTTTCCAATACTGTGCACTGAGTCAACATATAACTAGAGTGACTGAAGATCTGGACCAATTAATATGAAGTTAAACAAAACCCCTGATTTTGCTGTATTCAGACAGTCCTCTTTACATTAACAGATCAGATCAGATCAGATCAGATCTCAAAGAGGGTGTAACTGTAATCAAAACTTCAGAAGTATCATCAGCAATACATACAATTCCCATTAAAGTCTTTATACCCAATAACTCTCCTTAGGAGATGTGGAGGAAAATGATTCATCAGCTAAATCCACAGCAGTCCATTGCAGGTGACTTTAAAGACCTCTCACTAGAAATAACTGTACAAGAAAATTCTTGTTAATGATTTATAACAGATCATCCAAACATAGTTCACTGCATTGAACCCTAGCCAGGGAATGGAAGTTACGAAATCACAGTACATGGGATTCAGCGACAATATACAATGAACTTACAGGAAGTTCAAGTCTGTTCTTTGCTTATCTGTTGTAAAATATATGAAAACTGAAGTGAAAACTGGGTCCAGCTAATGAATAAGAGGAATTTGTATGAAAAAAAACCCTCTTTCAAGAACTGTTGAATTGTGATGAAACATGGGTGAAATTTTTAGTTAGATTTCTTTTTGTGGCTCTATAATGCTTTATTTTCCTGAGAGTACAGCAATGGCTGCAAACAGTCTGCAACAGATGTTAAGAGAGCTTAGGGACAGATTCAGATAGCTGAGTGCAAGATGGAGATGGTTTTACATTAAATGGAGTCTGACAAACTAAAATAATTATGACTTCACATACATTATATTGGAGGTTGATTGTTGATTATACTTGTTTTCAGATAGCATAAACCTGGAATGATGAACTGTGAAAAAAATCTTGTGTGCCCTTCTTCGGGCAAGAGTATGTGAATGTGCCACCAGGACGAGTAATGAAGGTATAACTGGCTAAAGCAACCATTGTTTACTGTTCTGTCTATCTTGGATATTCAAGAGCAGCTGTCATTTCAGCATCAAAGCACTCTCAGTAGAAATATATTTGTGGACTGCTGAAACAATTTGCAGATGAAATACAAAAATAGATCAGATTGGCCTAAGTGACAGTTTTCACTTATGTCATGGTTTAGCCCCAGTTAGCAACCAAGCACCACGCAGCCGCTCGCTCACTCCCCCCTGGTGGGATGGGGGAATCGGAAGAGTAAAAGAAAGAAAACTCATGGTTTGAGATAAAGATAGTTTAATAGGTAAAGTAAAAGCTGCGCGCGGAAGCAAAACAAAACAAGGAATTCATTCGCTACTTCCCATGGGCAGGCAGGTGTTCAGCCATCTCCAGGAAAGCAGGGCTCCATCACACGTAACAGTTACTTGGGAAGACAAACGCCATTACTCCAACTGTCCCCCCCTTCCTTCTTCTTCCCCAGCTTTATATACTGAGCATGATGTCATATGGTATGGAATATCCCATTGGTCAGTTGGGGTCAGCTGTCCTGGCTGTGTCCCCTCCCAGCTTCTTGTGCACCCAGTAGAGCACTGGGAGCTGAAAAAATTCCTTGACTAGTGTAAGTGCTACTTAGCAACAACTAAAACATCTCCACATTATCACCACTGTTGCCAGCAAAAATCCAAAACATAGCCCCATACTAGCTACTATGAGGAAATTTAACTCTATCCAAGCTGAAACCAGGACAACTTAACAAAATATACTTTGCTGCTGCAGGACACAGTAAGCTGAGATTGATAGCCATCTACTCCCACCATGATTAAAAACTATTTTCACAAAAACAAGGCCTCCTAGTAGCATAATGAACTTCAAATGTAAGTACCTCAAGTGGTCTTTGTAGATAAAGAAATATTGTAAAGCAATACTGACCTTCTGAGGAGTGGTGGAAGAACTGAAGTGTTTATCAAATGTGTCTATATAAAAGCAGAGGGAGAGTTGTGCTGATACATATGCTTGCAATGTTCAAAACCTGAACAGACTAACTGCCTCCTCCTGTTTTTTGAAAGCTGATGGAAGTCTGGAAGAGTCAGATCTTTATCTGATTTATATCAGTAAACATAATTTGAAATGAGAGGACTTATCTTACAGTAACACCTTTCCTATTTTTGTCAGTGCCATTATTTAAGGAGTCAGCAATAGTGACTAGATTTGATTTCTGTTAACAAAGCCATACTGGCTTACAAGTTGTGCCTTCAGCAGACAGTACTTGGTAAAATGTTCAGCAGCTACATTATCAGTTATTGATATATAGCCACTTAGTATCTGCAACCTGCACTCAAAATGTAATGGGTATGCCTATAGTCAGCTGGATAACTGCACACCTTCTAGAAATGTTAAATGCTTATTGATTGAATAGACTGGAATAGCTTTAATACTAGAGTATATAATATATCTTTTGTAAATTCATACTAACTGGTGAAAAAAAAGATAGAAAGACCATCACTAGCTTCAGATTTCCAAGTATTTCCTATTCTCCTGAAGAGTTCACATTTTTTCTGAAAATTATAATTTAAGTAACGTACATTTGTGTGTGTGCATTTTGGTTTAAATAAGTATAACAGAAGTCTCTAATCTCATATTACAGTCCTACATTTTCCACAGATGCAGTCCTTGAAGATAACAATGAAGGCAAAGTAAAATTTTGACTACAGAATATTATTTCTGTAGTGCATTGGGAACGGGCCAGCAAAGACTGGGGACCATTATATCTGACAAACATATTAGCCCTACCTTGACACTGTAAGTTTTCCTATCTTTCCTACAGCTTTGGTCTCCTAGGTTTTGGGTGATTGGGGGAAAAGTCAAAATCAGAGTAGTAGAACTGTAATAGCATTCCAGAAAAAAGGCCACAGTATGCAACACAGAGCAAACAAAACAGCATTTGAATGAAAAAGGAGAAGTGAGAGTAGAGAAGATATAACGACATCTTATCAGAGGACACCTTTGGAAGTCACCTGCACAAGCCATCACACTACTCCACTCCAAATATCAAAGACTTGAAAAAATCTTTCCTGCAAAATTATTGGTTACTTCTATGAAATTGCCTTTATTTCATATGCTTACAAGTGCTTGGATGGATTTCTTGGCTTGTCTAAGAATCACACCGAACAAGCTTCATATATCATGTTGTGGGGGTTTAGGCAGCAGCTCAACCCCACACAGTCACTCGCTCACTCCCCCACCGGTAGACGGGGGAGAGAATCAGAAGGGTAACGCTCGTGGGTTGGGACAAGAGCAGTTTAATAAATAAAATTAAAAGAAACAACAGAAATGCAATGTAAGGGAGAACAATGAGAGGCGCAAAACCCGGTGGGAAGGAAAGGGGGGGGAAGGGGGGGGAAGGGGGGGAAGGGGACGAATCACTGGAACAAACCACACACAACACAACCGCTCACCACCCACCGACCCAACGCCACGCCGCTCCCCAACTGCCCCCCCTTAATATACTGGTCATGGTGTCACATGGCATGGAATGAACATCCCATTGGCCAGTCGGGGTCAGCCGTCCCCACCATGGCCCTGCCCCTCCCAGCTCCCCGCCATGCGGCAGAGCTCGGGAAGCTGGAAAGGTAGCCGACCCCCACGGTGAGGAAAATTAACCCCTTCTCAGCCAAAATCAGCACATTCTCCACCCCTTATTCCTTATCATTTACACCATGCCCAGGTCCCATACCATCCAATACAATCTTACCAACCACCACCCCTCCCCTTCCCATCCTTTAACATAATACACAGACATCATTCCCTTAGTTCATGCTCCTTCCCTGTAAAATGTCCATTAAAATGTCCATTGAGTTCACCCAGTCCATGACTCTGGGCTCCATCTGTCGCATCAGTCTTTCAGGGTGGGAGAGATG
Source organism: Phalacrocorax carbo (assembly GCF_963921805.1). Taxonomy (NCBI): domain Eukaryota; kingdom Metazoa; phylum Chordata; class Aves; order Suliformes; family Phalacrocoracidae; genus Phalacrocorax; species Phalacrocorax carbo. Next base: position 338,228 of record NW_026990243.1, read on the forward strand.
GTGAGTGTGTGGCGTTGGGTTGCTGCATACTGAGTCAGTCATCGTTCCATCACTGCTGCACGGCTTGTTTCACAGTTTATCTTCCATGGGTTGGGAGGCTCGTACTCTGATATCATTCATACAACACAGAGGTGACACACAATATTATATAGCAGTTTGCATTGTGCCATTCAGTTCATTGACTGTTTTCGCCCAAAATCAAATCCCCTTGAGGCACACATCGGATTTCTACATCCTCCTGCATCACCCACCAAGTACACCCAGGTCCTTGAGCAAAAGCAATCCCACGAATGGGTTTGCCTTTGCATGAGGCAGGAAGAACCCAGACTGTTTTCCCCAGCATATTTTTCACGTGCACTACAGGGACTCTATCCCCTTCCACAGTATGTAGGATTTCTGACTGGGCAGGGCCAGCTCGGTTGGCAGATTCCCCTCGTGTTGACTAACCACGTGGCTTTTGCTAAATGTGTATCCCAGTGCTTGAATGTCCCACCCCCCATTGCTCTCAGTGTAGTTTTTAACAGTCCATTGTACCGTTCAATTTTCCCAGAGGCTGGTGCGTGATAGGGGATGTGATACACCCACTCAATGTCATGCTCTTTGGCCCAGGTGTCTATGAGGTTATTTCGGAAATGAGTCCCATTGTCTGACTCAATTCTCTCTGGGGTGCCATGTCGCCACAGGACTTGTTTCTCAAGGCCCAGGATAGTGTTCCGGGCAGTGGCTTGGGGGACAGGATATTTTTCCAGCCAGCCAGTCATTGTTTCTACCATTGTAAGCACATGGTGCTTGCCTTGACGGGTTTGTGGGAGTGTGATATAGTCAATTTGCCAGGCCTCCCCATATTTATATTTCAGCCATCGTCCCCCATACCACAGAGGCTTTACCTGCTTCGCTTGCTTGATTGCAGCGCACATTTCACATTCGTGGCTAGCCTGTGCAATAACATCCATGGTCAAGTCCACCCCTCGATCACGAGCCCACCTGCATGTTGCATCTCTCCCTTGATGGCCTGAGGTGTCATGGGCCCACCCAGATATAAATAATTCACCCTTATGTTGCCAGTCCAGATCCACCTGAGCCACTTCAGTCTTGGCAGCCTGATCCACCTGCTGGTTGTTTGGATGTTCTTCAGTGTCCCGACTCTTGGGGACGTGAGCATCCACATGATGTACCTTTACAACCAGTTTCTCTACCCGGGCAGCAATATCTTGCCACAATGAATCAGCCCAGATGGGTTTGCCTCTGCGCTGCCAGTTGCTTTGCTTCCACTGCTGTAGGCAGCCCCACAGGGCATTTGCCACCATCCAGGAGTCAGTATAAAGATACAGCACTGGTCACTTTTCCCATTCAGCAATGTCTAAGGCCAGCTGGATGGCCTTTACCTCTGCAAACTGGCTCAATTCACCTTCTCCTTCAGCAGTTTCTGCTACTTGTCATGTAGGACTCCATACAGCAGCCTTCCATCTCTGGTGCTTTCCCACAAGGCGACAGGACCCATCGGTGAACAGGGCACATTGCTTCTCATCTTCTGGCAGTTTGTTATACAGTGGGGCTTCTTCAGCACGTGTCACCTCCTCCTCTGGTGATATTCCAAAATCTTTGCTTTCTGGCCAGTCCATGATCACTTCCAAGAATCCTGGGCGACTGGGGTTTCCTACTCGAGCCCGCTGGGTGATCAGTGCAACCCACTCCCCCACCGGTAGATGGGGGAGAGAATCAGAATGGTAATGCTCATGGGTTGGGATAAGAACAGTTTAATAATTAAAATTAAAATAAACAACAACAGAAATGCAATTTAAAGGAGAACAACGAGAGGCGCAAAACCCTGGGGGAGGGGAACAAACCACTGGAACAAACCACACACAACACAACCACACACCGACCCAACCTGACACCACTCCCTAGCCACAAACTGCCCCCTCTTAATATACTGGCCATGGTGTCACATGGTATGGAATGAACATCCCATTGGCCAGTTGGGGTCAGCCGCCCCCACCATGGCCCTGCCCCTCCCAGCTCCTCCAGGCAGCAGAGCTCGGGAAGCTGGAAAGGTAGCCGACTCCCCACAGTGAAGAGAATTAACCCCTTCTCAGCCAAAACCAGCACACATGTTCTCTAATTACAGGCAATAACAGCAATACTCACTTTTGAATCTCCTCACCATCCAGTTCCAAAAGCATTGGCACAACTTGTGGAACTTGAAAAGTGAGTCCTGGTCCTGACAAGGAATTGTCATCACACCATGCCTCAGAATCTCTTCAGTTAGTAGAGGTTTGCATGGCTGCTCGTTTGTAAAGACACTTGTAGAGCTACAGGAGAGAGAGATCCCAGGTTGGCATTTTACTTTGCTAAGTCCTCATCTCTAGCTGACCTTCTTCTTTTTTTTTTTTTTCTGGCTGTCTTTTGGCAGGAAAACATGTTCAAAATATTACTCACATACACCTTATATTATTTACTAGTTATTATTTATATATCAGACATATAACAGTCTTAAGACTTGAATTTAAGGAGATGGTAGTATCCCGAGTAGAGCCCAAAGTCAGTGTCTCATGGTGGAGCAGCTCCCACACCTGTCTTTGTCTATCAGAGTTTTAACCAGCCCTCTAAAATGCAAGCTGAATTTTTCTCAACTTTTGCTTGTCAGAAAAAAAAAGAAAAAAGAAAAACAAAATAGGGATTTGTGCTGATCCTGCATCACAATCTTTGCCACATTCCCTGTAAGAACTCAAGAAGAGGAAACAGAATATGAATGTGAAGTGAAAACAACTTTTAGCACTTTAAAAATCATGGCAATAAAGCTGCAGAACATTCTCTCCAACACAGCTATCAGGTATTCAGAAGGAAAGACAGACCAGAAAACTAAATGCATAAGTGATCCCATGACTGCAATAATAGTAATAATGAACAATAAATGCTTTTTAATTATATTCCCCTTTTCATTGCAAAGACTTCATGATGTCTTGCTTGTAAATGTTTTAAGTTAATGATAAAATTTCTGTTGATTCTTTAACACAGACATGCACCCAAGGTAAGTTACCAAATATAAAATTAAAGGATCATGCTGGATTTCAGCTAGCTAGTTCTCCTGAAGCCAAATGTAGGACTTCATTCTTCATTGTTCAGGCAAATCATTGTGTAGTCAGCGGCTCAGGCACTGTTTGAGGCTTACAGTGTGGATCATTCATGAGGCTGGTCTTAAGAACTTAAGTGACAGAACAGACAGAGGCCGGGTGCTCTTTCAGAAGCACATATGCTTTGGTAGCTGCTCCATCTGCATGTCTGCAAAGGGAGTACTTAAGTTGCTGTTATAATCAGAACAGTTACAGTCAATGTGCCACAAGCCCCCAAGCTGCCCAGTGGAAAAGGACCTGGGGGTGTTGGTCAACAGCCGCCTGAACATGAGCCAGCAGTGTGCCCAGGTGGCCAAGGCGGCCAACAGCATCCTGGCTTCTATCAGCAATAGTGTCACCAGCAGGACTAAGGAAGTGATTGTGCCCCTGTACTGGGCACTGGTGAAGCCACACCTTGAATACTGTGTTCAGTTTTGGGCCCCTCAGTACAAGAAGGACACTGAGGTGCTGGAGCGTGTCCAGAGAAGGGCACTGAAGCTGGTGAAGGGTCTGGAGAGCAAGTCTTATGAGGAGAGGTTGAGGGATGTGGGAGGCTCTAGCCCGGGAATGGCTAGCAGAAAGCGGGCATTGAAGTAGAAGGACAGGCTCAGGGTCGGAGCGACCTTGAGCCCAGCTGCTGTTGACCGGTAAAGGAGTGTGAGAAACAAGTAACTGCTAATTGCAAGGCTGAACACAAGAGATAAGCATGGGAGGAGTTGGCATCTACCTCCCAGCCAAGGATGAGCTATGCTTTTGCAAATAGGTATGAGCTAATTTACGAACGGTATAAAAGATATTTGCTAATTGCCAATAAACGAGACTTGATGATCATCATCGGATGGTGCCTGTCTCCCGCTGGTTTTCCGTCAAATGGTGACCCCGACGTGATACCACGGACGGTCCAGCGTAGGGTTCGGGTCCTGCAAGCAGAGGGACGGCAAAACAGACAGCGCAGCTGGTCTGCGTACCCTGGGCGACCACATAGGTGGGCTCAGTCTGCGTGCCCTGGGCGACCACATAGGTGGGCTCAGCCGATACGTGCTGCCGAGACCTTGGGAGCTGCAACGGCGCCGACGAGCACAATGGAGAGGCAAGCAGCATATGATTTCTTTACATCTCTTTTAGAGAGGCGTAACATTAAGGGTATAGATTTACGTAAAGAACTACCGTTGCTGATAAGCTGGGGATGCGAGAAGGGACACTTTGTAAACCCACATACGGTGCATGAACTGGCAGAGTGGAGAAAGGTGAGGGACAGTTTGTGGGAGGCGGTGTTAGAGGAAGATAAAACTGCCAAGAAAATGAGTAAGCTATGGAAAGTAGTACATAATGAGTTATTGCAGATACAAGCAGAAAAGCGAGCTGTGCAGCAAGCTGTCTCAGCTCAAGAGCGAAATCGGAGCTATAGCTCAGACTGGGGACTTAGCTCCCCAGGCCCGCCTGCAGTTTCAACTGTCTACCTGCCCCCTGGGCCGGCAGACCCCTCAAACTTGCCCTCGTCACCCGCAACTCCCGCTACTGCGAATAACCAGCCCGCAACGGTACCGGCTCCCGGCCTAGGCCATGAGCCGATGCCTGGAGCGGAATCTGACTTAGCAGAAGCCATTGCACGGGAGCGGCGAGGGGCATGGGCGGCATTAGCGCGGGAGGGGGCAGAAAAGGGTGATCCTGAACTAGTTGAAGCCGGTGGTACTCTCGCTTTTCCGGTAATTTATAGACCGAATCCCGGGGGAGGACTGCAGGCGGAGATTACTGCGTTAGACTGGAAATTATTGTCCCAGTTACGGTTCACTGTTAGTCAGTTCGGAGTATCGAGTAAGCCTGTAAGACAAATGCTGGACTATCTGTTCACTGCACATGTCTTGTTGCCTGCCGATATTAAAGGGCTCGCCGAGTTGATTTTTTCGCCACACCAAAGATTGCTGTGGGAGGCTCACTGGCAAGCTGAGGCACAGGCGTCAGCTGCAACCCAGAGGGCACCGGGAGATCCCCTTCAAGGCGTTACCATGGATGAACTGTTAGGACTGGGAGCGTTCTTTAGAACGGAGGCACAGGTTTTATTGGGACCAGAGAAGTGTAGAGAAGCGATGAGAGTTGCTCGAGCAGCTATGACTAAGGTTAAGGATACAGGAGGAATCCCCTTTTATATGGGAATAAAACAAGGGAGAGCCTATGATGATTGTTTGTGGGATTTGGTGATAGATGACGATAAGACAGCGGAAAAGTTAATGAAACCTTGGCGGGAAGTGATTAACTGTATGAAAAAATATAAAACTGAAAAAAGATTAGCAACAGCCGCCTCTGATCGGCTAGACAGCTGTGACCCCAATGCTGGAAAGATTGGAATTGGCTTAGACAATCTCTCTCCTCCCTTCTTGGGGATCCCAGTTGTCGTACCTCGAAAACCCCTTATTCCCCCCCCTCCCGCTCCTGATAAATCTACATCTGTAGAAACTAGCGGAGGAGGAATAAGCTTGGGAAAGGGAGGTGAAGATATTGAAAATTTATGTGATGTAGTCTCTCCGGTGAAGGAAAATAAGCCGAGCACGCTGTCTAGTCACCGTTCTGTGCCTGCTGTGCGTAGCCAGGTTGACTGGCAGAAAATCGGGTTAGAGGCATTACAGAACGGGGACCTAGAGACCGCCGATTTGTTAGCTCAGGCTTTCCCTGTCATCTATCAACCGGACCCTGCTAACAATCAAAATTTATTAGCACACCATAATCCTCTTGATTGGAAAATTTTTATGAAGGGCCCATTGCTGCGTCAATGTGTTATGGAAAACTCCAACCATGCTACTAAAAGCATTTTAATTACACTTCCCCTAGACGCAGGCATTGAGGTGATGCTTGAACGCATGAGTCGGGTACCTCCCGGCCCCCGAGCTATGTTAGTTGAAGCATTGAGGGAAGTTGGGCAGGGAATGGTACGCGTTCAGCAACAAGTTTGTGCCGCTCTCGCCCCATTGGGTCCAGCCAAAAACTCTCAACAGTAACCAAAGAGGGTCACTGCCACATGGACTTTCCCAATCCCACTGACATGGCTCACAGCAGAGCCAGTATGGGTCGGGCAGTGACCGCTCAAACGGGAAAGTCTACAACAAGCCCGTATATTAATAAAACAACAATTAGATCAAGGACATCTCAAGCTGTTACATGATCTACGGGCAGTAAATCAGCAAATGCAAGCGATGGGAGCTTTACAGCCTGGCCTTCCAAATCCAGCCATGCTACCAACTGACTGGCATTTACTAATTATTGACTTAAAGGACTGCTTTTTTACTACAAAGCTGCATCCTCAGGATACCCAGCGGTTTGCATTTACGTTACCGGCAATCAACAGAGAGGGTCCTGACTTACGCTTCAGATGGACAGTATTGCCACAAGGCATGCAGAATAGCCCTACTCTGTGTCAACTCTTCGTAGATGCTGCATTGAAAGAAGTGAGGCAGCAATGGCCGGACACTATAATTTACCATTACATGGATGACATCTTGTTTGCGCAAGTACAACCTTTCTCAGCACAGCAAGAATTATATTTACAGCAACAGCTCCAGCTACATGACCTAGTAATAGCAGCAGAGAAGGTTCAACGTTCATCAGTATGGAAATACCTTGGGTGGCGCATCAGTGACTCTCAGTTTTTCGCCCAATGTTCAAGGGCACTGACCCTGCCGCGCCGGTCTGACCGACTGCTGAACAACACACTATGATACAACGTCTTAGCTCCGAGATCGTCCAGAGAGCAGTAGACCGCCTGGACCCCGGTCTCCCCATCGATCTCACCATACTCCATGGTTCTACTCACATTTTGGGTGCACTTACTCAGTGCAAAAAGAAAAAGGGGGGGAAGATAAGGGTGTTGGAATGGCAAAAGTTTTGTTTGTGCAAAAGTTTTGTTTGTATTAAATCACTTATGCCTATTTGCAGAACACGATAACCCTCCTGCGTGGGTGCGTCAGTACAACACATTGCAGGTATCCCTCACAACCCAACGGGTCAAGCAATAGTGGAACGAGCTAATGGGTTGCTGAAAACCTATGTTCAAAAGTATGCAGATATAAAAGACCCGCAGGAGCGGCTGGTAAAAGCACTGTTTGTGTTAAACTATTTGTGTGTATTTGGCTCTGAGGGAGTGCCTGCTGTCATCGTTCACTATAGACAGAAAAAAGACGAACGGGAGCTACCCCGAGTTTGGGTCAAATACAAAGACCCGCGTACGGGTGTATGGTTAGGGCCTGTGGAGGTTTTATATTGGGGGAGGGGGTATCTCTGTGTTTCTACCCCTACAGGGCCGCAATGGATTCCAGCTAGATGTGCCAGACCCGCCACCTCCCCCACACAGCGCGACGCAGAACAGTTGCCCACCGCGGCACCAGCCGGAGCAGCACCTGAACGGTTGGGATCAGCGGAAGGAACCCCAGAGGAGCGCTGTGCAGCACTCACCAGTGAATAACCACGGTCCAGGAGGAACAAAGGTCCCAGAGGGTGCATAGCGCCTGAGGTTTGGTCTGGTTTCGACCGAGAATACAAGGCAGACTGATAATGAGCTCTGCCGAAAAGAAATTATGGGCATTAGCCCTTTTAAGTGTATGTAGCACTGCCTTTGTACCTAACGTTTTTGACCCACGAGAAAATATCTGGGTCACGCTAGCTAGATCATTGAATACAACTAGCTTTTGTGCCAGCCTAGCAACGCCCGACTCCCCATTTATCACATGTCTTATTGGGGTGCCTTTAAGTAATGCAACCTTTATGACCTTTGCCCAGTCCGTAGCAGAGCTGCGACAGCAGCATAATATAACTCGGAAGCTTCCCTTTAAGTGGCGTGACGCCCCTTCGGTGTTTGTTGAGTATGATATCTGGGATGATGTACTCCCCGTAGGCCCAGAACCACAAGAGCTTGCCCTTGCGGGCTCTCTTAATGCTACTGCTTGGTGTAACTATACCTCTGTAAATATATCACGCTCTAACAATATGCCTATTGCGCTACCTGCAGGTTTGTTTTTAATTTGTGGAGATGGGGCTTGGCCTGGCATCCCGTCACATATAAAGGGAGGGCCTTGCTCTATAGGTCGCCTAACGTTTCTTACCCCTAACACTTCAATGATTTATCAACATCATAGAAAGATGAGAAGCGAAAGGAGCACTCATAAGTTTGAGGATAACTGTGACTCTACAGCTGAATTTTGGAATCCTACAAAGATCATAGCTGTTTCCTTCTTGGCTCCTGGAGTTGGTGTTGCTCAAAGCCTCACGACATTAAACAAGCTAGGGTGTTGGCTAGCTAAGCAAACAAATGCCACATCAAAGGCATTATCTGACTTATTACTAGATGTAGACTCTGTAAGACAGGATGATCCATGGCATTGGTTTAACAGCTTGTTTAATGGATGGGGCATTGGCAATGGGATCAAGAGTATTTTGCAGATGGGATTAATAATATTTATACTGTTTATTATTATATTAATGTGTGTCCCTTGTATATCGCAATGTATGCAACGAATGATGGAAAGAAGTATGAGTGCCGTGTTCCTTTCTCAAGGAACAAAAGAAAAAGGGGGAAATGTGGGAGGCTCTAGCCCGGGAATGGCTAGCAGAAAGCGGGCATTGAAGTAGAAGGACAGGCTCAGGGTCGGAGCGACCTTGAGCCCAGCTGCTGTTGACCGGTAAAGGAGTGTGAGAAACAAGTAACTGCTAATTGCAAGGCTGAACACAAGAGATAAGCATGGGAGGAGTTGGCATCTACCTCCCAGCCAAGGATGAACTATGCTTTTGCAAATAGGTATGAGCTAATTTACGAACGGTATAAAAGATATTTGCTAATTGCCAATAAACGAGACTTGATGATCATCATCGGATGGTGCCTGTCTCCCGCTGGTTTTCCGTCAGAGGGAACTAGGGTAGTTTAGCCTGGAGAAGAGGAGGCTGAGGGGAGACCTTATCACTCTCTACAACTACCTGAAAGGAGGCTGTATTGAGGTGGGTGTTGGTCTCTTCTCCCAGGTCACTAGCAATAGAATGAGAGAAAATGGCTTCAAGCTGCATAAGGGGAGGTTTAGATTGGATATTAGGAAAAATTTCTCTACTGAAAGAGTGGTCAGGCATTGGAACAGGCTGCCCAGAGAGGTGGTGGACTTGACGTCCGTGGAGGTGTTTAAAAGACATGTAGACGTGGCACTTCAGGGCATGGTTTAGGAGACATGGTAGCGTTGGGCTGACAGTTGGACTTGACAATCCTAGAGGTTTTTTCCAACCTTAATGATTCTATGATTTCCATGGATTATTAAAGAGAACTAGAAAAATCACCACATTTCATGTCCTGATCCGCTATGTTCACTGTTGCTTATAAAAAAAACCCCACAAAACAAAAACATTTTTGCAAATCAGGTTACAGAAGATTTCCTTGTGAAAATCTGGGTTACTTCTGAAGAGGTAGTATCTACATATACAAAATTTTTATAAACAATGTATTGTTATTTCTACTCATGATGCACAATGCACACCCATACAAAAATGGCACGGTATATATTTACTTTAACAATAAACACAGGTAACTTTTTAACACAGGTTTTCCTTAAGAGATTTCCTAGACAAATGCTGACCTAGCCAATGCCTGCTGAATTTATACTGGGAGTTGTACTAGACAATCTTTAAAGGTCCCTTCCAACCCAAACCATTGTATTGATTCTATGAGTCTATATTCTGGGATAAAAGGAAAATATAGCAAAGTACTTAACACCTACTGTTATTTAAGCGCTAAGCCACTATACAGTTCTTTTAGGCGTGCTTCTCATAATTCTGCAGAATCCAAATCACTATGATTTAGGGAACTGATAAACACTAACTTCTTAGACTTGCTTCTTCTTCCAGATATTTAAAATAATATAAAAGAAAATATTTGGATAAGAATGCTAGAATTCAACTACCCTCTCTTGTAGTTTTCACCAGAAACTTATCTTCCTGATTTCACTAGTCAGCTGATTTTTGTGGGGTTACAAAAATATGAAACTTGCACACAGTAGATTAGATTTGATATGGAGCCTGTAGGGCAGCAGACAATATTGAGTAGATATAAACACACATCCTGTACTAGCTGTGCATTTCCTCTGAAAATATCAAGATAACAAAGGAACAAGCTGGCATCTTTGTGTCACAGATGTAAGGTTTAAGGATTTTCAACATCAGTTCACAATTCAGTATGTTACAGTTTTCAAGCATTGCATTTTACAGTTATTTCTAATGTTTTGACTTTCATTAACTCTTTATATCTTCCCTCTTGAAATAGTAATGAGGTGAGGAGAATTAACAGAACTGAGGCACAACCCATATTTATTTTCCTTTAAAAACTTTTAAAAGTCACTGGTATTGTTTCACTAGGGATACTTATCAAAGGGACTCTACAGAAATGTTTTTCTCTTGTGTAATAGCACACACCTGGATTGCTATAGGCATGATAGTAAAGACCTTTCATACACAGAACAAGTCATTGTGGAATGGAGACATGTTGAGTCTTCTGATACAGCGAAGATTTCTTGCAAATGATCGATATCACTACAGGAACAAGCAGTTGATTTCATAAGACTTTTTTTAATAGAAGAGACCAGAAAAGGCCACATTGTAGCTATCTGAATTCTGCACCTCCCTGGGTGAATCATTTGGTCATAATGTAGGACAGTGTGGCAGGAGATCTGGGTGTGTATGAGTGCACTAAGCAGTTTTCAAAACTATTTGGTGAGCCAGACAGAACTCTCCAGCAAGCTGGGTGTAGGTCACAGGCTGCTAGGTGGATAGCCTTGAGCTGGATAAGCTAATGGTCCCTTTTGGCCTTCGTTTATAATCTGAATCAACTGCTTTTGGAAAAATAGTTATCTATTCAATCCTGCACATAAGCATGACTTCTGAATTCTTGGTTTCACATCTGCAGTTTATTAATATCTTCATTTCTTCAGACAAGAGGGGTTTTATTAAAGAAGGGAAATGTATGATTCATGCTTTTCTATTATTAGTTTAGTATTAATTTTTGTCTGTTTGCTACTTCACAGCTCTCCATGGGAGAGGCAACCAACACCCAGTCTGGCCGAATGTTCTCTACCTTCTTCAACACTGCCGTGAGAAGCTCAGAGCTGGAGGAGAACATCTATGCTTTGGTATTATTCCCAAACTCAGCTGAATGTTGTGTCCAGAAGTCTTATCAGGTTATCTTAGTGAATATAGATTTCTCCAGAGTGTCATTGAGGTGATTCTAGAAAAGGAAAAAACATAAGGAATTTTTAGCCATAGAAATGGCTAATACAGATTAAACTAGAGATATGGAGAAAAAATAATTTGGATGTTTGCTTAACATTTTTTTCCTCGTGTAAATAAAATGCACTATAACCACATTATTTTGAGGCTTACAACTAAATTGTATTGTTTTGTAACATAACTCTCAGAAATCCTAGAGGTAGTGCTGTGAAACACCACATCCATCTCTAAGAGAGAAAAAGGAGAACCTGAAAAGTTATAGCTCAGTCTAATTTTATATTTAAAGAGCTATTAGGACAAATTATGAACCATTCATTTAAAAGCTCCCATCTAATCTGACAGAACAGTTATAAGGGTGAAGCCATAGGCAAAAAAGTAAAGAAGCACTATCAAAAATATCATGGCAAAAAAAAAAGCAAATGGTCAGAAAAAAAACCAAATTATTGAAAAATAAGCAAACCACTGACCTTGTCTGGATAGGTAGAAGGTGCTGGAATGAAAAAACTGAACTATTTTTAATTATTGTGTTGTGTTTTGGTCCTATAGTGGTAACTTTAGCAATATTTTGATTTGAATTACAAGCTATTGGAGATAGTTCTTCAACTAAAAATTAGATCTATAATGATTTAAAGCAAACTATATCTTTTAAACACAGGAGGCATCAACATTCCTTATGTACTCCCATGTACCAGAAAAAAAGAATGGGTGTGGCAGACAACTAGATTGAAAACAATTGTCTGAACAGACCTACTAACAGGAAAATTAATATTATTACATTAGCAAGGCCATTAAGCAATAACATGAGGAAATAAAAGGGACATAAATTTGACTTCAAACTTTTTTATATTACATTAAAAACATTCAGTATTGATAGAACTGGCAATCTTTTTGTATTACTACGCATACTCTTAGGCGTTTCTGTATTAAAGACTATATAAAAATGAATTTTAACTTGACTGAATGTCTATTGTTTATGTTTTGTTTGATGTTGTAGGATTTCTGCTGAATGGCTGCATTAACTTCATATGCATTTACCCTTTTAGTGGAGGACAAACACGATAAAGGTAATCACGTAGATTTGGCACTAGGGAAAAGTGCTGGAGAAGTTAATAAAACAATTTCATTCACAGGAATTATATGGGCAAGCTCATAAGAACATACAGTCATTGCATGTTGTCCTGATTGATATAAAGGCTGTCAAAGGGATGATCATTGTGTCTGTTTTGACAACTTAAATTATTATGTTTGTTTATTTGGATTAATATGTTTTCATCTGGTCACAACACATGAAGCCTGGCTGACTATGGATGCCCCTGAATGTGGCGATTCATGACGTGGACTCCGTATTCATGCACAAGCAAAGCCAAAAGCCATTTATTAGCAAAAGATCAGCCTTAATATAGTCTGCCTCCTGAGCTAGTATTTTTCCCTTCTCTCCGCCTCTGAATGTGTTCTATCACACTAGCTCCACATATGGTATAAACATAGGCATATGAGGTCTCCGGTGCTGTCACGGGAGGCCACATTCACTTGTTCCACACCTGAAGGCTGTGGCCTAGAAGAGAAATTTACATTTCATGATGCCAGCATTCAGACAGGATAGCAGAGGGGCTGGTTACAGCCAGTGCTGCTCACTTGTTATTTTTTCCTAAGGCACCTCAGCCAAATAAATCAGCAGCTCTGTTGGTGTTGCTCAGCTGTGAGGACTTGGATCTACAGGAGCAGAGCTGGGCACCACAGAAAGGAACACTTGCTGAGTAGTATTTCAATGCAGTTTTTGACACCACTTTACAATACTCATTTCAAGTACCACTCAATTTAACTTATGAAAGAAAACCAACATGGCATGTATTAAATTATAAAAGAAAAGCAACACGGCATGTGTACCCTGTATATAAGAATGGTTTATGTAATGGAGAGAGGTTGGTTCAATGATGGGAGCTGAAGAGAATCATGTGTATTAATTCATGCTGGTAAGGGCTGGGGGTGTAAGCGCTCCCAGGCCCTCTGCCAGTCAGGCTTCCAGAATATTTTTGCAGATTGCATTAAGTAACATAGGCACCTGCACAAAATACTGATACCTGATACCGGCTTCAAGAGAACATACAGCCTCCTCTAATTGGAGCAACATAGCTAAGTTTTGAAATACTTGGAATCCTTGATGAATAAGATAGTCTTAAAACTTGCTGTATGTAATTAGATAGAAGGGAGTCTAGAGACACTGTATCCTTGAGTAGGATTGTTGCATTAATGGTAGGAGTCTGAGGAGTGGCTAGGGGGAGACCCTATCGTTGAGTCATGAGGTTCAGACAGGACCCCCTTGCTTTCTAAACTCCTTCTCAGAGAGGAGTCTAGGTGTGGCTAAGTCCAGTCTTAGTCTCAGACTTGGTCAACAGTTTATTTTTTAAGGGTTGTAGAAGTAACCACTCATCAGAGTATTTGTTGTTAGTAACTAATTTGGCAGATGCCCAGGCCAGTCGCGTTCAATGGGAACAATCATAGACAGATTAATGTATAGTACAATTTATTAAAGCAACAGATACACAGGTTCTTTGGATTACCGGTGATAAGATTGCTGGTTACAAGACACACATAAATACCAAAGATATGAGTACACTGCTAGGCTACAAGTATGCTAAACGAATATGAGGCGTCTCTATGCATTGGAGATTTACAGGACAACTCCAATGCCTTAGAGATCTACACGATTCTATACAATGGAGATTTACGCAGCAACTCCAATGCCTTAGAGATTTATGCAAAATAAATATGAAGCGACTCATATGAAGCAAAGCAACTCTAATACATTAGAGATTTAAAGTGACTCTATAGAGGTTTCCAATCTTACCCAAAGGCGTCCCAGTGGGGGGGAAGAGAGGCTCAGCCCGTCGACTGGTCCCAGAAGTCAGAGTGGTACGTGATGGTATCTTCCCTAACACCCTCTTTCTCTTCACACATTTTATACTATTTTTTATCTTTCAGGTGGAGCTTGAGTGACTCTAGTCATACATACCTTTATTATGATTGGTGTAAAATTTCCTTGCTTTGCTTTTAAAGGTGTGGACTAGAAAAATTCCAAGAGCATGCCCAGTGAGGGGTGGTCGCACCTTAGAGATGGGTAGCTTTTGGGATGGAGGCGTGTTTTGGTATTATAATGATATTGTAATGAGCAAAGTTCACCAAAAGGACAGCATTTTATCAAAAGTATGACGGACTGTTGGCCCAGGGTAGCAAATATGCAGCGTACCAGCTCCATGGTACCTCAAGTTCCCATTTATCACAGAGCCCTGCCGCGATGCCTCCACACCACTCCACCCTCCGGACAACTCCTCTTAGAGTCAGTACGCCAAGTTCTCCTGGCATTGCCGATATCAATGGTTACTAGGGAACTTTAGTGTTATGAATTCCTCACATATCAGCTGCACTTCACCCTGAAAGCTTCTTCAATACTGTACCTTTTCTAAAAACATATGTTTAATTTCTAAGTAACCTCCAGTGATTATTCCACAAGAATAAATAAGGGAGATGCACTAGAATAAGCTAGTTTAACATCAGTAAGAATTGTGTAACCTAGCCAAAGACAAACTGAGCATGCCCAGAGACTGAGTTCAACCAGCGGACACGATGAGGAAGACTATTGAGGACCACCACAGGACCCTGGAAGACCACCAGTGAACATGAATGCGCACGTGTTAAGGACATTTGCATATATTAATGAGTTCCAAAAATAGCACGAATATGATAATTTCCCAGAAATCTAATGAATATGCATATTTTGATTGCATATAACCCCTGTAGTAGAGCAACTCGGGGGGCACGCTAGGCACCACAATAAAGAATGCCTGCTTTCTAAAGCTACAAATTGAGTTTTAGAGGGTTCTTATATTTGCCGACTTACAGTATCAATACAGCAACATAACTTCCCAAAGCACATCTAGAAGAGGAAACACATGCATTTTCTTTCAGCAATCAGAACACATCTATGTATTTATTTGTTTTGATCTCGCAGTAAGGGCAGTCAAATATTGCAGGCACTTTGTTACAACAGTAATTTGCATTGACTTGTTGGTTCATTTATGAAACCGGTGAAGGCACAGACTTGAGGTCTGGGAAAAACGACGGCGTTTAGTCTTAGTAGTGAATTTAATTGCATTTTTCCTTCATGTTCAGAAAGCAGCCGTGCCCCTCCCAAGGGCGGAACAGTCGAGGCCACCTCCCCGCCGCCACACCGCCCTCCGGCGGGGCGCCAGGCGGCCGCCGCCGGCCGCTCCCACAACCAACCGTCCTGGCAGGCAACCCGCTGCTGCCGGTCTCCCGGTACAGCTCCGAGCCAGGACTGCACGAACTGACCACCGGAGCCGCCAGTTCCCGCGGCTGCCCCGTCCCGCGCGGGCACTGCCTGCTGCTCTGCGGGGAGCACCAGCGGCACGGAAGTGTACCAGCCCTGGGGAGGGTAGCCCGCTCCCAGGCTCGCCCCAGCTGCCGTGACACGCACGCACACACACACCCCCAGACTACAACTCCCAGAATGCACCGAGCAGTCGAACCCCACCCCCGCCTCCTGCGCACCCTGTCCTGTGAAAGGTGACCCTGCCGTCACTTCCGTCGTGTGGTGCAGGCCGGGAATGCGAGTCGCGATTGGCCGGCGCCTGCTCCGCTTTCCAGCGTGCTGGGGAAGCAGGAAGCGGTAACGGTGGAACGAGCGCGGGCAGGACAAGGGGTTCCTCGCGGTGAGTACCTAGCGGAACTGCTTCCCCACCCTACAGAGTGCCGGAGCGCGACCCGGCTGGGAATTGAACAGGGATCGATTTAGTGCGCGCTTTGATGACGTAATAATGACTAACGAGGCGGTGGTGCTGCTAAACGCATGGCTCTGGCTGGCGCCGGTCGGGTCCTGTCGTCGGGGACGCTCCTGTGGAATACTCACACCTGCCGGCGGTCGCCCGCGCCGCCCTCAGAGTGCCCGTGCCCGGAGGACACTTGGCACTGGCTAGGCCTTCCGCCTTCTCCTGTTCCTGGGACTCGGCGGGCGCTCATTGGCTCCTCCGCCTGGGGCGGGCTCTGCCGCCGCCTTACGATTAGCGGGGGTCGCGCTCACTGTTATGAGGCTGCGGCTGATCATGGGGTGCGCGGGCTGAAGCTCGGAGGCGGCGCGTGTGGCATCGAGGGGTTTCGGCCTCGTCTCGGGCCGACGGGGACTACAAGGGGTACCGACGGCAGGTCGTGGTGCCGCCTCGCAGCCGCTATGGGTAGTGAGAGGCCTCTCTTGCTCCTTGGCAGTGCCGCACCCGGCGTATGTCCTGCTCGGCTCGGTAGGGCGCGGGTGCCTGGGTCGCCTCTGCCTCAGCAGGAGCGAGGTCTTGTCTGTGGCTGAGAGGGGACCGAGGGGCTGGCTTGCATCCTTACTCTGCAGTTGTTATTTTTGAAGAAAAATATATAGCAAAGTATGCAATAAGTTCTCATGTCTGTGTTATCTTGAAGCAAATGCTGCTGTTACCCACCAAACGCCCCTCATCCTCCTTTCCTGAGATGGGCACAACAAGATGGCAGTGGTTTGGCCAGTGCTCAGTCTCTTGATACGTTTTGTCTGAATTGCCATAACTTTGCTCTGCCTGCCTGCATTTGTGTATGGTCCATATAGGCAAAGAAAACAAATGCCTAATGCCTAAAATAAGAGGAACTCCTGTTGAAGTATAGGAGTATGGAAATAACAAGATGGTTTCATTGAAGTAGACTTATAAGAATAGATCTGCATGTCATGTGAAATGCATCCAGTGTCAGAAGTTGATAAGGTTAAGTCAGTAGTCAACTGAGTCTTCCAAGAAAATCCAGGTAACTGAATTAATCCAGTTTCCATCACTCACCTATGAGCCTGTGTGTAAGTGTCAATTTGGATTGCTTCTGTCTGCCTTCCTTGGCTTCTTGGTTTTTCTCTGAGGACTGCATGTTCCTTTTGCTTCTTGCTCCAAAGTAGTCATGCTCTCATTGAACATGTTCTGTTGGGCTTTCTTCTACAATATCACTCAGTTTAAAATGAGACTACTCAATGAATGCAGCAACTGTATTTAGATATGTGATAAATTCACATTTTTTTGCTAGTTTTGTGTTAATTCAGGACAATAAATTATCTATGATAAGTTGTTGTTTTCTTGATTTTCAGTGTTCTTGGAAAGACAAACTCTCTTAAATTTCTTGGATTTGGGGGGCTTGCTCTGTTATTTTGAGGGGTTTCTTTTGTAAGGTCTTCCTACAAACATGCAATTTGGAAGTAAATTTTGGATAAAATGAGATTTGGGGGGGTGAAATTTTGTTTGGTTTAACTTTTTAGGGAATTATGTGTTTAACTGCAAGTCATCTATCCTTGTATGATGTGTCAAAAATGGGTAAGAAGAATTAAACAGCGAAGTAAATGGCTGACAACTTCCTGCATGAGACTTCATGTAGAATACCAGATGATGGAAGAAAGGCAGGAGCTGCTGGTCATCTGTCTTAGACCCATTGTTATAGATGAGGTGAAGTGAAGTTGGCAGCAGCATCATTCTTTCCCTTCAACCTCACCTTCCCCCTTGCCCTCACAAGGTCCTGATATGTATTTCTGCATCTGCTTGGCAAAGCAGTGATAAGCAGATAGAACTAGATTTCCATGAGCAGAAGCAACTGCTCTTCTTTTCTCATCCTCTTGGCAAAATGACTTCTCCGTGGGACAGTTTTTCTGAGATGCAAGAAAGTGTGTTTTGTGGTAAAAATAGAAATTCTACAATTCCCTTTACTTGATGTCTGTTAGTCATAAGAAAATAACTTTGCTTTTATCATAACCAGGTAATTATCTTCCTCTCTATTTCTGTTGAACCCCATATACCAGTATGTATGTTTGTTGGAAGCGAGGTAGGATTTACACAGCTGCACGGGGAAGTTAGCAAGCATGGTGGCATCAGCTCAGATGTGGTTAGTGCACGTAAGGAACAGGTTTGTGCTCAGGACTTTCCAATTCCAATTGTACACCAAAAATCTGCACCAGAAGTTAGGGAGCACCTGCTATCTAGTTTCTTCTAGCACTCTGAAGATAACTGCTTCTTTGTCATGCCAGAATTTTCCATCTGGTTTGATACTAGCTGCTCTCCTGACTTTCTTCCTTTTGTCCATACTAAGCCTAACAATATACTGAAGTGTGTGTCTCAAATTCCTTTAAGACTCATTCAAGCCTAATCACCATCTCTCAGAAACCATATGTTCTTCAAAGTGAGTTAGGCTGTGAAAAGAAACAAAGTTTCTGTATTAATGTGACTTTGAAATGTCTTTGCTTCTTTTGTGGCATTCTCAGTGTGAGAGCCATGTGAATGTGGGAGTTGAAGATGAGTGTTGCTGCACAGATCTGAAGTCATTTTATTTTGCCTGGAGTTAATTTGTGAAATGCTTTCATTAAAGCACTTGGACTCTCTCCAGAGATTCTTTTGCATAATCAGCACACTAACATCTGTGTCTTATCCACAGGCTAAACCTCTGTTTAGTTCTGCTAAACCTCTTCAGGTTTGAGAACCTCTGCAACTCCCACCCCCAGCTATGTTTGTTGTATAACTGAGGGAGGAAGAGCCATCAGATTACAAGTCTACATGTCTCTCAAAAGGTTGGCAACGACCATTTCACCTTGTAGGGGGAGAAGTGTAAGAAGGCCGAGTGAATAAGCAGCTCTTTGCTCTTGAGTATGACAACACACTAAATCCCTGGCAACTCCTATGTACTCAGAAGCTGAAAAGTGCTGCTTTATTACATCCTTATTTAAAGGAAGTAAACATCTTGTGTTCACTAGATACACAATGTAACTTAAGTATGAAAATTTTCAGAACTGTTCTTCCACTAAGTGGATTGGTAGAATCATAAGAAGTAACTTTGTGTAGATTCTGACATTATGCTGCTGAGATGCTGTAGAATAGTTAGCTGTGGAGATGTTACATCCCTGCAGTATTTGCTTTGAGAGGTGGGTTCCTGCTGAATCTGTAGAATAAAGAAATGCACTTGCCCACTTTGACTGTCTTTTCATGTGTATAAATAAGGCCATACTCCATTAATCCTAATGTTTCCTACCTGTCAGCTAAAATCAGGTAAACCTGTTATCAAGATAGTTTGGTGTTTCATTGGTTTTGTAGTCCCTGAAAAGTGCTAGTTAATTAACGTTTGTATACTAGCCTGACTGTGCATAGTATTTACTGAGTGGTGCAGTATTCTTATTGTCCTGCCACATCTTTTGCAGACTAGTCCTTTTGCCGTGGAAGCTGAAGAAATGATGGAATGTACCCAGGAATTCCCTGAACACTATAAAATTATTTTGGATAGACTGAATGAGCAACGTGAGCAGGACCAGTTTACGGATATCACTCTGATTGTCGATGGTACGTACAGGCCTGAGAACCAGTTGGTATACAGAGAATTCTGAAAGCTGTGCTGGGAAGCTGTTGGGTTTGTCCCAGGTCAGCTGTCAAACTAGGCTGCTAACAAATTCTTGGTTCTGTATTGGTGTGTGAGTTGCTTGCTTTCACTTAAAATCTTGGGGTGAACAGAGTCTCCAGCAGTGATTAATAATTTTGTTTCTGCTTTTCCAAATAAAGGGGTAAATATTTTTAGATAGAAGCCCATTTTGAAACTGCTGTACTATATTTAACATGTTGTCTAAGGATTTCCAAAACACTGTAAAAATATTTTTCCCTAACTTGAGCTGACTGTTGCACACAGAGTACTTATACAAATATTGGTTGATTGCACAGGAATTTCCCGCAACTCAAATATCTGAAAAGAGAAATGCTCTGGAGTGAGTTCTCTAGCTGATTGAGTTGCAGAGCTTCAGCAAGGTCAGCGATGTCAGCAAGGGTCTGCATGAGATGGGACAGGCTAGCTGCAGTGGTATCCTATGTTACAAGGAGACATACTAAGTGACTATATACTGCTGGAATAGATTTGTAGACTGGGTGGTTCTGCAGCCATTCGCTTCTCTGCATCTGCACTTATTCTGCACTATGAGTAAGGAAGGTGTTATCCTAAACCAAAATTTGTCTCTCTTTGTAGGTCACCATTTCAAAGCTCATAAGGCTGTTCTTGCTGCCTGTAGCCAATTCTTCTACAAATTCTTCCAAGATTTTACTCAGGAGCCCTTGGTGGAGATTGAAGGTAGTCTGATTCATGCAAATAAAAAGCCTTCAGAGTTGTGTGCCCAAGCTCAAAATGAATTTAGTATCTTTGGCATGGGCTTAAATGTATGCTTGGTCATATCAATTAGCTTTCTAGATCTCAGCTCTTGTTGCTCTGGGGTAGTGTGGTGGTTTAACCCTGGCCAGCAACTAAGCATCACATAGCCAGGCTTGCTCATTCCCCCCCAGTGCGATGGGGGGAGAATTGGAAGGGTAAAAGCAAGAAAGACACTCACTTCATTCGTTATGAAGAGATAAAAACAGTTTAAAAACAAAAATATTTTTTAAAAAAGGTAAGGAAAAGAGAAAAAATAAGAGGAAAATAAAACCCAAGAAAGACAAGCGATGCAAATGAAAACAATTGCTTGCCACCAACTGACTGATGCCCAGCCAGTCCCCAAGCAGTGGCCCCTCCACCCAACTCCCCCCAGCTTTATATGCTGAGGATGATGTCATATGGCATGGAATACCCCTTTGGTCAGTTGGGGTCAGCTGTCCTGGCTGTGTCCCCTCCCAACTTCTTGTGCACCTTCCAACCTACCCACTGGTGGGGCAGTGTGAGGAGCAGAAAAGGCCTTGACTCTGCGTAAGCACTGCTCAGCAATAACTGAAACATCAGTGTGTTATCACCACTGTTGCCAGCAAAAATCCAAAACATAGCCCCATACAAGCTACTATGAATAAAATTAACTCTGTCCCAGATAAAACCAGTACAGGTAGCTATTGCCACTGGAAGAAACTTCCCCTGAAGCAAAATGAAAATATGCCTTGGCTGGGGTGCAAGAACAGGATAGATGTGGAGCAATACTTGTCTGGTAGACAAGGAGCAATTTCCTGGAGCAATACTTCAGTTTCTAGTAACTTGCTGCTCAGAGGTCTCATATGATCAGAGAGATCATATTTTTATGTTTAAATTTATACTTTTTATTATTCTATACAAACAGCTTTTTGACCATCTTATCCTTCCTTTATCTTTGTCGTGGCATGACTCTGTAGTTGTTCCAGATTCACTTATTTCTATAGTAGACTTTTTATTACAACATGAGCCTTTCAAGGGTGGCATCTTCATGAAACTGGCTGTCAAAGTATTCTGAGCAAAATGGTGAGCAGGCAAGTGTGCAAGATTCAGCAGATAGATGAGACTGAGGAATTGCTAAAAGAGGCTGTTTTTCTTGCTTGTAAACAGGTGTAAGTAACATGGCATTTCGTCACCTAATTGAGTTCACTTATACGGCAAAACTAATGGTCCAAGGTGAGGAAGAAGCAAATGATGTTTGGAAAGCAGCTGAGTATCTACAGATGTTAGAAGCAATCAAAGCACTTGAAATCAGGTAAACACATAAGCCTCTTTTTCTTCCCAACACTGAAACATAGAGTCTTAAGAATCCTTTTATGAGAGCCAGCTGCCAGTATTTTGCAGTGCTGTTCTTTATCCTGAAACCTCCTAAACTTTTGTGGGAGCTATATAATTCCAACCTATATCTTATAGTATAAGAGTATGAAGTCTTAAAAAAATGAACGTCACATTTGGGCTGGAACTCAATGACAAGTGACATGGCTGGTAAATGTTGCAAACATTGTAGGGCTGTGACTTTGTGGTAACTGATACCAGGTCTCTGTGTTATCTGACTGCCCACACCTCATTTGAGAGCTGGGTGTACAGTGATGATGTGTCTCAGGTAATTAGACCACATTAACAAGTTTGTGCTGGTGTTTTGATTTCATGTAGCTTTCTGCTTTCAAGAGAATAGGCAGTGATTTTAAAACTTCTTGGTGCAAAATTAATCTCTCAAACTTCTTGGACAAATGTAATTGTTATAATCAGTTTTATATGGGATCAGTACTTAATCAAATGTTGCTGTGGCACCTTTTACCCAGTACCAGGAACTGTACTCCATTACCAAACTTTAACCTGAGAAAAGCAGGTGCCATTCCCATCATGCTGGTTTTCTTCCCCTTCCTTCCCTTTCATAAAGTGCTGTCATGTTCTCATTCCTTCTGTATGCTACACTGTTCTGTCATGAAGCAGAGGGAGAGGCAATAAATGCCTCCCAGCATTACAGTTATCCTTGCTTTCTCTTCTAGACCTGCTGAAAGGCCTTTGTGTTCAAGCTAAGGAAAGATTGTTGCTTCTTCTTTATCTCCCCATAGACACACTAGCTAAGGAGAGCGGCATTGACCCCAAGTTTCTCTACTAGCCAGCTAACTTTTTTTTTTAAGCAAACAAAACCTCCATGACCTGGTACACTGGAAACTTGGTTTTCAACATCAGTGTTGATATTTTTTTAATCAATTTACTCCGTACTTATTCTGTGGATTGGTAGCAGAGCTGAATATGTAATTTTTTTTTTAATAGGAAAGATGGGACTGTGTATTTCTAGTCCTACCATCCAACCCCACCAACACCCTTTTTTTGACATTATTAAGATTAAGCATGGTATCACCAAAAGAACTTTTTTTTTATTATTCAGGGAAAAAACCAGACCTTTGCTGTCTGCTTGAGAAATTTGAAAGACACTTGAAACTGAAAAAGTATGTTCTAATTGGTAACGCTGAGTCTGTGTACACCAGTGGAGCTGTTGAACCAGGATTCAGATCAGTCTGTCAAGCTAAACTGTCCAGCCTGCAATTATTTCCCACTATTGTATAATGTTATGCAGTTTGTTGGTTATGCATCACTAGTAAATGCTGTAATTCTTATGTTACAAGGAAATAAATGTTTTGCTTAAGAAACACACGTGCAAGCCAGTCTATTCTTAGAGTTATTTCCATTGTTCATAAATTTTGAAAAGTTTATTTGATTTTTGGTGGGATTTTTTTGGTTAGTAAAACAAACTTGAGTACCACTGTTAGTTTTGGTTTTCTCCTCCACAGCAGAAGGGGGAAGAATTGCACTGTATTGTGCCTCTGTCTGAGCTTTGACTGAAAGGGGTAAGCTTCAGAAAGCTCAGCTAAAGTAGGGATTATTATAGAATTAACCATTTGTGTAATGCATTAGAGTTGCACATCACATAATCTAGACTGGAAAGAAAACAACTAGTTGTTGTTCCTTGAAGTACAGTTGTGTTGTATGTGTGTATCCCCATTCAAAGTTTCACACCTGAACCATACAATGTGTTCAAGGACAGTAGTCTCCTTTTTGCTGAGCAGATTATTATTTTGGTATGTGATCCTGGAGCTCCTTGCAGTAATGTGCAAAGTAACTGTTGCCCTCTAGACATTGGAAATCCAGGCTAGATGAAACTAAGTTTAGCTGCTCTGTCTTCCTGTATCTGAATATAGTAAGATGCAATTTAATAAGCTGTATCCTGCATTAGGTCATTAGCCACACATCTCTGCCATATGATGTACAGATACTGGAGAAAAACCTTATATCTCCTATTACTAGAAAACCTAAAAGTGATAGGGAGTAGGTTATGTAAAAGGATTTATTAGGCTGCAAAGGAAGGTAAAAGCACAAAACTTGTCAGTCTGATTTGAGGGGAAGATAGCCACTCAATTTTGAAACTGATAATCAGTAGTAAAACCTTCAGCATGTAAGTGCTGTGGGTAATCATGAGGGTGTGACTTGAAAGCATTGGCCCAGTCAGTTCTATCTGTGTTTGGGATGGGATGCTGTTCCTGGCATCTTGGAGGAAGGGGGTTGTGTGTTTATGGTGCAAGGAGAAGAGGAACAGAGCTGGGTGTTGTGTTTAAGCCCAGAAAATTAAACTAGAATACTCTTTCCACATCCCAGTGGCTTTTTTATTTTACCTCAACTGTTAGCTGTGTGCTTTTCTGAAGTACAAGATGTTACAATAATAATAGTGTGAAGTCACAGCTGTAGTGTTTTCTAACAAGCTGTAAGTGCTGCAGGCAATTTCATGCACTCCAGAGCTTAAGGGGTGAATAGCGTAGGAAGGACTTGAATCTTCTTTGGCCTGCCTACTCAGAAATAACTCCTTCCTTTGGGGAAGTTTTCTTTCCAAGTCAGAATTTCACAAGTTTCTTTGATAAACCTATGTCATTGGGCTAAATGGCCCTTTCTTCTTGCTAGGTGGTGTGTATCATTCAAGCAGAGCTACTTAAAACACTTTATTAACCTTATGTCAAAGGCTCCACAGCTTTAACCGTGCTATTCTACAGCTCTAAGAAGTATAGATTAAGGACAAATTAGCTTCTGCAATGCATGCAGGTTATGTGGTGGTTCATCATTCAGCTTCTTTGAGGAACAGCTATCAGGTGTTTAATGCAGAAGCTCAGTATCAGGCAGGAATTATGTCAGTGCTTATGGATCTTAACTATGTTTATGCACGTGCTTTGCAGGAACAAAGGAAATTCATCACCCTTAGAATCAAATCAAATGCAAGGTAAAAATAAACCAAAAAAGAGGAAGATAGCTGAAACCTCTAACGTTATCACAGAAACACTGCCATCTGCAGAATCGGAGCCTGTTGAAATTGAGGTTGAGATTGCTGAGGGGACAATTGAAGTAGAAGATGACAGCATTAAAACACTTGAAGTAGCTTCTGCAGAGCAACCTATAAAGTACATACAGACAACGGGTACATCAGATGAATCTGCTCTGGCTCTTTTGGCAGACATCACCAGTAAGTATCGTCAGGGAGAGACAAAATGCCAGATCCAAGAAGAAGGTGATAATGCAACTGATCACTCATACAAACAGGTAGAAGGTATTGAAATTGTGGAACTTCAGCTGTCACACGTGAAGAATTTATTCCATTGTGAGAAATGTAACCGTTCTTTTAAACTGTTTTACCATTTTAAGGAACACATGAAAACACACTCTACTGAGAGTTACAAGTGTGACATATGCAATAAAAGGTACCTACGAGAGAGTGCTTTGAAACAGCACCTCACGTGTTACCACCTTGATGAAGGTGGTGCCAGCAAGAAGCAAAGACCTGGCAAAAAAATACATATATGCCAGTACTGTGATAAGCAGTTTGACCACTTTGGACATTTTAAAGAGCACCTCCGGAAGCACACAGGTAAGAGTATTGCTATGGTCCTGGCCTCGTGGCCTTGGCTCTAGCATTTTGGGGTTTTGCATGTTTTGGGGAAGTAGAGAATATGCTGAAGAGAACACAAGTCCTGAGTGCTAGAAATACTTGGCTTCTAGTTATAACTAAAATGCTGTTTGGTTTTTTTATTTGCTTTATTTCTTTGTTTTCCATTGATATAAACTTTGAGGTGGTTAAAAATAGGCACCTAAAATCAGAAAGCACTAATGAAGCTTCTCTCTCAAGTCTATTAAATCTTAAAGACTTTTTTCAAAATAATTTCTTAAAGTATTTCTTCTTGAAAAGTACCAAACTGAGGAGCTATTCTTATTTTCACAATTCTAATAGTAAATGTTTCCGTTGAAATATGATCTGAACTGTAAGCTTCTCAGTGGAATACACAGTTTAAAGGGTTTCTTTAACTAACAGAACTTCTGAGCAAATGCCTATTAATGCATTAGGTGTAAAATACCCCCTTAACTCTCTCGTACCATCTTGTTTGAAAGTTTCATCCTTGCTCTTGACATCTCATCTATGATTTAATTTTCTTTGTTAACACAGCAAAACATTTCTAGTGACTATAGTAGACTTGTTACTGTAAAATTTGCCTCTTTGAAATCTGGATAGTATCTTTTGAGTACAAAATTACTTGTGTTCCTCCTTCTATATAATATGGGAGGTTAAGATGTATTTCTTCATCTCACTGAAAAGTCTGTACTACCTGAATAGGAACTAAGCATTATATAGATAGCTCTCTGAATGTAAAATATATGTTGTCCTGATCTTTCAGATGTCTCTGTTTAATATGTCAGTTATGAGTCATCAGTAAGAATTTAATGGAGGGTAGGAATCCTATTTCTTTCATGGATTGTTGTTGCTAAAGCCTTTTAATTGGAGCTCTTTTGCATCTTTGTATGGGGCTGCTAAGTATTGATATATGACACTGTATTCAGTCTATTCCCAATAGCCCCTTAAAAGTTGCATTTATAAAAAGTCTGGCAAGTCCTTATCCCCTATGAAGTAAGGAGCGTTTCTCCATTATGACCAAGCCAAGTACAAGCTACTTAACAAAAGTCTTTTCAGAGAAAAGTTTGTGGTGGATTAATAGAGTAACCCATATATCACAGTATGTTGGTTGCTGTTGTGACAAAGGATTTTGGGGATGAAGCAACTTAGCATATCACAGGAGATGCAGAGTACTTTCTAAATATTTATTGATACAAGTATAACACATGGAATCTAATTACTTCCAGTTCAGCATTTTGAAAGCCTTAAGCTTAAAATTAAACCAGATACTACCATTTAACTGTGGTCTCCTAAGGCCAGTGGAAAAACTCCAATTGAGCCAAAGGCTTTCGAAGTTCTTAATTCTGTATGGCACTGGTTGAATATGGAAACAAAATTAAAAGGCCAGGGAGAAAATGTCCTACAAAGTATTTGTTCTTGTTGCTGCTTAATCACAACACCAGCAATAATGTGAAAGTAGCAATTGGAGCAGAAATAGACACCTTATCAGGGTTAGTAATTCTTTTTGATGTAGGAATTTGACATTACTAATGGCTATTATCTTTGTCTTGATAAAAGAAAGGAAGGAGAGCTATGGAGTTTTTCTTCTGCATGAGTACAGTGCCTTAAGCAGCTTCTGAGTCTCTGGGAAAAAAAAATTCCTCAAAATTGTCTTGTATGTCATGTAACTGAACATACTAACAAAGTAATCTCCAGAACTTATAGAGGGAGGTTTTTTGGCCTGATCTAATGATTTCCCCCCCCCCCCCCCCTTTGAGTATGAATGAGACTTCACTTGCCAATCATAAGTAATTCATAGGACAGAAATTCTGCAAGGCTGCACTTAAATAATGTATATCTGTTGAGTTCAATAGCTCTAATTTGTCTTGCATGAGAAGAACGATTTCCTCATACAGAAATCAGTCTTAGAATAAAGCTACCGCTCTCAATATGCTTGTCTAATCCTGATATTTTGCAAAGCTTATATCCCCTAGCAGGAAGAGACACAGAACAGTTTTTTGATTCCCTCTGGTTTTACTGGGAATTTCGACTGCTGAATATTTCTCAAAGTTAGGCCTTCTTGATTTTTTTTTTTTTCCTTTTATGGAGTGTGTGTGCATGCTCACATGAGCAAAGGTGGAAGTGAAGGAGTCATGATGTGTTCCAAGCAGCCAAATTAATCAGTCCTTGTCTGAAAACCCTGTAACTGAAGTAATTTGTATGAAGATTATACAGACCTCTTAGGAAAAATTAATCAAGGTCTTTTCCATTCCTCATAAATCTAAAATATGTTTTACAGGAAATGTACTTTGAACTGCAAATAACATCTTCCATAGGAGTGAATAAATTGACTCTATTTACATACCTTGAATAAATTTCATTTGACAAATGCCTGCCTTGGGGGGGGGAAGGAGAGGAAAAAAAACCCCAAACACCAAAACCCCAAACAAACAAAAAACCTAGGCTTACTATTTATCTCCAAATCCAATGTAAACAATTATATGGCAGCTTTATGGTTATGGTTGAATTCCCTGGCATTTCTTACATATTAGGCAAATAAAAGTCACTGTGTTGTTATGAATGTCTTTGGGTTAAAAAATATTTCTTTTGGGCATCGTTCTTCCTGTGGCTGTAGGATTATAAAGGACCAGCACAATATTGAACTATCTTAGGTCAGAATTTGTCCTGTGAGTTAGTTACAGTTGGCAAGTGAAATCTCACTCGTTCTCATAAATGGAAAAAAGATAATTGTTAGATCAAGCCAGAACCCTCTCTCTTTATAAAATCTCACTTAGATGAGACTAAACTCATAGTTGGATGACACCCGGGGTAAGAGAAGCAAGTTGTCACCTTTAGCAGAGTTTATCCTCCAGCTCGCCAGTACGTTTCTCAAGCTAGAGGCAGGCTTACATGCTCTCTGTGTTTTTCATTGCTGCTGTGACCAGTGCAGCCAAGGTCACAGCGTTGATTTGCACTGTTCAAGAAGTCACATAATGTATTTTGGCCTTTGGTTATCACCATTGTTGTCTTTTGAATTGTCACTTTCAGATACTTTTGGCAGAATACGTTGAAGACTATTGAAGAATTTGAGTAAGAATAGAATAAATCTGTCCTTGACTGGGTGGTGCCTTGCTCCAAGTAACTCTTTTTAAATGTGACCAGATCACAGGGCAGGTGAAGGTCTGTAGTGTGAGTTTTGTTCTGTAGTATCCTCTTGGCTCACCAATGTATTTGGTTGCTTGAGCAACGCCCGTGATTTTTAATCTACAAAACACTGTTGTTTGTTTGGGTGTTTTCTTTTTTTAATAAATAAGAGTTATGACTCCAAGTTAGGTTTTTGTCCTTTTATTTACACAAATAAAGTTTACATAGAATGTCTTTCTCTTCTGTAGAATAATCCAGTTGGCCATGTCTTTACAGTATATTTATCAACCTACACAAAAGGGAGAGGGGAAGAAGGGAGAGTTGACTGAAAACTGGCTGGTTTTATATGCTTACAAATCCCTGTGTCTGTCTTAACAGGTGAAAAACCATTTGAATGTCCAAACTGCCATGAGCGTTTTGCTAGGAACAGCACACTCAAATGTCACCTGACAGCCTGTCAGTCTGGAGCTGGAGCTAAAAAGGGAAGAAAGAAGCTGTATGAATGTCAGGTGGGTAATGGAAGTAGCAGAGTCTGAGGCTAGATACCTCCTTCCTGCACTGAGGGAGTGTGGAAGTACTGAGCAGGAAAGGCAACAAGAATGGTCTTATGTCTTTAAGAACTTCCTTCAGTAAAATAAATCATAAAGATTACACTCAATCACAACATAAGGGTAAATTCTTACATCTAAGTAGTTCCATTTAAAATATGGAATTACTCATATAGAGCTTCATAATACTTTGTTAATCAGAGAGATTCTTGTGGGTAGGTAAGTGTTCATCTGCATCTTATTGATCTTTCTGCTTCCTTTTCAAGGTTCTTGATGCACTGACCTAGGCCTTTCCTGCTTGTGAGCATGCTTCACTAAAGTCCAAAATACAAAGTACTATTTTATTTCCTATTTTATTATTCTTCTGTTTGGTACCAATATATTGACTTTTCCTAGAAAGTCATTCCAATTTAGGATGACAATCTGTAATGTCTTTTAAGCAAATGGATAGCTAGGGTACTTGGTCACTATACATAGCTGACAATTGAAAAGCTGTTTAGAAGAATGTTACTTAGCTTTTAAAAGTTGATTCTGAAAAGCTAGAAAATATGAGAGCTGAGGTTGGTTGTAGCATTTTTATTTACCATTTTGCTGCTCCGCTGCTGAGGCAGTCTCAAATAAGAACGTGCTTCCCCCCCTCCCCCCCTTAAAGCTTTCACCTTGTTTAGTTCACAGAATGGCTGTCATTTGAGGTTAAATTGGGTTGTGTAGTAAAGAAAACTGCTGGATATTGGCTTTATTTGTTCCCAAAAGAGTGATCTTGTTCACGGAAAGCAGTGAATACTGCAGGAGATGAATGAATTCTGTGTGTTGCTAATCAAATAATTTAATCAGAAGTTTCACCAATGCTATTGCGTCATTTAGTTGTTATACTAGTCTGAAGTTAATTCTCAGGAGCATACCATTGTCTTGAAAAATATGTTTGTTTTGAACATGAGAACTACTGTATAACACAAAGTTGTACCTAGTAGCTTCATTGAAGATACTGTTCTGTCTTTGTGACCCTTTGGTTTAATTGCTTCATTGCTTCAGCTTTCTTTGTTACAAATATTGTGAATGTGGGTTAGTGTTATTTCGGCATGCAGCAGCTACAGCAATTCTTGGATAAATTTTTCTTGACTTTTTTTCTCTTTATTGAGCACTATTCAAATTTAGTTCTAAATAAAATCTTGGCTCACTGAACAAAGAGGAGAAAACAAAATTATGCTTGCTTGATGAGCACTTCTGGTGCTCTTCATTGTATGCCTTGAGTACTGAATCAGGCTCCATGTGGCAAGAACAGTAATTATGTGCTTGGGCATTGCTGATAGTCATTACCTTTATGTATGACTAAGTAATTTTGAGTGCTTATCTATAAGGTTAGTATTTTAAGAAGTGTGTGTGCAACTTCTTTCTAAAGCGTGAGCCTTGGGGGGGGGAGACACAGACAACAAAAAGCATGTCACTAGCATCACAAACATGGTTTTAAGACTTCAACAGCAAAATGGGCATATTCAGCTCCATTATACAGACCTGTTCTGTCAGATACTCTACCATCCTTCTGTGCTGTTGCTGAAAACTGAGGAGATGGAACATTCTGTTTCAAAAATCTTTGCCAACAGTGAAGGGGTGCTGTCATGGTTCAGCCCCAGTCAGCAACTAAACACCACGCAGCCACTCACTCACTCCCCCCCACCCCTGTGGGATGGGGGAGGGAATCAGAAGAGCAAAAGGGAAAAAAAACTTGTGGGTTGAGATAAGAACAGTTTAATAATTAAAATAAGATAATGATTATTATAGTAATAACAATAATATAATAAAAAGGAAAAGGGAAAAAGGGAAAAAAACAGAAACACAAGCAATACAACCGCTTACCACCTGCTGACTGACGCTGCCTGTCCCCAAGCCATGATCGCTGCTTCCTTCCCCTGGCCAGCTCCTCCCAGTTAACATACTGAGCATGACGTTACATGATATAGAATATCCTTGTGGCCAGTTTGGATCCGCTCTCTTAGCTGTGCCCCCTCCCCTCCTGGCTTCTTGTGCACCTGGCAGAGCATGGGAAGCTGGAAAATTCCTTGACTAGTACAAGCACTACCTAGCAACAACTAAAACATTGGTGTGTTATCAACGTTGTTTTCATACTAGGGCCAAAGCACAGCACTATACCAGCTGCAGTGAAGAAAATTAATTAACTCTATCCCAGCTAAAACCATGACAGGTGTCAACAGAGAAATGCATGTTGTTTGCTTCTTTCTGCATGGACACTTGCATGGACAAAGACCCCTGAGCCTGTTTCTTTACTCCGAGCTTGACTCTACCCCACTCTTCTCATTCTTCTACCCTGGCACCTCATTCATTTCTGCAGTGTCTTTGTGTGTTGTTTTCAGGCTACTTACCTCAGTGCCTGCTGAAGGGAAGGAAGTGTGCTCCAGTGCTTTATGAAAGCAGTATGTCTGCAGTTAAAGCAGTACTTTTAGCTGGAAGAGACTTAAAGGAATGGAGTTTTAAGAGATTTTTATCTGCTGAAATCACTCAAGTTTTTTTTAATGGTAAAATGGGAGAGTTTAGTCTAGCCAGGTATATCTTACAATGCCATGAACAAATGAAAGCTGATAAGGAAAAGTTGGCTAGTAGTACTGCACCTAGAACTTCAGTAAAAGGATAGTTTGTATTATACTTTCATCATATGATATTATTGCATAAATAGTTTTCCACCCAAAATTCTAGCACCAGACATTTATTGGGGTGTGAATCTGTATGTGAATTTCACATGAGGTTAAAATAAGAAAGCTTTCAAATGCTATACTGACTCAAATTTTGTAGATATTCTGTGTATGCACGACTCAAAATGGCACACTGTTTCTTAAAAATAAATAAATACCAGGTCTTCTGTTCATCTGAAGCTGACTTCTCAGCTTTTACCTCTAACATACATGTTTGTTTTTTTTTAAAATCCAAGTACCAAGAAGCTACACTGTGTGAAGCTATGATCTGAAATAGGGACTATACTTTGTCATAGTTATGTTGGCACTGTTTAACATACTGTATCTTTTGTTTCAGGTTTGTAACAGTGTGTTTAACAGCTGGGATCAATTTAAAGATCACTTGGTAATACACACCGGTGACAAACCCAACCACTGTACTGTATGTGATCTGTGGTTTATGCAAGGCAGTGAGCTGAGAAGGCATCTCAAAGACATGCACAATATTTCAGAACAAATAGTGACAGAAGAGGTTCTCCCAGTGGAAGCTGAACCAGTAACGTCAATGACTATAATAGAACAAGTGGAGCAAGTCCATGTCCTACCAGTAATTCAGGTACAAGTGGATCCTGCACAGGTAACTGTGGAACAGATGCACCAGGATCTCATACAGGACAGTCAAGTGAGAGGCACACAGATGGAGGAACTGCAAGAACAGGTGCAAATTAGTTATTTGGAAGTTGAACACATTCAGACTGAACAAGGTGCTGAAGTTCATGTGGAGCAGTTACATGTTGAGCATGTAAATCAAATACAGATGGAAGTACAGGCAGAACTTATAGATGGAACAGACCTGGAACACGTAGAATATGAAATTGTTGATCAAGGAGAAGCAGAAGAAAAGGAAACTAGTCAAGTAGATGATGTAGATAAGGAAGATCATGAACAAGCTGAAGACTTAAACTCAACAATTAGTGGACACACAGAATGAAAAGGTGGTTAACTAGGACAAATAACCACACTGTGCACGTTTAGGAATGAAAGACCCAGTTATTTTTGTTAGCTTTTACATTAGTTTTTGAACCATCAGTGGTCACATTTCCAATATGCTGTCCTTAGGAAGCTGGACAAGTGGACCAAAGTTAGCTTTCTTCATGTACAACTAAACTTCTCTCATGTGAAAAATAACTGTCCTATTCACGTAATGCCATAGAACAGAAACTGCCACAGAGATGGACAGCTTTGTGAGGATTTTAATAATGAATAACTTTATAATGAGTAATTTCACCTCTTTTCCTCTTGCCATAGAAGCAAACTCTTGTTATAGATTTGCGGGGTGTCTTTGTCGGAAGAACCAGTAAAATTTGGTGGGTTCTAGTGTAAGTGGCCAATCAGGTACCTGTGAATTTTCTGGGCAGACTGTTTGCTGTTTCTTAACAGCAGTCCCTAACTTTCAGGCTAGGGAAAAAAACATTGTTGCTAGAGGTCTCGGAGCACAAAAATCCTGTCCCTTTTCAACACTGACTGGTTAAATTTCCACAAAGCTCCTAGAGTGTTCAAGAACCTAGCTCAGTAAAAGGCAATGGAGGTAATGTTATAGCGCTTTATATTTTTGCTTAAAACTGTCAGCTGCTGGTTTTTTTTCTTCATTAAATTTAGAGGGGAGGGGTAAGGAAGGAAACAAATTCCATGTGGAGGCAGCAGGACACTCTAAAAGGGACGCTTTAAATTAGGAGAAGCTCAGTAGAATCCGCAGTAAATGTGAGCTGGAAGAAAGCTACTAGCAGACTCTTCTTTTATAAATCATCATTTTTGAAAATTAATGTTTAAACATAAATATAGAGAAGATTTGTCTATATGGTATCAGGTTCCTGGTTTTTTTGCAATGAAATTCTGACACTTGACACAAAGATGTTGTACTAAAAGCCATATGTATGAGTGCTAAAATGTGGATTGAAAAGTAAGAGTGTAAATATTTTAATCAATATTAGACAATAAAACAATACCAGCCATGAAATATTACATTATTTGTTTCATCCAATAAATTAGGAACAACTGAGTGACTGGTAATTACAGTGCCAGATCCCAGTGGTGAGAACCAATCTCATTTTAATAAGATTAATAGCTCATTACTGTAAAGTTGTTTGTTTAGAAAATACTTGTCTAACTCTATGTTTAAGGGTGATATGGACACTTAATTCTCAATTGTTGCCTTGAGATTAGAGGTGCCTCCATACTTCTGAAAAACTTTCTTTTCAAAGCAAAAAGGAATTTTTGCAAGGACGTCCCCTAATGTTCTTGGTAATCCTGTAGATCTCAGTTAAAAATCAGGCTTTTCTATTCAGTCTTCTCTAAATGCAGAATTATTTCCTGGGATTTGTGCTTTTATTTAGTCTCATTCAAAATTATTCTTGTGTTTCATTGTAGCGTAGCCTTTGAGAAACTGTTGCAAAACAAACATGGATCTCAATTAAAATTTCAAGCACTTTGATTAATGTAACTTGCATTTTTAAATTATATTTTGTGTTTTCTGAGATGCAAGTAATATGAGATTCTGTGCAGAGGGAATGTGATCCGATGTTAATCATGAAAGTAAAAGTTGGCTATTATATTCATACCTGGCTCA
Source organism: Phalacrocorax carbo (assembly GCF_963921805.1). Lineage (NCBI taxonomy): Eukaryota > Metazoa > Chordata > Aves > Suliformes > Phalacrocoracidae > Phalacrocorax > Phalacrocorax carbo. The sequence continues at coordinate 372,775 of NW_026990243.1, forward strand.
TCTTTTGATAACACGGAGGGGACAGGCCTGCTTGATTAGCTGTGTAACTCTATTTTTTTTTTAGATATTTGTGCATATAGATACAAGGTCTGTATCTGTGGAATTAAAGGAACAATCTGGCTGTGTGTCTAACCACTGAAACTAACTTTTAGGTAATTTAAGGTCCCATGTAATTTGAGGTAGCAGGGCTGTGGTTTGGTAAGTACAGTTGGGCTTTTGTTGTTGTTGTTCTGTTTTATCTCCCCTCTTCAACAACAGCTTGCGAATTTGGTAGGAGAGAAACAATGCTCCATTGTTGCGCCCAGTGCTGCCTCCATCCAGACTCCTGTTGAGCCTTGGTAGGAATGTGGTGGGGGCATGAGCAATCCCCTTCTCACCCTGAGGGACAGGGTGAAAGGCTTTCCTCAAGTAATAACTCCCCTGGAAAGTGTTTCCCTTTGCAACCCACTCTTCCCTAGAATTTCCTTCCCAAATGTCTAAAGCCCAAATTGCTTCCACCAGTAGAGTCCCCCATGCCCCCTTACTGCAACAGCTGATACTGAGGGAAGGATGATTGACTCGGAGTTAGAAGTTCTGGTTGCTCTCTGTAACAGCTACCTTGCAATCCTCTTTCTGCCCCAGATGTCTCTATAGCTACACAGACCTCTCCAAACTTTATATTACCTATGCAGCATTGGAGGAGTTATTTCCTCTAAATAAGTGTATACTGCTGATCCTCAGAGTCCCCTGTGTTATACAGGTACTGGTCTGTAGTTTGCAATAGGGCAGCACGTGGCTGCACTTGTTGCCTGGGGCCTGCAGTAGGCCATGTCACATGGGGTGAATGCTTGAATTTATGCTGAATAAAACTAATCAGCTAAAGCAGTGGGGTCTAGGCAGTGAGAAATGTTAAAGTGGGAAAGAACAAAAGCCTGTGAGGTGTGTCTGGATACAAAATAAAAAGTGAGCATTAAATTGAGACAGGTTGGGGTAAACTTGTAGATTTATATATAATAATCATGAGAGGCCACAAGCTATTTCTAAAAGAAGGGCAGGGAGGGGAAAGGGAGCTGATCAGTAGTTTGAGAGCTGTTGAACTATTCAGACAATGTAAGAAAGGAGTAGCTGCTTTTTTTTGCTTGCCCAAGCAAGTTTCATTTGCAGGCTTATGAGGATGAAATCAGATGTCAGTCCTGTGTGAAATGTTCACTAGAGGAGGATCATGCAGCCTCTGCTTTGTTTCATGACTGCAGTGGAACTTTTAATTAGCTAATGGAGCAGAATATGGTACTCTCTTATACAAATTCTGTAACTCATTATTTCAAATGAGAAAAAATTTAAATAGATGTTTAATTTGGTTGCTTATTTTTAAGGGCTGAAGTATCTCTTCTATAAGGACTATTGTTAAAATGTAACATGCAGTTAGATTTTTTTTCACCAGTTAAGGCCTAATCCAGCCTCAGCCATGGCTGGACCTAAACTTGGGAGCATGCCTGTGTTTGCATCATTGCCACAGCTTTGCATGAATTGTGAGAAATGCTTGTGCAGCTCTCTGATACTTTCTACTTGCCAGCTTTTTTGCCCCTAACTGAAGCCTTGACATCTATAAATGTCTGCTAGGACTTGTCTTTCCCATTCCTTTAAATGAGGGCTGGTGGCCTTTTGAGGAAATAATTTGTACCATTAAAAGACCTGAAACTGGGAAGGAGGGATAGAGCATGTAGCTCCTAGGGTGTGGGTCTCAAACGTGGGGGCACGAGGATGGGGGCTGTGCCTGGTAGGTGACAGCCAGTCGCAGGATCGCAGCCCGCTGCAGTTGTCCAAGGTTTTGCAATAAAGGTGGCGGCCTCTCAGCCAGGGCGTCGGTAGCCGCACAGGCCCCCCGCCTCCCCCGAGTGCAAGCAGGGTAAGGCAGGGAGGCCCATCCCGGCCGCGTGAGGGGAAGAGTGAGGCAGGCAAATGGCGGGCGCTTCCCAGGGGCTGCAGCGGCGGGGCAGACCGCCTCTGCCCGGGGTCGGCCTCCTGGAAGGCGAGAAGGGGCAGTGAGGCCCTGCGGAGTCGGGGCGGGAGGGAGCCGGCTTTCAGGTACGGTGATGGGAGGGCGGCTCTAGTGGCGGCTGGCTGCGTCCTCCTGCCCAGGCGGACATCCGGCCCTCGGAGGTGGCACTGTCGAGCTGAGCGCCCCGAGATGGTCCTCGCCGGAGTCCGCCAGCCAATCGCTGCGGGAAGCAGAGGATGAGCCGCTACGAGGCGCCGGCGTACTGCGAACACGAGTAGACTGCTCGCACCCGCGGGTGCTGAGTTTTATAGTTCTGGCGCTCTTCTAGCGCAGCTAGGTCTTGTAACTTTTCCCAAGGTGTGGTGGGTTGACCCTGACTGGACGCCAGGTGCCCACCAACCTGCTCTATTACTTCGCCTCCTCCGTTGGACAGGGAAGGGAAAATATTACAAAAGGCTCGTGGGTCGAGAGACAGGGAGAGATCACTCAATTACCAAGAGGGGCAAAAAAACCTCGACTTGGGGAAATTAATTTATCCTACTCTGATTTGATTGGTAATAAATTAATGAGAAATAAAAACTACATCTTAAAACACTTCCCCCCCCCCACTTCTTCCCATGCTCAAGTTCACTCCCGATTTCTCTACCTCCTCCCCCTGAGCAGTGCAGGGGGATGGGGAATGCATTGCAGTCAGTTCATCACGCATTGTCTCTGCTGCTCCTTCCTCCTCAGGGGGAAGGACTCCTCACACTCTTCCCCTGCTCCGGTGTAGGGTCCCTCCCACAGGAGACAGTTCTCCACAAACTTCTCCAACATGAGTCCTTCCCACGGGCTGCAGTTCTTCACAAATTGCTCCAGCATGGGTCCCTTCCACGGGGTGCAGCCCTTCAGGAACAGACTGCTCCAGCATGGTCACAAGTCCTGCCAGCAAACCTGCTCCAGCGTGGGCTCCTCTGTCCACAGGTCCTGCAGGCACCTGCTCCAGTGTGGGCTTCCCACGGGGTCACAGCCTCCTTCGGGGCACATCCACCCGCTCCAGTGTGGGGTCCTCCACAGGCTGCAGGTGGATATCTGCTCCATCGTTAACCTCCAGGGGCTGCAGGGGAATCTCTGCTCTGGTGCCTGGAGCACCTCCTCCCCCTCCTTCTTCCCTGACCTTGGTGTCTGCAGAGTTGTTTCTCTCACAAATTCTCACTCCTCTCTCCGGCTGCTGTTGCTGCGCAGTAGTTTGGGCTTGGGTTTTGGTTTTGGTTTGTTCCCCCCCCCCCTTCTTAAATATGTTATCACAGAGGTGCTACCACCATCAATGATAGGCTCGGCTTTGGCCAACGGCAGGTCCGTCTTGGAGCCGGCTGGAACTGGCTGTGTCTGACATGGGGGCAGCTTCTGGCATCTTCTCACAAAGTCACCCCCGTAGCCCCCTGCTACCAAAACACTGCCATGCAAACCCAATACACAAGGAGCCTAAGCTTGCGTTCCTGTGGCGTCAGCGGGGCTGTAGGAAGACTCCCATTGATGTTAACGAGCCTTGCCTTGAGCCTGTGCTTACGCTACTGGAGAAGTTTTAATAATTTCAAGAATATTTTGTCACCGCTGTTTTAATTTGTATGTTAATTTGCCTAGAGAAAACATACTGGCTAAAAGGAAATCTTTTTCTTGGTAAAGTTACTGGCATAAGCGCCCACATTTTTCTAATGCTGACTTTTCTTTAAAATATTCTAAACAAAATAAAGTGTTTCCAACTGCTCCCTCCAGCTGGAGGTGTAGCTCTGTGTATGATATCCTTTGCTGGGGCTGTAATCTGATTCATGAAAACGCTGTTATAGCCTGGTGCCCTGCTCTGAAAAAGGAACAGAGAAACCCACCTGCTTTCAGGGGCGGAGCTGCAAGAGTGGTGCTTCATGGGCAGACTTGCCTGGGGGGCTCACAGATGAATTACACAGAGGTGAGGGGAGAAGAGGGGGTTTTGCTGTTAAAACTGAGTAAACAAGAGACAGTGCCAATGTGGCTGTTTTTTGTTATTTAAATGCAGATTATTTGAAAGACACGTGTATTTCATCTGGCACCCTCTTCTTATGCTAGGACTAATTGGAGCCTAAAGCCAAAATATTTTTCAGTCTAAGAAATCCCATACTGTATTTAACATAAGAAACATATGACTAATTCCATGGAAGAAGCCAGGACATGCTTCAGTGTTTTCTGGATTGGGGTATTATTCCTTATATAGTGTAATCTATTCATAAAGCTTTAGAGGGGCTGGCACAGTTATTGATAAACAGAACAGCGTGTGTCACAAGAAATTTGTAGTTTCAGGGCTTTCTCCTTTGAGGATGTAGACCGATGTTTCAGTTGATTCACACCAGTAGATTTCCTGAAGTGTCGTGGCTCAGCCTGAGCTGGCAACTAAACAACACGCAGCCGCTCGCTCACTCCTCCCCACCCACCCCTGTGGGATGGGGAAGAGAATCGGAAGAGCAAAACAACTTGTGGGTTGAGATAAGCACAGTTTAATAATTACAATAAAATAATAATTATAATAATGATTATGATAATAATGACAACGATGTTAATAAAATAAAATGGAAAAGGAAGGGACAGAAAGAAAAAATAAGAAAAAAACCCACAGAAACACGAACGATACAGCCGCTCACCACCTGCCGACCGACACTGCCCGTCACCGAGCCGCGATTGCTGCCTCCCTCCCCCGGCCAGCTCCTCCCAGGTAGCATACTGGGCATGACGTTACATGATATGGAATGTCCCTTTGGTCAGTTTGAATCCGCTCTCTTAGCTGTACCACCTCCCCTCCCGGCTTCTTGTGCACCCGGCAGAGCATGGGAAGCTAGAAATGTCCTTGACTAGTACAAGCGCTACCCAGCAACAGCCAAAACATCTGTGTGTTATCTCAACATTTTTTTCATGCTAAGTTCAAAGCACAGCACTATGCCAGCTGCAGTGAAGAAAATTAACTCTATCCCAGCTAAAACCATGACAGTATCCACCCCTTATTCCATATTATTTACATCATGCTCAGGTCCCATACTGTCCAATACAATTTCAATAATCCCTACCCGCCTTCCGCCTTCTCATCCTTTAACAGGATATACAGATTTCATTTATCATTCCCCTAGTCTATGGACCTCCCCTGTAAAATGCCTGTGAAATGTCCATTGAGTTCATTTAGTCCATGACTTTGGGTCTCATCTATTGCAAGAGTCTTTCAGAGAGATGCTGTGTGTGGTGTTGGATTGTTGCATGCTGAAGTCAGTCCTTGTTCCATCACCGCTGCACTGGTAGTTCTTGTTCTCTCACTGCTGCACTTTGCTTGGTACAACTGAAGGTTCATTTTTTATTATTATTAATTGGGAGATTCCCACCATGATACCATTGATATGGCATATAGCAACCATAGTAGTGATGACATACAACATTATATAGCAATTAACAGCATATTATTCAGTTCATTGGCTGTTTTCACCCAAAATCAAATCCCCTTGAGGTACACACCGGACTCCTCCATCCTCCCGCATCACCCACCAAGTGCACCCAGGTCCTCGAGCAAACGCAATCCCACGAATGGGTTTGCCTTTGCCTGAGGCAGGAAGAACCCAGACTGTCTTGCCCAACATATTTTTTATGTGCACTACGGGGACTCCATCCCCTTCCACAGCACATAAGGGTTCTGATTGGGCAGGGCCAGCTCGCCTGGCAGATCCCCTCGTGTTGACTAACCAGGTGGCCTTTGCTAAATGTGTACCCCACACCAGTAGATTTCCTGAAGTCATGGGTGCATGTATGTTAGAGCGTGTTTAGATTGTCCCCCTTTAGTTAAGATTGTCCCCCTCCACAGTTAAGGAGGAAAATGCACTAAACTAAAAACTGATACTTGTTTTCAGGGAGATAAGAGTGTTTGTGCACATGTGTGCAAAAAACCAGAATTTTAAAAAGTACAATTCTATCAAAAAGTGTCCTAAACTATACAGATAGCCATGTCTTTATTCCCTATTACATCACTGTTACTAACATTACCAGAGAAAAAGAATAAGCTTTTAATTTTTTTTTTTCTTCTTGCCACTTTTAAATGCTATGTTTTCTTGCACTAGGTAATTTCTTTTTAAATATTTTCTCAGATCCAAAACAGTTCCAGGGCCTGAGCAACTCTCCCTTGATGGCCTGAAGGTGTCATGGTCCCACCCAGATATAAATAGTTCACCCTTATGTTGCCGGTCCAGATCCACCTCAGCCACTTCAATCTTGGCAGCCTGACCTACCTGCTGGTTGTTCCGATGTTCTTCAGTGGCCCGACTCTTGGGGACGTGAGCATCCACATGACGTACCTTTACAACCAGGTCCTCTACCCAGGCAGCAATGTCTTGCCACAATGTGACGGCCCAGATGAGTTTACCTCTACGCTGCCAGTTGCTTTGCTTCCACTGCTGTAACCAGCCCCACAGGGCATTTGCCACCATCCAGGAGTCAGTATAGAGATAGAGCACTGGCCACTTTTCCCGTTCAGCAATGTCTAAGGCCAGCTGGATGGCCTTTACCTCTGCAAACTGGCTCGATTCACCTCCTCCTTCAGCAGTTTCTGCGACTCGTCGTGTAGGACCCCATACAGCAGACTTCCATCTCCGGTGCTTTCCCACAAGGCGACAGGACCCATCGGTGAAGAGGGCACATTGCTTCTCATCTTCTGGCAGTTTGTTATACAGTGGGGCTTCTGCAGCACGTGTCACCTCCTCCTCTGGTGATATTCCAAAGTCTTTGCTTTCTGGCCAGTCCATGATCACTTCCAAGATTCCTGGGCGACTGGGGTTTCCTACTCGAGCCCGCTGGGTGATCAGTGCAACCCATTTACTCCACGTAGCGTCAGTTGCATGGTGTGTGGAGGGGACGTTTCCTTTGAACATCCAGCCCAGCACTGGCAGTCAGGGTGCCAGGAGGAGCTGTGCTTCAGTACTAAGCACTTCTGAAGCAGCTCGAACCCCTTCATATGCTGCCAATAGCTCTTTTTCAGTTGGAGTATAGCAGGCTTCAGACCCTCTGTATCCCCGACTCCAAAACCCTAGGGGTCGACCTTGGGTCTCCCCTGGTGCTTTCTGCCAGAGGCTCCAGGTAGGGCCATTCTCCCCAGCTGCAGAGTAGAGCACGTTTTTTACATCTTGTCCTGCCCAGACTGGCCCGAGAGCTACTGCATGAACTGTCTCCTGTTTAATTTGTTCAAAGGCTTGTCGTTGCTCAGGGCCCCATTTGAAATCATTCTTCTTCCGGGTCACTTGATTGAGAGGGCTTACCATCAGTCTGCAGTTTGGAACATGCATTCTCCAAAAACCCACAATGCCCAAGAAAGCTTGTGTTTCCTATTTGCTAGTTGGTGGAGACATGGCTGCTCTTTTGTTGATCACCTCTACTGGGATCTGACGATGCCCATCTTGCTGTTTTATTCCTAAAAACTGGGTCTCCTGTGCGGATGCGGGTGCGGTTCTCTTGACCTTGTTTTATTTTATGGCAAAACCAACTAGCTGTTGGGATCCCCCTGTCACTCCAGCAATACAGATGGGTTCTGCCCCTGTATAGCTTGATGGCATTAGGATGCACTGTGCACCGGTGGCCGCTAAAGCCTTATACTCCTGCGGGTCTGACATGCCAGGCCTCCAAATCCACACAGTTCAGTAAACCCGGTTATCCCTTTCCTCCACCTGGCTGGAGGCAGGGCCCCTCTAGTCCCGATAGCAGTATTTGCTACTCACTTCTTGTAAATGCAAATCAGAAATGTTTCTATTAAGCTCAGAAATAAAATCAGTGCTTCTACTCCTCTGTCTGGGGAACTGCTCACTGGAAACTGGAGCAGCAGCTTTCCTGGAAGAACCCCCCCTGAGTGACTGTTTTCCCTTGCAGCGCACGTACCTGTGCCTCTAGGGGCGAGGTAGGTTTTCCATCCCACTACGTCATGTCCTCTCCGTGGTCATGCAGGTAGAACCATAGGGTGGCCTGTGGTGTGTATCCTCTCTCTTGAGCAAAGGGCCACTTACGCCTAATGCCTGAGATACTGGTCTGTACAGGTGGGGAGTAGGACATATCTCCTTTGAAATACTGGAAGTCCTGGGACTGTTTCTCCATAGCGGAGACGAGGGAGGAAGACATATATGCTTTGTAACCTTGGAGTCTGTCAATCACACCCCCCACCATTGGTGCCTCGGCATCTTTCCAGGTCAGTACTGCCAATGAGTTTACATGCAACAATGGTGCGCTCCGTACAAACTTCCGCCACATGGGTCGTGTGCACTGGGCTTCATCTGGACCTTTGGGTGACTGTTCATTGTCCAGGTGTCATGGTTTTAGCTGGGATGGAGTTAATTTTCTTCACTGTAGCTGGTATAGTGCTGTGTTTTGGACGCAGTATGCGAATTATATTGATAGCACACTAATGTTTTAGTTGTTGCTGGGTAGCGCTTACACTAGTCAAGGGCTTTTCCAGCTTCCCATGCTCTGCCAGGTGCACGAGAAGCCGGGAGGGGAGGGGGCACAGCCAAGAGAGCGGATCCAAACTGGCCAAAGGGATATCCCATATCATATGACATCATGCCCAGTATATTAACTGGAGGGAGTTGGCCGGGGGACGCAGCGATCGCAGCTCGGGGAACGGCAGCATCGGTCGATGGGTGGTGAGCAGATGCATCACTTGTTGTTTAGTTTTATTCCCTCCTCGCGAGGTTTCACCACGCTCTCTCTCGTTATTTTCTTTTTCATTACATTATTATAGGTTTTATTATTATCATTACTATTTTATTCTAATTATTAAGCTGTTCTTATCTCAACCCACGCGTTTTCTTACTTTGGCCCTTCCGATTCTCTCCCCCATCCCACTGGGGTGGGGGGAGTGAGCGAGTGGCTGTGTGGTGCTTAGTTGCTGACTGGAGCTAAACCACGACACCAGGTCACCATAAATCACCTCAAGCACGCCTAATTCCCTCAGGTACTGGAAGCCTCTCTCCATGGTGGTCCATTTTCCTGGGTGATATATAACATCTTCCTTGAAGGGATGCCTTTCTTTTACACCAGACAGGAGTCGCCTCCAGAGGCTGAGGGCTTGTGCCCCTTTTCCAATCACTTTGTCAGTGCCCCCTTCCCAGTTATTTGGCTTCCTTTCCCTCTAGTTCCAGGCTACTGGCCCTGTTATCCCAGCATCGGAGCAGCCAGGTGACAATGTGCTCACCTAGACGGCGGCCAAAATTTTTTTGCATATCTCGCAGCTCACTCAGGGATAGGGATCGGGTGGTTTCCGTGGTTTTTCCGGAGCACGGTGAACAGGGCAGGCAAACAGGGTTTGGTGCGTCAGAAGGGTGTGGCGCCTGATAACCACTGCCAGAAGGAACGTGGCGACTCAGACGGAGCCCCCACATAAAAACACAGCTGTCCAGGTCTCCGGCTGCAGGGAGTGCCCGAGCCTGGCGCTCGTATCGGAGGGCAGCAGAGCCAACAACTGCTTGTGGTGTGACCAGGTGGATGATCTACTCTGCCTGGTGGCAGAGCTGAAGGTGGAAGCGGAAAGGGAGCGTGAGAGGGAGCTAGATTGGTGGAGCTGCACCCTATCATCCTTGGGGCCATGGCAGCAGATGGAGGCTCCACAAGAAGCAGAGAATCTCCTACCCTCTTGCCACATAGCAGAAGGAGGGAACCTAAGAGATGGGGGGGAATGGAAACAGGTCCCTGCTCGGGTCAGCAGGCGAATCCCCTCCTGGCCTCCCTCACCTTCCCAGTTGCCCTTACACAACAGGTATGGGGCTCTGGAACTTGAGGGCCAGGCAAATGAGGATGTAGGTGAAGGTCCATCCAGGGGGTTGCCTAGGGAGAGTCGGTCAGCCCCACGCATTATGACCGCCTCTGTTAAGACGAAAAGGAGGGCAATTGTTGTAGGCGATTCCCTTCTGAGGGGGACAGAGGGCCCAATATGCCGACCAGACCCATCCCACAGGGAAGTCTGCTGCCTCCCTGGGGCTCGGGTCAGAGATGTTACTAGGAAACTCCCTGGTCTGCTACAGCCCTCTGATTACTACCCGCTCTTGGTTATGCAGGTTGTCAGTGATGAGGTTGCGGAGAGATGCCCAAGAGCGATCAAAAGGGACTTCAGGGCACTGGGGCGACTGGTCGAAGCATCGGGAGCACAGGTAGTGTTTTCCTCAATCCCATCAGTGGCAGGGAAGAATAATACTGAAAGGAACAGGAAAACGCATCTGATTAACACATGGCTCAGAGGCTGGTGCCACCGGTGGAGTTTTGGGTTTTTTGATCATGGGGAGGTTTACATGGCACCGGGCCTGCTGGCGGCAGATGGAGTTCGCCTATCTCAGAGGGGGGAAAGGATTCTTGCACATGAGTTGGCAGGGCTCATCGAGAGGGCTTTAAACTAGGTTCAAAGGGGGAAGGGGATATAGCCAGGCCCACTAGAGAGGAGCCTAGGGGCGGTGTGCCAGGGTTGGGGGTGAAACCGATAGCCCAGCTCAAGTGCATCTACGCCGATGCACGCAGCACAGGCAACAAACAGGAGGAGCTGGAAGCCATTGTGCGGCGGGATAGATATGACTTAGTCGCCATCACAGAGACATGGTGGGATGACTCTTACGACTGGAGCGCTGCAATGGATGGCTATAAGCTCTTCAGAAGGGATAGGCAAGGAAGGAGAGGTGGTGGGGTGGCTCTATATGTTAGGGAGTGTTTTGATTGCATAAAGCTTAGCGATTTTGATGATAAGATCGAGTGCTTATGGGTAAGGATGAGGGGGAAGGCCAACAAGGCAGATATCCGGCTGGGGGTCTGTCATAGACCACCCAACCAGGATGACGAGGTAGATGAAGTGTTCTACAAGCAGCTGGTGGAAGTATCACAATCGGTTGCCCTTGTTCTAGTGCGGGACGTCAATTTACCAGATGACTGCTGGAAATACAACACAGCAGAGAGGAAACAGCCTAGGAGGTTCCTGGAGCGTGTGGAAGGTAACTCCCTGATGCAGCTGGTAAGCGAGCCTGCCAGGGGAGGTGCCTCGCTTGACCTGCTGTTCACAAACAGAGGAGGACTGGTGGGAGATGTGGCAGTCGGAGGCTGTCTTGGACTTAGCGGCCATGATATGATTGAGTTCTCAATCCTTGATGAAGTAAGGAGGGGGTTCAGCAGAACCACTACCATGGACTTCCGGAGGGCAGACTTTGGCCTGCTCAGGGCACTGGTTGGGAGAGTCCCTTGGGAGGATGTCCTGAAGGGCAAAGGAGGCCAGGAAGGCTGGGCTTTCTTCAAAGAAGGAATCCTTGAAGGCGCAGGAGCAGGCTGTTCCCAAATGCTGCAAGACGAACTGACGGGGAAGACGACTGGCCTGGCTGAACAGGGAGCTTTTGCTGGCACTCAGGAAAAAAAGGAGAGTCTACCACTTTTGAAAGAAGGGGCAGGCAACTCAAGAAGAGTACAGAGGTCTCGTTAGGTCTCGCAGAGAGAAAATTAGGCAAGCAAAAGCCCAGCTAGAACTCAATCTGGCCACTGCTGTAAGGGATAACAAAAAAATGTTTTTGCAAATACATTAACAACAAAAAGAGAGCCAAGGAGAATCCCCATCCTCTATTGGACGCGGAGGGGAACTTGCCACCGAGGATGAGGAAAAGGCTGAGGTACTAAATGCCTTCTTTGCCTCAGTCTTTAACCACCAGACCAGTTATCCCCGGGGTATTCAGCCCCCTGAGCTGCAAGTCAGGGACGGGGAGCAGAATAAAACCCCCATAATCCAGGAGGAAGCAGTTTACGACCTGCTGCTCCACCTGGACACTCACAAGTCTATGGGGCCAGATGGGATCCACCCGAGAGTACTGAGGGAGCTGGCGGAGGAGCTCACCAAGCCACTCGCCATCATTTTTCAGCAGTCCTGGTTAACAAGGGAGGTCCCAGACGACTGGAGGCTTGCCAATGTGACACCCATGCACAAGAAGGGCCGGAAGGAGGATCTGGGGAGCTACAGGCCTGTCAGCCTGTCCTCGGTACCAGGGAAGATTATGGAGCGATACATCTTGAGTGAGCTCAATAGGCATGTGCAGGACAACCAGGGGATCAGGCCCAGCCAGCATGGCTTCATGAAAGGCAGGTCCTGCCTGGCCAACCTGATCTCCTTCCATGACCAGGTGACCCGCCTAGTGGATGAGGGAAAGGCTGTGGATGTTGTCTACCTGGACTTTAGCAAAGCCTTTGACACTGTCTCCCACAGCATCCTCCTAGAGAAGCTGGCGGCTCATGGCTTGCACGGGTGTACTCTTCGCTGAGTAAAAAAGTGGCTGGATGGCTGAGTGCAGAGAGTTGTGGTGAACGGAGCTAAATCCAGTTGGTGGCCGGTCAGGAGCGGGGTTCCCCAGGGCTCAGTGTTGGGGCCAGTCTTGTTTATCATCTTTATCAATGATCTGGACGAGGGGATTGAGTGCACCCTCAGTAAGTTTGTAGACGACACCAAGTTGGGTGGGAGTGTCGCTCTGCTTAAGGGTAGGAAGGCTCTACAGAGGGATCTGGACAGGCTGGATCGATGGGCTGAGGCCAATTGTATGAGGTTCAACAAGGCCAAGTGCCTGGGTCCTGCACTTGGGTCACAACAACCCCATCCAATGCTACAGGCTTGGGGAAGAGTGGCCGGAAGGCTGCCTGGTGGAAAAGGACCTGGAGTTGTTGGTCGACAGCTGGCTGAACATGAGCCAGCAGTGTGCCCAGGTGGCCAAGGCGGCCAACAGCATCCTGGCTTGTATCAGGAATAGTGTGGCCAGCAGGACTAAGGAAGCGATCATCCCCCTGTACTCGACGCTGGTGAGGCCGCACCTCAAATATTGTGTTCAGTTTTGGGCCCCTCACTACAAGAAGGACATCGAGTCGCTGGAGCGTCTATGATTCTATGGTTTATGAGTTCTTCCTCTTCCTCCTCCTCTCCTTGTGATGGCCCTGCCCTTCCATCATCTCTTTCTAAACGAGTTGACTTTCTCTTCCAAGATTTCTTCTTGTGTATAGGGGCAACTGATACCGGCATGGGTTGGTTCTCTGGTGCAGCTGCAGTGCCTGTTGCCAGGGTTGGAGAGGCCACAGTGCCTGTCGCTTTCATTTTCTTTGTCTTTTTAGATCCAGAGGCCTTCTCTTCCCCTTGGGAACACTGAATACTGTTGAACAGGGCTCGGTAGGCATGGGCCAGGCCCCAGCACATTGCAGTGATCTGTGTCTCTCTGGAGTTGCCAGGGTGACAACATACTTCCTCCAAATACTCTACCAGTTTTTCAGGATTCTGCATTTGTTCAGGGGTGAAGTCCCACAACACTGGAGGTGCCCACCGTCCTAGGTATTTGCCCATACTATCCCACATGCCCTGCCACTCATAACTATCGAGCCTTGGGGTGGATCTCTGGATGATATTCTTAAATTGCTTACTAGCCTTAGACAAAACTGAAACAATATTCCCAAGAAATACCAACACATGTATCTTAACTACCCAAGGATGTTCAGGACACTGAAAAGTTATTGTAATTGAAGGAGGAGACATCATAGAAGAAGGTAGCGAAGGTGCCATTCTGTATTTCCTCCATATAAAAGCTCTCAGAGGAGGAGGTATAATTGCTAATTGTCTCCATGAGGTGGTACCCGAAGTACAGTAACGGCTTCAGTACAAAACCTAAATACCAGATGAAGCTCAAGGCCAGTGTTTTAAATACCAATCTCCCAGGCAAAACATCTCTAATCACTGCAGAGCGCAGCAAGCTGCAAAACCCAACACCAATCTTTAACATGTACAGCAAAACCAAGAGCATGGTGCAAATGAGATAAATTAGTATTGGGAAGAGATGAACCAATGTTGTGACCAGCAACTGTTAACAGATATAAATTCCTTAATACGCTCTACTTAATCTGTTGTTATCTCAAACCCTTCGTGCCCCATGATGGGCTCCAAAAAGGACTGTTGTGGTTTAGCCCCAGCCAGCAACTAAGCACCACACAGCCGCTCGCTCACTCCCCCCACCCCAGTGGGATGAGGGAGAGAATCGGAAGGGCCAAAGTAAGAAAACTCATGGGCTGAGATAAGAAGAGTTTAATAATTAAAATAAAACAGTAGTAATAATAATAATAATAATAATATTGTAATGAAAAGGAAAACAACGAGAGAGAGAGAGAGAGAGAAGCGAAACGCAGGGAAAAACAAAACAAAACACGTGATGCAACTGTTCACCACTCGTCGACCAACTCCGCCAGTCCCCGAGCTGCGATTGCTGCCCCTCCCCAGCCAACCCCCTCCAGTTAATACACTGGGCATGGCATCATATGACATGGGATATCCCTTTGGCCAGTTTGGATCCGCTCTCTTGGCTGTGCCCCCTCCCCTCCCGGCTTCTCATGCACCTGGCAGAGCATGGGAAGCTGGAAAATTCCTTGACTAGTGTAATCACGACTTAGCAACAACTAAAACATTGGTGTGTTATCAACATTGTTTTCATACTAGGGCCAAAGCGCAGCACTATGCCAGCTGCAGTGAAGAAAATTAACTCTAACCCAGCTAAAACCATGACAAGTCCTGTAGGTTGAACTTCATGGGAGGATTTTCTGGACTTCACCACTGGGGAAAAAATCTCCAGCATATCTCTTCTGTTTGTTTGGATAAAATTAGTCCTTCGTGTGTAGACAGCTCTCTTTTAGGACACTTGGCAAATATTAATTAGCTCAGCATCTGACTGTTCCTATAAAGCAGGTAAATGGCTCTTTTTCTTTTCTTTTCTTTTCCTTTTTTTTTTTTTTTAATTTTCTGACTTTATTATGATTACACAGATTAAATAATACTGCAGGCAGGCAGTAGTGGAACTGAAAATACTGTCCAGCTTCCTGACTTTCATTCCTGAAGCATAAACCAAAGACTCTTCTCCCCATAGCAAGGAAAACAAGTTACTGAGAAAGGTAACTCCAAAACAGAAATCAGTGTGTCTCTTGCTTGAAATATGAGAGGACTCTACCTAATGTGGGAAGCATAGGATAATAGTAATGCTATTATTTTTATAAAATAAACACATATTTGCACCCTTGAAGATTAATTGAAAAACACTAATATTTTCTAAGAAATTATACATTTCAGCTAGCATCCAAGGATGTTTCATTGCTTCCAGCATTCATTCATAAACTGAGCTTCTCTTTCCTTCTGGTTGTGAATTGGTATTTCAAGCTGCAGAGAGAGTTAGAGATTACACCAATCTAGATATCTGCAATGAAATCACTGTAAGTATGTCTGCGCTAGTGATCACAGAATCACAGGATGGTAGGGGTTGGAAGGGACCTCTGGAGATCATCTCGTCCAACCCCCTGCTGGAGCAGGTACACCTAGAGCAGGGGGCACAGGACCGCGTTGTGGCAGTGTGCTCCCCCTCACCTGATCTTTTGCCCCTGGCTCTGCTCAAGTGATAAGTACCAGTGACAGTCGTGATAAGATGCATCTGGTCATGATGGCTGCATCTGGCTCAAAGTGGAGTCCTGGGAAACAGATAGCCACACAATAGCTGAGAGCTAATTTATGGATGCGTGTCCTTGTCCACCTAACCAGAGTGCTAATTAATATCCGACTGAGGCCACACTTGACAGAAACTAACATCTGCAGCCGGTATGTAGGTATGACTATGAGCCAATCATCTTACCCCCATAAATAGTGAGCCGCCCAAGAGCCCTTTGAGCTCTCCTGCGCGGCAGCGGGCTGCACGACAGGATCGCCCCTTGAGTAGGGACGCCTTTCAAGGTTACTCCTCGAGGTTGAGAGATTCCTTGCCACAACAGATGCTCGGTAAGTGGCTAATAGCACACTAAACTCTGAAATCTTAGCTAAATGATATAAAGAATTGGTTGTGTACACAAAAATCCTTTAGATATAACCCGTTGAACAGATCTGGGGCTAGAATTGGATCCAGACGTCCCTAGACTCCTCTCTGAGAAAGGAGTTTAGAAAGCAAGGGGGTCCTTTCTGAACCTCGTGACTCAACGGGAGGGTCTCCCTGACAGTTTGTCTGTCCCTGTCCTCTGTGCAGTAAATAATCAAGTGAACCTTGCCATCAAATCTTGTTAAACCACTGTCGCATTTACTAACACATTTTGTTAACTCATTGCAATATATTAATAAAATATATACTTTTGCTTGTCTCTCTTACGAGTGAAGTGTGCTCTCACTCTCTCTTCTGTGACACGTGTCCAGGTGGGTTTTGAATATTTCCAGAGAAGACGACTCCACAACCTCTCTGGGCAGCCTGTTCCACTGCTCTGTCACCCTCACAGTAAAGAAGTTTTTCCTCATATTCAGGTGGAACTTCCCATGTTCCAACTTGTGCCCATTGCCCCTTGTCCTGTCGTTGGGCACCACTGAGAAGAGTCTGGCCCCATCCTCTTGACACCCACCCTTCAGATATTTATAAGCATTGATAGGATCCCCCCTCAGTCTTCTCTTCTCCAGGCTGAACAAACCCAGGTCTCTCAGCCTTTCCTCATAAGAGAGATGCTCCAGTCCCCTGATCGTCTTGGTAGCTCTCCGCTGAACTCTCTCCAGTAGTTCCCTGTATTTCTTGAACTGGGGAGCCCAGAACTAGATGCAGTACTCCAGATGTGGCCTCACTAGGACAGAGTAGAGGGGGAGGATAACCTCCTTCGACCTGCTGGCCACACTCCTTTTTATGCACCCCAGGATACCGTTGGCCTTCTTGGCCGCAAGGGCGCATTGCTGGCTCATGATCAACCTGCTGTCCACCAGCACTCCCAGGTCCTTCTCAACAGAGCCGCTTTCCAGCAGGTCAACCCCCAACCTGTACCGGTGCATGGGGTTGTTCCTCCCCAGGGGCAGGACCTTGCACTTGCTTTTGTTGAATTTCATCAGGTTCCCCTCAGCCCAGCTCTCCAGCCTGTGCAGATCTCGCTGAATGGCAGCACAGCCTTCTGGTGTATCAGCCACTCCTCCCAGCTTGGTATCATGGAGCAATAGATCTTGAGTGAGCTCACTAGGCAAGTGCAGGACAACCAGGGGATCAGGCCCAGCCAGCATGGCTTCATGAAAGGCAGGTCCTGCCTGGCCAACCTGATCTCCTTCTATGACCAGGTGACCCACCTAGCGGATGAGGGAAAGGCTATGTAATAATAATGCAAAACAACTCCTGTTTACGTGGCTGGTGTCGACGTGAGGGTTTTGGCTTTTATGACAATGGGACATTCTTCAGCACCCATAGCCTGCTCAGGAGGGATGGAATCCACTTCTCTGGAAGGGGCAAGGGGATCTTTGGCAGCAGGCTGGCCAACTTGGTGAGGAGGGCTTTAAACCGAGGAAGTCGGGGGGGTAGGGGCCAAAGTGGCAATGCTAATGTCATCACATACAACGGGCAAATAAGACAGGTCAACCAGTGCAGTGGCAAAGGTGCCTTAGCTGCCTCACGAGATGACGCCCAGGAGACCAACCACCTCAAGGGTGGTTGTAGTGGGTCCTCGTGCACCCCTCCGGGGAAACCTGTGTGCTCAAGTACCTTCCTGAAATGCCTGTACACCAATGCACGCAGCATGGGGAATAAACAGGAGGAACTAGAGGTCTGTGTGCAGCCGCAGGGCCATGATCTCACTGCAGTCACAGAGACATGGTGGGATAGCTTGCATGACTGCAATGCTGTCATGGATGGCTACAGGCTTTTCAGGAAAGGCAGACCAGCAAGGCGAGGTGGGGGAGTTGCTCTGTATGTGAGGGAGCAACTGGAATGCATCGAGCTCTGCCTTGGAGTGGAAGGAGAACAAGTTGAGAGCTTGTGGGTAAAAAATAAGGGACAGGCAAATATGGGCGACACTGTTGTGGGCATTTGCTACAGGCCACATGATGAAGAAGAGGTAGTGGTAGTTGATGAAGCCTTCTACAGACAGCTGGAAGTAGCCTCGCAATCGCAGGCCCTGGTCCTCGTGGGGGACTTCAACCTGCTTGGAGGAATCCCATGGCCTAGGGCTCTGGAAGGCAGGGGGGCACAAGAAAGCTGGTCAGTATTCAAGGACCACTTCCTCCGAGCTCAAGACTGGTGCATCCCCAGGAGGAAGAAGTCAGGCAGAGGAGCCAGGAAACCTGCATGGATGAGCAAAGAGCTCCTAGGGAAACTCAAATGGAAGAAGGAGGTTCACAGTATGTGGAAAAAGGGACTGGCCACTTGGGAGGAATATAGGAACGTTGTCAGGGTATGCAGAGATGCGACGAGGAAGGCCAAGGCCCACTTGGAATGAAATCTGGCAAGGGATGTCAAGGATAACAAGAAGGGCTTCTTCAAATACATGAGCAGTAAAAGGAAGACTGGGGATACAGTGGGCCCACTGCTGAACAAGGAAGGGGCCCTGGTGACACGGGATGCAGAGAAGGTGGAGTTACTGAATGCCTCCTTTGCCTCAGTGTTTACTGCTAAGGCTGGCCCTCAGGCATCTCAGCCCCCAGAAGAGAGAGGACAAATGGGGACAAAGGAGGACTTCCCCTTGGATGAGGAGGATTGGGTCAGAGATCACCTAGGCAAACCGGATCCTCGCAAATCCACGGGCCCCGACGGGATGCACCCGCGAGTGCTGAAGGAGCTGGCGGATGTCCTTGCCGAGCCACTCTCCACGATCTTTGAAAGGTCGTGGAGGACAGGAGAGGAGCCCGAGGACTGAAGGACAGCAAATGTCACTCCAGTCTTCAAAAAGGGCAAGAAGGAGGACCCGGGGAACTATAGGCCAGTCAGCCTCACCTCCATCCCTGGAAAGGTGATGGAACAGTTCATCCTAGAGGTCATCTCCAGGCATGTAGAGGACAAGAAGGTTATCAGAAGTAGTCAACATGGATTCACCAAGGGGAGATCATGCTTGACCAACCTGATAGCCTTCTATGATGGTGTGACTGGCTGGGTCGACGAAGGGAGAGCAGTGGGTGTTGTCTATCTCAACTTCAGTAAGGTATTTGACACTGTCTCCCATAGCATCCTCACGGACAAGCTAAGGAAGTGTGGGTTGGATGAGTGGGCAGTGAGGTGGATAGAGAACTGGCTCAACAACAGAACTCAGAGGGCTGTGATCAGTGGGGCAGAGTCTGGTTGGAGGCCTGTAACTCGCGGTGTTCCCCAGGGGTCTGTTTCTCCCTGGCTCCTGCCGCTTTTATGTGGGTATTATATGTGTACATCTACACCTTCTTTTAGTCAAGTTCAGTTATATAATTACTGTCATGCAATGGCTTGTTAATGCCGGTTCAGGATAAATCTCCTGAGTGTCTCAGACATTACTCTGAAAAACTGGAAATGTCAGACAGTATAAAGTACGTTTCAAAGTGCAGTGCAGGATTTATATCTTTTCAAATACCTCCCTGGAAAATAATAGTGACTGCTTATCTTCTGCCCAGATCCATTTAAAATTCACCTTATGAATACTTAATCTTTTACTACTCAGTACTTTTGAGGAGTGCGTATATATTGATGCAACTAAACTTGATTACCTTATAAGAGGTAACCAGAGTTATTTGTATTTGCTAGGGCCTGTCTAATAAATAAGTGGGGAATAGTGAAAGAAAACCGTGATAGATAACATAAAATATAACATTCTCTGTTTTCCTTTGTATGGAAACACATTTTAGGTTTCTCTTTCCTGCAAATAATGGCAGGACGATTTTATTGCAAGCCATCTGCTTAGCAATGCATATCTGCATAAATATATAGTCATTTTCTAGAAATAAGTAAAAACCTATTTCCTCAGTGATTTGAATGGGACTCAAAGAATCGTCTATTTCTTACTTTTTGTACTATAGCTTTCTTTTTCCAGATAATTTTTTTCACTTGAAAGTCAAATATGAGCCAAATTCATTTTTAGTCAAGTAATTGAATTAGATGTAAATTTTGTCCTGTTATTTAAAAGGCTAATAAAGACTTTGTTGCATCTCTGTTGCCTCAGAATACATGTTTAATGGAAGCTATTTTTATCTTGGAAGAACAATTCCATGGCAAATAATTGACCAATCTGCATTATACCTTGCGGAAGGAAATAAAAGACACTGGCCAGGTTAAAGTTTGAGATGGTAAATTTTATTTCAAAATACAATCAAACTACAAATTAATCTCTCCCATGTATTTCAAAGTCTTGGGAAATCAATGGATTCTACTAATAAATTCCGGTTTTGTCCTTGCTTTTAATGCAAGTTTCTGTGTGATTCAAAGACTAATTCACTCTCTCTCTAGCTGTTTTTATCATACAGTGTTGCAGAAGGATAAAAGGGATTCCCCCCCATTTTATTTTCTACTTCACAGGTCTTAACGTATTAGCTTAGTATAGTTTGTATTATGTTGATTGTTGTGCATTTATTTTCTTTTCAATAATCCCCATGCAGTCTGCAGACTGTGGAGTTGATGTTAGACTCCACCAGTTGGGCTGAACCTGACCTGTGTCAGCGTCAGCTCAGCTGGGACTGGGACTGGGGGTGGTGTTACATCTCATTGCTGAGGGCTCTGTGCAGCCCTTCTTCCTTCCAGCCCTGCAAGACTCCTCTGAGCTGCTGCTGTGATGCAAACGCTGGTACAGGTATTGCCTGGCATTTGAGTGCGCTTACGCTGGCCCAGCCTGATGGTCCACCTGCTAGATGGCTCTCTTGTGAGCCAACTCGTAGCGCTCCCTGGATGCAGCCAGTGACTGCCTATTAGAGATTGTGGTGAGATCTTTTAGGGGTGGATCACAGATTAGGGCACGCCTGTGGGTTCTTCCTCTATTTCTTCTCTCTGTTCTTGGAGAAAAGGAAGTTGGACTAAATTAATGTGGGAGCTTGCTTGGATCTATAATATTCTGCCACAGTGACCTGTGCTGAGTGGTGTTCTCCATGCTCCCACCTGTCTCCGGTCAGTGGCTCTGGGAGCAGGCTGGTTGGGTAAACTCCTAGAGTGAGAGCTCAGGTTCCATCAAGGAAATATCCATGTTTGTCTTTAGGGGTCTGTGCTGGTTTTGGCTGAGAAGGGGTTAATTCTCCTCACTGTGGGGGTCGGCTACCTTTCCAGCTTCCTGCGCTCTGCTGCAGCGCGTGGCGGGGGGTGCTGGGAGGGGCAGGGCCATGGTGGGGGTGGCTGACCCCGACTGGCCAATGGCAGGTTCATTCCATACCATGTGACACCATGACCAGTATATTGAGGGGGGGGGGGGGGGGGGGCAGTGATAGCGCGGAGGCGGCGGGCGGCTGCAGCGTGCGCAGTTTGTTTCGGCGGTTCGTCCCCCCTCCACCCCCCCCCCCCTTCCCCCCCTCCCCCCCCTCCCCTGGGGCTTTGCGCCTCTCGTTGTTCTCCTTTACATTGCATTTCTGTTGTTGTTTCTTTTAATTTTAATTATTAAACTGTTCTTATCCCAACCCACGAGCGTTACCCTTCTGATTCTCTCCCCCATCTACCGGTGGGGAGTGAGCGAGCGGCTGTGTGGGGCTGAGCTGCCGGCTAAGCCACGACAGTCTTTTTGGCGCCCAACGTGGGGCTCAAGGGTTGGAGATAACAACAGCTGCTGGTCACAGCACCATGTTGTCCTTTTTGCAGTTGGTGTTAAAAATCGGTGTTGGTTTGTTGAGTCTGCTGTGTTCTGCTGTGATTAGTAATGTTTTGCCTACAAGATTTGTTATACAAACACTCGTTTTCAGCTTTATCTGGTATTTGGGGTTTTTGCTGAAACCGTTACTGTACTTTGCATACCACCTTGTTGAGGCAATTAGCAATTATACCTCCTCCTCGGAGAGATTTTATATGGAGGAAATACAGAATAGTACCTTTGCAACTTTGTTCTATGATGTCTGTGCCTTTGTTACAACAACGTTTTTGTATCTTGAACATCCTTGGGTGGTTAAGGTGTACTTATTGTTAGTTTTTGGGCATGTTGTTTTGGTTTTGACTAAGCAACTTAAGAATATCACCCAGAAATCTGCCCCGAGGCTTGATAGTTATGAGTGGCAGGGCATGTGGGATAGCATGGGCAACTACCTAGGGCAGTGGGCACCCCCAGTGTTTTGGAGTTTCACCCCCGAACAAGTGCAGAATCCTAAAAAACTAGTAGAATATTTGGAGAAAGTATGTTGTTGTGCTGGGAACTCCAGGGAGACACAGATAACTGCAACATGCTGGGGCCTGGCCCATGCATACCGAGCCCTGCTCAACAGTATTCAGTGCCCCCAAGGGGAAGAGAATGTCTCTGGATTGAAATGCAAAGTGACTGGCACTGTAGACAATCCAGCCCTGACAACAGGCACTGCAGCCACTCAAACCCCCACAACAAGTACTGGAGCTACCTCAGAAAATAAACCCGTACCAGTATCAGTTGCCCCCATACACAAGATGAAATATTGGAAGCGGACATCAACTCGTTTAGAACGGGATGAGGAAGAACCAGGGCCATCGCGGGGAGAGGAGGGAGAAGTAATAAATGAAATAGAGACCACCCGATCCCTGTCCTTAAACGAGTTGCGAGATATGTGAAAAGATTATAGCCGTCGTTCAGGTGAGCACATTGCCACCTGGCTGCTCCGATGCTGGGGTAATGGGGCCAGTAGCCTGGAACTACAGGGAAAAGAAGCCAAACAATTGGGATCCCCTTTCTGGGGAAGGGGGCGTTGACAAAGCAATTGGGAAAAAACCACAAGCCCTCAGCCTCTGGAGGCGACTCCTGTCTGGAGTGAAGGAAAGGTATCCCTTTAAAGAAGATGTTACATATCGCCCAGGAAAATGGACAACTATGGAGAAAGGCATCCAGTATCTAAGGGCATTAGCTGTGCTTGAGATGATTTATGGTGACCTGGACGATCAATGGTCATCCCAAGATCCAGATGAAGCCGAGTGCACATGACCCATGTGGCAGAAGTTTGTACGGTGCGCACCATCTTCGCATGCAAACTCATTGGCATTAATGTCCTGGAAAAATGACGAGACACCAACGGTGGCAGAGGTGATAGATAGACTCCAAGATTACGACACAAATATCCCTTTCTCGCTTGTCTCAGCTGTGGAGAAACTATCCCAAGAGGTCCAGCAACTCAAAGAAGATCTGTCCTACTCCCCACCTCGACAGAGTAGTGTCTCAGCTGTTAGGAATAAGTGTCCTTTGGCTCAAAGAAGGGGATACACACCACGGGCCACCCTATGGTTCTACCTGCGTGACCACGGAGAGGACATGATGAGGTGGGATGGAAAGCCTACTTCGACCCTACAGGCACGAGTACATGAACTGCAAGGAAGAACAGTCACTCAGGGAGGCTCTTCCAGGAAAGCTGCTGCTCCAGTTTCCAGCGAGCAAGTCCCCAGACAGAGGAGTAGAAGCGCAGATTTTATTTCTAAGTGTAATAGAGGGACTCCTGATTCACACTGACAGGAAGTGAGTTGTGACTGCCATGATCAGGACTAGAGGGGCCCTGCCTCCAGCCGGGTGGAGGAAAGGGATAACCGGGCTTACTGGACTGTGTGGATCCGATGGCCTGGCACGTCCGACCCACAGGAGTATAAAGCTTTAGTGGACACCGGTGCAGAGTGCACCTTAATGCCATCAAACTATATAGGGGCAGAACCCATCAGCATTGCTGCAGTGACAGGGGGATCCCAAGAGCTGACTGTATTGGAGGCCGAAGTGAGCCTAACTGGCAATGAGTGGCAGAAGCACCCCATTGTGACTGGCCCCGAGCCTCCGTGCATCCTTGGCATAGACTACCTCAGGAGAGGGTATTTCAAGGACCCAAAAGGTTACAAGTGGGCTTTTGGTGTAGCTGCCTTGGAGACGGAGGAAACTGAACAGCTGTCTACCTTGCCTGGCCTCTCAAAGGACCCTTCTGTGGTGGGGTTGCTGAAGGTCAAAGAACAACAGGTGCCAATCGCCACCACAACAGTGCACCGGCGGCAATATCGCACCAACAGAGACTCTCTGATGCCCATCCATAAACTCATTCACCAACTGAGGAGCCAAGGAGTCATCAGTAAAACCCACTCACCCTTTAACAGTCCCATATGGCCAGTCCGGAAGTCTAATGGAGAGTGGAGAGTAACAGTAGACTATCGTGGCCTGAATGAAGTCACTCCACCGTTGAGTGCTGCTGTGCCAGACGTGCTAGAACTTCAATACGAACTGGAGTCAAAGGCAGCCAAGTGGTATGCCTCAATTGATATTGCTAATGCATTCTTCTCAATCCCTCTGGCAGCAGAGTGCAGGCCACAGTTTGCTTTCACATGGAGGGGCGTCCAGTACACCTGGAATCGACTGCCCCAGGGGTGGAAACACAGTCCTACCATTTGCCATGGACTGATTCAGACTGTACTGGAACAGGGAGAAGCTCTAGAACACCTTCAATACATTGATGACATCATTGTGTGGGGCAACACAGCGGAAGAAGTTTTTGAGAAAGGAGAGAAAATAGTCCAAATCCTTCTGAAAGCTGGTTTTGCCATAAAACAAAGTAAGGTGAAGGGACCTGCACGAGAAATCCAGTTCTTGGGAATCAAATGGCAAGATGGTCGTCGTCAGATTCCAATGGATATGATCAACAAAAGAGCAGCCATGTCTCCACCAACTAGCAAAAAGGAAACACAAGCTTTCTTGGGCATTGTGGGTTTTTGGAGAATGCATATTCCAAATTACAGTCTGATCGTAAGCCCTCTCTATGAAGTGACCCGGAAGAAGAATGATTTCAAATGGGGCCCTGAGCAACGACAAGCCTTTGAACAGATTAAACAGGAAATAGTCCATGCAGTAGCTCTTGGGCCAGTCCGGGCAGGACAAGATGTAAAAAATGTGCTCTACACTGCAGCCGGGGAGAATGGCCCTACCTGGAGCCTCTGGCAGAAAGCACATGGGGAGACCTGAGGTTGACCCCTAGGGTTTTGGAGTCGGGGATACAGAGGGTTTGAAGCCTGCTATACTCCAACTGAAAAAGAGCTATTGGCAGCATATGAAAGGGTTCGGGCTGCTTCAGAAGTGGTTGGTACTGAGGCACAGCTCCTCCTGGCACCCCGACTGCCAGTGCTGGGCTGGATGTTCAAAGGAAACGTCCCCTCTACACACCATGCAACTGATGCTACGTGGAGTAAATGGGTTGGACTGATCACCCAGCGGGCTCGAGTAGGAAACCCCAGTCGCCCAGGAATCTTGGAAGTGATTATGGACTGGCCAGAAGGGAAAGATTTTGGATTATCACCAGAGGAGGAGGTGACACGTGCTGAAGAAGCCCCACTGTATAACAAACTGCCAGAAGATGATAAGCAATATGCCCTGTTCACTGATGGGTCCTGTCGCCTTGTGGGAAAGCACCGGAGATAGAAGGCTGCTGTATGGAGTCCTACACGACAAGTCGCAGAAACTGCTGAAGGAGAAGGTGAATCAAGCCAGTTTGCAGAGGTAAAGGCCATCCAGCTGGCCTTAGACATCGCTGAACGGGAAAAGTGGCCAGTGCTCTATCTCTATACTGATTCCTGGATGGTGGCAAATGCCCTGTGGGGATGGCTGCAGCAGTGGAAGCAGAGCAACTGGCAGTGCAGAGGCAAACCCATCTGGGCTGCCACATTGTGGCAAGATATTGCTGCCCAGGTAGAGAAACTGGTTGTAAAGGTACGGCATGTGGATGCTCATGTCCCCAAGAGTCAGGCCACTGAAGAACATCGAAACAACCAGCAGGTGGATCAGGCTGCCAAGATTGAAGTGGCTGAGGTGGATCTGGACTGGCAGCATAAGGGTGAACTATTTCTAGCTCGGTGGGCCCATGACACCTCAGGCCATCAAGGGAGAGATGCAACATGCAGGTGGGCTCGTGATCGAGGGGTGGACTTGACCATGGACGCTATTGCGCAGGTTATCCACAAATGTAAAACGTGCGCTGCAATCAAGCAAGCCAAGCGGGTAAAGCCTCTGTGGTATGGGGGACGATGGCTGAAATATAAATATGGGGAGGCCTGGCAAATTGACTATATCACACTCCCACAGACCCGCCAAGGCAAGCGCCATGTGCTTACAATGGTAGAAACAACGACTGGCTGGCTGGAAACGTATCCCATCCCCCACGCCACTGCCCGGAACACTATCCTGGGTCTTGAGAAACAAGTCCTGTGGCGACATGGCACCCCAGAGAGAACTGAGTCAGACAACGGGACTCATTTCCGAAATAGCCTCATAGACACCTGGGCCAAAGAGCATGGCATTGAGTGGGTGTATCACATCCCCTATCACGCACCAGCCTCTGGGAAAATTGAACGGTACAATGGACTGTTAAAAACTACACTGAGAGCAATGGGGGGTGGAACATTCAAGCACTGGAATACACATTTAGCAAAAGCCACCTGGTTAGTCAGCACGAGGGGATCTGCCAACCGAGCTGGCCCTGCCCAGTCAGCAATCCTACATACTGTGGAAGGGGATAGAGTGCCTGTAGTGCACACAAAAAGTATGCTAGGCAAAACAGTCTGGGTTCTTCCTGCCTCCAGCAAAGGTAAACCCATTCGTGGGATTGCTTTTGCTCGAGGACCTGGGTGCACTTTGTGGGTGATGCAGGAGGACGGAGAAGTCCGATGTGTGCCTCAAGGGGATTTGATTTTGGGCAAAAACAGCCAAGGAACTGAATGGCACAATGTGAACTGCTATATAATACTGTGTGTCACCTCTGTGCTTCTTTCATCAAAGCTCATCTTCCATGGATTGGGAGGTTTGTACTATGATATGATTGATACAACAAAGTGCAGCAGTGATAGAACGATGACTGACTTGGGATGCAGCAACCCAGTGCCACACAGACCATCTCTCCCACTCTGAAAGACTGATACAACAGATGGAGCCCAGAGTCATGGACTGGGTGAACTCAATGGACATTTTAATGGACATTTTACAGGGAAGGTCCATGAACTAAGGGAATGATGTCTGTGTATTATGTCAAAGGATGGGAAGGGGAGGGGTGGTGGTTGGTAAGGTTGTATTGGATGGTATGGGACCTGGGCATGGTGTAAATGGTATGGAATAAGGGGTGGAGAATGTGCTGGTTTTGGCTGAGAAGGGGTTAATCCTCTTCACCGTAGTGCCTGTGGCAGCCGGGGACTTTTCCAGCTTCCTGTGCTCTGCCACATGGGCAGGGGGCTGGGAGGGGTGGGGCCAGCGGGATGAAGCACACATCCAAGCTGTGTTTTGTTTTACAAATTGCACTGCAGGCTTTCTACTCTGCACATTTAACAAAGTGCTTTAGTCATCTTTCACAAGTTTCCACATTGCATTTTTTTGTAATTTTTAAATAAACCAAAAATGCCTCATATCTCCTTTGTATTTCTCAAGTCACACTGAAACACTCAAATGACAGCCAGCTCAACACGAGCCAGCAGCATGCCAAGGTAGCCAAGAGCATCCTGGCTTGTATCAGGAATAGCATGGCCAGCAGGAGTAGGGAAGCGATCATGCCCCTGTACTCGGCCCTGGTGAGGCCACACCTTGAGTACTGTGTTCAGTTTTGGACCCCTCACTACAAGGAGGACATTGAGGTGCTAGAGCATGTCCAAAGAAGGGCAAAGCTGGTGAGGGGTCTGGAGAGCAAGTCTTATGAGGAGCAGCTGAGGGAACTGAGGTTGTTTAGTCTGGAGAAGAGGAGGCTGAGGGGAGACCTTATCGCTCTCTACAACTACCTGAAAGGAGGTTGTAGCGAGGTGGGTGGTGGTGTCTTCTCCCAGGTCACTAGCGATAGTGATACTGGCTTCTGAAGAAGATACGGCCTCCTCTAATTGGAGCAACATAGCTAAGTTTTGAAATGCTTGGAATACTTTGCAAATAACATAGTCTTACAACTTGCTATATGTGATTAGATAGAAAGGAGGCTGGAGGCACTGTATCCTTGAGTAGAATAAATAAGGGAAACGTACTAGAATAAGCTAGTTAAGTGTCAGCAAGAATTGTGTAACCAAGCCAAAAAATGAACTGAGCATGGCCAGAGACTGAGTTCAACCAGCAGACGGTCTTCCTCACCCTATCGACAACCACTAGAAGACCCTGGAAGACCACCAAGGAACATGAATGCGTATGCGTTAAGGACATTCACATATATTAATGAGTTCCAAGAATAGTATGAATATGATAGCCATTTCCTAGAAATCTAATGTGTAGCTGTACGCTTCTGCGGGAGAACTTATCTTGGGCCGCATACCTCCGGGACACAGGGCTCTACCCGCCCTGGGGACAATGATGCACAGACATCAATATGATGGATACAAAATGTCCGTCTATTTAGCTGCGTCACACGCTTATATAGCTCTTGCGGTTCCTGTTCCTGCCACTCCTATGGGGAGGAGTCTATGTTTCCGTCACATCCTGTAATCTTCCGGTCACCGATCCCTGTCTATTCCCCTACATCTCCCCCTCCCCATGCTACTAAAATTCTGCAAAGCTACTTGCGTAAGCGGATACATATTGCGGTCAGGTCGATATTCATGTAACGCTCGCAGGCGCTCTTTGATTTGTCTTATAACACAGCATAACAATGGTAGCCCACAAGTAACCATGATTACTACACACAACAAGATCCCCCCAATTATTACTATCCAGTTCCAGTTTATATCTCTCTTTTGCCGCCCTTTCCCAGTGTCGCTCTCGTTGCAATATTGCTTGCGATCTTGTCAAGGAGCTCATTTCTTTTCCCAATGGTACGGCTAGCATGAGGATCCATGTCAGCAGACCCTGCAAAGAGACAACTCAGAAAGGGATTATTCACTGCACATCCTTGCACAGTTCTGCTTTCACACACTTTGCAGGCACCCATTCTATGCGCCCTTCATTCTCAACCGCGGCGTAGCCCCTCCCCAGGCATCTCAGTTTCCATCCTCTCTCCCATTGCTCACTGCCTGGGAACCTTACTCGTACCTGCGGATAGCGGTTGCCTGCTTGAGCTTTGCCAAAGCGCTTCTCCACTGCTGTAACTTGCTCCTGCCCGCGTATAAAATGATTAAGCGAATATAATGCACGCATTAAAATAGTTTGCTGAGCTGCTATGGGTATAGTTCCCTTATACCCCTCCCCCTCCCCAAGCTGTATTATTTTTGCTTTCAAGGTGCGATGAGCGCGTTCTACTATTGCCTGCCCTGTGCTATTGTAAGCAATGCCGTGTTTTAATACAATATTCCAAGCTTTACACCATTCTTGGGTACTTCGAGCCCCTTTTCTCTAATTTCTCGCCATAAACTTCGCACTAGCTTGGCATCTATCGGCGTCCACTCCACTCCTCCTCCTGGAGCTAATCGGACAGGGAAGATCCCGGGCATCTCTATCCTTACTCCATCGAGGCTACAATCTCTGGCTATCAGCCGCCAGTTAGGTAACTCAACTGACTGTCGCTGGGGCGCCCCCTTCGTTAAGAGTCCTGTCTGCTGCCGAGTTACTTCCCCTAGTGCGCGCATAGCCTGCTGCAGCTGCCGCAGCACGTCCTCCGGAGACCCCTCCGGAGCTGCAGCGCCCCGGACCTCCCCTGTTGACGGTCCCTCTCCTCCCTCCTTCTGATTGGTCCTCCGAGTCTCTGCTGTTTTGTGCCTCTTTTTTGCGCGCCGCAGGCAAGCTGCTCTCTCTTCCCACATATGGGCATCGGTTTCTCCCCCAATTTCTGATTCGCTGCTACTCGAAGTTGTTCGATACTCCCCCTGCCCTCCCCTCCAGGCACCCCAATCCCCCTCCTCGTCCGACTCCCATCTCAAGGGTTGCCCCGGGAGCCAGTCTCGAGGGTCGGGCAGAGGGCTGTGCCGCTGCCGGCGCTGCTTCCGGCGCCGGTCATCTTCCTCCTTCCGCTTCGTCACTCCCGCTGCGTCCGCTGCGACGTCACCCTCCCCGCGCGCGGCCTCCCGCGCCCGTACCAAATCATCCCAGGGGTATACGGGGGGACGACTCTAAAGGCCCCGCTGGCTCAACAGGGAACACCGCCGCTTCCCGATCCACCTCCTTGGGAGCCTCAGACTGAGTCGCTGGCCAGGCTACTCCGTCCGAACTCTCCCCTTCTTTCCCATCCCCCGCGATGCTTGCCCCTGTCTGCGTCCCCACCGCCCCTCCTGGGTCTCTTTCCGGGCTACTGTCGCCTGTAGCACCGTGCAGGCACCGCCGCGCCTGCCGCCACGTCTCCTGATCATCCCGAGCTTTCAATAGTAATCCGTGTATTTTTCCCCAGAGCTGTATGTACTGGGGTTTTCCCATCATAGCCCTTTCGGCTAACTCCTCTTTAATCCTCACCCACTTATCCTTATTAAATATGTCTGCGGGACTTCGTATGAGCCCCTGCGTAATCATCCATCGGATGGCCTTTGAGGTAGGCGTCTTCGATATCGAAGTACCATATTCCTTCCCCAATCCCTTCAGTACCTTTACGACTGAATCCATGGCGCGCCCGCCGACCTGCGGCTCCCCGTCCCGCCCCTGCGTGCCCCAAGCTCTCTTTCCCCCCGGCGAACCTGCCAAGCCTCCCCGCTAATCACGTCGGGGTCACCACTTGTAGCTGTACGCTTCTACGGGAGAACTTATCCTGGGCCGCATACCTCCGGGACACAGGGCTCTACCCACCCTGGGGACAGTGATGCACAGACATCAATAGGATGGATACAAAATGTCCGTCTATTTAGCTGCGTCACACGCTTATATAGCTCTTGCGGTTCCTGTTCCTGCCACTCCTATGGGGAGGAGTCTATGTTTCCGTCACATCCCGTAATCTTCCGGTCGCCGATCCCTGTCTATTCCCCTACACTAATGAAATATACATAAACCCCCACAGTAGAGCAACTTGGTGCATACACCAGGTGGAGCGATCCCCTGTATGCCCAGCACCACAAAGAATGGCTGCTTTCTAAAACTACAAATTGATACCCTCTAAAACTCAATAGGAGAAAAGGAAATGGCCTCAAGTTGCTTCAAGGAGATTTTTCCTCAGGGGAGGAAGAATTTCTTTACTGAGAGAGTGGTCAGGCACTGGAACAGGCTGCCCAGAGAGGTGGCAGAGTCACCATCCCTGGAGATGTTCAAAAAACATGTAAATATGGCACTTTAGGACATGGTTTAGGAGACATGGTTGGACTGGATCTTAGAATTATTAAGGTTAGAAGAGACCTGTATGACTCTAAATGTGGAGCCTCTCATATACTTGTTTGCCCCTTGCTCCAGAAACTTGGTGTAGCTAGTGCAAAAACTCAAGTAAAACAGGTAAGAGATCATTTGTTGATATGATTATTTTTTTTTTAATAAAGATGAAATATTATCACACTTAACATGCTTGAGAGATTCACAGTACAGGCATAGAACAGCTAATTTTTTTTTTATTTTTTTTTTTTTTGAGAAGTTTTACCTTAGCTTGACACAACTTTACCATTGCAAATCAGGGCAGTTTTTGCAGGGGAGTAAAATTTAAACAGAAAACAGGTAGAGAAGAATTTGCAGTTGTTTAGATTACTAAAACTTCTTCAGCAAATTAAACCTGATAAAAACGTATATTGGAGCCTTTTTAAATTTTGCTTAAAGAAATAGCAATGCTGTTTTTGACCATGGTTCCCAGTTTGTCACAATTCAGAAAGGCAGGTTAGGATATGCATGTGTGGTTGCAATTGCCAGTGCATAGCTGGTTGGGCTACCGTCTACTAACCTTCTGACACCTTCCATTACTTGTACAATTCTGATGGTCTAGAACTGCTTGGACTCCCATTGCACTCAAAAAAAAAAAAATTGAGGCGAGAGAAGCATACTCCAAAACTCATGTAGTTTTAAATTCTTGCTTTAGCACCAAGTATCACACTAAGTTGAATACAATCAGTAACAAAATCTGCTTATATACTGAGCATTACAGGCTTGTACTAATTTCTGCCATACTACTACTGCCAGCACAAAGCTGATTTTGATACTCTTGACTGCTGCAAGTTCAAAGTTGGATAGCCTGACACTTCCAATTGTTCTGAGCATCACCAAGATGTAGACGCTCCTACCTTCAGCTTTAATTAGATATCTTATAGTTTAATTTTCAATATCATCAGCTCCAATGCAAACAGTGGAAGAGTACAGTAGCTGTGCTTCTTTGAAGGGGCACAGTTGAAATGCCTAAGCTAAGAGGAAAAGCCTATATGATTTTTAGTTAAGGCAAGTAAACCAATACAAGGTTTAGAGAGGTACAGCTGGTGCTTTCAAATTTGAGGGCAGGGATGCCTTATCTATTATGGGGACTGATGAGATGATCAGTTGACTTTAAAAGGAATAATTAATGTAAATGAGTAACAGAATGACACCCATGGGAATCTGGACTCAGTGAGGCTCAGGTAAGTACACAAGAACCAATCCCCTTTCACAGTTTGAGAAGGGGATAAAACAATACCATCTTTCATAAGATGGTAATAAGATGAATTCTATTTCATAAGCTGGGAATGAGTTCCTCCACTATAAACAGTTTCCACCTGAAAACATTTAAGTTATCTTGAAAGATATTCCTGAAGTAAGCTTCCCACCAGCCTAAGTAACCCTTTCTTTCCACTTTTGTAATGGAATGATATTAAGAAGAAAGATGCAGAAGATCCACACAGATCATGAACCCACAACTTCAGGTTTTCACAAGGACAGTTTCCTCTTTCTTTCCTGTTAAAGAAAAATGCATCCTGAAAACCCAACAAGTCAGCACTACTTTAACAGGTTTCAGTTATCTCAAACTTTATTTTAATAAAGGATCGGCCTCACAGAAAGCGAGGTCCATGCGGTTAAATTTTTGTGCCAGTAGCTCACTTCTTGGCTTGTCCACTGCCAGCAATGGACTTCGTTTCATGGCAATATTTTTTTCTCCTAGTACCAAGATAAGTTTCACAAGGACAATCTAAACAAAAATATTTGCAAACACTATCTTAATGCATCACTGCTCCATTGTTTTCAACAGAATAAATTGATTAACACTAATCAGTTTGTAAAACAACTATTTTACGAAGGGTTGACTGTACAGTGTTATGTCACTCACTAGGATTTGATAATACAAATGCTACATTTTTGTGCGTAATGAAGTTTCAACAGGCAAGTCCTTTTTTTGCTACTTTATATTTAATAAAGTAGCTTTGTAGAATTAGCAAAGAAATAAAATTCAACAAAACTGCATTCTGTACATTAGCTCAATTTAAATATATATTACAAGCTTACAAGGCTCATGTCATAGTTTATTTCCAGTTTGGGCTTTTAAAAAAAAAAAAACCAAAAACCAAACCTACCAGAATGGATGCCCAATTAGCATTGTATATCTACCACTTGCAGAACAGACAGTTTTTAGCTTGCATTTTGGGGGGGGATGGGGGGACGACCCCACTCCTACAACATTATTGATAGCGAGGAAGACTTCAAAGTACAAGCCAAATTCTAAGTTAGAAATAGTCTCTTGGAAATTATATAAAAGAATAGCAAGAGGCCAGAGGTCCAGATAAAGTGATCTTCCTCCCTTCCTTAGTTTGCCAATTAAAACAGCTCCATAATATCCAGAAGCTTTATTTGAAAATTCTGCTGCCTTAAGTACTTCTATTACAGTTAAACAATCCTGAAAGATGCCAAATCAAGGAACCCAAGAATTATACCCTTTTTGTTCTTTAGAAAAAAAAAAAACAAACTACCACCTCCTTTCTTGTTCCTCTTTCATCCCAGGCTGCTGTGATTTATAACGCAGGTATAAAACAGGTAATACAGATGTTTGGAGTAATCACATAGTAACTAACACAGTAGGTCAGAGTTTCTTGGAAAAAACACACCACCTGTCAGTCTAGCCATTCTTGATCCAGTCCTTTTGATAGGGGAGAGAGATTCTATTCCAGTAATATTACTTGGTTCTATACCTTTCCCAAAGCAGTGGTGTGACGGGAAGTAGACTGGGAAAAGAAAGGGAAGGTGATAAAGGGAAAGACAAGTGCAATATTCAGAAGACTGACTGCTTACTGTCAAGGCACTGAGAACCCTAACATTAAAAGCTTGGGCTGTTTTGCCACCCACTTTTGAGTGAAAGCAGAAAAAAGCTAACAGTGTAGGTTTCAAGTCATTTTACATGGGGGGGAAAAAAAAGGCAAGAAACTTTTTTTTTTTTTGCTACAAAGACCTTGTAATAGATTACAGCTACTATGCAGCCATTAAATTCAGATGTGTTAAGGAATCCACAAAGCCCCTGGCAAGTTCCACCATCTCCAGTATGTTCATGATTTTAGTGTTCTGAAAATACTGTAAGTATCAGCACAATGTATTACAACAAATCTTTTCAAGGAGTTTAAACAGTTTTTCCATGCTCCAATGACGTATTACTGTACACTGAAATTTCAGTACTACCATGGATCCTTTCTCTCTCACCCTACCCTCACATCTTTTTTCATTCCCTACCTCACAGAGGCATCTTAATGCTCCCCATTGGAAATGGCAACAGTAACACCTTCAGATTCTGCTGTTGCAGGTATTCTTGGCACCTTCTTAACAGGGCTTGGGATCTGCTAAGGAGGGGAGAACACAAACAAACAAGAAAACCCACACAAAACACACATACACACACACCCCCGTCCCCCCCCCCCTAAAACAAAGCATTAAAATATGGTTTTCTAGTTCACAAACATTCATACTCCATGGCTAGTCCAGCTCTCAAGTAACATCCATGCTACACTGGACAGCTTGGTCTTAAGTCATTCAAATCTGTCATGCATCATGCAAACTGATTATGTGAAGAGAGCCCGTTTGTTCTTGTTTCATCCTTGTGCAGTTTTGTTCTTATGATGAAATGTATTTGTTTAAAAATACCATGCTAACTTTAACTTCTGGCTTACATTTTTAATAAGTTATATCAAGTACTTTGTTAACCACTTCCTCTTTTAACATATGTGCACGTGCTAAGACAAACACAAACTGTTCCACAACTTATATCAAACTGAAGAGTGCCGAGTGTTCACCTCATGAACAATGCCTGGGTGGACAACTTCAACTCCTGCCTCCAGAGGCCCACCACCCATGAGTGGGCGCCGTGCATAAGTTCTTCTGTGTTTTTCATCCACATGCACAAGGTACCATGTTCCTTCGAAGAGATCTTCTACTGAAGACTGTGGAATGTAGTTGGCTGTAAAAAAAAAAAGCCAACACCACACTGTTAGTTGGTGCCTGGTAAGAGTTTTCTACAACGCAGGCCTTTGCGGTTTGGGAGCAGTAAGAAGGAAAAACCAAGTCTGCGTTTTCATTTCAGCCATACTGGGCCAATGAACACAAGCTATAGAAAAGCACTTTATAAGCTAAGTGTTAGACATTTCCTTTATTCTACACCTTAATCACTTAAAGTCATGCAAATTAAGTGATGAGTATTTTGCTGTAGGACTAGGAATTATTTATATTTTATGACATTCTTACCCAAATTATGTGTTTCCTGTCTAATCTTCATGTTTTCAGCAAAGACATCAGGTGCAATGCATTTTCTTGAGTCAAGTCTTGTTTTAAGATCAGAAAGGCTGGTAGTTATTTTGTCCAGTGCAGAACCTACAATACAAAACCATCATGTAAGGCAACACCAGTGCTGAGAACCACACACTAGCATGTCAGCATTTCAAGCCCATTCAAAATATTTTGCATTAGAGAAGCTAAAGTTTTAGTCATTTAAAAATATTCCCAATTACTCAAGCAAAATGCTTTAAGCATTTGAAGAATATTATCTATTTGCCCAAAAAGACACTTAAAACATTCCCTGGAGCTGGAACATCTTCAGTTTGACACTACTGTCATTAGGCATTGTTCTGCAGGTTTGCTTATGCTGGTGGGCATAACAAAGCATTTAGAGGTGAGCTGCGCAAGGGAGTTAACGTCTCTTCCTTTCACTCACCAGGAGTGGCATCCTGTGTAACTCTGATGGAATACAGTGTAGCAGCAAAGCCAGAGCCGTATGAGAACACACTAATTCGCTGTCCTGCGAGCTGCTCTGGGGAGTACCTGCAAATCAAGAAACAGTTCTTTAAAGTGAGAATTAAGCCAACATGCCAATTTTAAATAACTAGAAAGCACAGCTAGCTTAGCCAAAAAAAAAAAAAAAAAGAAAAAGCCAGCAAAATTATATTGACTCCAATACACACTTCATGTGTTAATGCATAAATAATGACTTTTTAAAACAGGTTTTCAAAACACTGCTGTTTGAAAAATCATTGTCTAAGCTACCTAAAAGCAAAAGAGAACAAAGAAATGCTCTGAATAGGATTACCCAGAAGACAGCCAATTTTCATTCTTAAGTGACCTAAAGCCTAAAACAAACTATCACATCTTAGAATGCAAAAATCACAATAAAGAAAAAGGACCCAAGAGGAATGGTTTAATTTGAACTTAACATGATTTTGTAAAAGCCTGTCATGGGGGGGAAGGGGGTACCACAAACCAACAAAAACACACCACACACCCCCAACCCAGAAACCACACCATACACAACAATTTAAGTAAATACTAATCTAATTTAATTTGGCTTTGCTTATTATTACTGGGCAATGAATGGATTGAGAGCAGCCCTGCAGAGGAGGGCTGGGGGGTACTGGTGGATGAAAAACTGCATATGACCCATCAACATACACCTGCAGCCCAGGAAGTAAAGCATATCCTAGGCTACATCAAAAGAAGCGCAGCCAGCAGGTTGAGGGAAGTGATTCTGCCCCTCTGCTCTGCTCTTGAGAGACCCCACCTGGAGTGCTGTGTTCAGCTCTGGGGCCCCCAGCCTAAGACAGACATGGACCAGCTCGAGCAGGTCCAGAGGAGGGCCAAAGATGATCATGGGGCTGGAGCACCTGTCCTATGAGGACAGGCTGAGAAATTTGGGGTTGTTTAGCCTGGAGAAGATAAGGCTGTGGGGAGACCTTATAGCAGCCTTTCAATACTTAAGGGGGCCTACAGGAAATATGGGGAAGGACTCTATCAGGGAGTGTGGTGATAGGATATGGGGTAATGGTTTTAAACTGAGAGAGGGTAGATTTAGATATTAGGAAGAAATTCTTTACTGTGAGGGTGGTGAGACACTGTAACAGGTTGCCCAGAGAAGCTGCAGACACCCCCCTCCCTGGAAACATTCAAGGCCAGGTTGGATGGGGCTCTGAGCAACCTGATCTAGTGGAAGGTATCCCTGCCCATAGCAGGGGGTGAGTGTGTGTGTGGAACTAGATGATCTTTAAAGTCCCTTCCAACCCAGACCATTCTGTGATTCTATGATTGTAGTGGTACAGAAAAGGCATTCAGATTCTCTTTTCCACAGGGGTGTTTGGGGTGGGTGGGGTGCATTTGTTTTGAGGCTGGGAAAAGATACCTCACCTTACAAATAAAATCCTACTTTGGAAAGCATTAAGCTGCTGTTTCAGATCAGCTTCTGATGCAGAAATTTTCAATCTGCTTGTCACTTGAACTAATTGTGTATGTGGAATACTTTTCTAGCTTTAGTCTTGCTACTTAAGGCAATCTAATAGGAAAAAGTTTGCTAGATAGTGCTTTTACAGAAGGCTTTCTGAAATGAAAACTTTTTATGCACTTACATATAAAAAGCTATTACTTTTTTCCAATTTTATGCTTACTGGGCTAGAAGAGAGGCAAGGCAACCATAGACTGAAGGGGTATACATATTTCCATTCTGATTGGATACAAGTAACGAAGCTTTGGTTTTCTGATTGAAGAGCTCTGCACTGGCTTTCATAAAAGCTTTTTCCACATCTCTGTCAAAATACGTATCTTCAAGTTTTACATCCCTATTAAAAAAGGTTCAGAAATAGTTACTAAAATGGCAGCAAGGAAAAACTCCTTGGATGTTTAACAAATCAAGGACTACCTGAATAAGGAAGACAGCAGCCATTCTCACCTGAAAGCTTCCAAACCACTGAAAACACCATTTGCTGTTTCTACATTCTGGTCACCAAGAAAGTCATTCAGCAATAGTCTAGCCACAGATTTCTGTACCAGTTTACAGTAGGGAGAATGAAAGATCATGAATCCAAAGTCGTTCAAGGTAAAACGTCTATCTGTCCCCTCTGGAAGTAGCAGAAATGTTGTGTTACAACTTATGTTTAGTACTCACTTCAAGTATTAAAACAAAATAGGGGGATGGCAGGATACCAGTCATCATAACATCAGCATACAAAAGAAAAAAAAAAAAAGACAGCTGTAAGACTAACTCTTGCTGGCAAGCTCATTTGACACACTGCTGCTACTTCTATTTAAAAATTAGTTTCTTACTGATCTTGCGCACCAGCTAATAATGTTTGCCCTTCTTCTAGAAGAAAAAGTTATAAGATTAACAGAATCTCAGTATTTCTATCCAGCATTTTGAAATAATAAGTAGTCTACTTCATCTAACCATCTAATCTTCAAACCTATGCTTCTTAATACAGAAGAAGCAATTACTAAACATATGGGGGGTAAAAAAAGAAAAAAATCAGTATCCTTATACAACATGTAAATATTAACCTCAATATCTTAAGAGCCTTGGTAGAGAAGGGAATGACACACTTTTAAGCAAGGTGATATACATTATACCAATAAAAGCTTGTAGAGACTGCTGCTTATTGACTATCAGGTACTTAGCCATACCAGAACAGAAATAAGACATTTCTTTACAGGAGAGTGCAAACATTTCAAATGTCTCAGAACACACAAACACAAATAAAGGGACCATGTACTAGTCTTACTTGATAATACATTGTCTGTGTAGCTACACGTTCTAGTATTTGCCAGATCTTGCAGTATCTCATGAGACTACATACCCTTTTGCCACTGGGTGTGGATTTTGTTGCGATAGACAGTGTAGCAGCGATCTAATGCACTGAGGTAGCACTGTATAGATAGTTTACCATCAACCACAGGATATTCAGAGACCATATCTGGTTTATAGAAGTCATATGCATGCTGCATGTGGATTCCACGCAACCCTGATGGAGAGGAATTGTCAAAAGTTGAAAATTACTTTATTCGGCTACTTTGAGTCAGTTTGAAAATATTGCTTAACACATGGAAAACAATATTTGGCCTCATTCAAGCAGGTTTTCATAGCACTTCAGGTCCTTTAAGGAAACATTTCACACAGTTCTCAATCACCTGTTACCCAAGTACAGTAGGACTGAGCATGACAAACACAAGTAACAAACTGTTTTCATCATTTCACCTTGAAAGTAGCACACTGTGTTATTCAGCTCTAAGTCCACTCTGTCAATTTTACTGGAGAATCCCCAACCAAAAAAAAACCCCAAACAAAACCACCACCAAAAAAAACCCAGATAGGAGCATCTCTAAGCTGTTTCTTGCTGCCTCCTCT
Organism: Phalacrocorax carbo; assembly: GCF_963921805.1. Lineage (NCBI taxonomy): Eukaryota > Metazoa > Chordata > Aves > Suliformes > Phalacrocoracidae > Phalacrocorax > Phalacrocorax carbo. The sequence continues at coordinate 412,029 of NW_026990243.1, forward strand.
AACAGGACTTGGCCAAGTTAGCCCAGAACAAGAGAAGACAAAGTACAATTTCTAACATTAGTGGGAGTTAATCCAGCCCTCCAGCAACCCACAAAAACAGGAGACTGGCTTCAGAACGGATCCAGTATCTGGCTAAACAGTATTTGTTTTCTCACAGGACTAACCTCTCTCAAAAATTAAGGGAGCATTTGGACCAACTAGCATAGCAACAGCACCAGCTCCACCTGTTGGCCTGGCATTTCCAGTAGCATACACCGCTATGTCTCCAGCAACAACAAGCGCATAACGACCTGTGAAAAACACAGAAATAAGTATGAAAAGTAGCCAAGAATCTAGCACTTTTTAATATCCATCAGCAATTTTTAGACTTTAGTTATAGATGAGATGACTCCAGGATTAAGGGGCTCTTCAATCCTGGCAGCCACCAAAATTCACAGGAAAAGACCAGTGATTATCTGTGCTATTATTTTTTGCACGTAACTGAACTAGTGGCAAATGCCCAGAGCATTTAAGAAAAAGACTTCGGAAGCATACAAGAGCTTACCCTCTGGGTTTCATATGGTTAAACATGAGCACCATAATTGCCAGGCAGACTACACAAAAACAGAGACTGACACAATTTTTCAAGAAAATACCCTGAACTTACCATCCCAAGAACTGGACTCAATCCAATTAATAGCATTAAAAAGAGCAGCAGTGCCTCCATAGCATGCATTCATGGTGTCAATTCCTTCTACATCCATATTACCAGATTCTTCAAAGAGTTGCATCAGGACAGTCTTTACAGATTTTGATTTATCAATTATTGTCTCCGTCCCAACTTCTAATCTCCCGATACAATTGTAAGAAAGGCTGTGCCTCTCCATGAGCTTCTGAACCACAGTCAAACAGAGAGAATTTATATCTTCCCGGTCAGAGCAGAATCCCATCTTTGACTGGCCTAACCCAATGGTGTATTTGCCAGCATTCACACCATCATACTTCTCCAGCTCTGTCTGGTCAACATACTGAGAGGGAAAATAGATTTCTAGTGCAACAATTCCCACATCTTTGGGCCAGCAGGATTCAGCATTCACTGGAAGGGATCCAGGCATCGTGGTAAATCTAAGAAAAAAGAAAACCACAAAAAACAGCCGATTTATTCACATCTGTTTTTAGATACTTACTTCATACATACTTTAATTTTCTGTAGATTTATAGAAAAGGTTAAGTTTTAGGTATTCTACAAGTTCATTTGCAAAAGACAAGCCTTTGCCTCCAGGTGAAATTTTGGTCTGAGCGTACTGTAAACATCATTAGAAGTTTTATAACATTTTCTATTAAGATAATCTCCAGGGCTGAAATTGTACTTTCGCTTATGAGATGAATATACGTAGCTTAAGCCCAAGTCATTTCACTGAAGCAAAACACATGCTTAACAAATATTAAGCGTTCAAGAAATTAGTCTTAATGTTCATTATTCTACTTTTGCTTATATGCAAAGTCTCAATTTTATACAACCAAACTGGAAACACAGGGTGTTTTTTGTTTTTATTTTTTTTTTTTAATAATATTGCTAGTTGAGACATTAAGTTTAAAATTTATCCTTAACAGGAAATCTCAGCCTTAAAACAGGCCAGGACTTTTCAAATTTGTTTCTATTTTTAAACTAAGTACTCTAAGTTGTTTCATTTTGTTTATACTTGCAACAAAGAGAAGTATTTTTTGGTGTGGCTTTTTTTGGTATTTTTGGTTGGGTTTTTTAAGCATACTCTGTTTTGGCATGCCTGAACACTGGAACTTTTAACACCAGGGCTGGAAGAATATTTCACAGGCCGAGATAAACACACAGGGATTCTTCCTGATAGAGTTAAAACAAGAAAACTTGGTCTAACTTTGCCGTCACTAATCTAGGATATATTATATCCTATTACTTTAACCCTATCTGTATTACACAGACAGGCACCATCTTCCTGTACTTTTACTTACATCCTTACAGAACAGTTGTCCCTTTTGTGCCCAGCTGCACCACCACATTAACCTTACCCAGCTTCTTCCATAAAAAATGAAAAAGAGCCTCACAATGAGCTGTATAAAGGAATAAAGTCTTTCTATACAAGAATGATGACTTTACATGATGCATGTTAAAACAAGTATTAGGAAAACATTAAAAGTGCCTTCTGCTACATGTACAGTTGGATATCAGAGTCTTACGTAAGACCTAAAGTAAGAGCACATGGCTCACCATTCATTTTGATTGCCTCTAACAAAGTTTCAAGCATACCTAATGACACCTAAAATAATCCATTTAAGTATTTTTAGAGCATGTATTCATATTAAAACATGCAAATTGCAGAAGGCTGCTATTTAAAACCGCTTATTGGAGCGCTGCAGAACAGCCATACAGCATAAGATTTCAAGCAAGGTTTCGAGCAAGAAAACTAATTTCGCGTTATTTGCGTGCTTTATTACCACCCCAGGCTCACGATTTCGTATCCGCTCACCCGAAAGCGCAGTGCCCGCAAACGCCCCACTACAACGTCCGGATAAAACCGAGCGCCGCAACTGAACGGAATTCTTTTTCCTAATCCATCCCATTGTGAAGCCCCTCAGCTCAGACGATCACGCCGCAGGCTACAGCGCCCGGCCTGCCACCCCGCTCCCCCCGCCGAGCCAGCCCCGCAACGCTGCTAAGGGCACTGAGGGCGCCCCCACGCCCCAAGGTAACCCGGCCAGGGAGACCGCGAGGAGCCACCGGGGTGGAGGTGTCGCGCGCGCGCCCCCCCCCCCCCGCGGCCGCGACCTCGGTACTTACGTTTCGGAATCCCACGGCTTGCTCTCGGCGCGGGAGCCGCGCTTGTGCGCGACGGCGTCCGGCAAGGGCAGGGGCAGGCGGGCAGCACGCAGGCGCGGAATGCCCGCATCACCCCAGCAACACCCACCCCCCCAGGTGGGGCTCCGGCCGCAGCGCTCCAGCCATGCCAGCCCGGCCCAGCCCACACTCCCGTGGGGCTGGGCGGGCGTTCACCTGCGGACTCCCCCCATTCTAACGGGGTCCCTCGAGGTGAAGGCAACATTGTTGTCTTAAGCGCCCTGCACAACAAAACCAGCAGCACCACCATGGAGGCAAACCCAATAAAAATTTGAAATAAAACCCACCAGCATCCAAAATTCCTGTTTTTGACAGTCCCTGACCACAGACTACTCCATTCTGCAGGCACCTCACCTCTATTAGCATTTCATTCTTAAAGTTTCTCAAATGCTTTTAAGTTGCACCCTTTTGCACACCTAAGCCATGGCAGTAAGGGCAAGCAGTACCATTGCTCTTTTTAAAGTAGCTGGACTACAGAGGGAAGAAAAAAAAAAGGGCAAGGGAGACTAATATCTGCCTCCAGGAAGCTGACCCTGGTGAGCAGGATTAAGGATTTGTCATGGCACAGCAGCAGGTTTACGCTGTGAGAAACAGAGTGGCAGTCACAGCTTTCCTGAAGCCAGGGAAGGGAACACAGTAGCCTGGAGGACCCCCAACACTCCTCCCCCCACCCCAGGAGCTGCCGGGGCAAGTTCACATCTCTTCTCAGCAACACAACTAGCAAGTTACACACATCCTGGGGACAAGGAGCAGCGCTGAGCTTCAGACCCAGCTCCAAGAACTGCATTTTACCCCAAATCTGCACAGGCACTGAAGAGAACAAGGGTTGTTTCCTGCTCTGTATGAATGCAGACACACTACTGACAGTGAGATTCCCAAGGTCCCAGCTGAGAAAAGGACCTTGGGGTCCAGCCCTCTTTGTGGCATAAAACACCTCCCTTTCTTTGAAAGGGGACAAAAAGGAAATACAGACTGGCAGACTTCAAGCAGGTCCCAACTCAGCATGGGGTCTGGCAGCCACCCTAAGGCTGGGTCTTCTACCCATAGCAGAGCTTGGTTCTGCTCCAAGAGCCAGAAAGATGAAAGTTAGAAGCTACAGAGACTTAGATGCTTAATTTTAATTAAGTCATATACTAAAGGACAATGCACGACAGCACATGATGGACTTGACCTGTAGCAGCCATAGAACAAGAGCGGTTTTTAACCAGGCAGTGAATTATTAGGAAATTCAGTATGCCAAAAGGATTTGCATTATTGGTGAGGGCTGAGGAAAATGCCCTACTCTGTGCTTGTTCATTACAGAACTTTGAGATCAAAACTGGCATTTAACTCCATACTACTTGATGCAGTTCTCATCAGAAAACTTTTTGCAGAAGACAACTAAAGGGAGACTTTCCATTGTATTCACATGGCTCACCCAAATAAACCCAATATAGCAGCAGTCAGGGCTATCAGGTTATACCAGAATGAAAAACATTGCTTTATAAACTTGCTCTGATCACTTAAGATAATGGGACACATGACGCCTTAAGTCAGTTAGTCATTAACGGGGGGGGGGGGGGGGGGAGGAGGAATTGTTTATTTGATGCAAAACAAAAAGCCTTTCATCCTCTTGGTCAAACTGCAAGATCCCATCACTGAGTTTTTGCTGAAAATGAAAAAGTACTCAAAAGTACTATTTCTTTTAAAACACTGAGAAGCCAAAATGCTTTAATATAAAGAGATGAGAAGCCTGCCTTGTTTTGCATCCCCTTAAGATTCTGTAAGGAATGAGGAGCAGCATATAACAGCCACGACTTTCTGCTAGTGCTTCCAGATACCAGAAATGCATTCTCCCACAACAACTGGGAGCTTTCACTGTCTTTATTAATAATTTGAGAATGTTCTGTCAATTAGAAAATAATGAAGTTAAATTATTAAGTTTTTAATTCATACAAAACACTTGACTGAAAGTTAGAAAATGAAACCCAAGTCTGCTAGCTACAAGTAATACATTTGGCAATTCCCTTCAGCTTTTTATTTCTGGAGGAATTGTAGAACAGACTTTGCTCATGAAAACAAAGCCACTTCAGGCTGTTTTTTAGAAGTTAAACAGTGATGATCTGGTAGCTTCAGTTACAACATCATTTAAATAAATCTAGTTATTCCCACACAGCTAAAACGCCTATAGGTATCGAGTGCAAGTACACGCAAAACACTTGTCACACCACGAGAGTTCACTGCTTTTACCCGGATTGCTGCAACTCGCCACAGCATGGACCACGCATGAACATCACCACGTTCACCCCCACTCACCTCTGAGCCAAGAGTGAGACTAAGTGAGAAACAAGCAAACAGCGTAAAAAACCCACCAAACTGCAGAAGACAGTATCTTTAATTCACCCATAAAGATTTATCTGAAGCGTCTCTCCCCGCAGGGGTCAGCGTGCCACTAGGATCCGAAGCACCCTCCCTCCGAGTTTAGCCCCAAGCACATCCGAGACCGAGACTCCATTAGCAACACGGATGGGCTGGCAGGAAGCCCACACTTGTACAACAAACGCTATTACGAAGGAAAACGATGGCATCCCTGGGGGCAGCACCAGGCTGCCTTTATCCTGCGCAATGAGGGTGATGGCATGGCATGGCATGGCACGCACGCCCCCCGCCCCGGCTTGGGTGGGCGCCTCTGTCGCGACAGAGACGATTAAGGGACACGTCTAGGGCGCCGGCGCTTTCAGGGTTCGTTAGGTACACTCCGCAGGCGGGGAGATAGCCCGGAGGAGTCCCGCAGCAACAGCCCGCAGGGCCTCGCTGCGCGGGGCAGCTGCAGGGACGCGCCCACCACAGCTTCACCCAGCTAGGGTGCTTCTTTCGGGGGGGGCGGGGGCGCAGCACGCGAGACAGCACCCAAGGTCCTCCAATACCAGGGCTACGGGATCTTTCACGATGCATTTTGCCTCGCCAGCTACACCGGGCGAGAGCAGCGCCGCATGCAGCGGCCACACCACGGGCACTGCTCGATGATGCTCCAGGCAGCGCCCAGCGCGGTTTGCAGGCTAACACCTACCTTAAGTGGCACTCAGAAACGCTCCCTCCCCCCCCCCCCTTTTTTTTTTTCTCCTCTCCACTGCAGGTACTACTTCAAACGCACTTACGTCCACTGAAAACATCGCTCCCAGCTACGCCGACCTATCTCCACGCCCTACGGGCAGCTCCAGCTCCACGCGGTGCCACAGACCCAGCCCCCCACCCCTGTAAGGAGAGACAGGAGACGCCGCCTGGCGCTGAGGCGATGGCACACACTGCCCAACCCAAGGACTTCCAGGAGCCGAACCACCCTCACCTATCCGAGGCGATAGCTCCCGATATCGCTTACAACTTCACACCTTCGCTCACATGCACAAGGAGAAAACTCAGTAGGCTGGCACGCAGCGCCTTTAAACAGCCCCGCCGCCAGGGCTCCGGCCAGCACCCTGAGCGGCAGCCCCCGCGGCCAATCACAGCTGCCGTCGCCCAGGTCCCGCCCGCCGGGCGGCGGAGACGGCGGGGGAAATGGTGTGAGAAAGTGACGCAGCGTGGCTAGAGAGCAGCGCGCCAATGAGGATGCGGCAGAGGCGGTGGACGCTCAACGGGAGTCGAGTGCAGCGCGGGGGCAGCCAATGGGAGCGCGCTGCCGACCGCGGGTGAGAGTAGTACGGCTGCCTGACCGAGGCGAGGCGGCCTCAGCGTTGTCCGGGACTGGGGCTGGGTGCAGAGAGCCACGGGTGAGGGGTTGGGAGGCAGCAGCGGTAGGCTGAGAGGAGCAGTGGGGCTGGTGGGGGTGTTGAGGCCGTGAGGCGCAGGCCGGGGCGAGCAGGAGCCTGCGGGGGCGGGCAGGATGCCCGGTGCCACCCGGTGCGGCAGCCTGTGACGTCTCCTTTGCCTGTAAAACCTACCCTCCGTCCTTCCCTTTGTTGGGCGAGGACGAGGTGCTCGGGGCATGCACGGGGGCTCTGCCACCGAAATTGCTTCACAGAAGATGTGATGTCCTGTCCTACCTGCCCCGAATTCTCCTGTAACAGTCTCTTCCCAGCTTGTTAAATCCAGTGTGCTACGCCCTATCTCATGGCATTGTTATTTGGCAAATTCACAACTAGCTAATGTATGGGTTTCACGTGCAAACCTCTGTAGCCTTTAGGCCCTGTGATGATTTATATGCAGCTAATCCATTGCTGCACAGGTTCCAGAGCACCCCCAGAGGATTCCTTCCTGCTGGTACTGGGAGTACAAATGTTTGTTGCAGATGAGAAATTGCTTGATAAATTCATGCACAAATTTTAAAGCCTGGATAATTTGGTTGTAAAACACTATTCAAGTCAAAGACATATACTCCCTTAGCAACTGGTGTCAGGTTCTGTGACATCTGATTGCTATAGCTAGCAGACAACACCACCGTGCTCACCTCACACAGTATCCGGGCATTACAACCAGGTTATTTCCACCATATTAGGGGCAGGTAAAAATAATGCAAAAGAAAGGGGAAAAACTCTTATTGAAAGTCTTAACTCCTATCCTGTTTCTTCAGTCTGTTTTGAACTTGTAACCGTTCTGCTATCGCCATGTAAAATCACAGCTTTGTTGTATAACTTTGTAGTGCAAGGATTGAGAAATACCGAAAGGGGGAAAACAAAAATTAACTGTTCTATTGCTGAATGCTTATCCAGCTGAAAGTTAATTGTTGCGGAACGCTTATCTAGCCGCTGTGTAAAATAATTAGCAAGGAGGCCTGGAATCCATCTGCGAAGGACAAATTCCTGATAAGGATAGAAAATTGTCTCAAGAACCAGCTAAAACCGACTTTGCAGTTTGGACAAGTGTCAAGAGATAACTGAGTCTGCGCAAAACCAAAAGGTTACTAGCGGTGACAAAGAGGAGCCAGCAGCCTTCATCTTTACGACCCCCGACGACCACCACGAGGAGGCGCTGCGCAAGCTCAGTTGGGAAAGATTTATGGAAATAACTTTTTTTGGCTAATTTTACTACGAAGCGGGGAAAGGTCATGCATATGTATAGGCGTATTGGAAAATCTTATGTATATGTAATGCTTTACTGTATAAATCCAAGACAAACTATCACACGGGCGCGCACAACTTTGGTGGGACTACCCCCCGTGCTGCCCAGCGCTGAATAAACATACCTACTTTACAATCTTACAGATTGTGGAGTCCGCTTTCCGCACGTCGATACTACTGAGAAATTGAGAGAAGTTTTGTTTGCATGTGTCACCCTGCAGTCTTCTAATAAGCTTATGCCAGTCCATGTACAAGCTAGTTCCATTTGTAATTCTGAAAAAAACATGCTGACAAAATGCAAACTCAGTAGGCCATGGAATAGTTACTTCATGTAGACACACTGTATCTTCTGTGCCTACAGACCAAACGGACTTCTTGTTAGAAAAATTGAACTTTGCTCTGGGAATCTAAAACTTCAATTCCTTCTTCTTTTCCCTTCCTACCACAAAAAACAAAACAAGCAAACAAACAAACCCCAAAAAAACCCCAAACCAAAACAACCCAAATCCATAAATGTGTCCTTGTTCTAGACCTCAAAATGGGTTCCTAATGCCATGTTTGGTGGCATAATGTTTCCTCACATTGGGGTACTTTGACTGTTCTGGCTTTAGAGAAGAACAGATGCTCAGGAAGAGATGAAACAGTCCATCTCATTGAATTTGCAGGAGCTTATGTTAGGGCTGTGAGTGCACTCTGAGACTTTGCAACCCCTTGCCCATGCCCTGGGGCCTTAGCTGCCTGTGCATGAGGCCAGCTCCGATACAACGTGTGCAAGTAGCCTGGGATGGGGCTGCAGTGAAAAGAGCTGTGTGACGAGGAGCTGTGAGAAGCCTCCTCGGTGGCCTCTTCCCCTTCAACTTGGGAGCTGCGTTCAAACTTGGGCCCTTGCCTGAGCAGCGCCGTGGATGTGCCTGTGCCTGGCTACATCCCTTGCTGATCCTGACCCACTGACTTGACTTCCCAACTTCACCTCTGGCCTGCCTCATCACTACAGACTTGTCCAAAAATCTGGACTCTTGGCTGACCCTGCTTGCCATCACTGGCCCTGCTCTGCCTTTTTGTTTGGGCACTGTGAGAGTGTGCCCTTGTCGGCAAGGTCACTGCTCTGCCTGCCTTGGTGTCATCTGGCTCACCCTCTCTTGCAGAGCAGCCTGCCCTTGCTGCTCCCTGACAGCCTAAATGTGCTTGCCTGTAACCCTGTACTTAATGGTTGGGTGGGTTTTTTTCCTGATAAATGTCATGTTTGCTTTCAAAATGGTAAAGGCAGAACTGGTTTTTGCGATTGTTTTTTAGTGTGTAGTCAACAATATATGTAAATAGCAATCTTCTGATTTTTATTATATCTTCACAGATCTGATCAAAAAAGATGCCAAAATGACTAAGATTAGCTTGGGGAGATGATCCATATTATTGCTTTCTTTTTCCATGGTACAAGATGATGAATGACTTCCCACAGTCTTTGACATTAACTGTGTTGTAGAAGATAGTATGACATAGACATGCACGAAATCATTGTTATTAAATTAAAATAATGTATTTGCAAAAATAACCCCACCAAATTAACCACCTATAGCCAATAGAACTATAACCGTTTTCTGCTATTGTGTCCGTACCAAAGCACATTTAAGGATTACAACCTGCAGATGATGAAGGAAAGCTGAAAGGTAAAATGTAACAGTTGCTGTTTTTTCAGAATATTAAAACTGAGGTTAAAGACACAATGCAATCCTATTTTTTTTAATAAATCTCTGAAGTTAAGTTCAGAGACCAGGTATCTAATCTACACTGTTATAAAAGCAATGTATTTGTCTCCTAAGGATGTTTCTGGATCCAAATTCTAATTTAAGTGTACATTAAGTCCATCAACTCAATGTTCACGCCAAAAAGTCCAAGCAGTAAAACCTAATTCAGTTGATGTTGCTATGCTCTGATTTGGCATTACTGTAACAGGTACGAACACATCAAAAGATCTTTGTCTAAGTGGACAAACGAGAAAAAGCCAAGAGAGGGATACAAACAGCGCACCAAAGAGATGATCTCTCTGTCACAGCTGCTCACTGGCAGAACAAGATTTGAAAAGGCTTTGCATTTTTACCTGTTTCTTCAGTTATCATTACCAAAACAAAATCTCAGACTAACATTTCCCCTACACCTGGGGCCAAAAATTCAGGACAACGGTTCCCACTTCAGTGCAACCCAACATATAACACTGCTTACAGATGAGGCCCCCAGCCCTGCCAGAAGGATTCAGAGTACCTAGTGTGAGAGTTGAGGAAGTGGGCGAGTCGCAGCCAGAAAGACAGCAAGCAGAAGGGGAGCTGAGCAATAAAAATCAGGTCCTTGTTATAAATGGGCATCAGAGGGGTTCGCAGCCCTGTGAAGGCTAACATGCCACTTGTGTGAGAGAGTGTCTATCAAAGGACAGTCAAAACATCAGTAAAAGAAGAATAACCGAAGAAAGAAACCTAGTTTTATTTCCCACCGAGAAAAAGGAAAAGTTGTGTTAATGAAAATGGAGAAGTATCTTTTCTTTTTGACTTATGTGGGGTTTAATTTTATGAAATAAGCCAGTTTAAGACCAACATAAGCATTTATTGTTATACAATTGCTTTTATAACCCATCTACTTCCATATATATACACACACCCACCCCCTGCAGGCAGAAATAGGTGCACGTGCCCCTGCAACCTCTGCAGTCTCTCTCCATCAGAGGAACCTCCACCATTCTCCCCATTCCCTCACACCTTGTAGGCATCTTGTGCTTGATCATGTGCCACTCCCCCCCTCACCAAGCTCATTAGAAAGACTGAAATCCTCATCTTTTGGGTTGATCCCATATTCTTTCTGGGATGGACCCCTAAAGACAAACATGGATATTTCCTTGATGGAACCTGAGCTCTCACTCTAGGAGTTTACCCAACCAGCCCGCTCCCAGAGCCACCGACCGGAGACAGGTGGGAGCATGGAGAACACCACTCAGCACAGGTCACTGTGGCAGAATATTATAGATCCAAGCAAGCTCCCACATTAATTTAGTCCAACTTCCTTTTCTCCAAGAACAGAGAGAAGAAATAGAGGAAGAACCCACAGGCGTGCCCTAATCTGTGATCCACCCCTAAAAGATCTCACCACAATCTCTAATAGGCAGCCACTGGCTGCATCCAGGGAGCGCTACGAGTTGGCTCACAAGAGAGCCACCTAGCAGGTGGACCATCAGGCTGGGCCAGCGTAAGCGCACTCAAATGCCAGGCAATACCTGTACCAGCGTTTGCATCACAGCAGCAGCTCAGAGGAGTCTTGCAGGGCTGGAAGGAAGAAGGGCTGCACAGAGCCCTCAGCAATGAGATGTAACACCACCCCCAGTCCCAGTCCCAGCTGAGCTGACGCTGACACAGGTCAGGTTCAGCCCAACTGGTGGAGTCTAACATCAACTCCACAGTCTGCAGACTGCATGGGGATTATTGAAAAGAAAATAAATGCACAACAATCAACATAATACAAACTATACTAAGCTAATACGTTAAGACCTGTGAAGTAGAAAATAAAATGGGGGGGAATCCCTTTTATCCTTCTGCAACACTGTATGATAAAAACAGCTAGAGAGAGAGTGAATTAGTCTTTGAATCACACAGAAACTTGCATTAAAAGCAAGGACAAAACCGGAATTTATTAGTAGAATCCATTGATTTCCCAAGACTTTGAAATACATGGGAGAGATTAATTTGTAGTTTGATTGTATTTTGAAATAAAATTTACCATCTCAAACTTTAACCTGGCCAGTGTCTTTTATTTCCTTCCGCAAGGTATAATGCAGATTGGTCAATTATTTGCCATGGAATTGTTCTTCCAAGATAAAAATAGCTTCCATTAAACATGTATTCTGAGGCAACAGAGATGCAACAAAGTCTTTATTAGCCTTTTAAATAACAGGACAAAATTTACATCTAATTCAATTACTTGACTAAAAATGAATTTGGCTCATATTTGACTTTCAAGTGAAAAAAATTATCTGGAAAAAGAAAGCTATAGTACAAAAAGTAAGAAATAGACGATTCTTTGAGTCCCATTCAAATCACTGAGGAAATAGGTTTTTACTTATTTCTAGAAAATGACTATATATTTATGCAGATATGCATTGCTAAGCAGATGGCTTGCAATAAAATCGTCCTGCCATTATTTGCAGGAAAGAGAAACCTAAAATGTGTTTCCATACAAAGGAAAACAGAGAATGTTATATTTTATGTTATCTATCACGGTTTTCTTTCACTATTCCCCACTTATTTATTAGACAGGCCCTAGCAAATACAAATAACTCTGGTTACCTCTTATAAGGTAATCAAGTTTAGTTGCATCAATATATACGCACTCCTCAAAAGTACTGAGTAGTAAAAGATTAAGTATTCATAAGGTGAATTTTAAATGGATCTGGGCAGAAGATAAGCAGTCACTATTATTTTCCAGGGAGGTATTTGAAAAGATATAAATCCTGCACTGCACTTTGAAACGTACTTTATACTGTCTGACATTTCCAGTTTTTCAGAGTAATGTCTGAGACACTCAGGAGATTTATCCTGAACCGGCATTAACAAGCCATTGCATGACAGTAATTATATAACTGAACTTGACTAAAAGAAGGTGTAGATGTACACATATAATACCCACATAAAAGCGGCAGGAGCCAGGGAGAAACAGACCCCTGGGGAACACCGCGAGTTACAGGCCTCCAACCAGACTCTGCCCCACTGATCACAGCCCTCTGAGTTCTGTTGTTGAGCCAGTTCTCTATCCACCTCACTGCCCACTCATCCAACCCACACTTCCTTAGCTTGTCCGTGAGGATGCTATGGGAGACAGTGTCAAATACCTTACTGAAGTTGAGATAGACAACACCCACTGCTCTCCCTTCGTCGACCCAGCCAGTCACACCATCATAGAAGGCTATCAGGTTGGTCAAGCATGATCTCCCCTTGGTGAATCCATGTTGACTACTTCTGATAACCTTCTTGTCCTCTACATGCCTGGAGATGACCTCTAGGATGAACTGTTCCATCACCTTTCCAGGGATGGAGGTGAGGCTGACTGGCCTATAGTTCCCCGGGTCCTCCTTCTTGCCCTTTTTGAAGACTGGAGTGACATTTGCTGTCCTTCAGTCCTCGGGCTCCTCTCCTGTCCTCCACGACCTTTCAAAGATCGTGGAGAGTGGCTCGGCAAGGACATCCGCCAGCTCCTTCAGCACTCGCGGGTGCATCCCGTCGGGGCCCGTGGATTTGCGAGGATCCGGTTTGCCTAGGTGATCTCTGACCCAATCCTCCTCATCCAAGGGGAAGTCCTCCTTTGTCCCCATTTGTCCTCTCTCTTCTGGGGGCTGAGATGCCTGAGGGCCAGCCTTAGCAGTAAACACTGAGGCAAAGGAGGCATTCAGTAACTCCACCTTCTCTGCATCCCGTGTCACCAGGGCCCCTTCCTTGTTCAGCAGTGGGCCCACTGTATCCCCAGTCTTCCTTTTACTGCTCATGTATTTGAAGAAGCCCTTCTTGTTATCCTTGACATCCCTTGCCAGATTTCATTCCAAGTGGGCCTTGGCCTTCCTTGTCGCATCTCTGCATACCCTGACAACGTTCCTATATTCCTCCCAAGTGGCCAGTCCCTTTTTCCACATACTGTGAACCTCCTTCTTCCATTTGAGTTTCCCTAGGAGCTCTTTGCTCATCCATGCAGGTTTCCTGGCTCCTCTGCCTGACTTCTTCCTCCTGGGGATGCACCAGTCTTGAGCTCGGAGGAAGTGGTCCTTGAATACTGACCAGCTTTCTTGTGCCCCCCTGCCTTCCAGAGCCCTAGGCCATGGGATTCCTCCAAGCAGGTTGAAGTCCCCCACGAGGACCAGGGCCTGCGATTGCGAGACTACTTCCAGCTGTCTGTAGAAGGCTTCATCAACTACCACTACCTCTTCTTCATCATGTGGCCTGTAGCAAATGCCCACAACAGTGTCGCCCATATTTGCCTGTCCCTTATTTTTTACCCACAAGCTCTCAACTTGTTCTCCTTCCACTCCAAGGCAGAGCTCGATGCATTCCAGTTGCTCCCTCACATACAGAGCAACTCCCCCACCTCGCCTTGCTGGTCTGCCTTTCCTGAAAAGCCTGTAGCCATCCATGACAGCATTGCAGTCATGCAAGCTATCCCACCATGTCTCTGTGACTGCAGTGAGATCATGGCCCTGCGGCTGCACACAGACCTCTAGTTCCTCCTGTTTATTCCCCATGCTGCGTGCATTGGTGTACAGGCATTTCAGGAAGGTACTTGAGCACACAGGTTTCCCCGGAGGGGTGCACGAGGACCCACTACAACCACCCTTGAGGTGGTTGGTCTCCTGGGCGTCATCTCGTGAGGCAGCTAAGGCACCTTTGCCACTGCACTGGTTGACCTGTCTTATTTGCCCGTTGTATGTGATGACATTAGCATTGCCACTTTGGCCCCTACCCCCCCGACTTCCTCGGTTTAAAGCCCTCCTCACCAAGTTGGCCAGCCTGCTGCCAAAGATCCCCTTGCCCCTTCCAGAGAAGTGGATTCCATCCCTCCTGAGCAGGCTATGGGTGCTGAAGAATGTCCCATTGTCATAAAAGCCAAAACCCTCACGTCGACACCAGCCACGTAAACAGGAGTTGTTTTGCATTATTATTACATAGCCTTTCCCTCATCCGCTAGGTGGGTCACCTGGTCATAGAAGGAGATCAGGTTGGCCAGGCAGGACCTGCCTTTCATGAAGCCATGCTGGCTGGGCCTGATCCCCTGGCTGTCCTGCACATGCCTATTGAGCTCACTCAAGATGTATCGCTCCATAATCTTCCCTGGTACTGAGGACAGTTAATTTTCTTCACTGCAGCTGGCATAGTGCTGTGCTTTGGCCCTAGTATGAAAACAATGTTGATAACACACCGATGTTTTAGTTGTTGCTAAGTCGTGATTACACTAGTCAAGGAATTTTCCAGCTTCCCATGCTCTGCCAGGTGCATGAGAAGCCGGGAGGGGAGGTGGCACAGCCAAGAGAGCGGATCCAAACTGGCCAAAGGGATATCCCATATCATATGATGCCATGCCCAGTATATTAACTGGAGGGGGTTGGCCGGGGAGGGGCAGCAATCGCAGCTCGGGGACTGGCGGAGTTGGTCGATGAGTGGTGAACAGTTGCATCACTTGTTTTGTTTTGTTTTTCCCCTGGGTTTCGCTTCTCTCTCTCTCTCTCATTGTTTTCCTTTTCATTACAATATTATTATTATTATTATTATTATTATTATTACTACTACTGTTTTATTTTAATTATTAAACTCTTCTTATCTCAGCCCACGAGTTTTCTTACTTTGGCCCTTCCGATTCTCTCCCTCATCCCACTGGGATGGGGGGAGTGAGCGAGCGGCTGTGTGGTGCTTAGTTGCTGGCTGGGGCTAAACCACAACAGTCCTTTTTGGAGCCCATCATGGGGCACGAAGGGTTTGAGATAACAACAGATTAAGTAGAGCGTATTAAGGAATTTATATCTGTTAACAGTTGCTGGTCACAACATTGGTTCATCTCTTCCCAATACTAATTTATCTCATTTGCACCATGCTCTTGGTTTTGCTGTACATGTTAAAGATTGGTGTTGGGTTTTGCAGCTTGCTGCGCTCTGCAGTGATTAGAGATGTTTTGCCTGGGAGATTGGTATTTAAAACACTGGCCTTGAGCTTCATCTGGTATTTAGGTTTTGTACTGAAGCCGTTACTGTACTTCGGGTACCACCTCATGGAGACAATTAGCAATTATACCTCCTCCTCTGAGAGCTTTTATATGGAGGAAATACAGAATGGCACCTTCGCTACCTTCTTCTATGATGTCTCCTCCTTCAATTACAATAACTTTTCAGTGTCCTGAACATCCTTGGGTAGTTAAGATACATGTGTTGGTATTTCTTGGGAATATTGTTTCAGTTTTGTCTAAGGCTAGTAAGCAATTTAAGAATATCATCCAGAGATCCACCCCAAGGCTCGATAGTTATGAGTGGCAGGGCATGTGGGATAGTATGGGCAAATACCTAGGACGGTGGGCACCTCCAGTGTTGTGGGACTTCACCCCTGAACAAATGCAGAATCCTGAAAAACTGGTAGAGTATTTGGAGGAAGTATGTTGTCACCCTGGCAACTCCAGAGAGACACAGATCACTGCAATGTGCTGGGGCCTGGCCCATGCCTACCGAGCCCTGTTCAACAGTATTCAGTGTTCCCAAGGGGAAGAGAAGGCCTCTGGATCTAAAAAGACAAAGAAAATGAAAGCGACAGGCACTGTGGCCTCTCCAACCCTGGCAACAGGCACTGCAGCTGCACCAGAGAACCAACCCATGCCGGTATCAGTTGCCACTATACACAAGAAGAAATCTTGGAAGAGAAAGTCAACTCGTTTAGAAAGAGATGATGGAAGGGCAGGGCCATCACAAGGAGAGGAGGAGGAAGAGGAAGAACTCATAAACCATAGAATCATAGACGCTCCAGCGACTCGATGTCCTTCTTGTAGTGAGGGGCCCAAAACTGAACACAATATTCGAGGTGCGGCCTCACCAGCGTCGAGTACAGGGGGATGATCGCTTCCTTAGTCCTGCTGGCCACACTATTCCTGATACAAGCCAGGATGCTGTTGGCCGCCTTGGCCACCTGGGCACACTGCTGGCTCATGTTCAGCCAGCTGTCGACCAACAACTCCAGGTCCTTTTCCACCAGGCAGCCTTCCGGCCACTCTTCCCCAAGCCTGTAGCATTGGATGGGGTTGTTGTGACCCAAGTGCAGGACCCAGGCACTTGGCCTTGTTGAACCTCATACAATTGGCCTCAGCCCATCGATCCAGCCTGTCCAGATCCCTCTGTAGAGCCTTCCTACCCTTAAGCAGAGCGACACTCCCACCCAACTTGGTGTCGTCTACAAACTTACTGAGGGTGCACTCAATCCCCTCGTCCAGATCATTGATAAAGATGATAAACAAGACTGGCCCCAACACTGAGCCCTGGGGAACCCCGCTCCTGACTGGCCACCAACTGGATTTAGCTCCGTTCACCACAACTCTCTGCACTCAGCCATCCAGCCACTTTTTTACTCAGCGAAGAGTACACCCGTGCAAGCCATGAGCCGCCAGCTTCTCTAGGAGGATGCTGTGGGAGACAGTGTCAAAGGCTTTGCTAAAGTCCAGGTAGACAACATCCACAGCCTTTCCCTCATCCACTAGGCGGGTCACCTGGTCATGGAAGGAGATCAGGTTGGCCAGGCAGGACCTGCCTTTCATGAAGCCATGCTGGCTGGGCCTGATCCCCTGGTTGTCCTGCGCATGCCTATTGAGCTCACTCAAGATGTATCGCTCCATAATCTTCCCTGGTACCGAGGACAGGCTGACAGGCCTGTAGCTCCCCAGATCCTCCTTCCGGCCCTTCTTGTGCATGGGTGTCACATTGGCAAGCCTCCAGTCGTCTGGGACCTCCCTTGTTAACCAGGACTGCTGAAAAATGATGGCGAGTGGCTTGGTGAGCTCCTCCGCCAGCTCCCTCAGTACTCTCGGGTGGATCCCATCTGGCCCCATAGACTTGTGAGTGTCCAGGTGGAGCAGCAGGTCGTAAACTGCTTCCTCCTGGATTATGGGGGTTTTATTCTGCTCCCCGTCCCTGACTTGCAGCTCAGGGGGCTGAATACCCCGGGGATAACTGGTCTGGTGGTTAAAGACTGAGGCAAAGAAGGCATTTAGTACCTCAGCCTTTTCCTCATCCTCGGTGGCAAGTTCCCCTCCGCGTCCAATAGAGGATGGGGATTCTCCTTGGCTCTCTTTTTGTTGTTAATGTATTTGCAAAAACATTTTTTTGTTATCCCTTACAGCAGTGGCCAGATTGAGTTCTAGCTGGGCTTTTGCTTGCCTAATTTTCTCTCTGCGAGACCTAACGAGACCTCTGTACTCTTCTTGAGTTGCCTGCCCCTTCTTTCAAAAGTGGTAGACTCTCCTTTTTTTCCTGAGTGCCAGCAAAAGCTCCCTGTTCAGCCAGGCCAGTCGTCTTCCCCGTCAATTCGTCTTGCAGCATTTGGGAACAGCCTGCTCCTGCGCCTTCAAGGATTCCTTCTTTGAAGAAAGCCCAGCCTTCCTGGCCTCCTTTGCCCTTCAGGACATCCTCCCAAGGGACTCTCCCAACCAGTGCCCTGAGCAGGCCAAAGTCTGCCCTCCGGAAGTCCATGGTAGTGGTTCTGCTGAACCCCCTCCTTACTTCATCAAGGATTGAGAACTCAATCATATCATGGCCGCTAAGTCCAAGACAGCCTCCGACTGCCACATCTCCCACCAGTCCTCCTCTGTTTGTGAACAGCAGGTCAAGCGAGGCACCTCCCCTGGCAGGCTCGCTTACCAGCTGCATCAGGGAGTTACCTTCCACACGCTCCAGGAACCTCCTAGGCTGTTTCCTCTCTGCTGTGTTGTATTTCCAGCAGTCATCTGGTAAATTGACGTCCCGCACTAGAACAAGGGCAACCGATTGTGATACTTCCACCAGCTGCTTGTAGAACACTTCATCTACCTCGTCATCCTGGTTGGGTGGTCTATGACAGACCCCCAGCCGGATATCTGCCTTGTTGGCCTTCCCCCTCATCCTTACCCATAAGCACTCGATCTTATCATCAAAATCGCTAAGCTTTATGCAATCAAAACACTCCCTAACATATAGAGCCACCCCACCACCTCTCCTTCCTTGCCTATCCCTTCTGAAGAGCTTATAGCCATCCATTGCAGCGCTCCAGTCGTAAGAGTCATCCCACCATGTCTCTGTGATGGCGACTAAGTCATATCTATCCCGCCGCACAATGGCTTCCAGCTCCTCCTGTTTGTTGCCTGTGCTGCGTGCATCGGCGTAGATGCACTTGAGCTGGGCTATCGGTTTCACCCCCAACCCTGGCACACCGCCCCTAGGCTCCTCTCTAGTGGGCCTGGCTATATCCCCTTCCCCCTTTGAACCTAGTTTAAAGCCCTCTCGATGAGCCCTGCCAACTCATGTGCAAGAATCCTTTCCCCCCTCTGAGATAGGCGAACTCCATCTGCCGCCAGCAGGCCCGGTGCCATGTAAACCTCCCCATGATCAAAAAACCCAAAACTCCACCGGTGGCACCAGCCTCTGAGCCATGTGTTAATCAGATGCGTTTTCCTGTTCCTTTCAGTATTATTCTTCCCTGCCACTGATGGGATTGAGGAAAACACTACCTGTGCTCCCGATGCTTCGACCAGTCGCCCCAGTGCCCTGAAGTCCCTTTTGATCGCTCTTGGGCATCTCTCCGCAACCTCATCACTGACAACCTGCATAACCAAGAGCGGGTAGTAATCAGAGGGCTGTAGCAGACCAGGGAGTTTCCTAGTAACATCTCTGACCCGAGCCCCAGGGAGGCAGCAGACTTCCCTGTGGGATGGGTCTGGTCGGCATATTGGGCCCTCTGTCCCCCTCAGAAGGGAATCGCCTACAACAATTGCCCTCCTTTTCGTCTTAACAGAGGCGGTCATAATGCGTGGGGCTGACCGACTCTCCCTAGGCAACCCCCTGGATGGACCTTCACCTACATCCTCATTTGCCTGGCCCTCAAGTTCCAGAGCCCCATACCTGTTGTGTAAGGGCAACTGGGAAGGTGAGGGAGGCCAGGAGGGGATTCGCCTGCTGACCCGAGCAGGGACCTGTTTCCATTCCCCCCCATCTCTTAGGTTCCCTCCTTCTGCTATGTGGCAAGAGGGTAGGAGATTCTCTGCTTCTTGTGGAGCCTCCATCTGCTGCCATGGCCCCAAGGATGATAGGGTGCAGCTCCACCAATCTAGCTCCCTCTCACGCTCCCTTTCCGCTTCCACCTTCAGCTCTGCCACCAGGCAGAGTAGATCATCCACCTGGTCACACCACAAGCAGTTGTTGGCTCTGCTGCCCTCCGATACGAGCGCCAGGCTCGGGCACTCCCTGCAGCCGGAGACCTGGACAGCTGTGTTTTTATGTGGGGGCTCCGTCTGAGTCGCCACGTTCCTTCTGGCAGTGGTTATCAGGCGCCACACCCTTCTGACGCACCAAACCCTGTTTGCCTGCCCTGTTCACCGTGCTCCGGAAAAACCACGGAAACCACCCGATCCCTATCCCTGAGTGAGCTGCGAGATATGCAAAAAAATTTTGGCCGCCGTCTAGGTGAGCACATTGTCACCTGGCTGCTCCGATGCTGGGATAACAGGGCCAGTAGCCTGGAACTAGAGGGAAAGGAAGCCAAATAACTGGGAAGGGGGCACTGACAAAGTGATTGGAAAAGGGGCACAAGCCCTCAGCCTCTGGAGGCGACTCCTGTCTGGTGTAAAAGAAAGGCATCCCTTCAAGGAAGATGTTATATATCACCCAGGAAAATGGACCACCATGGAGAGAGGCTTCCAGTACCTGAGGGAATTAGGCGTGCTTGAGGTGATTTATGGTGACCTGGTGTCGTGGTTTAGCTCCAGTCAGCAACTAAGCACCACACAGCCACTCGCTCACTCCCCCCACCCCAGTGGGATGGGGGAGAGAATCGGAAGGGCCAAAGTAAGAAAACGCGTGGGTTGAGATAAGAACAGCTTAATAATTAGAATAAAATAGTAATGATAATAATAAAACCTATAATAATGTAATGAAAAAGAAAATAACGAGAGAGAGCGTGGTGAAACCTCGCGAGGAGGGAATAAAACTAAACAACAAGTGATGCATCTGCTCACCACCCGTCGACCGATGCTGCCGTTCCCCGAGCTGCGATCGCTGCGTCCCCCGGCCAACTCCCTCCAGTTAATATACTGGGCATGATGTCATATGATATGGGATATCCCTTTGGCCAGTTTGGATCCGCTCTCTTGGCTGTGCCCCCTCCCCTCCCGGCTTCTCGTGCACCTGGCAGAGCATGGGAAGCTGGAAAAGCCCTTGACTAGTGTAAGCGCTACCCAGCAACAACTAAAACATTAGTGTGCTATCAATATAATTCGCATACTGCGTCCAAAACACAGCACTATACCAGCTACAGTGAAGAAAATTAACTCCATCCCAGCTAAAACCATGACACCTGGACAATGAACAGTCACCCAAAGGTCCAGATGAAGCCCAGTGCACACGACCCATGTGGCGGAAGTTTGTACGGAGCGCACCATTGTTGCATGTAAACTCATTGGCAGTACTGACCTGGAAAGATGCCGAGGCACCAATGGTGGGGGGTGTGATTGACAGACTCCAAGGTTACAAAGCATATATGTCTTCCTCCCTCGTCTCCGCTATGGAGAAACAGTCCCAGGACTTCCAGTATTTCAAAGGAGATATGTCCTACTCCCCACCTGTACAGACCAGTATCTCAGGCATTAGGCGTAAGTGGCCCTTTGCTCAAGAGAGAGGATACACACCACAGGCCACCCTATGGTTCTACCTGCATGACCACGGAGAGGACATGACGTAGTGGGATGGAAAACCTACCTCGCCCCTAGAGGCACAGGTACGTGCGCTGCAAGGGAAAACAGTCACTCAGGGGGAGTTCTTCCAGGAAAGCTGCTGCTCCAGTTTCCAGTGAGCAGTTCCCCAGACAGAGGAGTAGAAGCACTGATTTTATTTCTGAGCTTAATAGAAGCATTTACAAGAAGTGAGTAGCAAATACTGCTATCGGGACTAGAGGGGCCCTGCCTCCAGCCAGGTGGAGGAAAGGGATAACCGGGTTTACTGAACTGTGTGGATTTGGAGGCCTGGCATGTCAGACCCGCAGGAGTATAAGGCTTTAGCGGCCACCGGTGCACAGTGCATCCTAATGCCATCAAGCTATACAGGGGCAGAACCCATCTGTATTGCTGGAGTGACAGGGGGATCCCAACAGCTAGTTGGTTTTGCCATAAAATAAAACAAGGTCAAGAGAACCGCACCCGCATCCGCACAGGAGACCCAGTTTTTAGGAATAAAACAGCAAGATGGGCATCGTCAGATCCCAGTAGAGGTGATCAACAAAAGAGCAGCCATGTCTCCACCAACTAGCAAATAGGAAACACAAGCTTTCTTGGGCATTGTGGGTTTTTGGAGAATGCATGTTCCAAACTGCAGACTGATGGTAAGCCCTCTCAATCAAGTGACCCGGAAGAAGAATGATTTCAAATGGGGCCCTGAGCAACGACAAGCCTTTGAACAAATTAAACAGGAGACAGTTCATGCAGTAGCTCTCGGGCCAGTCTGGGCAGGACAAGATGTAAAAAACGTGCTCTACTCTGCAGCTGGGGAGAATGGCCCTACCTGGAGCCTCTGGCAGAAAGCACCAGGGGAGACCCAAGGTCGACCCCTAGGGTTTTGGAGTCGGGGATACAGAGGGTCTGAAGCCTGCTATACTCCAACTGAAAAAGAGCTATTGGCAGCATATGAAGGGGTTCGAGCTGCTTCAGAAGTGCTTAGTACTGAAGCACAGCTCCTCCTGGCACCCTGACTGCCAGTGCTGGGCTGGATGTTCAAAGGAAACGTCCCCTCCACACACCATGCAACTGACGCTACGTGGAGTAAATGGGTTGCACTGATCACCCAGCGGGCTCGAGTAGGAAACCCCAGTCGCCCAGGAATCTTGGAAGTGATCATGGACTGGCCAGAAAGCAAAGACTTTGGAATATCACCAGAGGAGGAGGTGACACGTGCTGCAGAAGCCCCACTCTATAACAAACTGCCAGAAGATGAGAAGCAGTATGCCCTCTTCACTGATGGGTCCTGTCGCCTTGTGGGAAAGCATCGGAGATGGAAGTCTGCTGTATGGAGTCCTACACGTCAAGTCGCAGAAACTGCTGAAGGAGAAGGTGAATCGAGCCAGTTTGCAGAGGTAAAGGCCATCCAGCTGGCCTTAGACATTGCCGAACGGGAAAAGTGGCCAGTGCTCTATCTCTATACTGACTCCTGGATGGTGGCAAATGCCCTGTGGGGCTGGTTACAGCAGTGGAAGCAGAGCAACTGGCAGCGTAGAGGCAAACCCATCGGGGCTGCTGCACTGTGGCAAGATATTGCTGCCCGGGTAGAGAACCTGGTTGTAAAGGTACGTCATGTGGATGCTCACGTCCCCAAGAGTCGGGCCACTGAAGAACATCGGAACGACCAGCAGGTGGATCAGGCTGCCAAGATTGAAGTGGCTCAGGTGGATTTGGACTGGCAACATAAGGGTGAACTATTTCTAGCTCGATGGGCCCATGACACCTCAGGCCATCAAGGGAGAGATGCAACATACAGATGGGCTCGTGATCGAGGTGGGGCTTGACCATGGATGCTGTTGCACACGTTATCCATGAATGTGAAATGTGTGCTGCAATCAAGCCAGCCAAGCGTGTAAAGCCTCTTTGGTATGGGGGATGGTGGCTTAAATATAGATACGGGCAGGCCCGGCAGACTGACTATATCACACTCGCACAAACCCGCCAAGGCAAGCGCCATGTGCTTACAATGGTTAAATCAAGCACCGGCTGGCTGGAAACATATCCTGTCCCCCACGCCACTGCCTGGAACACTATCCTGGGTCTCGAAAAACAAGTCCTGTGGCAACATGGCACCCCAGAGAGAATTGAGTCTGACAAGGGGACTCAGTTCCGAAATAACCTCATGGACACGTGGGCCAAAGAGCATGGCATTGAGTGGGTGTGTCACATCCCCTATCATGCACCAGCCTCCAGGAAAATGAAACGATACAATGGACTGTTAAAGGCTGCACTGAGAGCAAATTGGAGGGGTGGGGTCGGGCGTGGTGGGACATTTAAACACTGGGATATACATTTAGCAAAAGCCTCCTGGTTCGTCTACAATAGTATTGCCCACTGGCGGGGCAAGTAAACTTGAAAAGATTACTGTGCAGTGTCATGGTTTAGCTCCAGTGGGGGGCATCCTTGGTGGCAAGTTCCCCTCTGTGTCCAATAGAGGATGGAGATTTTCTTTTGTTCTCTTTTTGCTGTTAATGTATTTGTAAAAACTTTTTTTTCCCCCTTACAACAGTAGCTAGATTTAGTTCTAGCTGGGCTTTTGCCTGCTTAATTGTGGGGGCATTCAGTCCCCACAAACAGATAATGCTGTCATGTTCCTGCTTTGCTCAGCCTCCCTGGGATTCTTGCACTCTCTGATGCACAGTTGCAGCCCTTGCAGGAGGAGCTGAAAGGCTTGTACTGTCCTGTGCTGTTGCCTGGCACTTAGGGCACTGGGGTGAGGGCTTGAGCATGGACTTCTCGCTCCCTGATCATTAAATTATGATAGAATAGGATGAAAGTTGTGTCATTTAGAAGAATCCAGGGTTTTGTCCTGAAGAGGAGGTTTTGGCCTCTACACATCAAGAAGACAAGGGTTCCAGCTCTGGTTCCAGTGCCAAAATTGCAGAGAAATACCTAGCATTTTCTACTGGCTTTTTCAGTAAAATTTTCATTACAGGTATTTTGAGTTCTATCCAAAGCAGCCTACTTCCTCCACATACTACCTAAGAGCCAGGCATTTTACCTGGAGGTGCCTTTACTGGATTTTTGCTCTTGCTGTGGTAGTAGCTATCATCACCAGTGGAAACAGCATGGAGAAAGCCCTTACCACCAGTACACAGCGAAAGGGATTGTTCCTCACAGGGCAGCGCTTTGGAGGCCAGACCACAAGAGGAGGAGAGGATGCTGTGGCACAGGTGCTAACAGAGATGTGAATCTGACTTGCATTCAAGAGGAGTGAAAATCTCCCTGAAGAGGAAAATTGAGGCTGATAAATTTCTGTGACTCCTTTACTCTGTGAAGGCAAGAAGCGGAGACTGCAGAGAAGATGGACATGAAAATGCTGCAAGCACATGAGGCAGACACCCAGAAATCCAGTTACTGAAGAAGCAAGGAGTACCATTTGATAGAAAGTTGTGTTAGTATCATGTTGCAGATATTGAACCATTCTGGGAAGTCACCCCTGAGCAGAACCCCAGGATTCACCTCAAGAACTTTCTTCAGGATTGTCAAGAAGTACATAGTTGCTGGTGAACTGGAAAGCTTGGCTTCCAATGGCATGTTCCCATCATTTGAGACAGCCAAATTATAACCC
Organism: Phalacrocorax carbo; assembly: GCF_963921805.1. NCBI lineage: Eukaryota > Metazoa > Chordata > Aves > Suliformes > Phalacrocoracidae > Phalacrocorax > Phalacrocorax carbo. The sequence goes on from NW_026990243.1 coordinate 436,984, forward strand.
TTTCCATATCTCCAATATGACATTTAAAAGTTGACATGCTATTATGTAGGTTTAGAAAAATGACCTAATTCATTGATGAAATGAGCAAAAGGAGAAATTGAAGACACTTCCCTTCTCAATCTCTATTTTTTTAAAATCAGTCATAATTTAGAGGAGGACCATGAGAGATGTACTGAGAGGATCTGCAGGTGCTGAAGAGGAAGAATGGCAGATGATTTCCATGGTTGACTGGCTCAGGAGAAAACATGATGCTGAGCTACACAAAGAGGAAAAAAATACTTTGGAATTTGTGTTTCTTAATAGAACAAAGACCAACAATTCTGCATGCTTTCTTATTTTTTAAGACCCAAAGATTTTCTTGACTACATAGCTTAGTCATTCTCTCAAACCAAGTAAAAAACCGTGACATTTACATCCATTGTCCACATAGCCTCTTCCCAATTCTGCCTCTCAAAAGACTTCTCATGACAAAGATGAGTGCCAAAGACCAGGTTTCCCTAAGTTTTAAGTGTTTTTTTCATCCTAGGTCTTAACTGACATTTTGAATGAGGAAGTGAGTCTGCAAAAAGCAAACTGGGGGAGGGACTCATCACAAACATGAGTGAAAGCTCATGCCCTACAGAGGCAGTATATAACTACACAGATCAGTGGTCTGGTTCAGCATGATGCTTTGTTTTTAACATCCTTCTCCTGAGTCCTAAAAAGTTTGAAGTTGGCTTTCAGAACAACATATATTCTGAGCATGTATTCTGATTTCCCTGTCTTTTAAAAGACAATATTGTATGTATAGGGGGATAGCAAGAAGTGACAAATGTTCAATGAAAACTCATTAAATCAAGTTTTAAAAAAAGTTGATGCTCTTTTCTACTAACGTAAATAAATACATAAATGTTCTGGTCTTACACTTTGGCTGAAAACATGTTTACGGTCACAAGAGACTTACACAGGGTCAAGCACAAACATAATCACTGCACAAGGTTATACTAACACAAGATTGTGCAGAATACATGTAGCATATTACATATAAGCACAAGGATCAACAATTTTGAACCAATTTTACAGGGAACAAATGTGATTCTCCCTCTTTCCTGACCCAAATTCATTGACTGTTACAGTAGCTTGTGAAGTCATTATTAACGCTGAACTATGATCTCTTGCAGCCCTTGCTTATACCAGGAAATGAATTTTTGTCTTATAAACCATCATGCCCACACGTTACATTTTAGTTATTTAGCTAGCACCAAGATTTTCATACTACCTCACACGATTTGTCATCTGCCAGGTAACAGTCCCCTCACAGCTCTGAGGCTATGATGTACTCTTTAGTCTCGCATAGTATACTTTTTTTTTTCACTCACAGAGTTGAATTCACACTTTCTTTATGCCCAGTGTAGGTATGGAAGCTGGGGAAGAGGAAAAAGAGCTTCAAGACTTCTTTTATGCTTCTCATACCCTAGGCTAAGAAATAAGAGGGCGGCACTAATAAAGGGTCTTTCTTTTCTGAAAGGGACCCCTGGCCCACTGAACACGAAACAAGAGCGGTGTGTTTTCACCCTGGGTTCTTGCATAAATTTCCTATCTATGTTCATCCTGTTTCAGGATCTGCCAGGTAGCTTGGCAGAAGTGGGGAAAACTCACCATGTAAGGAGCATTCATCCAAAACAGCTTCTTCCCCACACCTTTTGGATTTTTTTTAGTTCCTTTTTCCCAGAAGGGCACAAAAGAACTTCAGTATACAACTCAGTCATGTGATTCTGTGACTTGTCCACTCCTTCAGGGATCCAGTCTTTGGGTTGGAAAAAAAAAAAAAACAACCAAAAATCAACAGGAAAAAGAGTCAAGCTTTGCAGTAAGTACTGACCGTTCTTCCCGGGGTGGTTCCGTGCCCTCTAGAGGACATTACACACACTCGCTGCCATAATCTCTTTCACTGCCTTTTTTTCTCTGTTCAAGTGTTTTGATTTTGAAAGCTTAGCTGTTACCTCCTCCAGAAGGTCTGTGTGCTTTGAGTAACACAATAAACCTTACAGTCACTCTCACAGCCTAAAAAAACCCATCCAGCTCTGTCAATAAACAAACAGGTTGGTAAACCATCTTCTCCTGTATGTACCTCTGCAAGTCCTTTCCTTCTCCATGAAGTAGATTATTCAATTATTCCTAAAGGCCAGCAAGTATGCGTTACTTTGGGATAGAAAGCAAGCAGAAATACCAAATACCCTTTGTAAACATGACAGAAGAGTGTTTTCAAATAATGTCTTAAACACATTCTGCCACTTTTTTTTTTTCAAGTCTGGATATAATACAAACTCGGAAAATTTTAGTAGAAGCTGATCTTGTTACACAGAAAAATAATCAGTGTTTGTTACCTCTGTAGATGTAATCATGTCAGTGTGCCAAATCAGCTGGAATCTCAACTGAAAACTAAAGCTTTTATCTCCATCAATAAAGTAACTCCTGCTAGGGAAACTGGAGTGATATCCTGGCATAAGGAAATATCACCAGTGCCAGGGAAATAATCTGTTCTCTATCTTCAATCAATACTGCTCCTTTTGAGAGATGCTTCCCCTCTGGTTGGTATCACATACCATCAGCAACTCAGGAACAGAGCATTCTGCTATAATCATGCAATTCACATTCACCTCTGCACTTGAAACCTTTCATCTTCCATGAAACGTAGAGTATGTGTATACTATGTGGCACTGCAAACAAACTCACTAGAAGGCCAGTCCTTCTGCAAGTTAGGAAGGTAGAATAGCTGGATGAAGAAAAAGTTAGAGCAAAACAACTCTGTCTTCAATGCTTTCTTTTTCAAAACCCTATTTTATGATATCACTTACTTTCTTCCGGGGGAGATACATCTACAGTCTGTTGCATAAGCATTTTGGAGAGATTCTGATTAAACGCTCAGTGTATGCCTAGTCCAAAGCATTTTCCATCTTTTATTGAATACCTTTCATGATCATGATAGGTGAATGTTTGCAAGCACATGCCAAAGGCAAAAAAGTTGTACTCAACATTTTTCCAAACTTTTGTATCTGTTCACTATAAAGAGGGAAAATGCTCACACTCTTGATGACTAAGACGACACTGGCTTTTTTGCAGCGCTAACCCCAGCAACAGAGAACCAAAGAACTGTGCCAACATTCATCCCTTTGAAATAGACAGCAAGAAGATATTTTCTTGTAAATCAAGTCACACTGAATGCGCAAATGGCAGCAGCAAGTAGTACAACACACATCTCCTTGATAGTGCCAGAGAGTAAAACCAGAGGTTTCTAATTGCTTTGATAAATATTTATCATGAAAATAACAGGTGATCAGCTTTTATATATTTCTGTTAAGAGAGACTGACAGTACATAGTACAAGCTCCAATGTAGGATACGCAAGTAGAGCCTTTTCTAAGCCTTATAAATGGAAAAATCTGGGTCAACTTTCAAGGCAGAAAGAGGTGCAATCTTTTAACAAATTTCATGTTTCTAGTCCAAGTCCCCATACACTGGAGCTAGAGAAAATTAATTTTTTAAAAGAAATGTAAACTGAAGCAAAGCCTTAGTATTGAAAATTTCAGACACAATAAATGTAAGTATACGAACTGCAATTGTTAAATCTTTTAAAGAGAAACTTCTTGCTTTGGACAGATTTTGATTTTGAGAAAGGAAATGGTCTAATTTTACAATAAACGTTTGTTTTGCATTAAAAAGTTACAATTCATTTTAAAAAGCTGATTATCCCTCTGCTGAAATATATGAGTCTAGAAGCGATGTAAGTGCCTCATGAGAACTGCCTTTGGTTGTTTAACTTCTTCATGTTTCGCTACATGTCAAATTATCTGCTGGATAAAATACTCCCTGAAGAGACAGTTTCCTTCTCCAGCAATAGGAAATAGCGGTGAATGATAGGAAGTCTAGCCCAATCTACAACCCCAATTTCAGTCAGCTGCCGTCTAGTTAGGACAATCCGCAGTTACTAGAATGCAATTCAGTGCACCAGAAGTAGACGTCTTTTTTAGGAAGAGATAAATCATGTTTTAAGCACCAATGAACAGACTGACTAGCTACACACTGAGTATAAAGGGAGTCTATGATGGCTTGCTATGAGATGTCTGCATCGCAGGTATCCCCATTTAGTCAGCTGAACCCAGCTGAGGTATCTGGGTCAGGTACATTGAAGCAGAAGCATACTTTCATCCAACCTGAGGTAAGTCAAGCACTAGGAGAGAACATGAAACATTTCTGGTGTCTCTGTAGCCATATGAAATTACTAGAAATGCCACTCAGTCAACATTTACATGTCCAGGATGCAAGAGCATGGCAAATTGTTTTTACTTTGGAGGGGAGGGAGCGAGTGGCTGCGTGGTGATTAGTTGCCGTCTGGGGCTAAACTATGACAGTATGGAATATAGTAACCACAGAAGAGATGACATAAAATATTATATAGCAATTATATTATACCATTCAGTTCATTGGCTATTTTCACCCAAAAACGAATCCCTTTGAGGCACACATCTGACTTCTCCATCCTCCAGCATCACACACCAAGTGCACCCAGGTCCTCGAGCAAAAGCAATTCCACGAATGGGTTTGCCTTTGTTCAAGAAAGGAATAACCCAGACTGTCTTCCCCAGCATATTTTTTACGTGCACTACAGGGACCCTATCCCCTTCCACAGTACGTAAGGGTTCTGACTGGGCAGGGCCAGCTCAATTGGCAGATCCCCTTGTGTTGACTAACCAGGAGGCTTTTACTAAATGTGTATCCCAGTGTTTAAATGTCCCACCCGGCCCCCGCCCACCCCCCCCATTGCTCTCAGTGCAGTCTTTAACAGTACATTGTATCGTTTCATTTTCCTGGAGGCTGGTGCATGATAGGGGATGCGATACACCCACTCAGTGCCACGCGCTTTGGCCCAGGTGTCCATGAGGTTGTTTCGGAAATGAGTCCCCTTGTCTGACTCAATTCTCTCTGGGGTGCCATGGCGCCACAGGACTTGTTTTTCGAGGCCCAGGAGACTGTTCCAGGCAGTGGCATGGGGGATGGGATATGTTTCCAGCCAGCCAGTCGTTGTTTCTACCATTGTAAGCACATGGCGCTTGCCTTGGCGGGTTTGTGGGAGTGTGATATAGTCAATCTGCCGGGCCTGCCCATATCTATGTTTCAGCCATCGTTCCCCATACCACAGAGGCTTTACCCGCTTCGCTTGCTTGATTGCAGCGCATGGTTCACATTCATGGATAGCCTGTGCAATAGCATCCATGGTCAAGTCCCCCCCTCGCTCATGAGCCCACCTGTATGTTGCATCTCTCCCTTGATGGCCTGAGGTGTCATGGGCCCACCCAGCTAGAAATAATTCACCCTTATGTTGCCAGTCCAGATCCACCTCAGCCACTTCAATCTTGGCAGCCTGATCCACCTGCTGGTTGTTTTCATGTTCTTCAGTGGCCTGACTCTTGGGTACATGAGCATCCATGTGACGTACCTTTAGAATCATAGAATCATTAAGGTTGGAAAAGACCTCTAGGATCATCAGGTCCAACCGTCAACCCAACACTACCCTGCTTCGTAAACCATGCCCTGAAGTGCCACGTTTACACGTCTTTTAAATATCTCCAGGGATGGCAACTCTACCATCTCTCTGGGCAGCCTGCTCCAATGCCTGACCACTCTTTCAGTGAAGAAATTTTTCCTAATATCCAATCTAAACCTCCCCTGACGCGGCTTGAAGCCGTTTCCTCTTGTTCTGTCGCTAGTAACTTGGGAGAAGAGACCAATACCCACCTCGCTACAAACTCCTTTCAGGTAGTTTACAATCAGGTTCTCTACCCGGGCAGCAATATCTTGCCACAATGCGGCAGCCCAGATGGGGTTGCCTCTGCGCTGCCAGTTGCGGACTCAAGAGATGCAGATTCAAACTGGCCAAAGGGATATTCCATATCATGTAACGTCATGCCCAGTATGTTAACTGGGAGGAGCTGGCCGGAGGAGGGAAGCAGCAATCACGGCTTGGGGACCGGCAGCGTCGGTCAGTGGGCGGTGAGCGGTTGTATCGTTTGTGTTTCTGGTTTTTTCCCTTTTTCCCTTTTCCTTTTTATTATATCATCATTATTGTTATTATTATCATAATCAATATTATTATAATTATTATTCTAATTATTAAACTGTTCTTATCTCAACCCATAAGTTTCCTTTTTTTTTTTGCTTTTGATCTTCCGATTCTCTTCCCCATCCCACAGGGTTGGGGGGAGTGAGCGAGCAGCTGCGTGGTGTTTAGTTGCTGACTGGGGCTGAACCACGACAGTAAGGCTATGAAATAACTGAGTGCTTGGGTCTATACATTATATACAGTTAAATGAACAAAAAGACAGAGGTGACTGTTGAAAATATATTGATAAAGCCTTATTACTTGAATCTTACAGTATTTATTTGGCCCAGAAACACTTCATATTTTTAGACAAGTCATCACAAAATTTGCTTCTAAATTGTTGGCAGTAATATATGAAAAGAATTTGGGTTTGTTTGAATATCAGCAATTTAAATTGAAATGTAAAAGTGAAACTAACAGCATTATAACCTTGTAAATTCCTTATGCCACTGTTATGTCTGCTATCTTTACCGTAGTTCCTGTACCAGAGCTCACAGCTACCAACTTCTTTGTCTCATCTGCAAAAATTGTTGTGAAGGAGTGGACAGCAAGCAGATCAAGGAAACTACCCCGCACCAGTCCAGGAAGACCTATTCAACGTTATGCAATTTTTAAGGGGAAAAAAATGACAGCTCAAAGTAAGATTGAATTTACTTGGCAACATGACGAAGGCTCCAGGGACATTAATAACATTCCTTGGACAAAGGAATTGTTTCTGTGGTGGCTATGGCAACAGCATATATTCTGACCTGGTGAATTACCCCTCCAACAGTTTCAGTATACAAATCCATTTTCACACAGATTTTTCACACATATTTACTAATACAAATGTTTTCAGTCAGTTGGTTTTGTTGAAACAAATCTGTTTTTACAAACTGCCTAGAAATCTACTTAACACTTCCATCAAAAGGAATAAATTTCTTTTAACTAGTTTTCAATATTCTGAAGATTTCCTTGACATTGTATTAAAATGTTTTTGCAAAGTAGTGGCATACCTGGGTTTCCTATTCATTGAGACAAGCACTCCGCCTTACCCCAGGAAAATTCAATACAAAATTAGATTAAGCAAACGTATTGATTATATGAACATTGAAGGAAAGATCAGTGTGCGATATATATAAAAATACAAGTACTATTTATCTTTAATGGTGGGTTTATGTTATAAGTAACAGAAAACAGTTCCACAGTACAGCATTCAAAATTATAATTCAATGCAGAGAATGTAAAATTTGGGGAATTTTAAGAAAGAACTGAAGGTACCAATTTAATATTTTGAGGAAAAGTGTTACTACTGGGTTTTTTCAATGACCGCAAAGGGTACTTTAACCTGAAAGCCCTTCCTTTGTTTCAGTGCAAGGTCTGCCTGTAGCAGGGAAACAAAAACTAACTTGTGGACTCAAATTACCAGTTGATCAAAGCCCATGCTATGTAATGCTTACAGTACAAAATGTCTTCTGCCCTGAATAAGTCTGCATAATTGACAGAATTTAGATTGGCTCAATTATTTAAACAGAAATGTACTCTTCTGATGCATTTCATCACTTCGCTTCATACTGACAGTAGCTGATGGAATAAAAATATGTGTTCAAAATTATCTATGTACTAACGTTTCCTTTAGACTGAATTTTAACCCCTTCCCTCCATCTCTCTTTCTGGAACTTTATTTCTATTGGCAAAGGAGATGTCCTTCTGATAATGAGCTAATAACAATGGCCCAGCTGTTAAAATTATTTCAATTTAATTCAAACTTCAAGCATGGCATCAATTATGAATAATTCACTTATCAATAACCAATTAAAGGCACATGATAGCTAATACAATATACTTCCCTGTAGAAAAAACGGTACCAGCAGTCACATGAAAATACAGATTGCATTTTAAACTAGAATATAAACTGATAGGAAATGTGTTCACTCTTTCTGTTAAGGCCACCAGGGAACTGGGAGAAATTTTATCTTGTTTCTGGAGGACCAGGGAGAAGAAATATTCAAACATTTTTCTTTTAACTTGGCAATTATTAGTACTGTGCTGGTTTTGGCTGAGAAGGGGTTAATTCTCCTCACTGTGGGGGTCGGCTACCTTTCCAGCTTCCCGCGCTCTGCCCCAGCGCGTGGCGGGGGGTGCTGGGAGGGGCAGGGCCATGGTGGGGGCGGCTGACCCCGACTGGCCAATGGCAGGTTCATTCCATACCATGTGACACCATGACCAGAATATTGGGGGGGGGGGCAGCGGCAGCACGGAGGCGGCGCGGCGTCGGGTCGGTGGGCGGCTGCGGCGCGTGCGGTTCGTTTCGGCGGTTCGTTCCCCTTCTCCCCTCCCTTGCCCCCTCCCCCGGGGCTTTGCGCCTCTCGTTGTTCTCCTTTACATTGCATTTCTATTGTTGTTTCTTTTAATTTTAATTATTAAACTGTTCTTATCCCAACCCACGAGCGTTACCCTTCTGATTCTCTCCCCCATCTGCCGGTGGGGGAGTGAGCGAGCGGCTGTGTGGGGCTGAGCTGCCGCTAAACCACGACAGTCTTTGGCGCCCAACGTGGGGCTCAAGGGTTGGAGATAACAACAGCTGCTGGTCACAGCACCATGTTGTCCTTTTTGCAGTTGGTGTTAAAAATCGGTGTTGGTTTGTTGAGTCTGCTGTGTTCTGCTGTGATTAGTAATGTTTTGCCTACAAGATTTGTTATACAAACACTCGTTTTCAGCTTTATCTGGTATTTGGGGTTTTTGCTGAAACCGTTACTGTACTTTGCATACCACCTTGTTGAGGCAATTAGCAATTATACCTCCTCCTCGGAGAGATTTTATATGGAGGAAATACGGAATAGTACCTTTGCAACTTTGTTCTATGATGTCTGTGCCTTTGTTACAACAACGTTTTTGTATCTTGAACATCCTTGGGTGGTTAAGGTGCACTTATTGTTAGTTTTTGGGCATGTTGTTTTGGTTTTGACTAAGCAACTTAAGAATATCACCCAGAAATCTGCCCCGAGGCTTGATAGTTATGAGTGGCAGGGCATGTGGGATAGCATGGGCAAATACCTAGGGCAGTGGGCACCCCCAGTGTTTTGGAGTATCACCCCCGAACAAGTGCAGAATCCTAAAAAACTAGTAGAATAGTTGGAGAAAGTATGTTGTTGTGCTGGGAACTCCAGAGAGACACAGATAACTGCAACATGCTGGGGCCTGGCCCATGCATACCGAGCCCTGCTCAACAGTATTCAGTGCCCCCAAGGGGAAGAGAATGTCTCTGGATTGAAATGCAAAGTGACTGGCACTGTAGACAATCCAGCCCTGACAACAGGCACTGCAGCCACTCAAACCCCCACAACAAGTACCGGAGCTAGCTCAGAAAATAAACCCGTACCAGTATCAGTTGCCCCCATACACAAGACGAAATATTGGAAGCGGACATCAACTCGTTTAGAACGGGATGAGGAAGAACCAGGGCCATCGCGGGGAGAGGAGGGAGAAGTAATAAATGAAATAGAGACCACCCGATACCTGTCCTTAAGCGAGTTGCGAGATATGCGACAAGATTATAGCCATCGTTCAGGTGAGCACATTGCCACCTGGCTGCTCCGATGCTGGGGTAATGGGGCCAGTAGCCTGGAACTAGAGGGAAAAGAAGCCAAACAATTGGGATCCCTTTCTGGAGAAGGGGGCGTTGACAAAGCAATTGGAAAAAAACCACAAGCCCTCAGCCTCTGGAGGCGACTCCTGTCTGGAGTGAAGGAAAGGTATCCCTTTAAAGAAGATGTTACATATCGCCCAGGAAAATGGACAACTATGGAGAAAGGCATCCAGTATCTAAGGGAATTAGCTGTGCTTGAGGTGGTTTATGGTGACCTGGACGATCAACGGTCATCCAAAGATCCAGATGAAGCTGAGTGCACATGACCCATGTGGCGGAAGTTTGTACGGAGCGCACCATCTTCGCATGCAAACTCATTGGCATTAATGTCCTGGAAAGATGACGAGACACCAACGGTGGCAGAGGTGATTGATAGACTCCTGGATTACTAAACAAATATCTCTTCCTCGCTCGTCTCTGCTGTGGAGAAACTATCCCAAGAGGTCCAGCAACTCAAAGAAGATCTGTCCTACTCCCCACCTCGACAGAGTAGTGTCTCAGCTGTTAGGAATAAGCGTCCTTTGGCTCAAAGAAGGGGATACACACCACGGGCCACCCTATGGTTCTACCTGCGTGACCACGGAGAGGACATGATGAGGTGGGATGGAAAGCCTACCTTGACCCTACAGGCACGAGTACATGAACTGCAAGGAAGAACAGTCACTCAGGGAGGCTCTTCCAGGAAAGCTGCTGCTCCAGTTTCCAGCGAGCAAGTCCCCAGACAGAGGAGTAGAAGCGCTGATTTTATTTCTAAGTGTAATAGAGGGACTCCTGATTCACACTGACAGGAAGTGAGTTGTGACTGCCATGATCAGGACTAGAGGGGCCCTGCCTCCAGCCGGGTGGAGGAAAGGGATAACCAGGCTTACTGGACTGTGTGGATCCGATGGCCTGGCACGTCCGACCCACAGGAGTATAAAGCTTTAGTGGACACTGGTGCAGAGTGCACCTTAATGCCATCAAACTATATAGGGGCAGAACCCATCAGCATTGCTGGAGTGACAGGGGGATCCCAAGAGCTAACTGTATTGGAGGCCGAAGTGAGCCTCACTGGCAATGAGTGGCAAAAGCACCCCATTGTGACTGGCCCAGAGGCTCCGTGCATCCTTGGCATAGACTACCTCAGGAGAGGGTATTTCAAGGACCCAAAAGGGTACAAGTGGGCTTTTGGTGTAGCTGCCTTGGAGACGGAGGAAACTGAACAGCTGTCTACCTTGCCCGGTCTCTCAAAGGACCCTTCTGTGGTGGTGTTGCTGAAGGTCAAAGAACAACAGGTGCCGATCGCCACCACAACAGTGCACCGGTGGCAATATCGCACCAACAGAGACTCTCTAATGCCCATCCATAAACTCATTCACCAACTGAGGAGCCAAGGAGTCATCAGTAAAACCCACTCACCCTTTAACAGTCCCATATGGCCAGTCCGGAAGTCTAATGGAGAGTGGAGACTAACAGTAGACTATTGTGGCCTGAATGAAGTCACTCCACCGTTGAGTGCTGCTGTGCCAGACATGCTAGAACTTCAATACGAACTGGAGTCAAAGGCAGCCAAGTGGTATGCCTCAATTGATATTGCTAATGCATTCTTCTCAATCCCTCTGGCAGCAGAGTGCAGGCCACAGTTTGCTTTCACATGGAGGGGCATCCAGTACACCTGGAATCGACTGTCCCAGGGGTGGAAACACAGTCCTACCATTTGCCATGGACTGATTCAGACTGTACTGGAACAGGGAGAAGCTCCAGAACACCTTCAATACATTGATGACATCATTGTGTGGGGCAACACAGCGGAAGAAGTTTTTGAGAAAGGAGAGAAAATAGTCCAAATCCTTCTGAAAGCTGGTTTTGCCATAAAACAAAGTAAGGTGAAGGGACCTGCAAGAGAAATGCAGTTCTTAGGAATCAAATGGCAAGATGGTCGTCGTCAGATTCCAATGGATGTGATCAACAAAATAGCAGCCATGTCTCCACCAACTAGCAAAAAGGAAACACAAGCTTTCTTGGGCGTTGTGGGTTTTTGGAGAATGCATATTCCAAATTACAGTCTGATCGTAAGCCCTCTCTATCAAGTGACCTGGAAAAAGAATGATTTCAAATGGGGCCCTGAGCAACGACAAGCCTTTGAACAGATTAAACGAGAAATAGTTCATGCACTAGCTCTTGGGCCAGTCCGGGCAGGACAAGATGTAAAAAATGTGCTCTACGCTGCAGCCGGGGAGAATGGCCCTACCTGGAGCCTCTGGCAGAAAGCACCAGGGGAGACCCAAGGTCGACCCCTAGGGTTTTGGAGTCGGGGATACAGAGGGTCCAAAGCCCGCTATACTCCAACTGAAAAAGAGATATTGGCAGCATATGAAGGGGTCCGAGCTGCTTCAGAAGTGGTTGGTACTGAAGCACAGTTGCTCCAGGCACCCCAACTGCCAGTGCTGGGCTGGATGTTCCAAGGAAACATCCCCTCTACACACCATGCAACTGATGCTACGTGGAGTAAATGGGTTGCACTGATTACCCAGCGGGCTCGAGTAGGAAACCCCAGTCGCCCAGGAATCTTGGAAGTGATTATGGACTGGCCAGAAGGCAAAGATTTTGGATTATCACCAGAGGAGGAGGTGACACGTGCTGCAGAAGCCCCACTCTATAACAAACTGCCAGAAAATGAGAAGCAATATGCCCTCTTCACCGATGGGTCCTGTCGCCTTGTGGGAAAGCACCGGAGATGGAAGGCTGCTGTATGGAGTCCTACACAACAAGTTGCAGAAACTGCTGAAGGAGAAGGTGAATCGAGCCAGTTTGCAGAGGTAAAGGCCATCCAGCTGGCCTTAGACATTGCTGAACGGGAAAAGTGGCCAGTGCTCTATCTCTATACTGACTCCTGGATGGTGGCAAATGCCCTGTGGGGGTGGCTGCAGCAGTGGAAGCAAAGCAACTGGCAGCGTAGAGGTAAACTCATCTGGGCCGTCACATTGTGGCAAGATATTGCTGCCCGGGTAGAGAACCTGGTTGTAAAGGTACGTCATGTGGGTGCTCACGTCCCCAAGAGTCGGGCCACTGAAGAACATCGGAACAACCAGCAGGTGGATCAGGCTGCCAAGTTTGAAGTGGCTGAGGTGGATCTGGACTGGCAACATAAGGGTGAACTATTTATATCTGGGTGGGACCATGACACCTTCAGGCCATCAAGGGAGAGTTGCTCAGGCCCTGGAACTGTTTCGGATCTGAGAAAATATTTAAAAAGAAATTACCTAGTGCAAGAAAACATAGCATTTAAAAGTGGCAAGAAGAAAAAAAAAAAAATTAAAAGCTTATTCTTTTTCTCTGGTAATGTTAGTAACAGTGATGTAATAGGGAATAAAGACATGGCTATCTGTATAGTTTAGGACACTTTTTTATAGAATTGTACTTTTTAAAAATCTCGTTTTTTGCACACGTGCACAAACACTCTTATCTCCCTGAAAACGAGTATCAGTTTTTAGTTTAGTGCATTTTCCTCCTTAACTGTGGAGGGGGACAATCTTAACTAAAGGGGGACAATCTAAACACGCTCTAACATACATGCACCCATGACTTCAGGAAATCTACTGGTGTGGGATACACATTTAGCAAAGGCCACCTGGTTAGTCAACACGAGGGGATCTGCCAGGCGAGCTGGCCCTGCCCAATCAGAACCCTTATGTGCTGTGGAAGGGGATGGAGTCCCCGTAGTGCACATAAAAAATATGTTGGGCAAAACAGTCTGGGTTCTTCCTGCCTCAGGCAAAGGCAAACCCATTCGTGGGACTGCGTTTGCTCGAGGACCTGGGTGCACTTGGTGGGTGATGCGGGAGGATGGAGGAGTCCGGTGTGTACCTCAAGGGGATTTGATTTTGGGTGAAAACAGCCAATGAACTGAATAATATGCTGTTAATTGCTATATAATGTTGTATGTCATCACTACTATGGTTGCTATATGCCATATCAATGGTATCATGGTGGGAATCTCCCAATTAATAATAATAAAAAATGAACCTTCAGTTGTACCAAGCAAAGTGCAGCAGTGAGAGAACAAGAACTACCAGTGCAGCGGTGATGGAACAAGGACTGACTTCAGCATGCAACAATCCAACACCACACACAGCATCTCTCTGAAAGACTCTTGCAATAGATGAGACCCAAAGTCATGGACTAAATGAACTCAATGGACATTTCACAGGCATTTTACAGGGGAGGTCCATAGACTAGGGGAATGATAAATGAAATCTGTATATCCTGTTAAAGGATGAGAAGGCGGAAGGCGGGTAGGGATTATTGAAATTGTATTGGACAGTATGGGACCTGAGCATGATGTAAATAATATGGAATAAGGGGTGGATACTGTCATGGTTTTAGCTGGGATAGAGTTAATTTTCTTCACTGCAGCTGGCATAGTGCTGTGCTTTGAACTTAGCATGAAAAAAATGTTGAGATAACACACAGATGTTTTGGCTGTTGCTGGGTAGCGCTTGTACTAGTCAAGGACATTTCTAGCTTCCCATGCTCTGCCGGGTGCACAAGAAGCCGGGAGGGGAGGTGGCACAGCTAAGAGAGCGGATTCAAACTGACCAAAGGGACATTCCATATCATGTAACGTCATGCCCAGTATGCTACCTGGGAGGAGCTGGCCGGGGGAGGGAGGCAGCAATCGCGGCTCGGTGACGGGCAGTGTCGGTCGGCAGGTGGTGAGCGGCTGTATCGTTTGTGTTTCTGTGGGTTTTTTTCTTATTTTTTTCTTTCTGTCCCTTCCTTTTCCATTTTATTTTATTAACATCGTTGTCATTATTATCATAATCATTATTATAATTATTATTTTATTGTAATTATTAAACTGTGCTTATCTCAACCCACAAGTTGTTTTGCTCTTCCGATTCTCTTCCCCATCCCACAGGGGTGGGTGGGGAGGAGTGAGCGAGCGGCTGCGTGTTGTTTAGTTGCCAGCTCAGGCTGAGCCACGACACTTCAGGAAATCTACTGGTGTGAATCAACTGAAACATCGGTCTACATCCTCAAAGGAGAAAGCCCTGAAACTACAAATTTCTTGTGACACACGCTGTTCTGTTTATCAATAACTGTGCCAGCCCCTCTAAAGCTTTATGAATAGATTACACTATATAAGGAATAATACCCCAATCCAGAAAACACTGAAGCATGTCCTGGCTTCTTCCATGGAATTAGTCATATGTTTCTTATGTTAAATACAGTATGGGATTTCTTAGACTGAAAAATATTTTGGCTTTAGGCTCCAATTAGTCCTAGCATAAGAAGAGGGTGCCAGATGAAATACACGTGTCTTTCAAATAATCTGCATTTAAATAACAAAAAACAGCCACATTGGCACTGTCTCTTGTTTACTCAGTTTTAACAGCAAAACCCCCTCTTCTCCCCTCACCTCTGTGTAATTCATCTGTGAGCCCCCCAGGCAAGTCTGCCCATGAAGCACCACTCTTGCAGCTCCGCCCCTGAAAGCAGGTGGGTTTCTCTGTTCCTTTTTCAGAGCAGGGCACCAGGCTATAACAGCGTTTTCATGAATCAGATTACAGCCCCAGCAAAGGATATCATACACAGAGCTACACCTCCAGCTGGAGGGAGCAATTGGAAACACTTTATTTTGTTTAGAATATTTTAAAGAAAAGTCAGCATTAGAAAAATGTGGGCTCTTATGCCAGTAACTTTACCAAGAAAAAGATTTCCTTTTAGCCAGTATGTTTTCTCTAGGCAAATTAACATACAAATTAAAACAGCGGTGACAAAATATTCTTGAAATTATTAAAACTTCTCCAGTAGCGTAAGCACAGGCTCAAGGCAAGGCTCGTTAACATCAATGGGAGTCTTCCTACAGCCCCGCTGACGCCACAGGAACGCAAGCTTAGGCTCCTTGTGTATTGGGTTTGCATGGCAGTGTTTTGGTAGCAGGGGGCTACGGGGGTGACTTTGTGAGAAGATGCCAGAAGCTGCCCCCATGTCAGACACAGCCAGTTCCAGCCGGCTCCAAGACGGACCTGCCGTTGGCCAAAGCCGAGCCTATCATTGATGGTGGTAGCACCTCTGTGATAACATATTTAAGAAGGGGGGGGAACAAACCAAAACCAAAACCCAAGCCCAAACTACTGCGCAGCAACAGCAGCCGGAGAGAGGAGTGAGAATTTGTGAGAGAAACAACTCTGCAGACACCAAGGTCAGGGAAGAAGGAGGGGGAGGAGGTGCTCCAGGCACCAGAGCAGAGATTCCCCTGCGGCCCCTGGAGGTTAACGATGGAGCAGATATCCACCTGCAGCCTGTGGAGGACCCCACACTGGAGCGGGTGGATGTGCCCCGAAGGAGGCTGTGACCCCGTGGGAAGCCCACGCTGGAGCAGGTGCCTGCAGGACCTGTGGACAGAGGAGCCCACGCTGGAGCAGGTTTGCTGGCAGGACTTGTGACCATGCTGGAGCAGTCTGTTCCTGAAGGGCTGCACCCTGTGGAAGGGACCCATGCTGGAGCAATTTGTGAAGAACTGCAGCCCGTGGGAAGGACTCATGTTGGAGAAGTTTGTGGAGAACTGTCTCCTGTGGGAGGGACCCTACACCGGAGCAGGGGAAGAGTGTGAGGAGTCCTCCCCGGTCATATTTTCCATGTAAAATTCATTGATATTTCCAGCTATGCATTGATCTCTGCCATGTGCAACAAAACCATGGCAAAAATAAACCAAGATACTAAACATATCTTAATGAATTTGTGCTTTACTGCATGCATTACAATAAAGAGTAAATGTGAAAAAGCATGTGAATTACGCAAAGAACTTTTAACAAACTTAATCTAATAATTTCATGCACAATGTGTGAGGCATATCACTGAAATATTGCTGTTATTTCAGTGGTTCATTTACTATTCTAATCTAAACCTTTTTCATATATTTTCAAGTTGTACTTATAAATTTGAAGGAAGTGTGGGGTTTTTCTGACTGACTTTTGGTTTAGAACTATTTTTTTTTTCCTGTTTTAATGCTTTGCTGTCACAGGAAGTAGGTACTTGTCGTGGTTTAGCGGCAGCTCAGCCCCACACAGCCGCTCGCTCACTCCCCCACCGGTAGATGGGGGAGAGAATCAGAAGGGTAACGCTCGTGGGTTGGGATAAGAACAGTTTAATAATTAAAATTAAAAGAAACAACAATAGAAATGCAATGTAAAGGAGAACAACGAGAGGCGCAAAGCCCCGGGGGAGGGGGGAAGGGAGGGGAGAGGGGGAACGAACCACCGAAACGAACCGCACGCGCCGCAGCCGCCCACCGACCCGACGCCATGCCGCCTGCCTGCTGCCACTGCCCCTCCCCAGTATACTGTTCATGGTGTCACATGGTATGGAATGAACCTCCCATTGGCCAGTCGGGGTCAGCCGTCCCCACCGTGGCCCTCCCCCTCCCAGCACCCCCCGCCACGCGCTGCGGCAGAGCGCGGGAAGCTGGAAAGGTAGCCGACCCCCACAGTGAGGAGAATTAACCCCTTCTCAGCCAAAACCAGCACATTCTCCACCCCTTATTCCATACCATTTACACCATGCCCAGGTCCCATACGATGCAATACAACCGTACCAACCACCACCCCTCCCCTTCCCATCCTTTAACATAATACACAGACATCATTCCCTTAGTTCATGGACCTTCCCTGTAAAATGTCCATTAAAATGTCCATTGAGTTCACCCAGTCCATGACTCTGGGCTCCATCTGTTGTATCAGTCTTTCCGGGTGGGAGAGATGGTGTGTGGTGTTGGGTCGCTGCATACCGAGTCAGTCATCGTTCCATCACTGCTGCACGGCTTGTTTCATAGTTGATCTTCCATGGGTTGGGAGGCTCGTACTCTGATATCATTGATACAACAAACAGGTGACACACAGTATTTATTATATAGCAGTTCACATTGTGCCATTCAGTTCATTGACTGTTTTCACCCAAAATCAAAACTCCTTGCGGCACACATCGGATTTCTCCATCCTCCCGCATCACCCAACAAGTGCACCCAGGTCCTCGAGCAAAAGCAATCCCACGAATGGGTTTGCCTTTGCCAGAGGCAGGAAGAACCCAGACTGTTTTGCCCAGCATACTTTTTGTGTGCACTAGAGGGACTCTATCCCCTTCCACAGTATGTAGGATTTCTGACTGGGCAGGGCCAGCTCAGTTGGCAGATTCCCCTCGTGTTGACTAACCACGTGGCTTTTGCTAAATGTGTATCCCAGTGCTTGAATGTTCCACCCCACAATTCCTCTCAGTGTAGTTTTTATCAGTCCATTGTATCTTTTCATTTTCCCAGAGGCTGGTGCAGGGATACCTGCGATGCAGACATCTCATAGCAAGCCATCATAGACTCCCTTTATACTCAGTGTGTAGCTAGTCAGTCTGTTCATTGGTGCTTAAAACATGATTTATCTCTTCCTAAAAAAGACGTCTACTTCTGGTGCACTGAATTGCATTCTAGTAACTGCGGATTGTCCTAACTAGACGGCAGCTGACTGAAATTGGGGTTGTAGATTGGGCTAGACTTCCTATCATTCACCGCTATTTCCTATTGCTGGAGAAGGAAACTGTCTCTTCAGGGAGTATTTTATCCAGCAGATAATTTGACATGTAGCGAAACATGAAGAAGTTAAACAACCAAAGGCAGTTCTCATGAGGCACTTACATTGCTTCTAGACTCATATATTTCAGCAGAGGGATAATCAGTTTTTTAAAATGAATTGTAACTTTTTAATGCAAAACAAACGTTTATTGTAAAATTAGACCATTTCCTTTCTCAAAATCAAAATCTGTCCAAAGCAAGAAGTTTCTCTTTAAAAGATTTAACAATTGCAGTTCGTATACTTACATTTATTGTGTCTGAAATTTTCAATACTAAGGCTTTGCTTCAGTTTACATTTCTTTTAAAAAATTAATTTTCTCTAGCTCCAGTGTATGGGGACTTGGACTAGGAACATGAAATTTGTTAAAAGATTGCACCTCTTTCTGCCTTGAAAGTTGACCCAGATTTTTCCATTTATAAGGCTTAGAAAAGGCTCTACTTGCGTATCCTACATTGGAGCTTGTACTATGTACTGTCAGTCTCTCTTAACAGAAATATATAAAAGCTGATCACCTGTTATTTTCATGATAAATATTTATCAAAGCAATTAGAAACCTCTGGTTTTACTCTCTGGCACTATCAAGGAGATGTGTGTTGTACTACTTGCTGCTGCCATTTGCGCATTCAGTGTGACTTGATTTACAAGAAAATATCTTCTTGCTGTCTATTTCAAAGGGATGAATGTTGGCACAGTTCTTTGGTTCTCTGTTGCTGGGGTTAGCGCTGCAAAAAAGCCAGTGTCGTCTTAGTCATCAAGAGTGTGAGCATTTTCCCTCTTTATAGTGAACAGATACAAAAGTTTGGAAAAATGTTGAGTACAACTTTTTTGCCTTTGGCACATGCTTGCAAACATTCACCTATCATGATCATGAAAGGTATTCAATAAAAGATGGAAAATGCTTTGGACTAGGCATACACTGAGCGTTTAATCAGAATCTCTCCAAAATGCTTATGCAACAGACTGTAGATGTATCTCCCCCGGAAGAAAGTAAGTGATATCATAAAATAGGGTTTTGAAAAAGAAAGCATTGAAGACAGAGTTGTTTTGCTCTAACTTTTTCTTCATCCAGCTATTCTACCTTCCTAACTTGCAGAAGGACTGGCCTTCTAGTGAGTTTGTTTGCAGTGCCACATAGTATACACATACTCTACGTTTCATGGAAGATGAAAGGTTTCAAGTGCAGAGGTGAATGTGAATTGCATGATTATAGCAGAATGCTCTGTTCCTGAGTTGCTGATGGTATGTGATACCAACCAGAGGGGAAGCATCTCTCAAAAGGAGCAGTATTGATTGAAGATAGAGAACAGATTATTTCCCTGGCACTGGTGATATTTCCTTATGCCAGGATATCACTCCAGTTTCCCTAGCAGGAGTTACTTTATTGATGGAGATAAAAGCTTTAGTTTTCAGTTGAGATTCCAGCTGATTTGGCACACTGACATGATTACATCTACAGAGGTAACAAACACTGATTATTTTTCTGTGTAACAAGATCAGCTTCTACTAAAATTTTCCGAGTTTGTATTATATCCAGACTTGAAAAAAAAAAAGTGGCAGAATGTGTTTAAGACATTATTTGAAAACACTCTTCTGTCATGTTTACAAAGGGTATTTGGTATTTCTGCTTGCTTTCTATCCCAAAGTAACGCATACTTGCTGGCCTTTAGGAATAATTGAATAATCTACTTCATGGAGAAGGAAAGGACTTGCAGAGGTACATACAGGAGAAGATGGTTTACCAACCTGTTTGTTTATTGACAGAGCTGGATGGGTTTTTTTAGGCTGTGAGAGTGACTGTAAGGTTTATTGTGTTACTCAAAGCACACAGACCTTCTGGAGGAGGTAACAGCTAAGCTTTCAAAATCAAAACACTTGAACAGAGAAAAAAAGGCAGTGAAAGAGATTATGGCAGCGAGTGTGTGTAATGTCCTCTAGAGGGCACGGAACCACCCCGGGAAGAACGGTCAGTACTTACTGCAAAGCTTGACTCTTTTTCCTGTTGATTTTTGGTTGTTTTTTTTTTTTTTCCAACCCAAAGACTGGATCCCTGAAGGAGTGGACAAGTCACAGAATCACATGACTGAGTTGTATACTGAAGTTCTTTTGTGCCCTTCTGGGAAAAAGGAACTAAAAAAAATCCAAAAGGTGTGGGGAAGAAGCTGTTTTGGATGAATGCTCCTTACATGGTGAGTTTTCCCCACTTCTGCCAAGCTACCTGGCAGATCCTGAAACAGGATGAACATAGATAGGAAATTTATGCAAGAACCCAGGGTGAAAACACACCGCTCTTGTTTCGTGTTCAGTGGGCCAGGGGTCCCTTTCAGAAAAGAAAGACCCTTTATTAGTGCCGCCCTCTTATTTCTTAGCCTAGGGTATGAGAAGCATAAAAGAAGTCTTGAAGCTCTTTTTCCTCTTCCCCAGCTTCCATACCTACACTGGGCATAAAGAAAGTGTGAATTCAACTCTGTGAGTGAAAAAAAAAAGTATACTATGCGAGACTAAAGAGTACATCATAGCCTCAGAGCTGTGAGGGGACTGTTACCTGGCAGATGACAAATCGTGTGAGGTAGTATGAAAATCTTGGTGCTAGCTAAATAACTAAAATGTAACGTGTGGGCATGATGGTTTATAAGACAAAAATTCATTTCCTGGTATAAGCAAGGGCTGCAAGAGATCATAGTTCAGCGTTAATAATGACTTCACAAGCTACTGTAACAGTCAATGAATTTGGGTCAGGAAAGAGGGAGAATCACATTTGTTCCCTGTAAAATTGGTTCAAAATTGTTGATCCTTGTGCTTATATGTAATATGCTACATGTATTCTGCACAATCTTGTGTTAGTATAACCTTGTGCAGTGATTATGTTTGTGCTTGACCCTGTGTAAGTCTCTTGTGACCGTAAACATGTTTTCAGCCAAAGTGTAAGACCAGAACATTTATGTATTTATTTACGTTAGTAGAAAAGAGCATCAACTTTTTTTAAAACTTGATTTAATGAGTTTTCATTGAACATTTGTCACTTCTTGCTATCCCCCTATACATACAATATTGTCTTTTAAAAGACAGGGAAATCAGAATACATGCTCAGAATATATGTTGTTCTGAAAGCCAACTTCAAACTTTTTAGGACTCAGGAGAAGGATGTTAAAAACAAAGCATCATGCTGAACCAGACCACTGATCTGTGTAGTTATATACTGCCTCTGTAGGGCATGAGCTTTCACTCATGTTTGTGATGAGTCCCTCCCCCAGTTTGCTTTTTGCAGACTCACTTCCTCATTCAAAATGTCAGTTAAGACCTAGGATGAAAAAAACACTTAAAACTTAGGGAAACCTGGTCTTTGGCACTCATCTTTGTCATGAGAAGTCTTTTGAGAGGCAGAATTGGGAAGAGGCTATGTGGACAATGGATGTAAATGTCACGGTTTTTTACTTGGTTTGAGAGAATGACTAAGCTATGTAGTCAAGAAAATCTTTGGGTCTTAAAAAATAAGAAAGCATGCAGAATTGTTGGTCTTTGTTCTATTAAGAAACACAAATTCCAAAGTATTTTTTTCCTCTTTGTGTAGCTCAGCATCATGTTTTCTCCTGAGCCAGTCAACCATGGAAATCATCTGCCATTCTTCCTCTTCAGCACCTGCAGATCCTCTCAGTACATCTCTCATGGTCCTCCTCTAAATTATGACTGATTTTAAAAAAATAGAGATTGAGAAGGGAAGTGTCTTCAATTTCTCCTTTTGCTCATTTCATCAATGAATTAGGTCATTTTTCTAAACCTACATAATAGCATGTCAACTTTTAAATGTCATATTGGAGATATGGAAAGGGTTATAATTTGGCTGTCTCAAATGATGGGAACATGCCATTGGAAGCCAAGCTTTCCAGTTCACCAGCAACTATGTACTTCTTGACAATCCTGAAGAAAGTTCTTGAGGTGAATCCTGGGGTTCTGCTCAGGGGTGACTTCCCAGAATGGTTCAATATCTGCAACATGATACTAACACAACTTTCTATCAAATGGTACTCCTTGCTTCTTCAGTAACTGGATTTCTGGGTGTCTGCCTCATGTGCTTGCAGCATTTTCATGTCCATCTTCTCTGCAGTCTCCGCTTCTTGCCTTCACAGAGTAAAGGAGTCACAGAAATTTATCAGCCTCAATTTTCCTCTTCAGGGAGATTTTCACTCCTCTTGAATGCAAGTCAGATTCACATCTCTGTTAGCACCTGTGCCACAGCATCCTCTCCTCCTCTTGTGGTCTGGCCTCCAAAGCGCTGCCCTGTGAGGAACAATCCCTTTCGCTGTGTACTGGTGGTAAGGGCTTTCTCCATGCTGTTTCCACTGGTGATGATAGCTACTACCACAGCAAGAGCAAAAATCCAGTAAAGGCACCTCCAGGTAAAATGCCTGGCTCTTAGGTAGTATGTGGAGGAAGTAGGCTGCTTTGGATAGAACTCAAAATACCTGTAATGAAAATTTTACTGAAAAAGCCAGTAGAAAATGCTAGGTATTTCTCTGCAATTTTGGCACTGGAACCAGAGCTGGAACCCTTGTCTTCTTGATGTGTAGAGGCCAAAACCTCCTCTTCAGGACAAAACCCTGGATTCTTCTAAATGACACAACTTTCATCCTATTCTATCATAATTTAATGATCAGGGAGCGAGAAGTCCATGCTCAAGCCCTCACCCCAGTGCCCTAAGTGCCAGGCAACAGCACAGGACAGTACAAGCCTTTCAGCTCCTCCTGCAAGGGCTGCAACTGTGCATCAGAGAGTGCAAGAATCCCAGGGAGGCTGAGCAAAGCAGGAACATGACAGCATTATCTGTTTGTGGGGACTGAATGCCCCCACAATTAAGCAGGCAAAAGCCCAGCTAGAACTAAATCTAGCTACTGTTGTAAGGGGGAAAAAAAAGTTTTTACAAATACATTAACAGCAAAAAGAGAACAAAAGAAAATCTCCATCCTCTATTGGACACAGAGGGGAACTTGCCACCAAGGATGCCCCCCACTGGAGCTAAACCATGACACTGCACAGTAATCTTTTCAAGTTTACTTGCCCCGCCAGTGGGCAATACTATTGTAGATGAACCAGGAGGCTTTTGCTAAATGTATATCCCAGTGTTTAAATGTCCCACCACGCCCGACCCCACCCCTCCAATTTGCTCTCAGTGCAGCCTTTAACAGTCCATTGTATCGTTTCATTTTCCTGGAGGCTGGTGCATGATAGGGGATGTGACACACCCACTCAATGCCATGCTCTTTGGCCCACGTGTCCATGAGGTTATTTCGGAACTGAGTCCCCTTGTCAGACTCAATTCTCTCTGGGGTGCCATGTTGCCACAGGACTTGTTTTTCGAGACCCAGGATAGTGTTCCAGGCAGTGGCGTGGGGGACAGGATATGTTTCCAGCCAGCCGGTGCTTGATTTAACCATTGTAAGCACATGGCGCTTGCCTTGGCGGGTTTGTGCGAGTGTGATATAGTCAGTCTGCCGGGCCTGCCCGTATCTATATTTAAGCCACCATCCCCCATACCAAAGAGGCTTTACACGCTTGGCTGGCTTGATTGCAGCACACATTTCACATTCATGGATAATGTGTGCAACAGCATCCATGGTCAAGCCCCACCTCGATCACGAGCCCATCTGTATGTTGCATCTCTCCCTTGATGGCCTGAGGTGTCATGGGCCCATCGAGCTAGAAATAGTTCACCCTTATGTTGCCAGTCCAAATCCACCTGAGCCACTTCAATCTTGGCAGCCTGATCCACCTGCTGGTCGTTCCGATGTTCTTCAGTGGCCCGACTCTTGGGGACGTGAGCATCCACATGACGTACCTTTACAACCAGGTTCTCTACCCGGGCAGCAATATCTTGCCACAGTGTAGCAGCCCCGATGGGTTTGCCTCTACGCTGCCAGTTGCTCTGCTTCCACTGCTGTAACCAGCCCCACAGGGCATTTGCCACCATCCAGGAGTCAGTATAGAGATAGAGCACTGGCCACTTTTCCCGTTCAGCAATGTCTAAGGCCAGCTGGATGGCCTTTACCTCTGCAAACTGGCTCGATTCACCTTCTCCTTCAGCAGTTTCTGCAACTTGACGTGTAGGACTCCATACAGCAGACTTCCATCTCCGATGCTTTCCCACAAGGCGACAGGACCCATCAGTGAAGAGGGCATACTGCTTCTCATCTTCTGGCAGTTTGTTATAGAGTGGGGCTTCTGCAGCACGTGTCACCTCCTCCTCTGGTGATATTCCAAAGTCTTTGCTTTCTGGCCAGTCCATGATCACTTCCAAGATTCCTGGGCGACTGGGGTTTCCTACTCGAGCCCGCTGGGTGATCAGTGCAACCCATTTACTCCACGTAGCGTCAGTTGCATGGTGTGTGGAGGGGACGTTTCCTTTGAACATCCAGCCCAGCACTGGCAGTCAGGGTGCCAGGAGGAGCTGTGCTTCAGTACTAAGCACTTCTGAAGCAGCTCAAACCCCTTCATATGCTGCCAATAGCTCTTTTTCAGTTGGAGTATAGCAGGCTTCAGACCCTCTGTATCCCCGACTCCAAAACCCTAGGGGTCGACCTTGGGTCTCCCCTGGTGCTTTCTGCCAGAGGCTCCAGGTAGGGCCATTCTCCCCAGCTGCAGAGTAGAGCACGTTTTTTACATCTTGTCCTGCCCAGACTGGCCCGAGAGCTACTGCATGAACTGTCTCCTGTTTAATTTGTTCAAAGGCTTGTCGTTGCTCAGGGCCCCATTTGAAATCATTCTTCTTCCGGGTCACTTGATTGAGAGGGCTTACCATCAGTCTGCAGTTTGGAACATGCATTCTCCAAAAACCCACAATGCCCAAGAAAGCTTGTGTTTCCTATTTGCTAGTTGGTGGAGACATGGCTGCTCTTTTGTTGATCACCTCTACTGGGATCTGACGATGCCCATCTTGCTGTTTTATTCCTAAAAACTGGGTCTCCTGTGCGGATGCGGGTGCGGTTCTCTTGACCTTGTTTTATTTTATGGCAAAACCAACTAGCTGTTGGGATCCCCCTGTCACTCCAGCAATACAGATGGGTTCTGCCCCTGTATAGCTTGATGGCATTAGGATGCACTGTGCACCGGTGGCCGCTAAAGCCTTATACTCCTGCGGGTCTGACATGCCAGGCCTCCAAATCCACACAGTTCAGTAAACCCGGTTATCCCTTTCCTCCACCTGGCTGGAGGCAGGGCCCCTCTAGTCCCGATAGCAGTATTTGCTACTCACTTCTTGTAAATGCTTCTATTAAGCTCAGAAATAAAATCAGTGCTTCTACTCCTCTGTCTGGGGAACTGCTCACTGGAAACTGGAGCAGCAGCTTTCCTGGAAGAACTCCCCCTGAGTGACTGTTTTCCCTTGCAGCGCACGTACCTGTGCCTCTAGGGGCGAGGTAGGTTTTCCATCCCACTACGTCATGTCCTCTCCGTGGTCATGCAGGTAGAACCATAGGGTGGCCTGTGGTGTGTATCCTCTCTCTTGAGCAAAGGGCCACTTACGCCTAATGCCTGAGATACTGGTCTGTACAGGTGGGGAGTAGGACATATCTCCTTTGAAATACTGGAAGTCCTGGGACTGTTTCTCCATAGCGGAGACGAGGGAGGAAGACATATATGCTTTGTAACCTTGGAGTCTGTCAATCACACCCCCCACCATTGGTGCCTCGGCATCTTTCCAGGTCAGTACTGCCAATGAGTTTACATGCAACAATGGTGCGCTCCGTACAAACTTCCGCCACATGGGTCGTGTGCACTGGGCTTCATCTGGACCTTTGGGTGACTGTTCATTGTCCAGGTGTCATGGTTTTAGCTGGGATGGAGTTAATTTTCTTCACTGTAGCTGGTATAGTGCTGTGTTTTGGACGCAGTATGCGAATTATATTGATAGCACACTAATGTTTTAGTTGTTGCTGGGTAGCGCTTACACTAGTCAAGGGCTTTTCCAGCTTCCCATGCTCTGCCAGGTGCACGAGAAGCCGGGAGGGGAGGGGGCACAGCCAAGAGAGCGGATCCAAACTGGCCAAAGGGATATCCCATATCATATGACATCATGCCCAGTATATTAACTGGAGGGAGTTGGCCGGGGGACGCAGCGATCGCAGCTCGGGGAACGGCAGCATCGGTCGACGGGTGGTGAGCAGATGCATCACTTGTTGTTTAGTTTTATTCCCTCCTCGCGAGGTTTCACCACGCTCTCTCTCGTTATTTTCTTTTTCATTACATTATTATAGGTTTTATTATTATCATTACTATTTTATTCTAATTATTAAGCTGTTCTTATCTCAACCCACGCGTTTTCTTACTTTGGCCCTTCCGATTCTCTCCCCCATCCCACTGGGGTGGGGGGAGTGAGCGAGTGGCTGTGTGGTGCTTAGTTGCTGACTGGAGCTAAACCACGACACCAGGTCACCATAAATCACCTCAAGCACGCCTAATTCCCTCAGGTACTGGAAGCCTCTCTCCATGGTGGTCCATTTTCCTGGGTGATATATAACATCTTCCTTGAAGGGATGCCTTTCTTTTACACCAGACAGGAGTCGCCTCCAGAGGCTGAGGGCTTGTGCCCCTTTTCCAATCACTTTGTCAGTGCCCCCTTCCCAGTTATTTGGCTTCCTTTCCCTCTAGTTCCAGGCTACTGGCCCTGTTATCCCAGCATCGGAGCAGCCAGGTGACAATGTGCTCACCTAGACGGCGGCCAAAATTTTTTTGCATATCTCGCAGCTCACTCAGGGATAGGGATCGGGTGGTTTCCGTGGTTTTTCCGGAGCACGGTGAACAGGGCAGGCAAACAGGGTTTGGTGCGTCAGAAGGGTGTGGCGCCTGATAACCACTGCCAGAAGGAACGTGGCGACTCAGACGGAGCCCCCACATAAAAACACAGCTGTCCAGGTCTCCGGCTGCAGGGAGTGCCCGAGCCTGGCGCTCGTATCGGAGGGCAGCAGAGCCAACAACTGCTTGTGGTGTGACCAGGTGGATGATCTACTCTGCCTGGTGGCAGAGCTGAAGGTGGAAGCGGAAAGGGAGCGTGAGAGGGAGCTAGATTGGTGGAGCTGCACCCTATCATCCTTGGGGCCATGGCAGCAGATGGAGGCTCCACAAGAAGCAGAGAATCTCCTACCCTCTTGCCACATAGCAGAAGGAGGGAACC
The DNA here is from genome assembly GCF_963921805.1 of Phalacrocorax carbo. Taxonomy (NCBI): domain Eukaryota; kingdom Metazoa; phylum Chordata; class Aves; order Suliformes; family Phalacrocoracidae; genus Phalacrocorax; species Phalacrocorax carbo. Next base: position 464,513 of record NW_026990243.1, read on the forward strand.
TAAGAGATGGGGGGGAATGGAAACAGGTCCCTGCTCGGGTCAGCAGGCGAATCCCCTCCTGGCCTCCCTCACCTTCCCAGTTGCCCTTACACAACAGGTATGGGGCTCTGGAACTTGAGGGCCAGGCAAATGAGGATGTAGGTGAAGGTCCATCCAGGGGGTTGCCTAGGGAGAGTCGGTCAGCCCCACGCATTATGACCGCCTCTGTTAAGACGAAAAGGAGGGCAATTGTTGTAGGCGATTCCCTTCTGAGGGGGACAGAGGGCCCAATATGCCGACCAGACCCATCCCACAGGGAAGTCTGCTGCCTCCCTGGGGCTCGGGTCAGAGATGTTACTAGGAAACTCCCTGGTCTGCTACAGCCCTCTGATTACTACCCGCTCTTGGTTATGCAGGTTGTCAGTGATGAGGTTGCGGAGAGATGCCCAAGAGCGATCAAAAGGGACTTCAGGGCACTGGGGCGACTGGTCGAAGCATCGGGAGCACAGGTAGTGTTTTCCTCAATCCCATCAGTGGCAGGGAAGAATAATACTGAAAGGAACAGGAAAACGCATCTGATTAACACATGGCTCAGAGGCTGGTGCCACCGGTGGAGTTTTGGGTTTTTTGATCATGGGGAGGTTTACATGGCACCGGGCCTGCTGGCGGCAGATGGAGTTCGCCTATCTCAGAGGGGGGAAAGGATTCTTGCACATGAGTTGGCAGGGCTCATCGAGAGGGCTTTAAACTAGGTTCAAAGGGGGAAGGGGATATAGCCAGGCCCACTAGAGAGGAGCCTAGGGGCGGTGTGCCAGGGTTGGGGGTGAAACCGATAGCCCAGCTCAAGTGCATCTACGCCGATGCACGCAGCACAGGCAACAAACAGGAGGAGCTGGAAGCCATTGTGCGGCGGGATAGATATGACTTAGTCGCCATCACAGAGACATGGTGGGATGACTCTTACGACTGGAGCGCTGCAATGGATGGCTATAAGCTCTTCAGAAGGGATAGGCAAGGAAGGAGAGGTGGTGGGGTGGCTCTATATGTTAGGGAGTGTTTTGATTGCATAAAGCTTAGCGATTTTGATGATAAGATCGAGTGCTTATGGGTAAGGATGAGGGGGAAGGCCAACAAGGCAGATATCCGGCTGGGGGTCTGTCATAGACCACCCAACCAGGATGACGAGGTAGATGAAGTGTTCTACAAGCAGCTGGTGGAAGTATCACAATCGGTTGCCCTTGTTCTAGTGCGGGACGTCAATTTACCAGATGACTGCTGGAAATACAACACAGCAGAGAGGAAACAGCCTAGGAGGTTCCTGGAGCGTGTGGAAGGTAACTCCCTGATGCAGCTGGTAAGCGAGCCTGCCAGGGGAGGTGCCTCGCTTGACCTGCTGTTCACAAACAGAGGAGGACTGGTGGGAGATGTGGCAGTCGGAGGCTGTCTTGGACTTAGCGGCCATGATATGATTGAGTTCTCAATCCTTGATGAAGTAAGGAGGGGGTTCAGCAGAACCACTACCATGGACTTCCGGAGGGCAGACTTTGGCCTGCTCAGGGCACTGGTTGGGAGAGTCCCTTGGGAGGATGTCCTGAAGGGCAAAGGAGGCCAGGAAGGCTGGGCTTTCTTCAAAGAAGGAATCCTTGAAGGCGCAGGAGCAGGCTGTTCCCAAATGCTGCAAGACGAATTGACGGGGAAGACGACTGGCCTGGCTGAACAGGGAGCTTTTGCTGGCACTCAGGAAAAAAAGGAGAGTCTACCACTTTTGAAAGAAGGGGCAGGCAACTCAAGAAGAGTACAGAGGTCTCGTTAGGTCTCGCAGAGAGAAAATTAGGCAAGCAAAAGCCCAGCTAGAACTCAATCTGGCCACTGCTGTAAGGGATAACAAAAAAATGTTTTTGCAAATACATTAACAACAAAAAGAGAGCCAAGGAGAATCCCCATCCTCTATTGGACGCGGAGGGGAACTTGCCACCGAGGATGAGGAAAAGGCTGAGGTACTAAATGCCTTCTTTGCCTCAGTCTTTAACCACCAGACCAGTTATCCCCGGGGTATTCAGCCCCCTGAGCTGCAAGTCAGGGACGGGGAGCAGAATAAAACCCCCATAATCCAGGAGGAAGCAGTTTACGACCTGCTGCTCCACCTGGACACTCACAAGTCTATGGGGCCAGATGGGATCCACCCGAGAGTACTGAGGGAGCTGGCGGAGGAGCTCACCAAGCCACTCGCCATCATTTTTCAGCAGTCCTGGTTAACAAGGGAGGTCCCAGACGACTGGAGGCTTGCCAATGTGACACCCATGCACAAGAAGGGCCGGAAGGAGGATCTGGGGAGCTACAGGCCTGTCAGCCTGTCCTCGGTACCAGGGAAGATTATGGAGCGATACATCTTGAGTGAGCTCAATAGGCATGCGCAGGACAACCAGGGGATCAGGCCCAGCCAGCATGGCTTCATGAAAGGCAGGTCCTGCCTGGCCAACCTGATCTCCTTCCATGACCAGGTGACCCGCCTAGTGGATGAGGGAAAGGCTGTGGATGTTGTCTACCTGGACTTTAGCAAAGCCTTTGACACTGTCTCCCACAGCATCCTCCTAGAGAAGCTGGCGGCTCATGGCTTGCACGGGTGTACTCTTCGCTGAGTAAAAAAGTGGCTGGATGGCTGAGTGCAGAGAGTTGTGGTGAACGGAGCTAAATCCAGTTGGTGGCCAGTCAGGAGCGGGGTTCCCCAGGGCTCAGTGTTGGGGCCAGTCTTGTTTATCATCTTTATCAATGATCTGGACGAGGGGATTGAGTGCACCCTCAGTAAGTTTGTAGACGACACCAAGTTGGGTGGGAGTGTCGCTCTGCTTAAGGGTAGGAAGGCTCTACAGAGGGATCTGGACAGGCTGGATCGATGGGCTGAGGCCAATTGTATGAGGTTCAACAAGGCCAAGTGCCTGGGTCCTGCACTTGGGTCACAACAACCCCATCCAATGCTACAGGCTTGGGGAAGAGTGGCCGGAAGGCTGCCTGGTGGAAAAGGACCTGGAGTTGTTGGTCGACAGCTGGCTGAACATGAGCCAGCAGTGTGCCCAGGTGGCCAAGGCGGCCAACAGCATCCTGGCTTGTATCAGGAATAGTGTGGCCAGCAGGACTAAGGAAGCGATCATCCCCCTGTACTCGACGCTGGTGAGGCCGCACCTCGAATATTGTGTTCAGTTTTGGGCCCCTCACTACAAGAAGGACATCGAGTCGCTGGAGCGTCTATGATTCTATGGTTTATGAGTTCTTCCTCTTCCTCCTCCTCTCCTTGTGATGGCCCTGCCCTTCCATCATCTCTTTCTAAACGAGTTGACTTTCTCTTCCAAGATTTCTTCTTGTGTATAGTGGCAACTGATACCGGCATGGGTTGGTTCTCTGGTGCAGCTGCAGTGCCTGTTGCCAGGGTTGGAGAGGCCACAGTGCCTGTCGCTTTCATTTTCTTTGTCTTTTTAGATCCAGAGGCCTTCTCTTCCCCTTGGGAACACTGAATACTGTTGAACAGGGCTCGGTAGGCATGGGCCAGGCCCCAGCACATTGCAGTGATCTGTGTCTCTCTGGAGTTGCCAGGGTGACAACATACTTCCTCCAAATACTCTACCAGTTTTTCAGGATTCTGCATTTGTTCAGGGGTGAAGTCCCACAACACTGGAGGTGCCCACCGTCCTAGGTATTTGCCCATACTATCCCACATGCCCTGCCACTCATAACTATCGAGCCTTGGGGTGGATCTCTGGATGATATTCTTAAATTGCTTACTAGCCTTAGACAAAACTGAAACAATATTCCCAAGAAATACCAACACATGTATCTTAACTACCCAAGGATGTTCAGGACACTGAAAAGTTATTGTAATTGAAGGAGGAGACATCATAGAAGAAGGTAGCGAAGGTGCCATTCTGTATTTCCTCCATATAAAAGCTCTCAGAGGAGGAGGTATAATTGCTAATTGTCTCCATGAGGTGGTACCCGAAGTACAGTAACGGCTTCAGTACAAAACCTAAATACCAGATGAAGCTCAAGGCCAGTGTTTTAAATACCAATCTCCCAGGCAAAACATCTCTAATCACTGCAGAGCGCAGCAAGCTGCAAAACCCAACACCAATCTTTAACATGTACAGCAAAACCAAGAGCATGGTGCAAATGAGATAAATTAGTATTGGGAAGAGATGAACCAATGTTGTGACCAGCAACTGTTAACAGATATAAATTCCTTAATACGCTCTACTTAATCTGTTGTTATCTCAAACCCTTCGTGCCCCATGATGGGCTCCAAAAAGGACTGTTGTGGTTTAGCCCCAGCCAGCAACTAAGCACCACACAGCCGCTCGCTCACTCCCCCCACCCCAGTGGGATGAGGGAGAGAATCGGAAGGGCCAAAGTAAGAAAACTCATGGGCTGAGATAAGAAGAGTTTAATAATTAAAATAAAACAGTAGTAATAATAATAATAATAATAATATTGTAATGAAAAGGAAAACAACGAGAGAGAGAGAGAGAGAGAAGCGAAACGCAGGGAAAAACAAAACAAAACACGTGATGCAACTGTTCACCACTCGTCGACCAACTCCGCCAGTCCCCGAGCTGCGATTGCTGCCCCTCCCCAGCCAACCCCCTCCAGTTAATATACTGGGCATGGCATCATATGACATGGGATATCCCTTTGGCCAGTTTGGATCCGCTCTCTTGGCTGTGCCCCCTCCCCTCCCGGCTTCTCATGCACCTGGCAGAGCATGGGAAGCTGGAAAATTCCTTGACTAGTGTAATCACGACTTAGCAACAACTAAAACATTGGTGTGTTATCAACATTGTTTTCATACTAGGGCCAAAGCGCAGCACTATGCCAGCTGCAGTGAAGAAAATTAACTCTAACCCAGCTAAAACCATGACAAGTCCTGTAGGTTGAACTTCATGGGAGGATTTTCTGGACTTCACCACTGGGGAAAAAATCTCCAGCATATCTCTTCTGTTTGTTTGGATAAAATTAGTCCTTCGTGTGTAGACAGCTCTCTTTTAGGACACTTGGCAAATATTAATTAGCTCAGCATCTGACTGTTCCTATAAAGCAGGTAAATGGCTCTTTTTCTTTTCTTTTCTTTTCCTTTTTTTTTTTTTTTTAATTTTCTGACTTTATTATGATTACACAGATTAAATAATACTGCAGGCAGGCAGTAGTGGAACTGAAAATACTGTCCAGCTTCCTGACTTTCATTCCTGAAGCATAAACCAAAGACTCTTCTCCCCATAGCAAGGAAAACAAGTTACTGAGAAAGGTAACTCCAAAACAGAAATCAGTGTGTCTCTTGCTTGAAATATGAGAGGACTCTACCTAATGTGGGAAGCATAGGATAATAGTAATGCTATTATTTTTATAAAATAAACACATATTTGCACCCTTGAAGATTAATTGAAAAACACTAATATTTTCTAAGAAATTATACATTTCAGCTAGCATCCAAGGATGTTTCATTGCTTCCAGCATTCATTCATAAACTGAGCTTCTCTTTCCTTCTGGTTGTGAATTGGTATTTCAAGCTGCAGAGAGAGTTAGAGATTACACCAATCTAGATATCTGCAATGAAATCACTGTAAGTATGTCTGCGCTAGTGATCACAGAATCACAGGATGGTAGGGGTTGGAAGGGACCTCTGGAGATCATCTCGTCCAACCCCCTGCTGGAGCAGGTACACCTAGAGCAGGGGGCACAGGACCGCGTTGTGGCAGTGTGCTCCCCCTCACCTGATCTTTTGCCCCTGGCTCTGCTCAAGTGATAAGTACCAGTGACAGTCGTGATAAGATGCATCTGGTCATGATGGCTGCATCTGGCTCAAAGTGGAGTCCTGGGAAACAGATAGCCACACAATAGCTGAGAGCTAATTTATGGATGCGTGTCCTTGTCCACCTAACCAGAGTGCTAATTAATATCCGACTGAGGCCACACTTGACAGAAACTAACATCTGCAGCCGGTATGTAGGTATGACTATGAGCCAATCATCTTACCCCCATAAATAGTGAGCCGCCCAAGAGCCCTTTGAGCTCTCCTGCGCGGCAGCGGGCTGCACGACAGGATCGCCCCTTGAGTAGGGACGCCTTTCAAGGTTACTCCTCGAGGTTGAGAGATTCCTTGCCACAACAGATGCTCGGTAAGTGGCTAATAGCACACTAAACTCTGAAATCTTAGCTAAATGATATAAAGAATTGGTTGTGTACACAAAAATCCTTTAGATATAACCCGTTGAACAGATCTGGGGCTAGAATTGGATCCAGACGTCCCTAGACTCCTCTCTGAGAAAGGAGTTTAGAAAGCAAGGGGGTCCTTTCTGAACCTCGTGACTCAACGGGAGGGTCTCCCTGACAGTTTGTCTGTCCCTGTCCTCTGTGCAGTAAATAATCAAGTGAACCTTGCCATCAAATCTTGTTAAACCACTGTCGCATTTACTAACACATTTTGTTAACTCATTGCAATATATTAATAAAATATATACTTTTGCTTGTCTCTCTTACGAGTGAAGTGTGCTCTCACTCTCTCTTCTGTGACACGTGTCCAGGTGGGTTTTGAATATTTCCAGAGAAGACGACTCCACAACCTCTCTGGGCAGCCTGTTCCACTGCTCTGTCACCCTCACAGTAAAGAAGTTTTTCCTCATATTCAGGTGGAACTTCCCATGTTCCAACTTGTGCCCATTGCCCCTTGTCCTGTCGTTGGGCACCACTGAGAAGAGTCTGGCCCCATCCTCTTGACACCCACCCTTCAGATATTTATAAGCATTGATAGGATCCCCCCTCAGTCTTCTCTTCTCCAGGCTGAACAAACCCAGGTCTCTCAGCCTTTCCTCATAAGAGAGATGCTCCAGTCCCCTGATCGTCTTGGTAGCTCTCCGCTGAACTCTCTCCAGTAGTTCCCTGTATTTCTTGAACTGGGGAGCCCAGAACTAGATGCAGTACTCCAGATGTGGCCTCACTAGGACAGAGTAGAGGGGGAGGATAACCTCCTTCGACCTGCTGGCCACACTCCTTTTTATGCACCCCAGGATACCGTTGGCCTTCTTGGCCGCAAGGGCGCATTGCTGGCTCATGATCAACCTGCTGTCCACCAGCACTCCCAGGTCCTTCTCAACAGAGCCGCTTTCCAGCAGGTCAACCCCCAACCTGTACCGGTGCATGGGGTTGTTCCTCCCCAGGGGCAGGACCTTGCACTTGCTTTTGTTGAATTTCATCAGGTTCCCCTCAGCCCAGCTCTCCAGCCTGTGCAGATCTCGCTGAATGGCAGCACAGCCTTCTGGTGTATCAGCCACTCCTCCCAGCTTGGTATCATGGAGCAATAGATCTTGAGTGAGCTCACTAGGCAAGTGCAGGACAACCAGGGGATCAGGCCCAGCCAGCATGGCTTCATGAAAGGCAGGTCCTGCCTGGCCAACCTGATCTCCTTCTATGACCAGGTGACCCACCTAGCGGATGAGGGAAAGGCTATGTAATAATAATGCAAAACAACTCCTGTTTACGTGGCTGGTGTCGACGTGAGGGTTTTGGCTTTTATGACAATGGGACATTCTTCAGCACCCATAGCCTGCTCAGGAGGGATGGAATCCACTTCTCTGGAAGGGGCAAGGGGATCTTTGGCAGCAGGCTGGCCAACTTGGTGAGGAGGGCTTTAAACCGAGGAAGTCGGGGGGGTAGGGGCCAAAGTGGCAATGCTAATGTCATCACATACAACGGGCAAATAAGACAGGTCAACCAGTGCAGTGGCAAAGGTGCCTTAGCTGCCTCACGAGATGACGCCCAGGAGACCAACACCTCAAGGGTGGTTGTAGTGGGTCCTCGTGCACCCCTCCGGGGAAACCTGTGTGCTCAAGTACCTTCCTGAAATGCCTGTACACCAATGCACGCAGCATGGGGAATAAACAGGAGGAACTAGAGGTCTGTGTGCAGCCGCAGGGCCATGATCTCACTGCAGTCACAGAGACATGGTGGGATAGCTTGCATGACTGCAATGCTGTCATGGATGGCTACAGGCTTTTCAGGAAAGGCAGACCAGCAAGGCGAGGTGGGGGAGTTGCTCTGTATGTGAGGGAGCAACTGGAATGCATCGAGCTCTGCCTTGGAGTGGAAGGAGAACAAGTTGAGAGCTTGTGGGTAAAAAATAAGGGACAGGCAAATATGGGCGACACTGTTGTGGGCATTTGCTACAGGCCACATGATGAAGAAGAGGTAGTGGTAGTTGATGAAGCCTTCTACAGACAGCTGGAAGTAGCCTCGCAATCGCAGGCCCTGGTCCTCGTGGGGGACTTCAACCTGCTTGGAGGAATCCCATGGCCTAGGGCTCTGGAAGGCAGGGGGGCACAAGAAAGCTGGTCAGTATTCAAGGACCACTTCCTCCGAGCTCAAGACTGGTGCATCCCCAGGAGGAAGAAGTCAGGCAGAGGAGCCAGGAAACCTGCATGGATGAGCAAAGAGCTCCTAGGGAAACTCAAATGGAAGAAGGAGGTTCACAGTATGTGGAAAAAGGGACTGGCCACTTGGGAGGAATATAGGAACGTTGTCAGGGTATGCAGAGATGCGACAAGGAAGGCCAAGGCCCACTTGGAATGAAATCTGGCAAGGGATGTCAAGGATAACAAGAAGGGCTTCTTCAAATACATGAGCAGTAAAAGGAAGACTGGGGATACAGTGGGCCCACTGCTGAACAAGGAAGGGGCCCTGGTGACACGGGATGCAGAGAAGGTGGAGTTACTGAATGCCTCCTTTGCCTCAGTGTTTACTGCTAAGGCTGGCCCTCAGGCATCTCAGCCCCCAGAAGAGAGAGGACAAATGGGGACAAAGGAGGACTTCCCCTTGGATGAGGAGGATTGGGTCAGAGATCACCTAGGCAAACCGGATCCTCGCAAATCCACGGGCCCCGACGGGATGCACCCGCGAGTGCTGAAGGAGCTGGCGGATGTCCTTGCCGAGCCACTCTCCACGATCTTTGAAAGGTCGTGGAGGACAGGAGAGGAGCCCGAGGACTGAAGGACAGCAAATGTCACTCCAGTCTTCAAAAAGGGCAAGAAGGAGGACCCGGGGAACTATAGGCCAGTCAGCCTCACCTCCATCCCTGGAAAGGTGATGGAACAGTTCATCCTAGAGGTCATCTCCAGGCATGTAGAGGACAAGAAGGTTATCAGAAGTAGTCAACATGGATTCACCAAGGGGAGATCATGCTTGACCAACCTGATAGCCTTCTATGATGGTGTGACTGGCTGGGTCGACGAAGGGAGAGCAGTGGGTGTTGTCTATCTCAACTTCAGTAAGGTATTTGACACTGTCTCCCATAGCATCCTCACGGACAAGCTAAGGAAGTGTGGGTTGGATGAGTGGGCAGTGAGGTGGATAGAGAACTGGCTCAACAACAGAACTCAGAGGGCTGTGATCAGTGGGGCAGAGTCTGGTTGGAGGCCTGTAACTCGCGGTGTTCCCCAGGGGTCTGTTTCTCCCTGGCTCCTGCCGCTTTTATGTGGGTATTATATGTGTACATCTACACCTTCTTTTAGTCAAGTTCAGTTATATAATTACTGTCATGCAATGGCTTGTTAATGCCGGTTCAGGATAAATCTCCTGAGTGTCTCAGACATTACTCTGAAAAACTGGAAATGTCAGACAGTATAAAGTACGTTTCAAAGTGCAGTGCAGGATTTATATCTTTTCAAATACCTCCCTGGAAAATAATAGTGACTGCTTATCTTCTGCCCAGATCCATTTAAAATTCACCTTATGAATACTTAATCTTTTACTACTCAGTACTTTTGAGGAGTGCGTATATATTGATGCAACTAAACTTGATTACCTTATAAGAGGTAACCAGAGTTATTTGTATTTGCTAGGGCCTGTCTAATAAATAAGTGGGGAATAGTGAAAGAAAACCGTGATAGATAACATAAAATATAACATTCTCTGTTTTCCTTTGTATGGAAACACATTTTAGGTTTCTCTTTCCTGCAAATAATGGCAGGACGATTTTATTGCAAGCCATCTGCTTAGCAATGCATATCTGCATAAATATATAGTCATTTTCTAGAAATAAGTAAAAACCTATTTCCTCAGTGATTTGAATGGGACTCAAAGAATCGTCTATTTCTTACTTTTTGTACTATAGCTTTCTTTTTCCAGATAATTTTTTTCACTTGAAAGTCAAATATGAGCCAAATTCATTTTTAGTCAAGTAATTGAATTAGATGTAAATTTTGTCCTGTTATTTAAAAGGCTAATAAAGACTTTGTTGCATCTCTGTTGCCTCAGAATACATGTTTAATGGAAGCTATTTTTATCTTGGAAGAACAATTCCATGGCAAATAATTGACCAATCTGCATTATACCTTGCGGAAGGAAATAAAAGACACTGGCCAGGTTAAAGTTTGAGATGGTAAATTTTATTTCAAAATACAATCAAACTACAAATTAATCTCTCCCATGTATTTCAAAGTCTTGGGAAATCAATGGATTCTACTAATAAATTCCGGTTTTGTCCTTGCTTTTAATGCAAGTTTCTGTGTGATTCAAAGACTAATTCACTCTCTCTCTAGCTGTTTTTATCATACAGTGTTGCAGAAGGATAAAAGGGATTCCCCCCCATTTTATTTTCTACTTCACAGGTCTTAACGTATTAGCTTAGTATAGTTTGTATTATGTTGATTGTTGTGCATTTATTTTCTTTTCAATAATCCCCATGCAGTCTGCAGACTGTGGAGTTGATGTTAGACTCCACCAGTTGGGCTGAACCTGACCTGTGTCAGCGTCAGCTCAGCTGGGACTGGGACTGGGGGTGGTGTTACATCTCATTGCTGAGGGCTCTGTGCAGCCCTTCTTCCTTCCAGCCCTGCAAGACTCCTCTGAGCTGCTGCTGTGATGCAAACGCTGGTACAGGTATTGCCTGGCATTTGAGTGCGCTTACGCTGGCCCAGCCTGATGGTCCACCTGCTAGATGGCTCTCTTGTGAGCCAACTCGTAGCGCTCCCTGGATGCAGCCAGTGACTGCCTATTAGAGATTGTGGTGAGATCTTTTAGGGGTGGATCACAGATTAGGGCACGCCTGTGGGTTCTTCCTCTATTTCTTCTCTCTGTTCTTGGAGAAAAGGAAGTTGGACTAAATTAATGTGGGAGCTTGCTTGGATCTATAATATTCTGCCACAGTGACCTGTGCTGAGTGGTGTTCTCCATGCTCCCACCTGTCTCCGGTCAGTGGCTCTGGGAGCGGGCTGGTTGGGTAAACTCCTAGAGTGAGAGCTCAGGTTCCATCAAGGAAATAGCCATGTTTGTCTTTAGGGGTCCATCCCAGAAAGAATATGGGATCAACCCAAAAGATGAGGATTTCAGTCTTTCTAATGAGCTTGGTGAGGGGGGGAGGGGCACATGATCAAGCACAAGATGCCTACAAGGTGTGAGGGAATGAGGAGAATGGTGGAGGTTCCTCTGATGGAGAGAGACTGCAGAGGTTGCAGGGGCACGTGCACCTATTTCTGCCTGCAGGGGGTGGGTGTGTGTATATATATGGAAGTAGATGGGTTATAAAAGCAATTGTATAACAATAAATGCTTATGTTGGTCTTAAACTGGCTTATTTCATAAAATTAAACCCCACATAAGTCAAAAAGAAAAGATACTTCTCCATTTTCATTAACACAACTTTTCCTTTTTCTCGGTGGGAAATAAAACTAGGTTTCTTTCTTCGGTTATTCTTCTTTTACTGATGTTTTGACTGTCCTTTGATAGACACTCTCTCACACAAGTGGCATGTTAGCCTTCCAAGTGGGAAGGGGATATAGCCAGGCCCACTACAGAGGAGCCTAGGGGCTGTGGGCCAGGGTTGGGGGTGAAATGGATAGCCCAGCTCAAGTGCATCTACTCCAATGAACACAGCATGAGCAAGAAACAGGAGGAGCTGGAAGCCATCGTGCGGTGGGATAGGTATGACTTAGTTGCCATCACATAGACATGGTGGGATGACTTATGACTAGAGTGCTGCAATGGATGGCTATAAGCTCTTCAGAAGGGATAGGCAAGGAAGGAGAGGTAGGGATTAAACCATAGAGTAACTTCTTGAGCAGAGGGAGACTTACTCTAATGGCTGAGATACTAGTCTGTACAGGTGGGAAGTAGGACATTTCTTTGTGTTGCTGGAACTCCCAGGACAGTTTCTCCACAGGAGAGATGAGGGAGGAAGAGGTATGTGCTTCATAATCCCAGAGTCTGTCAATCACATCCCCCACCTTTGGTGCCTCTTCATCTTTCCAGGCCATCAGTGCCAATGAGTTCACGTGCGACGCTTGTGTGCTCCGTACAAAATTCTGCCACATGGGTTGCATGCACCTGACTTCATCTGGATCTTTGGATGACTGTTCATCATCCAGGTCACCATAAATCACCTCTAGCATGGCTAATTCCCTCAGGTACTGGAAGCCTCTCTCCATGGTGGTCCATTTTCCTGGGTGATATCTAACATCTTCCTTGAAGGGATACCTTTCTTTTACACCAGACAGGAGTTGCCTCCAGAGGCTGAGGGCTTGTGCCCCTTTTCCAATCGCTTTGTCAATGCCTCCTTCCCTAGAAGGGGATAGCAGGTGTTTGGCTTCCTTTCCCTCTAATTCCAGACTACCGGCCCCATTATCCCAGCATTGGAGTAGCCAGGTGACAATGTGCTCACCTGGATGACAGATGAGATCTTTTTGCATATCTCATAGCTCACTCAAGGATAGCGATCATGTGGGATTTGTCTCATTTAGAAGTTCTTCCTCTCTTCACAATGGCCCTGCTTCTTCATCTTTTTCTAAACAAGCTAACTTTCACTTCTAAGATTTCTTGTGTACAGGGGCAACTGATACTGGCATGGGTTGGTTCCCTGGCTCAGCTGCAGTGCCTGTTGCTGGGATTGGCATAGCTGCAGTGCCTGTCATTTTTATCATCAGATCCAGAGGCCCTGTCTTCCCCCTTGGGAGCACTGAATACTGTTGAACAGGGCTCAGTAAGCATGGGCCAGGCCCCAGCACATTGCAGTGATCTGTGTCTCTCAAGTTGCTGGGGTGACCACATACTTCCTCCAAATACTCTACTAGCTTTTCAGGATTCTGCACCTGTTCAGGGGTGAAGGTCCCAAACACTGGAGGTGCCCACCATCCTAGGTATTTGCCCATACTATCCCACATGCCCTGCCACTCATAACTATCCAGCCTTGGGGCATATATCTGGATGATATTCTTAAACGGCTTATTAACCTTAGCCAAAACCAAAACAATATGCCCAAGAAATACCAACATATGTATCTTAACTACCCAAGGATGTTCAAGATACTGAAAAGTTATTGTAATTGAAGGAGGAGACATCATAGAAGGCAGCAAAGGTGCCATTCTGTATTTCTTCCATTAAGAAAAAAAAAAATCTCTCAGAGAAGGGGGTATAATTGCTAATTGTATCCATGAGGCAGTACCTGAAGTATAATAGCAGCTTCAATACAAAACCCAAATACCATATAAAGCTCAAGGCTAGTGTTTTAATAACAAATCTCCCAGGCAAAACATTACTAGTCACTGCAGAGCACCACTCGCCACCCACTGACCAATGTCCAGCCATTCCCCAAGCAGCAATCTCTGCCCCTCCAGCCAACTCCCACCAGTTTATATTGCTGAGGATGATGTCATATGGTATGGAATAGCCCTTTGGTCAGTTTGGGTCAGCTGTCCTGGTTATGTTCCTCCCCAACTTGTTGCACACCTGGCAGAGCATGGGAGGCTAGAGAAGTCCTTGACTAGTGTAAGCACTACTTAGGAACAACTAAAACATCAGTGTGTCATCAACATTATTCTCATACTAAATCCAAAATACAGCACTGTACCAGCTACTAGGAAGAAAATTAACTATCCCAGCTAAAACCAGGACAGTTACTTTTTATTATTTATGGAAGATGCATTGTATTTTGCTGGAAAATTCACCTCTATTGCCAGAACCCTAAGCATAGGAACTGTGGAAGTAGGTCAAGTAGGCTGAAGTAGAGGTGGCAAATCAGAAATTCACAGACTAAACAGTGCAATATCTTCCTTGCTTTTGGCCAGAATGTCATTTTTTTTCCCCCGTATCAGCTACTAGGATCCATAGGCATAAACTGGATGATTAGAACTATAATTGAGTCAGAGAGAAGTTGCAAACTTGAATCATCAGTAACTGAATGAGTTCTGTGCAGTAGGAAGGAAAGGTATAACATTATAATGAAATACTGGTCCATAGAGAAATAAACCAACATTCAGAAACTCAGTGACCATCTGTTTCCCTAATATATAATAGGTCAATAGCAAGACATTCTTAGCAGATTTGAAAATAAATTACTGAGTAAAAATTTTACTTCATTTCTGAATATATAACTTTCATTCAAAAGCAAACCACGTGCAAAGCAGCACCTCTTGCAGCCCAGTTTGAAATTACTTTAAGGTGTGATTTCGAAACACTAATTATTTTCCTTAAATCACAATTGATTTGCCAAGAATGGTAAATATTGTGCATACTTTTTCTGATGTTTGAAGCTTGGTCATATGCCAGAATTTGAACGCGTAGGATGTTTCTGTTCAGAAGCAGTGCTGAAAAAGTTTGCTTCACTTCTTCCCTAATGTTTACTTTCCATGCTTCTGTGCCTTCGCTGGCTTACATTATGCCATAAATAAAGTTTTTTAAAGGGTTGTTTATCTGTAATGTATTGTTCAGAAACTTGTAGATGAAACACTTCTATAAAGTGCGCTTAAGATTTGTAAATGCTAAAGTTCAGGTGATATCATCTTTAAACCTCTCAAGAATTACCTCTGTCATACCCAGAACGACTGGTAGTTAAGAAGTGGGCAGAGAAGCAGCAAATGGGGATTTTGACAGCACAAAACACTTCTTTTACTCTCTCACATCTCATTCCACCATCACTAATTTGGTATTAGACTCCTGTGAGATTTAAGACAAGTAGAAGAGTGTTAAACATTTAAGGCAAAGATTCTGCACCCTTACTCTACAGGACAGAGTTAAAACCAGTTTTCCCTTACTGCGGTACAGGCTCAAAACTCTTACAAACCTTCATATGCACAGACACCACAAATTTTTCCACTCTCTTGAGCAAAAGTCCCAGTTTTTCAGTATTTCGGATGGAGGAAAAAAGCTTATTTTGCAAACCTTGATCTGCATTGCCTTAAATATACAATTCTTAGTTCCCCAAATTTTTGTACAGGATGATTTAGCGCATTTCTTACCTACATCTAAGAAATACTGTCTCCACAAGCTGACAGAGTATATATCTGGAGCCTGACAGCTACTTTTCAGGGAAGAAAAAGAGAGAGAAGAGATGCAAAACTGAAACTAAACATGCAAGGCAGAGTCCCTTGAAGACACTATTACCTTACTATAATGCATATTCGAATGAAAAAAAAAATCAAATCTTTTTTTAGAAGCAAGACAAGATAACGAAAATTATACCAAAGGAAACAAAGCTAGTTAAATTTTGTTTTCCAAAACTCAAACCTAAATGAGCATGTTAAATAAACATCCAGAAAACTGTCAGTGCTCACTGTATTAGCAGACACACAAGTTACTTCAGCAAACAAATAACAGAATTATTTACATGCATATTTACAACATGTGTTCTTTACAGTAGCTACCTTTTGGGAAATCTTTCCCATTTGTTTTTAGTAAGGGGTTCTACTCAGTCTAATAACAGGTAACAGGAAGAAGTACAACTGAGTTTGGCAACAACAATGGTGTATCCTAGGAAGACTAACATGATTATATGGGGGTCAAAAAAGAGCAGTTGGCTTCAGAATGTTAACATTTATGGAATATATTTACCCAAACTACAAAATTAAAACAAACTATATAAATTAGAAGAATGGAGAAAGTATCAAGGGTTGCTGGAAGGTTAGACTTTTTTTAACGTATCTAACATATCAAGCTCTGCACGTATTCTTCAAGAAGCATGGGTTAAAACATAACTATGCTTATGTAGTCTTGAACACAGCAAATTAAAGGATAGTTTTTGCTTGTAAAAGCTGAATAAGTTTACCTGAACCAAAAGGTCTTGAAAGCACCTAACTTCCAAAATACTGCTTCCTTTTTCACTTACCAACATATAACATGTTTATTCCAGAACTCACTTGTGTTTTGGAAAAGGAAAAAAAAAAACACCCCCCACAAAACAAACCCTTCATAAACCATTTCTCATGATTTCATGATTGTGATGGGGGGGAATCCATATTTAGATCATATGCTCCTTAGTTTAAAAAAACCACAACCAACTAAACAAAAACAAAATTTAAATACCAGATCTTGTATATGGTAAAAAGGATAAGTCCTAATGTATACTAAACCAAGCAAGCAACTAAGTTTAGATCAAGTTATTCTTCCCCTTCCCCCCCCCACCAAGGGAAATTTTATGGGACAGCTCCCCATTAAATTTTAATTTCCATTATGATACTTTTAAAATCAAGTTTATTGCAACCAAACCATTGTTCATATACCTGTACATAAAATAAACTATGATATATACACAACATTTTAAGTTACAGGGCATAAGTTTACAATTTTTGGCAGATTCTGTTTAACAGAATGGAAAGTATGTAACTTTAGTACTTGGAAAAACTAAGCTTCCTTATTTTCGTACAAGTGTTTTGTGTCCCCCTGTATCCTAACCATACCTAAACTCACTTAATAAACTAACATTAATGTGTAACGTCTCACTGTTTTCTCTTATGTTCTGATTCTAGACAGAATTTTTCATATGCTTCTTCAATTTCTGGATCCATCTTGTCATCAAGGTCATCAAAATACCTTAAAAAAAGAATCACCAAAAATATTAAGTTTATGTACAGATTTTTCAGAAACAGTAAATAGGCAAAATATTTACGTAGATGTAAAGAACGAAACAGTTTTAGAAATAGTAATTAACTATGACATTTACTAAAAAGGGATGAAGAAAAAAATTATGGGTACTAGGAAAACAAACAAACCTCAAATCAGCACAGATATGTACGAATTGCTAACGTTTGTCACCATTTTAGATCATCTTATGCTGTCCACAGGTTTAAAGACAAATACCTTCCAAGATGATAGAAAAAAAGCAATAATGCAATACAAGCTTTCAAAAAAATTAATAATGCATTTTTACTTATGTATTTACAAAAAACATAATCAGCATAATTTCGGTTGGTTAACATCTTGCATCAACTGTCTTGGTTGCACACTAGTCAGAAAAATATATTTATATAGAAAACCTATATTCCTATTTGTTGATATATGGAAGACGACAACCTTAATTCACCTCCCTTTTGCATCTGTATTATATTACCTTCTATTACATGGTAACCAGTCTTTCAGAAAAGATCTGTCTCATTTAGGTCAGAGAAAAGACTGAATCCTGTTAACAATAGTAAGTATTGTGCAGAGTGGAGACTACCACAGAGTTTCAAGATAAAGCTGGAAAGTGATGGGGATCACTTAACTTGCTTTCTCCTCACAGTTATTGGGAAGTAACTTGAGCGTTCCTTGTTTTCTCTACATCCAACTGGAGCATTCATCACCATAAACTAGGACAATGGAGTTGTAGCTTAAAACAGCCTTAAAAAAAAATCAGCAGCTATTGATTCTCAAAGCGTGCATTAGTTTCACATGCCTAGTTTATTATCTTTTGTGCCTTCGTTCCAAACAAGGGAATCAGCATGTCTCATCTATATGGAGGCCATAAATGGTGTGTTTTGCACAAAACCACAGTAAGTGCCACAGAAACGTAAAATAAGGAAAGCATTTTTTCTTGATCATCGCACATTACAAGAAGCTGTCTACATATTTATTTTGTTTCTCCTTTCCTGTAGAAGTGTAGACTGGAGAAGGAACTCAACATAGAACTCTTCTCCCTGATGTCAGTCATGGGAAATAGCTGACAGATAATCAGGATAGATTTGTCTAAGCTTTTCTTAAGCCTTCAAAGAAGGTTCCACAGTCACCTTGCATGATGGTTAACTCTGTCTTCCACATGTCACGCTTCAGACTTGCTGTGTTTAACTGCTGTTTGTCTCCATTTTGCATTTAATTTGTTCTAGGCACAGCAGTTCACAAGGGTGGTTTTTTTCCCCACAGTAAGAGCTTGTTTATTTCTGATGACATCTCTAATTAATCTTCCGAAGTTCACACAACTCCTCTCAGCTAGGTGCCATCTAAAAGTTTTGTAATTTACCAACAAAGATATCAATCCAGACCAGCACTCTTATCACACAAACATAACACAAAGTGTTTTTGGGTATCAAATCATGATCTGAAAGTCGTCCTTCAACCAGATGAGTACAAAGCTCAGCAATTTATTTTAGACTATTTCTTTTACAGGTTTCCTATCAAATTCTTATAAACCAGTGCCAGAAACTCGGACTATATTCCCATCTATTGCTTCTCCCTTTTGCCATTAGGTTGCTTTTCTTGTTCTACAGGAATACTGAATAGCCATTTAATTGAGGGAATATTACTTATCCTGAGAAGAGAAACTTAACCACCTCCTCCCTTTGAAAGACACTGAAAATTCTGTAATTATCTCTGGCTAGGATATGTATGCAGTCAGATGAATTCAGGTTGTCTCACTACCAAAGCTTGAAGGTCTGGTGCTTCATTTTGTTTGCAAATTTAAAAAAAATGCAGAAGAGTATGTTTGTATGCATGTAAAAATATCTGAAATTTAATTGCCCTACTCAGCTAAATATAAAATTTGTTTCGAACTTGTGCAATTACAAACCAACTACACCTGAACAAATACATAACTTCTGTTGTAGGGCTAAACAATAGTTACACTATTTAGTTTCATTTTTGTCGAGACAGGATTCCGAAATCTGCAGTAAAAATAGTGTTTAAAAAACCAGACAAAACCACCAAACAAAAACCCCACACAAAAAACCACCACAAACACCACCAGAAACCCCACACCAAACACTATCACTCAAAAAGAAAACATACTGATCTCCAGGTCCTGATAAATCTGTTCCATTTTCTTCATAATCTGGAAACAAATCCTCTCTTTCAAGCAGCTCTTGGTATTTTTCTTGGTAATCTAGCATAGTAAAAATGAGACCAAGTAATAGATAAGACTAGTCCTCTAAATTAACTACATCTATACAGTTTGAAAATAGCCTATTTAATGAAACCATAAATGGCATGAAACATTACAGAAAAAAACCCAACCTCCTGCTACAGTGTTTTCTCAGGACATCAACCAACCTCTAAGAATGATACCTATCTTCCCAGAGAACTGTAAAGGTAGTCACAGATGTCTTTACCTCAAATGATGTCGTGCCATGCTGCACTGATTACCGAAAACAAGGAAACCAAGGAAGAAACAAACCCTTTTGCTACTACCAATGGACAAACAAAAGATGACTTGAAGATTTCTGGCTTCCTGGAGAGACCAAGTGCTGAGGACTACGGCACAAATTCTTCTGAAGTATATGAACTTCAATGCACATTCTCCATTTCAAACATTTACCTTCTTTTAATACAGACTAAGGCATATATGTGTTACACAAAGACAGGAATTCAGACATATTTTTGTCTTTTAAGTTGTTGTTCTTAAAATATCTGAAGCTCATACTTTTTATGTACTTCAACAGGACAAACTTAATTACAACTTTTTAAAGACAACTGAGAAGACAGGTATACTAAGCTTGTGATGTACCTGGATCTGCTGCAGTGAAAGGAACACCATCAGAAGTGTAAAACGTTGGTTCATTCTAAGAATAAAGTTATATAGTAAGTTATACGCATTCAGAGAGACAGTAGTTTGTAGCTTTCAGCAATGTGATTGTCTATGAATCAAGTTAAATTCACATTCAATTAGGGAACTGAAGTGTCAGGACATTCTTACCATAAAATAGTTTGGGTCATTTTCAGGGGTAGCTTCTGTATGTGGAGAAGTTCCGTGAACTCTACCCCAGTTACTTGATCGTAGTTCTACTAGTTTCAGAAGCATATGTTTCACATCTCTGAAATAAACAGAAGCACCACAAAAGTTAGAATATTCTTGTGCTGAGCAATAATTGGGCTATATCTTGCATATACTAGATAGCTAAATCCCCAAAAAGCTCCAAAAAGGACAAAATTTGGTCCAGTCTGCAGATAATTTTGAGTTAGGTGTTCCGTCCCCGCAAGTCTAGATGCTTTGTGTGTCCCCCTCAGTTATAAGACACTCTCTCCACTTCCTCTGTGGTGAAATAAGAAGTCCATATGAAATAGAAATTGCTATAGTTTTTGAATCAAGATACCAAACCTGCAGCACAAGCTGAGGAACAAATCCTTTTCTTATAAAAGGATAGTACTGGAAGAAACGGGGTGATCTTCAAATTGTATTTTAATCATCTAATTCATGCTCCTAACTTTAGCTCTCTAAATCACATTAAGATTCTGTAGTCAACAGTGAAAAGTAATGTCTCCAATACATTAGATGCCACCACCTATTTAAGCCCTAAAATAAGAGAAATTGCTTTCTCAGCTGGCAACTGAATACCACGCAGCCGCTCGCTCACCCCCCCCCCCCACCCCTGTGGGATGGGGAAGAGAATCGGACGAGCAAAAGAACTTGTGGGTTGAGATAAGCACAGTTTAATAACTACAATAGAATGATGATGATAAATGATTATGATAATAATGACAGTAATGTTAATATAATAAAAGGGAAAAGGAAGGAAAGGGAAAACAGGGAACAACAACGCAGAAACACGAACGATACAACCGCTCACCACCCGCCGACCGACGCTGCCCGTCCCCGAGCCCCGATTGCTCCCTCCCTCCCCAGGCCAGCCCCTCCCAAGTAGCATACTGGGCATGACGTTACATGATATGGAATATCCCTTTGGTCAGTTTGAATCCCCTCTCTTAGCTGTGCCCCCTCCCCTCCCGGCTTCTTGTGCACCCAGCAGAGCATGGGAGGCTAGACATGTCCTTGACTAGTATAAGCGCTGCCCAGCAACAGCCTAAACATCTGTGTGTTATCTCAACAGGTTTTTTTCCATGCTAATTTCAAAGCACAGCACTATACCAGCTAGAGTGAAGAAAATTAACTCTATCCCAGCTGAAACCATGACAGTATCCACCCCTTATTCCATATCATTGACATCATGCTCAGGTCCCATACTATTCAGTACAACTTCAATAATCCTTATCCATCTTCTCATCCTTTAACAATATATATATATATATATACAGATTTTCATTTATCATTCCACTAGTTTATGGAACACCCCTGTAGAATGCCTGTGAAATGTCCATTGAGTTCATTTAGTCCATGACTTTGGATTTCATCTCTTGTAAGGGTCCTTCGGAGCGGCGGTGTGTGTGGGGTCAGATTGTTGCATGTCAGTCCTTGTTCCATCACCGCTGCACTGGTAGTTCTTGTTCTCTCACTGCTGCACTTTGCTCGGTTCCATTGAAAGTTCATTTGCTATTATTATTAATCGGGAGATTCCCACCGTGATAACATTCCACTGATGCAACCATAGTAGTGATGACATACAACATCATATTACAATTAACAGCATATTATTCAGTTCATTGGCTGTTTTCACCCAAAATTAAATCCCCCTGGGGTACACACCGAACTCCTCCATCCTCCCGCATCACCCACCAAGTGCACCCAGGTCCTCGAGCAAACGCAATCCCACAAGTGGGTTTGCCTCTGCTGGAAGCAGGAATAACCCAGACTGTCTTGCCCAGCATATTTTTTATGTGCACTACAAGGACTCTATCCCCTTCCACAGTACGTAAGGATTCTGATTGGGCAGGGCCAGCTCGCCTGGCAGATCCCCTTGTGTTGACTAACCAGGTCCATTGTACTGTACAATGGACAACAGTCCATTGTATCTTTTCATTTTCCCAGAGGCTGGTGCGTGATAGGGGATGTGATACACCCACTAAATACCGTGCTCTTTGGCCCAGGTGTCTATAAGGTTATTTCAGAAATGAGTCCCATTATCTGACTCAATTCTCTCTGGGGTGCCATGTCGCCACAGGACTTGTTTTTCGAGACCCAGGATAGTGTTCCGGGCAGTGGCGTGGGGGACAGGATATGTTTCCAGCCAGCCGGTGGTTGCTTCTACCATGGTGAGAACATGGCACTTGCCTTGGCGGGTCTGTGGGAGTGTGATATAGTCAATTTGCCAGGCCTCCCCATATTTATATTTCAGCCATCGTCCCCCATACCACAGAGGCTTTACCCGCTTCGCTTGCTTGATTGCAGCGCATGTGTCACATTCGTGGATAACCTGCGCAATAACGTCCATGGTCAAGTCCACCCCTCGATCACAAGCCCACCTGTATGTTGCATGTCTCCCTTGATGGCCTGAGGTGTCATGGGCCCACCGAGCTAGAAATAGTTCACCCTTATGTTGCCAGTCCAGATCCACCTCAGCCACTTCAATCTTGGCAGCCTGATCTACCTGCTGGTTGTTTTCATGTTCTTCAGTGGCCCGACTCTTGGGGACGTGAGCATCCCCAAGATGTACCTTCACAACCAGGTTCTCTACCCGGGCAGCAATATCTTGCCACAGTGCGGCAGCCCAGATGGGTTTGCCTCTGCACTGCCAGTTGCTTTGCTTCCACTGCTGTAACCAGCCCCACAGGGCATTTGCCACCATCCAGGAATCAGTATAGAGATAGAGCACTGGCCACTTTTCCCGTTCAGCGATGTCTAAGGCCAGCTGGATGGCCTTTACTTCTGCAAACTGGCTCGATTCACCTTCTCCTTCAGCAGTTTCTGCTACTTGTCGTGTAGGACTCCATACAGCAGCCTTCCATCTCCGGTGCTTTCCCACAAGGCGACAGGACCCATCAGTAAACAGGGCATATTGCTTCTCATCTTCTGGCAGTTTGTTATACAGTGGGGCTTCTTCAGCACGTGTCACCCCCTCCTCTGGTGATATTCCAAAGTCTTTGCCTTCTGGCCAGTCCATAATCACTTCCAAGATTCCTGGGCGACTGGGGTTTCCTACTCGAGCCCGCTGGGTGATCAGTGCAACCCATTTACTCCACGTAGCATCAGTTGCATGGTGTGTAGAGGGGATGTTTCCTTTGAACATCCAGCCCAGCACTGGCAGTAGGGGTGCCAGGAGCAGCTGTGCCTCAGTACCAACCACTTCCGAAGCAGCTCGGACCCCTTCATATGCTGCCAATATCTCTTTTTCAGTTGGAGTATAGCGGGCTTCGGACCCTCTGTATCCCCGACTCCAAAACCCTAGGGGTCGACCTTGAGTCTCCCCAGCTGCGGTGTAGAGCACATTTTTAATATCTTGTCCTGCCCGGACTGGCCCAAGAGCTACTGCATGAACTATTTCTCGTTTAATCTGTTCAAAGGCTTGTTGTTGTTCAGGGCCCCATTTGAAATCATTCTTTTTCCGGGTCACTTGATAGAGAGGGCTTACGATCAGACTGTAGTGTGGAATATGCATTCTCCAAAAACCCAAAACGCCCAAGAAAGCTTGTGTTTCCTTTTTGCTGGTTGGTGGAGACATGGCTGCTATTTTGTTGATCACATCCATGGGGATCTGACGACGACCATCTTGCCATTTGATTCCCAAGAACTGGATTTCTCTTGCAGGTCCCTTCACCTTACTTTGTTTTATGGCAAAACCAGCTTTCAGGAGGATTTGAACTATTTCCTTCCCTTTCTCAAAAACTTCTTCTGCTGTATTGCCCCACACGATGATGTCATCAATGTATTGTAGGTGTTCAGGAGCTCCACCTTGTTCCAAAGCATTATGGATCAGTCCATGGCAAATGGTAGGGCTGTGTTTCCACCCCTGGGGCAGTCGATTCCAGGTGTACTGGACGCCCCTCCAAGTAAAAGCAAACTGTGGCCTGCACTCTGCTGCCAGAGGGATTGAGAAGAACGCATTAGCGATATCGATTGTGGCATACCACTTGGCTGCCTTTGACTCCAGTTCGTATTGAAGTTCTAGCATGTCTGGCACAGCAGCACTCAACGGTGGAGTGACTTCATTCAGGCCACGATAGTCTACTGTTAGCCTCCACTCTCCATTAGACTTCCGGACTGGCCATATGGGACTGTTAAAGGGTGAGTGGGTTTTACTGATGACTCCTTGGCTCTCCAGTCGACGAATGAGCCCGTGGATAGGGATCAGAGAGTCTCTGTTGGTGCGATATTGCCACCGGTGCACTGTTGTGGTGGCGATCGGCACCTGTTGTTCTTTGACCTTCAGCAACCCCACCACAGAAGGGTCCTTCGAGAGGCCAGGCAAGGTAGACAGCTGTTTAATTTCCGCCGTCTCCAAGGCGGCTACACCAAAAGCCCACTTGTAACCTTTTGGGTCCTTGAAATACCCTCTCCTGAGGTAGTCTATGCCAAGGATGCACGGAGCCTCGGGGCCAGTCACAATGGGGTGCTTCTGCCACTCATTGCCAGTTAGGCTCACTTCGGCCTCCAATACAGTTAGCTCTTGGGATCCCCCTGTCACTCCAGCAATGCTGATGGGTTCTGCCCCTATATAGTTTGATGGCATTAAGGTACACTGTGCACCGGTGTCCACTAAAGCTTTATACTCCTGTGGGTCGGACGTGCCAGGCCATCGGATCCACACAGTCCAGTAAACCCGGTTATCCCTTTCCTCCACCTGGCTGGAGGCAGGGACCCCCTAGTCCTGATCATAGTATTCATCACTCACTTCTGGTAGATATGAATCACGGGTGTCTCTGTTAAGATCAGTCAGGCCATCAGCACTTCTGCTCCTCTGTCTGGAGAATTGCTTACGGGAAACTGGGGCAGCAGCTCTCCTGGAGAAACTCCCCTGAGTAATTGTTTTCCCTTGCAGCTCACGTGCCTCTAAGGCTGAGGTAGGTTTTCCATCCCACTTCTTCATGTCCTCTCCGTGATCACGCAGGTAAAACCATAGGGTGCCCCGACGTGTGTATCCCTTCTCTTGAGCCAAGGA
Organism: Phalacrocorax carbo; assembly: GCF_963921805.1. Taxonomy (NCBI): domain Eukaryota; kingdom Metazoa; phylum Chordata; class Aves; order Suliformes; family Phalacrocoracidae; genus Phalacrocorax; species Phalacrocorax carbo. The sequence continues at coordinate 489,468 of NW_026990243.1, forward strand.
ACGATTACTCCTAATGGCTGAGATACTGGTCCGTACTGGTGGGGAGTAGGACATATCTTCTTTGAGTTGTTGGACCTCTCGGGACAGTTTCTCAACAGCAGAGACGAGCGAGGAAGAGAGATTCGTTTCATATTCCCGGAGTCTATCAATCATCTCAGCCACCGTTGGTGTCTCGTCGTCTTTCCAGGACATCACTGCCAATGAGTTTGCATACGAGGATGGTGCGCTCCGTACAAACTTCCGCCACATGGGTCGTGTGCACTCAGCTTCATCTGGATCTTTGGAGGACCGTTGATCGTCCAGGTCACCATAAACCACCTCAAGCACGGCTAATTCCCTTAGATACTGGATGCCTTTCTCCATGGTCATCCATTTTCCTGGGCGAAATACAATATCTTCTTTGAAGGGATACCTCTCTCTCACCGTGGCCAGGAGCCGCCTCCAGAGGCTGAGGGCTTGTGTTCCTTTTCCAATTGCTTTATCAATGCCCCCTTCCCTAGAGAGGGATCCCAGTTGTTTGGCTTCCTTCCCCTCTAATTCCAAACTACTGGCCCCATTATCCCAGCATCGGAGCAGCCAGGTGATAACGTGCTCACCTGAATGACGCCCGAAATCTTTCCGTATATCCCGCAACTCACTCAAGGATAGAGATCGGGTAGTTTCCATTTCTTGTACACATGGTTCCTCCTCCTCCTCCTCTTCTCGTGATGGCCCTGGTTCATCGTAATCTCTTTCTAAACGAGTTGACTTTCTCTTCCATGATTTCTTCTTGCGTATAGGGGCGACTGATACTGGCACAGGTTGGTCCTCTGGTTCAGCTGCAACGCTTGGCACTGGGGTTTGAGTAGCTGCAGTGCCTGTCGTGGGGGTTTGAGTGGCCGCCATGCTCATCACCAGGGTTGGAGCAGCTGCAGTCTCTGTCGCGACGGGTTGGGTGGCCGCAGTGCTCGTCACCGGGGTTGGAGTAGCTGCATTCTCTGTCATGGCGGGTTGGGTGGCCGCCGTGCTCATCACCGGGGTTGGAGTAGCTGCATTCTCTGTCACGGCGGGTTGGGTGGCCGCCGTGCTCATCACCGGGGTTGGAGTAGCTGCATTCTCTGTCACGGCGGGTTGGGCGGCCGCAGTGCTCGTCACCGGGGTTGGAGTAGCTGCCGTCTCTGTCGCGGCGGGTTGGGCGGCCGCAGTGCTCGTCACCGGGGTTGGAGTAGCTGCCGTCTCTGTCGCAGCGGGTTGGGCGGCCGCAGTGCTTGTCGCTGGGGTTGGAGTAGCTGCCGTCTCTGTCGCAGCAGGTTGGGCGGCCGCAGTGCTTGTCGCTGGGGTTGGAGTAGCTGCAGTGTCTGTCGTGAGGGTTTGGGTGGCCGCAGTACTTGTCACGGGGGTCGGAGTAGTTCCCTTCTCTTTCCCTTGGGGGTACTGAATAGTGTTAAATAGGGCTCGATAGGCATAAGCCAGACCCCAGCACATGGCAGTGATCTGTATCTCTCTGGAATTGCCAGGGTGACAACATATTTCCTCCAAATGTTCTACTAATTTTTCAGGATTCTGCACTTGTTCAGGGGTGAAGTCCCACACCACAGGGGGTGCCCACCGTCTTAGGCATTTGCCCATACTTTCCCACATACCCTGCCACGCATAGCTATCGAGCCTTGGGACAGATCTCTGGATTATATTCTTAACTTGCTTACTAACCTTAGACAGATCTGATACCACTTGCCAAAGCAATATCAACAGATGTATCTTAACTACACAAGGATGTTCAAGATACTGAAAAGTTGTTGTAATGAGGGAGGAGACATTGCATAAGATAGTAGCTACGGTGCCATTCTGTATTTCCTCCATAAAAAACTCCTCAGAGGAGGAGGTATAATTGCTAATTGCCTCCATGAGGTGGTAGCTGTAGTACAGTAACGGCTTCCATGCAAAACCTAAATAACTGATAACAGTCAAGGCCAGTGTTTTAATAACAAGTCTCCTAGGCAAAATATCTCTAATCACTGCAGAGCACAGCCAACTGACAGAACCAACAGCAAGTTTTAACATGTACTTTACAATCAGCATGGTAAAGACTGGACAAACTAATACTGCGAGCAGATGAATCAATGCTGTGACCAGCAACTGTTATTATCTCAAACCCTTCTCGCCCCACGTTGGGCGCCAAAAATAGACTGTCGTGGTTCAGCCTCAGCTGGCAGCTGAACACCACGCAGCCGCTCGCTCACCCCCCCCCCCCACCCCTGTGGGATGGGGAAGAGAATCGGACGAGCAAAAGAACTTGTGGGTTGAGATAAGCACAGTTTAATAACTACAATAGAATGATGATGATAAATGATTATGATAATAATGACAGTAATGTTAATATAATAAAAGGGAAAAGGAAGGAAAGGGAAAACAGGGAACAACAACGCAGAAACACGAACAATACAACCGCTCACCACCCGCCGACCGACGCTGCCCGTCCCCGAGCCCCGATTGCTCCCTCCCTCCCCAGGCCAGCCCCTCCCAGGTAGCATACTGGGCATGACGTTACATGATATGGAATATCCCTTTGGTCAGTTTGAATCCCCTCTCTTAGCTGTGCCCCCTCCCCTCCCGGCTTCTTGTGCACCCAGCAGAGCATGGGAGGCTAGACATGTCCTTGACTAGTATCAGCGCTGCCCAGCAACAGCCTAAACATCTGTGTGTTATCTCAACAGGTTTTTTTTCCATGCTAATTTCAAAGCACAGCACTATACCAGCTAGAGTGAAGAAAATTAACTCTATCCCAGCTGAAACCATGACACTTCTTTTAAGAAAGTCCATGGAGAAAAGGTCAGTGAGTCTCATTTACAGGGGGGGGTGGGGGGGTGGGGTGGGGTGAGAGAGAGAGTCTTCAGTTGTTTCCTCTATTAAAAGAGGTTCATGATTCTGTGTCTTTGAAGCCTCAGGCTTGTGCTATTTTCTCTGGTTCCTGAAGCAAGATTTTCCTCATCTTCCCTGGGAGGCAGCTAAATTACAACCAACAGATGCTACCATCTACCTGCTGCCCTCCCTCCATATGGCAAGAGATCAGGTCACAATGTCTGAACCCTCTACAGGTTTTTAGTAAGTTTACAAGAAGCTGAGGATAACACACAGCAGAATAAGATAGCCTCAGGCATACAGTTGACTGCAAGTTGAGAAGCATAATACATTAGCCAACCACTCATTCTTTTCCAGCCTGTAGTAAAAAAAACCCTGCCAAAATGGTAGATTCTCCAGAATAAATAAATAAAACAAGAAACCCCACAACCAAAACTCCCTCCCAAACCCCACATATTCCATTTTGCCCTTACATTTATAGTTATTTGTATACTATATTTAATGCTGTTAAATTCAGTTTTAAAAGCATGAACTATGAGATATTGCATCTTTGTATTTATACATACTTTTAGAGCCTAAAGCACTTACAGCAGATTTCAATACCTAAACGTTTAAAAACAAAACAAGCCAACCACACACCACCATCTCATTAAGTGGAACATGCATCTCTAGCAAAAGATAAAATACAAAAACATCCCACCCCACCCCCTCAATTGAAGAATTACTTTTTGTTACATGGGAAGTGACCCAAATATCACCTTACTTTTCCTAAATGAAAGTTTTTAAAGTAATGTTTTGGACATGTTCATTATTCTTGAAGATTTTTAAGGTGTTCTGTTTGATATAAAAAACACAAAATGCTGCACATAAATTTATCTTCTCACCTGCTACAGTTTGCATCCAACACAACATTTTCAATTCTCTGAATCATTTCCTCCATATCATTCTTTCCTTTTTCTTTCCAGGCATCTTCTAAAGCTGAGCCTGTCAACTAAAGACAGGGGATTAGTTTTTGGGTTTTTTTAAAGCAAATCATAAAACTTACAGAATCTTTTCTGTTGAGTTTCTTAAACAATTCATAACATTAAATGCATTGTGTGACTACCTGAGGGTTGAAGGTCCCAATCTCCTACATCTTTTTACTAAAACAGATTAATAGACCTTGTAAATAGTTCATTTTAGAGTTACCATACCATCTGTAGTCTATGCCCAATGTTTGCTCCCTAGAAGTTCACAGCCACTTCCCTCCTTTCAGTCTTGAAACAACTCTCCAGCATTTTAATTACACTACGAAACAGTCACATTACAACAAAATGTATACATGTAACAATTTTTAATATTGCAGTGATTTCTTGTGAAAAATCATTACACTTTGTATTTCTGAAGTTGCACATGAGTGGGACATGAGATTGCATTTAACCATACTGTTACTTGGGTCATGTCGACACAGAAATATCACAACATTCTGAATCCTGTTTGAAAGGACCAACAGCATTTGTCAGATCTTAGTTGCTTTAAGTACATGCTATGAAAAAAGAGACCATATTTTTGCAGATGATGCCACAGGCTTACCTGAGAACAATAGGTAAGCTTTAGAAAGACTTCAGTCAACATACCTAGCATCAGACATGCCAGAGAATTTCATCTGGGCATATATAAGAGGAGCCAAGGATTATCTGACCAAGCCAGCCTGAGTTTTAATACATAAAAATCTTTGAGGCTGAAGCTGCTGCTGAGAGCACTTTAGCAGCAGACAGTCTAGAACTGCTGTGAATGAAAGCCTTTTCTGTTAAGAATAGGTACTTCATTGCCATTAAACTAGGAAAAATTAGTTTGCTGCTCTGGTCCAAGTTAATAGCAATTCCTGATCTACCCAGAATAAATATTACATGATCCAAAAAATGCTTAGAATGGTATTTGATGATATAAAGGAATAAAATGCAAAGATAAAAGCAAGCATCTTGGTCAGCACTTGTTTTGCATTCCCAGTTTTCTACCATGACCCTGCCTTGATCCTAGGTAATTAGATAAGAGCACTGAGAAGGTTTAATTAAAAATAAATATATTGCAAAGCAAACAGGTGAAAAACCTGTATCTATCACGATATTAAATGGAAAGGACAACAGTAGACATTTATTGCTTCAGTAGTGAAACCAAGGTTTCATGAGGTAGCCCAGTCTAGCTACAGATTATACTCCAACATGTGTAGATACTTTTGAGACATCAGAAAACACTTGCATTAAAAACAAAAACCATCCCCCCCCCCCCCCCCCCCCCCCCCCCCCCCCCCCCCCCCCCCCCCCCCCCCCCCCCCCCCCCCCCCCCCCCCCCCCCCCCCCCCCCCAAAAAAAAAACCCAAACAAACAACCAACCCCACACCGCAACCACCACCCCCCAAAAAACCAACTCCCACAAAACTGTCTTTTATTCTGGAATGGACACTGAGGCCAAATAAATATTTCTGTGAATATTCACGGAAATAGTGGGTGCTCCATCTTCTTTGGAGAACAATCAGAACACACAGTAGCACTGGAAAGCTTCCTGATTTGTGTACTGTCTTTTTGACAGGTCCTTCAGTGGGCCCTGCCTCAGGGAAGCACTTTCAATGTAAGGATTGACTGCAGGAGTGAATATGCTCATTGAGCACAACCTCACGCTTGCTATGAAGCGACCTCCTTGAACATACAAACTTCATTTGAAGGGTTTGAATTGGAGGATATAAAACCTTTCTTCCCTATTCACCATATCAAAAGAAGCTCCCAGAATCAGAATTTGATAGAAGAGCCTGAAAAAATTAGAGTGTGAAGAAGGGGGAAGAATGAGGAAAAACCAACCAACCACCCACAAAAACCAGAAACAAAATTCCACAAAAATACTGTTTAGCTTTTGACCTTCATTCCTAAAATAAACCGTTTTCCCAACTATGAGTATAACCATGGCTTGCAAAGATAAAAGTTTCTCCCTGCAAAGGAAAAAATTGTTTGGCTCCAAGTAAAACTTAAGAGCAGAGAGGCTTGTCTTCATCATGAGAGATATATTTCTACAGTAGTAATGATGCAGACAATATAGTAGGAAGTAATGGATATAAAGAACCTTTTGCTGGGGGGGGGGGGGGGGGGGGGGGGGGGGAAGGGGGAGAAACTAAACAAACCCAACAGAAAACCAAAACAAAACTGAAAACCCAAACAAACCAACCAACCAAACCAAAACCCAAAAACCTCAAGTGATAAACCCTAACTGCTGAGTGTCCTTCAGAACAAAGAACATACCAAAACCCCCACAATTCATTCAAGTTGGTTAGAGTTTTCTTCCACGCCAGAAGTGGCAAAAGGAGAACTACAGGGATTGCTTACTCCTTTGCACCTTGGCTTCAGTTCTACTGCTCTTATATGTACACAAATGGCCTTGCATTTCACTTTTAGATATTACTTTTTCTGTTTGCTCAATTTCATAATGGTACTAAGAAAAAAAGTGTACAGCTTGCTCTACTAATTATGTCCCTTCCAACCCCTACAATTCTGTGATGTAATGCATAAAGCCCCATGAAATATTTCCTCATTTGCAGTTTTATTTACTCTACTGTTCCCAAAGGTATGAAGGTACATCCATTGTCTCAAAAAGAAACATAATGCTCCTTGCATACCTTTCCTTGTCTAGTAAGGCTTTTTGAAAAAACATTCTTCCCATTATTCAAAGCATCTCTGCTTTCTCTTCCCAATCTTCAAGCACTTCATTTAGATATGCAAAAATTCTCATCTTTCTGACAAGAAATACTTTCATAAGACATTATCACCTACACTTCCAGAAGCACAACCCGCTGACTTTATGCATTGCTCATTTCTTTTTTGAGGCATCCAGTTAAAGCATTCACAAGGCATGGAAGCATATGAGCTGAACATCCAAGAATGACAGACAGTTGCTTAACTCCAATAATGTTCACGCTGATTAAGAGACAAAACACTCCTTCCCTCCTTTTACCTAATAAATTCAGAATTTCTAATTACCCATAATTAGAAACCTATCCATAGTACTTAACTTAGAGCTGTTAGCCACATACTATAGTAGCAACCTACAGAAGGAATCAGGTGTTGTGGCTACCTCTGTTAGCCTGGATCTTGAATCTGTGGCCCAGGAATCCATTCTAGCCTGTGGCACAAAGAAATAGGCTTTCACTTGAATTCCCCTTCTCCCCCCCCCCATTGACCAGCAGGAACTATATATGACCATATCTTGTTTTCCTCACTTTCCACTGCCAGCTGTTATGTACTCTATTTTTACTTATCCCAGATGAAAACAAAACTCAAGAGGAAAAACCCCAAAGTATCTAGTATTTGTGTTTAAAATATATTATGATCTACATATAATTATATAAACAAGTAGTATTCATGATCTTCCCTCTTTCATTCAGGACTATTATGATATATTTAAAAAAGACCAACTATTTTTTTTCCTTCTTTTAAAACTACTGTCTCACCTTCATCAGTTTCACTGCACATATCAAATTATTATCCACAGGATTAGAGAAGAGTGCATTTAGTAATTCCCGAAGGCCTTCTTGAAGAATTTCTGCTCGCGTTACCTGTCCCTTTTTTCCTTTAATCTGCAAAATATATTTTAAAAGCCAAAAAAACAAACTACATGTAAAAGACTTAAGTTTTAGAAATTAGTCACATTTTCTCTCTCAAATGCTGCATGATTTGGTTTGGGATTAACATAGTTGAGCTCTTCAGTTGGAAGAATATGCCAAATACTGTAATTATTCTAGAACACAGACTTTGAGTAGTATCCTTACAATTCTGACATATATATAGCAATGCTTGTTTAGCAAAGAAACAAAATGCTAATAAATTGCTCAGAAAAGCTGCAAAATGCCTGGCAAATGGTCCACATCATCCCAAATTCTCAGAATCCCATGCTCTTTCCCATCCTACGTTATATAGCTGTAGAGCAGTTTACTTCTAGAGGGCACTCTATATATTTAAGTTCTAGAAAATTGTTTAAAAATAAATGGTATACTCCAAACTGGACAACTCCCCCTCTCCCAAACCCTTTGGAAGCTTCCTTTTTACTTCTAGAAAGTGAAAATTGATTTCAAGGTCTACTTATGAACAGAAATGGAAGAGTCAGAGTTTTCTTTCCTCATGCCAGCAGAACATTTTTATAGTGTGTGCTTAAATCAAACCTTTGAAATAATCCAGTCAAAAATATATTTTTAAGGACACTACAGAAATTAGTGAACTTACTGAACTCACAGGTAATAAGAGTCAAGGAATTTTTATGTGTACATACACTTCTTTGTACATATCAGAAAAAAATTGATCTAAATACAAGATTTCATGCTTCATGCATAAGCCAAGGATTCAAACTTCAGAAGAAATCTCTTTAAAAGGTCTGCATCTTTAATTGCTCATTTTGTAGATTCCCACGCCTTCCTCAAACATTTGATAATAGCTCCTATTAGTGGCTATTAGTAATCTGGTGGTTTTACTAGACAAAAGAAAATACCAAAAGCTTCATTTCAAAGGTGGTTTATAGTTGGTTCTTTTTATGAATTCTTACACTTTACATCTTTATAAATTTCTCTTCTGATGATCTTGTCCTTTTGGGTTTATCTATTTCTTGGACACACATTATAATGAAACTGTTCTAAAGTTCTTTAAGTTCTTTTACTTTATTCCCCTCTCCCTTTACCAAAAACAAAAAATCCCCCACCCATAAAAAATCACCACACGTCAAATGTTATTCCATTATAGTGTTTACCTAAACAACAAAAATTAACAAAGAACCATCTGACATGGAACTTTCTTCTTACCTCTAGGTTAAGGTAAAGTTCAGCTAAGAACAACACAAAGGCATGAAATTGTTTTTGAGTAGTCTCATCTCCTTTGGCAGCTTCATCTCTGTTTTCATACTCTGTTTGACACCTGAAAACATTAAAACAAAAATGATATAATCTGTAGACATCCCAACATATGTAACATGCTACTTATTTAATAGAATGCTAAGAACTTATTCACTGCATTAAAACTGTTAAATGCTGAATGCTAGGAAGTATGATCTGCAAAGGAAGTGAGAGGACTTCACAAAGGCAACATGGATTTTTGTCCTTCTAGATGAATACGTATGATTACACGATTGTGTTTTCAAGCACTGAGATATCTGAGACAGCAAAATGAAATAGAGCAAATTGCAACACGTAAAAATTAAGAGACAGTTACACAGTTTATATATTAGAATATGGGTCCAGGAAGTTTAACATAGGAAGCCAAACATCAACAGAAATAAAGTAGGTATACTCTGAAAGACATTTCCCCCCCTTTCAGGGCATTTCCCACATTGTCTTAGATGCCTTTACACTTATTTGACAAATTTTTTCTCTCACCATTTTAAGTGATAGCGATGCATAGTTTAGATATAAATGCTAGTACTGATTAAGATAACATGGCAGCGAGGTAATTTTCTAGTGTTCAACAACTGTGTCAAAAATATACAAGTTTACATAGCAGTTCAAAAAGAGTTAAATATTTGAAATAAAAGGAAAGCAAGACAACCTCCAATATATTCTCAGTAGTTATATACTAGATTAAGAAATACCTGAAAAGTCTGAAAAACTGAAAAGTCTAAGGAGTTGAAATAAAAAATTTGAAGTAGAAACTTGGGCTGATAAACAAGAGTTCTCTATATTAATATCATTAGCTTGGTTATTTCCCTCTTCCCACCCTTTCCATCCATATTAGCAATAAAAACAGAAGCAACTTTAAATTTATGGCTTCAGGATGCTAAAAGGAATGTGAACTACTGGGTTGGCTTTAAAACCAGGAATCGGATAATCCAACATTAACAGGTATTTCCTTCATGGTATTGTTCAAGTAACAAACAGTTAAAAAACACAAGAAAAACGTGATAATTTTGAAGGCAGAGAGGCTCATTTGCTTTGGGAGAAAGACAGACAGAAATTCAGCTTCTCCATAAAGGTACCACTCCCGATTAACAGCAATGCATTTTGGTGATCTTTTAAGTTTATCATGCCTTTGCTCCTAAACATAGGTGGACTAAGTAAAACTTTTAAAATAAGAAGGAAGTCTGAAGCTTAGAAAGCCAAAAGTCCTTAAAGAAAAAAAGGCTAATTTCCAAAGGATTCTAAGGTATTAAAGTGTACTACTCCTTCAAATGTCATATAGTAAGATTTAAAAGGAAACACATCCATTTTAACAGGTGTTACATTTTTGTCAACTATGAAGTCTAATCATTATTAAACCATAAGCCCCTAAATTCTGTAGTAACTGAAAATTGAAGTTTATCCTTCTGGATTTTATGCATCTACTTCATAGGTGTAGAGTCAGTTAGCCAATCAATGAACAAACCTTAAACAGCAACTCCAGACAGAAAACTAATTGAAGAAAAACCACAAATAAGTCCTGGCAAGAGTCAAATGACAAGGACACTGCATATATGTGCATTTAATATACTTTTAAAGTTAGCTAGCTTTTAAATTTACCCTGTAATTCAGTATCAGTCTAATATACTCAGTTCAAAAGAGCCTACAGAACCCCAAATTGAGTCCTATTTCCATATCAAAAGATATAAAAATATTTTGAAATATGTATTCGATATCCAGTACGTACCTGTGCTTTAATAATCCTTAACCTGAACTTCTATTTTAAATACATACCTCTTTGCATGCTATGTTAAAAGTTACATACAAAAGAGGAAGACACTTAACCTGAAAAAGTAACAGACTTAAAATGACATGCTGATACTGACCTTTGAAGTAACAACTGTCGGAAGGTCCCACTTTGTGGACTAATGGTTAGATAATGAGATAGATAGTTACACAACCGTGCTCCCATGTAGGAAAAGTTTGGGACAGATGTGGCCTTCCAAAAATAAAAGTGGAGAAATAAATTATTCATAAGAGTCATGATTAGGTTATCAGGAAATATCTTTAAAAGCTTTCTGGAAAACTGTTTAACAACAGTTGACTAGACAACTGAAGAGCAGAAGATTAATAATTACTATTTCTCATGTTAAGTTTTGTACCTCATCAACACTTTGCTATATGCATTTCAGCATTTAAAAGCTCATTATGTGATTTTGTGGCTTTAAGAAAACCACCATTACACCATGCATCCTCAATTCTACTTCTCCATTGTGACCTACACCAAAGAGTGCCTGAAAGTCACTTACAAACTTTTTTTTTTAATAAACAAAGTCAGCAGTGGACATTAAGACACTTTTTTGAGGATACACACACTCTCCCAAGGAGCAATGAGTGCATTAAAACTAACTAAATAATAAAAATTAAAAAATAACCACCTTCATTCAGTCTAAGTGCTATTTAGCCCAGAATCTATTTTTGGCAATAGTGAATGCCCAGGGAAAGAGCACAAGAACGTGGCAAGTAAAGATAAATACTTTCTCCTGTACATGCTCCAGCAAACTCCTGATTCAGGTGTTAAAACCGTATCATTACAGTTAATAGCTCTTGATAGGTCCTTTTTTTAAAAAGGAAATCCTGTTATTGTTGAACATCGTCTAAAAACAGGTGGCGGCAATGAAATTCCACAACATAAGTTATACACTGAAAAAATTTTTGCTTTAAATCTGATACATGAAAATTCCAAGAGGTAGAAAAAAAGTAATTGGGAATTCATTGGTGTCTACATTCGACCTGTCTTGGAACTTAAAGTAGAACATCCCCTTATTTTGGCAATTTATTACTGTTCATTTGTTTTGAACTCTCTTCTAACAAGACCTGAATTTGAGATTATTTCTCAGATACAGCTTCAGTGAAAAGAGGCTCTGGTTTAAGTAACTTAATCAGCTCTGCCAAAAAAAACCCCAGGGATGCTAAGAATTCGTTAAACTTCTCCTTTGGTTTTATCATCTTTGAACGTTCCTTTTACATCTTGATCATCTATTGGCACTATAAATGTGCTTGCATGCTGCTGCCTCTAACATGTTTGAATAAAGCATCTTGCCATAGCATGTCAATACATTATAGCTAGTTACCTTCTACAGGCACTCAATGTAACTGTACTATGTGCATAACACTGGTGGAAAGAACAGAGGTATCTTTGGAAGATACAAACTTAATTACTTAAGATAGTCAAATTGACTTTAGTTTCTAGTAAAAGGCATGTGAAATAGCTAATGAGCTTTTTGGTGCTTTGGTTTAATTAGTTGCTTGGACTAGAAAAGGTGCCCCCCTTTTCATAAGGCAAAATATATCATTTTAATTATACTTCTTTCCTAAAACCAACCAACCAACCAAAAAAGACCCCAACCACTCAAACGACATCACAAAACAAACAAGAAAAACACCAAAACACCACACAACCAAACCCCACAACTTCTTCAAACCTCATCTGTATTTTTTTTAAACCATTATCTTCCTAATTAGTTGGTCTGCAGTTGTAGTTGCATCAACTACTGAAACAATTCAATTTTGGGTATTAGGACCTGACATACCACACAGAGACCAAAGAAAAATCACATAATCTTAATAACCAATCATTATAGTGCAATAAGGTCTTCCCTGAATTATTGTTGCTTGATAATCCCAGTTTATCTCCAACTCAAAAAAGTCAAAGCATTAAGGCTAGTCTACCAATACATATCTTGAGAAATTTTAGTTGCTGTAACAGCAACAATCTACTGTATTACCAGTCAATGTTCTCAAACCATGAGGTCAGAGCATTCAGCTTTTGGAAAACAAGAGAACTGACACTTCACTCTGTCGAGACAAATGGATTAGGAAGAACAGAGGGAAGTAGACAGGCTAAGATACCTGATACCCAGATGAAGGGAAAACTGTACAGGACCTGGGTTTCCCTCATTTTAGTATTTTTCCTTCACAAATCTAGCATCTGTAAATCTGCTCAAACATCGCTGAAGCAGATACTTATGAATACGCTCCAGCAATTTTAATTGAAGTTTTGTGATAAACCAGGATGAGGAAACAAAAACTTGAGCAGAAGCTCAAGACAGAAGAACAATAAGCATAGTTATTTGACTGACATTCAAAAACTATCATATCCTGACATACAATTAAGGTAAAATCATATACTTTTGGATACTGAGACAGCATTTTGCACTGAGCTAAGTTTTATTTTTCACATAAAACCATTATATTTCAGACTGATAACACTCAATGCTTCTCAGTTAAGGAAAGCACAGCCAACCCTAACATTGGATGTTTTAAATAGGGGAAGAGAAGATGGAACATTAAAAGGCTTAAATAAATTGATTCTCACTTAACGTAACATATATGAAGTTATAAATAGGATAAATTCCTTTTTTTCTTCCAATAAAGTTACATGGAGTATTTTCACCTTTTATTAACTATTCTCTATGTGTCCAAATAAAGGATGGGAAAATGATGCTACCAAACACAGCACAGGTAGTCTAACTAAATTAGAATTAAATTCTGAACTAAATGTGCACCAATTCCTTATTAAAATTATGTATTATAATATATTCCAAATATTATAATTCTGTATTATAATAAGAATCTTAAGACTCTACAGTTCTGTGCAATGACCAGTCATGCAGCTTCTACATACCTCAGGCTATTTCACAGTAAAAAGAAAATTCTGCAAGTATCTGAACTTAAAAGGTAAATAAAGTTTACATTCTCCAAAATAGAATTTGAAAGCAACTCAGGAAAGTGAGAGATACCCAATATAATAAATAGCAAGCACAAGTGTGATTTCATTCTCTGCAGCTAACCCAGAAGACAGTAACAGCAGCTCATTTGCTTAGCAACACAGATTAAGCTGTTCTTTCCAATGGCTCCCCCAATTAGTACAGAGGTCAGTTCAAGGTCTCTGTCCTCATTTCCATGGCCATCAATGGGACTGGACCAAGTTACCAATAGACTAGCTTTCCTTTTTTCCAATTATGCTGTTCCAAAATAGGTATGATTCCAAATGAAGAACAAAGCCTGTCAGTAAAAGAGAATTTCCCAAAGGATGTGTACAGTAGGTATAAATTTGTTTGTTTTTTTTTAAATACTAAGCAATGAAACACATCTACATATTATGAAGAATTTTTTGTAGGATAGAATAAAAATGTACAGCTGACATTGCTTAAGAGTCTCTACTATATAAAATCCAGCAATTCAAATATAACTCTAACTGCTGTAATTTCAACTCTAGTATGTGACCTGGGAGATTCAAATACACAGCAAAGGAAACAGTAAATCAGGGAAATTTATCAACCAGCTAAGCATCCCACACTTGAACTATTATTTCAGTTTATTGAGAAAAATCTTTCCCTATACATTTCAGGCTAAAAAGAAAAATTCAAACCATTAAAATACTACATAGATACAATTACATAACAAATAATACTGGTATGCATATCTTGGACGCTAGGTAACAGAGGCATAACATCCATGTTATAAGACAGAACACACAGGCTACCTGCTGATATATGAGTTCAACAACTTCTTGCAAAGTTTCATCTGCAGTGACCCAGCCATTCAGTGTTTCAGCAAACTGCTCAATTTCAGTTTCAAAACAACCTGGTTGCTCGGTGAGGTGATTTAGGAAGTCTTGTACATATTCTGCCAAAGTCAGATAGCCATCATATCCATCTTCAAAGGAAGAATCCTATAGCAGTGAAAAAAATATACCAGCTATTTTAAAGGAACCTAAAATAAAGTTGTTATGCTTACTATCTCCAGAAGTAACCATATAGCCCTTAGTCTTGAGTAACTCCTGAAGGTCTGCATACTTGATCTTTATTACACAATTCACTTAAACATTTTTAGAGAGCATAGACCTCAATGCATCAGAAAGCTCTAGTAGTCCTGTAATTTTAAGAACTAGATAACATGTTTTTATAGAGATTAGGGTCTCCTAGAAAAATACATCAAAAGACAGATTAAAAAGGAATTGGCTGTAAGATTAGCTAACAAACTAACAAGTATACCTGTTAAGGATAAAGCTACCAAACTGAGGCTCATCATCCTTTCCTGATACGCACACAAACTGTGCTGCAGATATATAAACTGTAGAAGGAAAAATAATTGAAAATGGGAAAAAAATCTTTGGAGCTCACATAAAGCGCAGAAGTGCTCCAAAATATGCAGGAGGGGGAAAAACTACAGAAATACAATACAGTGTAGCTTTCCCTTGTATAAAATATAGCCAGGAACACTGATCTTTTAAAGTCAGCAAATTTGCATCTCTTGGCAATGGATTAAAAACTACAAGGCATGAAATGAAACTATTCAAATGGTATTGCATTAATTTGCAGTTACTGAGGTTAAAAACCAGACAGTAAACACCTGCTCCCTAAAGAAAGGAGCTAGAACAATACCACTTTATCAATGTTTATGCTCCTGCTGATGGAACAGAAGGCTACTAATTTTGTCTATTCAAAAATGCATGTATGCAAGAGTCTCTAAAGTCAATGCTGTTCTGGATGGTTACAATTCTAGTATATGAGAGGAATAGCATAGGAAGCAAAATACTTTGTGATGTAACTAGTAATAACACAGTACAAATAATTCACTTTGTGAAAAGTATCTCATGAGATCTCAGAAGTGTAAGCAGGAGCCCAAAGAGGGATTGCTAAAGAACTGAATTATAATTACTGATTCAAGACATAAGGGTAACATACAGGATATCAGAATTCTCAACTGATCTACTATTTAACATGAAAAAGATTGAAAATATATCTACTGTAATGAAAAATTGAGCTAAAAAATGATAAACCGCTTTTCACTTAGTGGACATAAATAAACTGATAAGGTTTATAATTATATATTCCCTCTCCCTACCATTCCTCCCTTAATGAGGGGATATCCTTTACTTTCTGTCTTCAAAATGCCTCAGTCTCTCCTCTACTGTGAGGCAACATGTATTTGTGAAAGATAAAAGCCCTGGATACAAACTGTGGAGATAGATACGCATTGCTGAAAATCAAGTATTGACATTAGTTTTGTGACCTATGAAGAATGTGGGGGGGAAAAAGGTGCAGATTTTTCAAAATTCTTCAAAGACCCATGTTATAAGGGTATACATCTTAAGCTAATGAGGGACACATCAGTATAACAGAAGAAAAACTAGAAATATTTCTTATGATGTTTAATTAAGTAGAATATTTTCCCAGTGAATAATACTGAAGAAAGAGTTACTTAATGAGGCGCACTAGAAATAGGAAAAAAAAAATGGGTTTAAGGAAATGGTGGCAAATTGTTACTACTCATAAGGATAAAGCCTTCAACAACCTGATCCAAGTTGATTTTGCGTTGAGTTGAAGACTGAACCAGAGGAGCTTCAGAGGTCCTTTCCAACCTAAATTATTCTAGGATTCTAACAGTTTGGAGCTTATGAAGCCAAAGAATAAAAGATAACAGGCCTCTGTAACTTGCTAAATATTCTATTTCTCTAAAGGAAATCAACTTTTACTAGGCAATTTCAAATAGCCCAGTATGTTCTGTAGAATAAAGTTAAAACTGTTTTGTTCCACAGAACTATGACATTATTGTGCAACAACTGCAGCTTAGTCACATACAGCTGAACTAGCATCTTCAAACTAGCATTTTCAAACAACCTGTTTGAAAACTCTCCAGCCAGGTTGCAGGGGATGCAATTGCTGTATCTAGTAAAAGAAGCTGCTCTTTCTGACAGCCATCAGGCTGTTATGAGATCCTCATTTAGCAGAGAGGAAGATATCTTCCTCTCAGCCTCACCTGATAAAAACTCAATCTTGGAGGAAAATGTCCTTGTTTTAGAAGGGGCTCTAAACCCATTTGGTATATTGGTGTCCCATATTCATACTCCTCCCATTTTGTAATCAAAAGGCTAAACAAAGAGGCTAAACTCAGCACCACATTCATCTACCTATACTAAATATGCAACTCCAAAGGCAGTCTAGGTTTTAGTAATTATGTCAGGGAACAGAACAGATGGGAGAGAGAAATTAATAAGTCAAACATTATTATATGTTGTATATTGCTAAATTATTAACACTCAATACTTTAAAAACTAATTAGACTTAGTCCAGTAACTTCTAGATATAAACCACTCATGTTTCTCACTGGCAAATTTTAAGATTTAACAGAGAAGACAGCATCACATACTCTATCAACTAAGGGAAAGTAAAGCAAATTCTTCTTGGTTATTTTTAAACAGCAGTTGGCTAACAGGAGGCTATAAGTTTACACATTAATTACAAATTTATGACTCAAAGCCATTAAAGTCAACTAGAAATTTTTGATTAATTTCAGTGATTTCTCAGTCAGGCCAACACTGTCTAATTCTTCTCCTTTATGTTTGATAGCTATAAGACTGGAACCTGGAATATACACAACAAAAACACAAGAGTCAGTAATTTAAAGGTAATAGATTTGCTTCTCTTTAAATTAATTAACTGACTCTTAGTAAAGACACAACAATGAAAAGGCTAAGTATGTACTAAAATCCCTCTAATTTACATAAAGATAAAAACCAGGAAGTCTACAGAAAAGATCCATGAGCCAAATCTGCTCTCAGGCTCTGTTTCAGTACATGTGCTAATTACCACTTTCCTATACCTTGAGAAGGATTCACATTTCCAGTTAGGAACTTAGTCACCAATAATTTATCATTGATTTGATTTCTTCAGACTTCTTTAGGAACAAGCTTCCCACACCCTTCAGATTATACATACTCAACAAGTTTACAATAAAGTTATTGCAAAATTAAGTACAAAGACTGTTGCACGTACAAAACCACCTATTCATGTTGTATGAGGTTAAATGGTACCCTCATGCTTGGCTAAAAGTATAAAACCCACCACTGAGGCTGCTTAGCCTCCTTTTTGAAATCAGCTGAAGTTAAGGGGTGGTGGTGGAATTCCAACTAAGATAATACAAATCTCACTCCTAAAACTGAAGTGAGAACATTACACCCTTCTGATTGGGTGACAGCCATATTATTCTCATATACCCATGCCAGATAACAAGTCCAACATTTCCTACTGGCAATCCAACCCCAATTCTACTGCAGACATCCACAACTTCATATGGGATGGACAGCTGTATGCAAACAAAGAATCCCATGGAGGTCTTTCCTCCCCAAAGTCCCAGTAAAGTTTTTCTGAAAATTCTAGTATGCCTTGGATGCTGTACCCCTTAAAGGATCTTCATGGATAACTGATAGTTTTGAGTATCAGAACTAACTGGAGTAACTAATCTAATGATCAAGTATTATATGGACACACATAGTAATTACAGCAACAATCAAACAAAGAATCAACACATTACTTCTAAAACAATAAATGCTTAATAAATAGCAAAAACAATGCAAGTTTTCAGATCTAAAAATTCCAGGGGACATTA
This sequence comes from Phalacrocorax carbo, assembly GCF_963921805.1. Lineage (NCBI taxonomy): Eukaryota > Metazoa > Chordata > Aves > Suliformes > Phalacrocoracidae > Phalacrocorax > Phalacrocorax carbo. Next base: position 507,640 of record NW_026990243.1, read on the forward strand.
TAAATGAAAGCTAAGTATTCTAAAGTCAGAAATACAGAAGTTTCTCAAACCTTTGTTTTGATTCAAATGTTTTAAAACTCAGTGAAAGTCTCTATAATAGTAAAATGTGCTAAATTCCTTATTTTTATTGGAGGTGGACCCAGTTTATGAAATTAAGACATTAAAGTTAAAAAAAACACCAAACCGAAACAAAAACCACAAAAACAACCAAACTTTGTAATAGTGAAGGACTAACAAGTCAAAAATCACTATTCTATGACTAGTATACTCTAATTAGATTAGGGTCCCTGCAGCATACTTCCAAATAAGTGTTCCAGGTTTTGCTAGCATTTTAAGAATTATTTTCATTAATAGATGAGTCACACATATTCATAGCATATTCCTACAACACAGCAACCAGGAACTCCCACATGCTTGTGTGCTTTTGCAAAACAGCTAAAAAGCAACATTGCTGGCCTCAAAACTTTGTAATTATATGTATGCACATGCATGCCATTCCAAATGGCATTTTTTCTTTATTTATAGAAAACACATAACGTACTGGGGCAAATTAGTATTTTTTCCCCTAGATTATCCATTCACTGAAGCATGTTGGTATTGGCATTTGTCAACAGTTGTATATTGGCTATAGGCTTGTATTATTCAGGACAGGGATTTTATTCAGTAAGCTGACAAAGCTGGTAACATCCAGATAACATCAATTTTACTGCTGAGGAAAAAACTTCAGAACACCAAGCCACCATGTTTAGCATTCAAATCAAGTACTTTTCTGTAAATTATTCCAAATCTATGTTTCAGTATAGTCGTTTATCATCACTTGATTGTATTTGTAACAGTAATAGTTCCCACCTATTTATATATAGTACCAGAGTTTGTCTGCTTGCATAACAAGAGGATATTCCAAGAATTCACATAGATCTTCCCTGGAATAGAATTACTGTAGCAATAAAACGGAAGACAAGGGGAGTAGAAAAGAATACCAACTTTTAAGGAATAAGGAATCTGCAATATTGATCCAAGGTTACCCTTAGTCTGTCTGCAAATATATTTCATATTAGGTATGTGGGTAGGTTAACTACTAGGAATCAGCCCAACCCTACATTTTTGCACTTTGGTGATACAATATCACTGAAGAAATTAAGAGACACATGACTATACATAAAGTTAGGCAGTCATGGCCAATCATACCCATGGCACAATAAATTTAGGAAAGGTAAAGCCTATGCTTCAAAAAGCTGAAGTTCAAGCTTTCTCCCACACTTGCTTCAAAAACTTGTGAAATCTGAATAAAAGTGCAGCTAAGCTTTTACTTAAAATGCAGTGCAGATGTAACTACAACAGAGGCAGTCACCAAAAAGACAACTTACTGTTATGTTGGGTGTAATCAACAAGGAACATTATCTGCAGCAAGCTTTAGCAAAATACCCCACACTAAAGGCTCTCACACACAGCATAATATTCACTCATTATCACTTAACGTTCTGACTGTATCTCTGGAGGTTATCACCAGATTTTTGGAATCTCTTCGGCAAATGCAGCATTTGAGTTACCTGATACACAAGATCTCAAGAAAACATTAATTTGAGTAAGTAAATTGTCATATACTAAGAAGAGAAGATAAACACTCACTGCAAAGTTCTGATTGAAGTTCTGGTTGTATCCTGAAGGATAAAACTCAGGTGCTTTAACAGACAACTTTGACATTACCACAGGAGCCACAGCCACCTGAGGTACAGCCATTTCTGGTTCAGAATCAGGAACTGAAACTTTATCTTGTGATCCAGATGGAATTCTTGCCTGTTGCAGGTGTTCTGAAAAGTTTTTTTTTAACAGTTTTTCTTAGAAATCACTGAATTACTGTGTATTCACACAGAGGACACACGGAATACATTACTTTTTGGACTTTAAATATACTTTTACTTATACTATAAATATACTTCCAAGTATACTTCAAATATATTGTTTGTATTGTTTTTCTTAAATATGGATAAAAAGCTTTCACTTTAGCAAACTCTAGATGCCTTTCCACATAGCAAAAAGTGAGCACAATGTTCATGTGAAGTTAGGCAAAAAAAAGGGGGCGGGGGGGGGGAAGAGCCCTCCTCCCCCATGAAAACATGTTTTCTAAAAGAGCTAAACTGAGAAACTAGTAAATCTTATGATATGCTTATTATTTTTGTAGGGTTTTCATAGATTTCAGATGCAAAGGCAAGACTTTGAAGGTCAATAAATGGAAGACATCACTAATTTTTAATATAATCCTGAAAGACACTTAACTATCATTTTCCTTGTACACCATTTGCAAAAAAATTCAATGAAATGGTGTTTTTAAACCACATTTTCCAAATCTATCTTTATAGATTTGCTCTTAAGTTTATTGAAAACAGAATCTGATATCTACCTAAAAAGGCTAACCAACAATGCTTTATGTTACTGTTGGGTTGAGTTTGTTTTTTAGCAAACCTTTAGACCAGCGTTAGAGAGCTCTTCATTAAGGAGAAGAAAGACTGAGACCATCTGTGGTCAGACTAACAAATGGATAAAACATACAGACAGATGTGTGAGCACAGAAAGGGAGGGTTGGACAGAGAAGCATTGCAAGCAGGCTGCAGCGCAACATCACACTTTACTTGGGTACAGGTCCATAGCCCAGAAACATGACCGTTCATCTAAGGAAAAGTGCAATTGCCAGGCCCCCTACACGGCTTATCTCCATGCAGTGCCAAGAGGAGCCAGGCAGGCGCCTGGGATACACGGAGCGCTGGCCTTCAAGCCACGGTAGCCTCTAGCGCGCACAGGTGGGGGGAGTGGGAGAAAGGACGCGTCATCGCGACCAGGCGGGGGGGGGAGAAGCCCCAGGGCTCCACTCTCACACTCAGTAGGACAGCGAAGGGCGGGGGGGAAGTTGTCCGAACAGGAAGCTTAACAGGAGCAGAACGGTGCGCGTAAAGGAGGGGAGCGCGGCCGGCTTTAGAGAGCCGCTCCCCGACACCTTCGGCACCGGGGGCCGCCAGAAGGGCAGGGAGGGGGCTGCTACACGGCGGCCAATACTTGCGTTTCCGGTGCCCAGCGGCGCCGTCTTCGGAGGCCGCAACGGCTCCTGCTGCGGGAAGAAGCCGCCCGTTTTGGGCTGCTTCTCGGCCGAGCCTGAGCTGTGGGAATCGCCGACGCCGATGCAGGCCCCGCCGCCGCTCTCCGACGGACCCGCGCTACTGAGGGGAGCAGCGCGACCCCGGCCAGCACCTGGAGCTCGGTCGAAATTATCTGACATGCTCGGAGTGGGGGGGGCTCAGGCGCTTATGGGAAGGAACAAACGACTCAGTTCCGCTTCACCGCAGCCCGAGCCCTTCGCTTTCAGTTTCAGCCCCACACGCTCCGTCACGACGGTCACGCGGCCTCGCACCGCCCATTACCACAGCAATCTCGGCTGCCGCCCGCCGCCGGGAGGGGGAGGAGCGCGGCCCACCAGGCGGCTACGGCTCCGCCGCACTGAGGGTGCCCGGGCTGCGCTGCGCTGCGCTGCGCTGCGCCGCGCCGCGCCGCGCCGCCTGCAGGTGTGGGCCAGGCGGGGTGTCCGCGAGAGCTGCCACTGTCGAGGAGGCTAGCTCGGCTGCCACGGGTTAAAAGCTCTCGCCCGGATTTCGGGCCGTGTTTCCAACCCCACGTGTTCAGAACTGATGAGTCAGCCGCCCCCAACACGGGATCAACTTCCAACAACAAACAAGCGTGGGGTTTATTTGTGTTAGCAGCCGGTTTCTGGCCCTCGGGATGTATTTGAGTCATGCCTTCCTCAAAAATCAGAAAAGCTTGGAAACAGTGTTTTCAAAAAGACGATATTCTCCTGTACTTGTTTCCCTACAGGAACAAATAGTATGCTGTGACTGTAACAGGACTAAGATTGCAGCTACACATGGTAGGATACCTGTAGATACAGGAGTCTGATTTTAAAAGCATCACACTACACTGTGCATATACAGCTGTTTTCCACAAGAAAGGGATTTGTGTAGAAAAGCTATAGGCTAAATTGTAAATTTAAGCCAACAAAGTTAAGCCTCCAGTGTGACAATATTATTGTACTGTTAGGTCTACTTCATATAACTGTTCAGAATAATGTATTTTATGTAGAATTTATACATGACATATGATAACAAATGCTCTTCTAATTTAATTTTAAAACCTTCCATGCCAACAGGAAGTAGCTGAAGGAGACAGTCCATGTAATGCATTTTGCTGATATTATCACATTAACTCCAAATGATTCAATTCATGTGTTGGTTCACAATTTAATTCACCTATTTATGTTCAATTTCAGTCTGGAGTCTTGCTCTACGTGCCTTGCAAACTCCAGATCACAATCTGCTTTCAAGATTAGGAAGATAACTGGGGTGCACAGAATATACCTCAGCTGATGTTTGTATTTTATCTCCCTGAACCTGGTGTGCAATAAGCCAATCTTACACACAGAGCCAAGATATTTGTTTATTCTATGTTTGTGCAAAGAGGAGTGCTAGGTGGTAACTCCGCAAAGCCAGCACACCTGCTCAAAATTGCAGTAAGTATTTATACAGTTAAATGCATTAGTAACATCTAATATTCACGTTCCCCGGCTAGTCATTGGTTAGTTTCTTTCTCACTTCATCTTAAAGGTACAGCTCTTTTTAAATTTACTATGCATGCTCAGAGAGTAAGGGGCTTATTTGAATAGGGGGCTTTTTCTAGATAGGAGGTGTAGTTTTCATATTACAATGAGATGGATCGATCTCAGGGCATCAGTTTAGGACATTTTGCTGATTTTGCTGAGCTGGTATGCAAACAGTACTGATCCTCAAGGAGAGATGTCAGGTGTTGTAAATTTATGTCCTTCCTCCCTTTGTTGAGGTTCCTCTAGAGTTAATTATCTCAGTACACTTTATCTTAAAAGTCAAAATAACATTCAGTCATCAGAATGTTCTGGCCCAAGTAGCTGAGGTCCTGTGAATTACTTCAGTCCTCTGAGACCAAACAGCAGAAAACGAGATAGCTAAGCTAGCAAGACATATTCTAAGTGCCCAATAACTGGATTAAAACATTTACCAAATGTAGTTATGACTGCTTATAAATATCCACTAGAGGAATTACCTGCTTTGTCCTAAGCATGTTAGGTAATAGTCTAAAACTTAATTCAGATGCAATACTGCACACACCTGCAGTGCCCCATGCTGAGAAACCACAAACTGCAACTTTGTCACTATTCAGAACACAAGCTCTTTTACATGTTTGGTTTTTTTATGCTGACAACATATTTCTAATTAGAAAGACAGAGATGGCTGGTTCTACCTTTTAAAACAGAATATATTATTAATAATTGGAATTATACTGATCCCTATCATACTGATGAGGCATGTTGTTGTACTGGTTACTGAGCCTAAAACACAAAGCACATTTTAGTGATATTCCTAAGAAAATGGAATTTTTGGAACTGTCCGCTAAAGACATAACAATGAACTATGCGAGCCTGGCAAAACAGAAGTTGAGGGCCAGAGACAGAAACTGAGAGATAGGGAAGCACTTGTTTTACGACTATATCTTCGAGGAGAGCTGAGAGACTGATCAAAGCAAACATCCCGCCTCAGAAGCCGCTACAAACGGGTTGATAAAGTGTGTAGTCAAGAACAACTAATTGGTATGTTGACAAGAACTAAAACAAAGTGCCTAGTAGGGGAACTACCCTTGTTATAATACTAAAAATGAGGCCCATAGGCCAGGAACCGCCCCCCTCTAGTAAATCCCTTAATCTATAAGCATGCGTGGTAAATTAAAAGGGAGCTGTACTGTTAGATCCAAGCAAGAAGGATCATCAAGTCCAACTGTCAGCCCAACACTACCATGTCTCCTAAACCATGCCCTGAAATGCCACGTCTACACATCTTTTAAACACCTCTAGGGATGGTGACTCTACCACCTCTCTGGGCAGCCTGTTCCAATGCCTGTCCACTCTTTCAGTAGAGAAATTTTTTCTTAATATCCAACCTAAACCTCCCTTGATGCAGCTTGAAGCCATTTCCTCTCGTTCTACTGCTAGTTACTTGGGAGAAGAGACCAACACCCACCTCACTACAACCTCCTTTCAGGTAGTTGTAGAGAGCGATGAGGTCTCCCCTCAGCCTCCTCTTCTCCAGACAAAACAACCCCAGTTCCTTCAGCTGCTCCTCATAAGACTTGCTCTCCAGACCCTTCACCAGCTTTGTTGCCCTTCTCTGGACACGCTCCAGCAACTCAATGTCCCTCTTGTACTGAGGGGCCCAAAACTGAACACAATATTCGAGGTGCGGCCTCACCAGCGTCGAGTACAGGGGGATGATCGCTTCCTTAGTCCTGCTGGCCACACTATTCCTGATACAAGCCAGGATGCTGTTGGCCGCCTTGGCCACCTGGGCACACTGCTGGCTCATGTTCAGCCAGCTGTCGACCAACAACTCCAGGTCCTTTTCCACCAGGCAGCCTTCCGGCCACTCTTCCCCAAGCCTGTAGCATTGGATGGGGTTGTTGTGACCCAAGTGCAGGACCCAGGCACTTGGCCTTGTTGAACCTCATACAATTGGCCTCAGCCCATCGATCCAGCCTGTCCAGATCCCTCTGTAGAGCCTTCCTACCCTTAAGCAGAGCGACACTCCCGCCCAACTTGGTGTCGTCTACAAACTTACTGAGGGTGCACTCAATCCCCTCGTCCAGATCATTGATAAAGATGATAAACAAGACTGGCCCCAACACTGAGCCCTGGGGAACCCCGCTCCTGACTGGCCACCAACTGGATTTAGCTCCGTTCACCACAACTCTCTGCACTCAGCCATCCAGCCACTTTTTTACTCAGCGAAGAGTACACCCGTGCAAGCCATGAGCCGCCAGCTTCTCTAGGAGGATGCTGTGGGAGACAGTGTCAAAGGCTTTGCTAAAGTCCAGGTAGACAACATCCACAGCCTTTCCCTCATCCACTAGGCGGGTCACCTGGTCATGGAAGGAGATCAGGTTGGCCAGGCAGGACCTGCCTTTCATGAAGCCATGCTGGCTGGGCCTGATCCCCTGGTTGTCCTGCACATGCCTATTGAGCTCACTCAAGATGTATCGCTCCATAATCTTCCCTGGTACCGAGGACAGGCTGACAGGCCTGTAGCTCCCCAGATCCTCCTTCCGGCCCTTCTTGTGCATGGGTGTCACATTGGCAAGCCTCCAGTCGTCTGGGACCTCCCTTGTTAACCAGGACTGCTGAAAAATGATGGCGAGTGGCTTGGTGAGCTCCTCCGCCAGCTCCCTCAGTACTCTCGGGTGGATCCCATCTGGCCCCATAGACTTGTGAGTGTCCAGGTGGAGCAGCAGGTCGTAAACTGCTTCCTCCTGGATTATGGGGGTTTTATTCTGCTCCCCGTCCCTGACTTGCAGCTCAGGGGGCTGAATACCCCGGGGATAACTGGTCTGGTGGTTAAAGACTGAGGCAAAGAAGGCATTTAGTACCTCAGCCTTTTCCTCATCCTCGGTGGCAAGTTCCCCTCCGCGTCCAATAGAGGATGGGGATTCTCCTTGGCTCTCTTTTTGTTGTTAATGTATTTGCAAAAACATTTTTTTGTTATCCCTTACAGCAGTGGCCAGATTGAGTTCTAGCTGGGCTTTTGCTTGCCTAATTTTCTCTCTGCGAGACCTAACGAGACCTCTGTACTCTTCTTGAGTTGCCTGCCCCTTCTTTCAAAAGTGGTAGACTCTCCTTTTTTTCCTGAGTGCCAGCAAAAGCTCCCTGTTCAGCCAGGCCAGTCGTCTTCCTCGTCGGTTCGTCTTGCAGCATTTGGGAACAGCCTGCTCCTGCGCCTTCAAGGATTCCTTCTTTGAAGAAAGCCCAGCCTTCCTGGCCTCCTTTGCCCTTCAGGACATCCTCCCAAGGGACTCTCCCAACCAGTGCCCTGAGCAGGCCAAAGTCTGCCCTCCGGAAGTCCATGGTAGTGGTTCTGCTGAACCCCCTCCTTACTTCATCAAGGATTGAGAACTCAATCATATCATGGCCGCTAAGTCCAAGACAGCCTCCGACTGCCACATCTCCCACCAGTCCTCCTCTGTTTGTGAACAGCAGGTCAAGCGAGGCACCTCCCCTGGCAGGCTCGCTTACCAGCTGCATCAGGGAGTTACCTTCCACACGCTCCAGGAACCTCCTAGGCTGTTTCCTCTCTGCTGTGTTGTATTTCCAGCAGTCATCTGGTAAATTGACGTCCCGCACTAGAACAAGGGCAACCGATTGTGATACTTCCACCAGCTGCTTGTAGAACACTTCATCTACCTTGTCATCCTGGTTGGGTGGTCTATGACAGACCCCCAGCCGGATATCTGCCTTGTTGGCCTTCCCCCTCATCCTTACCCATAAGCACTCGATCTTATCATCAAAATCGCTAAGCTCTATGCAATCAAAACACTCCCTAACATATAGAGCCACCCCACCACCTCTCCTTCCTTGCCTATCCCTTCTGAAGAGCTTATAGCCATCCATTGCAGCGCTCCAGTCGTAAGAGTCATCCCACCATGTCTCTGTGATGGCGACTAAGTCATATCTATCCCGCCGCACAATGGCTTCCAGCTCCTCCTGTTTGTTGCCTGTGCTGCGTGCATCGGCGTAGATGCACTTGAGCTGGGCTATCGGTTTCACCCCCAACCCTGGCACACCGCCCCTAGGCTCCTCTCTAGTGGGCCTGGCTATATCCCCTTCCCCCTTTGAACCTAGTTTAAAGCCCTCTCGATGAGCCCTGCCAACTCATGTGCAAGAATCCTTTCCCCCCTCTGAGATAGGCGAACTCCATCTGCCGCCAGCAGGCCCGGTGCCATGTAAACCTCCCCATGATCAAAAAACCCAAAACTCCACCGGTGGCACCAGCCTCTGAGCCATGTGTTAATCAGATGCGTTTTCCTGTTCCTTTCAGTATTATTCTTCCCTGCCACTGATGGGATTGAGGAAAACACTACCTGTGCTCCCGATGCTTCGACCAGTCGCCCCAGTGCCCTGAAGTCCCTTTTGATCGCTCTTGGGCATCTCTCCGCAACCTCATCACTGACAACCTGCATAACCAAGAGCGGGTAGTAATCAGAGGGCTGTAGCAGACCAGGGAGTTTCCTAGTAACATCTCTGACCCGAGCCCCAGGGAGGCAGCAGACTTCCCTGTGGGATGGGTCTGGTCGGCATATTGGGCCCTCTGTCCCCCTCAGAAGGGAATCGCCTACAACAATTGCCCTCCTTTTCGTCTTAACAGAGGCGGTCATAATGCGTGGGGCTGACCGACTCTCCCTAGGCAACCCCCTGGATGGACCTTCACCTACATCCTCATTTGCCTGGCCCTCAAGTTCCAGAGCCCCATACCTGTTGTGTAAGGGCAACTGGGAAGGTGAGGGAGGCCAGGAGGGGATTCGCCTGCTGACCCGAGCAGGGACCTGTTTCCATTCCCCCCCATCTCTTAGGTTCCCTCCTTCTGCTATGTGGCAAGAGGGTAGGAGATTCTCTGCTTCTTGTGGAGCCTCCATCTGCTGCCATGGCCCCAAGGATGATAGGGTGCAGCTCCACCAATCTAGCTCCCTCTCACGCTCCCTTTCCGCTTCCACCTTCAGCTCTGCCACCAGGCAGAGTAGATCATCCACCTGGTCACACCACAAGCAGTTGTTGGCTCTGCTGCCCTCCGATACGAGCGCCAGGCTCGGGCACTCCCTGCAGCCGGAGACCTGGACAGCTGTGTTTTTATGTGGGGGCTCCGTCTGAGTCGCCACGTTCCTTCTGGCAGTGGTTATCAGGCGCCACACCCTTCTGACGCACCAAACCCTGTTTGCCTGCCCTGTTCACCGTGCTCCGGAAAAACCACGGAAACCACCCGATCCCTATCCCTGAGTGAGCTGCGAGATATGCAAAAAAATTTTGGCCGTCGTCTAGGTGAGCACATTGTCACCTGGCTGCTCCGATGCTGGGATAACAGGGCCAGTAGCCTGGAACTAGAGGGAAAGGAAGCCAAATAACTGGGAAGGGGGCACTGACAAAGTGATTGGAAAAGGGGCACAAGCCCTCAGCCTCTGGAGGCGACTCCTGTCTGGTGTAAAAGAAAGGCATCCCTTCAAGGAAGATGTTATATATCACCCAGGAAAATGGACCACCATGGAGAGAGGCTTCCAGTACCTGAGGGAATTAGGCGTGCTTGAGGTGATTTATGGTGACCTGGTGTCGTGGTTTAGCTCCAGTCAGCAACTAAGCACCACACAGCCACTCGCTCACTCCCCCCACCCCAGTGGGATGGGGGAGAGAATCGGAAGGGCCAAAGTAAGAAAACGCGTGGGTTGAGATAAGAACAGCTTAATAATTAGAATAAAATAGTAATGATAATAATAAAACCTATAATAATGTAATGAAAAAGAAAATAACGAGAGAGAGCGTGGTGAAACCTCGCGAGGAGGGAATAAAACTAAACAACAAGTGATGCATCTGCTCACCACCCGTCGACCGATGCTGCCGTTCCCCGAGCTGCGATCGCTGCGTCCCCCGGCCAACTCCCTCCAGTTAATATACTGGGCATGATGTCATATGATATGGGATATCCCTTTGGCCAGTTTGGATCCGCTCTCTTGGCTGTGCCCCCTCCCCTCCCGGCTTCTCGTGCACCTGGCAGAGCATGGGAAGCTGGAAAAGCCCTTGACTAGTGTAAGCGCTACCCAGCAACAACTAAAACATTAGTGTGCTATCAATATAATTCGCATACTGCGTCCAAAACACAGCACTATACCAGCTACAGTGAAGAAAATTAACTCCATCCCAGCTAAAACCATGACACCTGGACAATGAACAGTCACCCAAAGGTCCAGATGAAGCCCAGTGCACACGACCCATGTGGCGGAAGTTTGTACGGAGCGCACCATTGTTGCATGTAAACTCATTGGCAGTACTGACCTGGAAAGATGCCGAGGCACCAATGGTGGGGGGTGTGATTGACAGACTCCAAGGTTACAAAGCATATATGTCTTCCTCCCTCGTCTCCGCTATGGAGAAACAGTCCCAGGACTTCCAGTATTTCAAAGGAGATATGTCCTACTCCCCACCTGTACAGACCAGTATCTCAGGCATTAGGCGTAAGTGGCCCTTTGCTCAAGAGAGAGGATACACACCACAGGCCACCCTATGGTTCTACCTGCATGACCACGGAGAGGACATGACGTAGTGGGATGGAAAACCTACCTCGCCCCTAGAGGCACAGGTACGTGCGCTGCAAGGGAAAACAGTCACTCAGGGGGGGTTCTTCCAGGAAAGCTGCTGCTCCAGTTTCCAGTGAGCAGTTCCCCAGACAGAGGAGTAGAAGCACTGATTTTATTTCTGAGCTTAATAGAAACATTTCTGATTTGCATTTACAAGAAGTGAGTAGCAAATACTGCTATCGGGACTAGAGGGGCCCTGCCTCCAGCCAGGTGGAGGAAAGGGATAACCGGGTTTACTGAACTGTGTGGATTTGGAGGCCTGGCATGTCAGACCCGCAGGAGTATAAGGCTTTAGCGGCCACCGGTGCACAGTGCATCCTAATGCCATCAAGCTATACAGGGGCAGAACCCATCTGTATTGCTGGAGTGACAGGGGGATCCCAACAGCTAGTTGGTTTTGCCATAAAATAAAACAAGGTCAAGAGAACCGCACCCGCATCCGCACAGGAGACCCAGTTTTTAGGAATAAAACAGCAAGATGGGCATCGTCAGATCCCAGTAGAGGTGATCAACAAAAGAGCAGCCATGTCTCCACCAACTAGCAAATAGGAAACACAAGCTTTTTTCGGTGGTGTGGGTTTTTGGAGAATGCATGTTCCAAACTGCAGTCTGATGGTAAGCCCTCTCAATCAAGTGACCCGGAAGAAGAATGATTTCAAATGGGGCCCTGAGCAACGACAAGCCTTTGAACAAATTAAACAGGAGATAGTTCATGCAGTAGCTCTCGGGCCAGTCTGGGCAGGACAAGATGTAAAAAACGTGCTCTACTCTGCAGCTGGGGAGAATGGCCCTACCTGGAGCCTCTGGCAGAAAGCACCAGGGGAGACCCAAGGTCGACCCCTAGGGTTTTGGAGTCGGGGATACAGAGGGTCTGAAGCCCGCTATACTCCAACTGAAAAAGAGATATTGGCAGCAAATGAAGGGGTTCGAGCTGCTTCAGAAGTGCTTGGTACTGAAGCACAGCTCCTCCTGGCACCCTGACTGCCAGTGCTGGGCTGGATGTTCCAAGGAATCGTCCCCTCCACACACCATGCAACTGATGCTACGTGGAGTAAATGGGTTGCACTGATCACCCAGCGGGCTCGAGTAGGAAACCCCAGTCGCCCAGGAATCTTGGAAGTGATCATGGACTGGCCAGAAAGCAAAGACTTTGGAATATCACCAGAGGAGGAGGTGACACGTGCTGCAGAAGCCCCACTGTATAACAAACTGCCAGAAGATGAGAAGCAATGTGCCCTCTTCACTGATGGGTCCTGTCGCCTTGTGGGAAAGCACCGGAGATGGAAGTCTGCTGTATGGAGTCCTACACGACAAGTCGCAGAAACTGCTGAAGGAGGAGGTGAATCGAGCCAGTTTGCAGAGGTAAAGGCCATCCAGCTGGCCTTAGACATTGCTGAACGGGAAAAGTGGCCAGTGCTCTATCTCTATACTGACTCCTGGATGGTGGCAAATGCCCTGTGGGGCTGGTTACAGCAGTGGAAGCAAAGCAACTGGCAGCGTAGAGGTAAACTCATCTGGGCCGTCACATTGTGGCAAGACATTGCTGCCCGGGTAGAGAAACTGGTTGTAAAGGTACGTCATGTGGATGCTCACGTCCCCAAGAGTCGGGCCACTGAAGAACATCGGAACAACCAGCAGGTAGATCAGGCTGCCAAGATTGAAGTGGCTGAGGTGGATCTGGACCGGCAACATAAGGGTGAACTATTTATATCTGGGTGGGACCATGACACCTTCAGGCCATCAAGGGAGAGTTGCTCAGGCCCTGGAACTGTTTCGGATCTGAGAAAATATTTAAAAAGAAATTACCTAGTGCAAGAAAACATAGCATTTAAAAGTGGCAAGAAGAAAAAAAAAATTAAAAGCTTATTCTTTTTCTCTGGTAATGTTAGTAACAGTGATGTAATAGGGAATAAAGACATGGCTATCTGTATAGTTTAGGACACTTTTTGATAGAATTGTACTTTTTAAAATTCTGTTTTTTTGCACACATGTGCACAAACACTCTTATCTCCCTGAAAACAAGTATCAGTTTTTAGTTTAGTGCATTTTCCTCCTTAACTGTGGAGGGGGACAATCTTAACTAAAGGGGGACAATCTAAACACGCTCTAACATACATGCACCCATGACTTCAGGAAATCTACTGGTGTGGGGTACACATTTAGCAAAGGCCACCTGGTTAGTCAACACGAGGGGATCTGCCAGGCGAGCTGGCCCTGCCCAATCAGAACCCTTATGTGCTGTGGAAGGGGATGGAGTCCCCGTAGTGCACATAAAAAATATGTTGGGCAAAACAGTCTGGGTTCTTCCTGCCTCAGGCAAAGGCAAACCCATTCGTGGGATTGCGTTTGCTCGAGGACCTGGGTGCACTTGGTGGGTGATGCGGGAGGATGGAGGAGTCCGGTGTGTACCTCAAGGGGATTTGATTTTGGGTGAAAACAGCCAATGAACTGAATAATATGCTGTTAATTGCTATATAATGTTGTATGTCATCACTACTATGGTTGCTATATGCCATATCAATGGTATCATGGTGGGAATCTCCCAATTAATAATAATAAAAAATGAACCTTCAGTTGTACCAAGCAAAGTGCAGCAGTGAGAGAACAAGAACTACCAGTGCAGCGGTGATGGAACAAGGACTGACTTCAGCATGCAACAATCCAACACCACACACAGCATCTCTCTGAAAGACTCTTGCAATAGATGAGACCCAAAGTCATGGACTAAATGAACTCAATGGACATTTCACAGGCATTTTACAGGGGAGGTCCATAGACTAGGGGAATGATAAATGAAATCTGTATATCCTGTTAAAGGATGAGAAGGCGGAAGGCGGGTAGGGATTATTGAAATTGTATTGGACAGTATGGGACCTGAGCATGATGTAAATAATATGGAATAAGTGGTGGATACTGTCATGGTTTTAGCTGGGATAGAGTTAATTTTCTTCACTGCAGCTGGCATAGTGCTGTGCTTTGAACTTAGCATGAAAAAAATGTTGAGATAACACACAGATGTTTTGGCTGTTGCTGGGTAGCGCTTGTACTAGTCAAGGACATTTCTAGCTTCCCATGCTCTGCCGGGTGCACAAGAAGCCGGGAGGGGAGGTGGCACAGCTAAGAGAGCGGATTCAAACTGACCAAAGGGACATTCCATATCATGTAACGTCATGCCCAGTATGCTACCTGGGAGGAGCTGGCCGGGTGAGGGAGGCAGCAATCGCGGCTCGGTGACGGGCAGTGTCGGTCGGCAGGTGGTGAGCGGCTGTATCGTTTGTGTTTCTGTGGGTTTTTTTCTTATTTTTTTCTTTCTGTCCCTTCCTTTTCCATTTTATTTTATTAACATCGTTGTCATTATTATCATAATCATTATTATAATTATTATTTTATTGTAATTATTAAACTGTGCTTATCTCAACCCACAAGTTGTTTTGCTCTTCCGATTCTCTTCCCCATCCCACAGGGGTGGGTGGGGAGGAGTGAGCGAGCGGCTGCGTGGTGTTTAGTTGCCAGCTCAGGCTGAGCCACGACACTTCAGGAAATCTACTGGTGTGAATCAACTGAAACATCGGTCTACATCCTCAAAGGAGAAAGCCCTGAAACTACAAATTTCTTGTGACACACGCTGTTCTGTTTATCAATAACTGTGCCAGCCCCTCTAAAGCTTTATGAATAGATTACACTATATAAGGAATAATACCCCAATCCAGAAAACACTGAAGCATGTCCTGGCTTCTTCCATGGAATTAGTCATATGTTTCTTATGTTAAATACAGTATGGGATTTCTTAGACTGAAAAATATTTTGGCTTTAGGCTCCAATTAGTCCTAGCATAAGAAGAGGGTGCCAGATGAAATACACGTGTCTTTCAAATAATCTGCATTTAAATAACAAAAAACAGCCACATTGGCACTGTCTCTTGTTTACTCAGTTTTAACAGCAAAACCCCCTCTTCTCCCCTCACCTCTGTGTAATTCATCTGTGAGCCCCCCAGGCAAGTCTGCCCATGAAGCACCACTCTTGCAGCTCCGCCCCTGAAAGCAGGTGGGTTTCTCTGTTCCTTTTTCAGAGCAGGGCACCAGGCTATAACAGCGTTTTCATGAATCAGATTACAGCCCCAGCAAAGGATATCATACACAGAGCTACACCTCCAGCTGGAGGGAGCAATTGGAAACACTTTATTTTGTTTAGAATATTTTAAAGAAAAGTCAGCATTAGAAAAATGTGGGCTCTTATGCCAGTAACTTTACCAAGAAAAAGATTTCCTTTTAGCCAGTATGTTTTCTCTAGGCAAATTAACATACAAATTAAAACAGCGGTGACAAAATATTCTTGAAATTATTAAAACTTCTCCAGTAGCGTAAGCACAGGCTCAAGGCAAGGCTCGTTAACATCAATGGGAGTCTTCCTACAGCCCCGCTGACGCCACAGGAACGCAAGCTTAGGCTCCTTGTGTATTGGGTTTGCATGGCAGTGTTTTGGTAGCAGGGGGCTACGGGGGTGACTTTGTGAGAAGATGCCAGAAGCTGCCCCCATGTCAGACACAGCCAGTTCCAGCCGGCTCCAAGACGGACCTGCCGTTGGCCAAAGCCGAGCCTATCATTGATGGTGGTAGCACCTCTGTGATAACATATTTAAGAAGGGGGGGGGGAACGAACCAAAACCAAAACCCAAGCCCAAACTACTGCGCAGCAACAGCAGCCGGAGAGAGGAGTGAGAATTTGTGAGAGAAACAACTCTGCAGACACCAAGGTCAGGGAAGAAGGAGGGGGAGGAGGTGCTCCAGGCACCAGAGCAGAGATTCCCCTGCAGCCCCTGGAGGTTAACGATGGAGCAGATATCCACCTGCAGCCTGTGGAGGACCCCACACTGGAGCGGGTGGATGTGCCCCGAAGGAGGCTGTGACCCCGTGGGAAGCCCACGCTGGAGCAGGTTTGCTGGCAGGACTTGTGACCATGCTGGAGCAGTCTGTTCCTGAAGGGCTGCACCCCGTGGAAGGGACCCATGCTGGAGCAATTTGTGAAGAACTGCAGCCCGTGGGAAGGACTCATGTTGGAGAAGTTTGTGGAGAACTGTCTCCTGTGGGAGGGACCCTACACCGGAGCAGGGGAAGAGTGTGAGGAGTCCTCCCCGGTCATATTTTCCATGTAAAATTCATTGATATTTCCAGCTATGCATTGATCTCTGCCATGTGCAACAAAACCATGGCAAAAATAAACCAAGATACTAAACATATCTTAATGAATTTGTGCTTTACTGCATGCATTACAATAAAGAGTAAATGTGAAAAAGCATGTGAATTACGCAAAGAACTTTTAACAAACTTAATCTAATAATTTCATGCACAATGTGTGAGGCATATCACTGAAATATTGCTGTTATTTCAGTGGTTCATTTACTATTCTAATCTAAACCTTTT
Organism: Phalacrocorax carbo; assembly: GCF_963921805.1. Classification (NCBI taxonomy): domain Eukaryota; kingdom Metazoa; phylum Chordata; class Aves; order Suliformes; family Phalacrocoracidae; genus Phalacrocorax; species Phalacrocorax carbo. The sequence continues at coordinate 524,294 of NW_026990243.1, forward strand.
TCATATATTTTCAAGTTGTACTTATAAATTTGAAGGAAGTGTGGGGTTTTTCTGACTGACTTTTGGTTTAGAACTATTTTTTTTTCCTGTTTTAATGCTTTGCTGTCACAGGAAGTAGGTACTTGTCGTGGTTTAGCGGCAGCTCAGCCCCACACAGCCGCTCGCTCACTCCCCCACCGGTAGATGGGGGAGAGAATCAGAAGGGTAACGCTCGTGGGTTGGGATAAGAACAGTTTAATAATTAAAATTAAAAGAAACAACAATAGAAATGCAATGTAAAGGAGAACAACGAGAGGCGCAAAGCCCCGGGGGAGGGGGGAAGGGAGGGGAGAGGGGGAACGAACCACCAAAACGAACCGCACGCGCCGCAGCCGCCCACCGACCCGACGCCATGCCGCCTGCCTGCTGCCACTGCCCCTCCCCAGTATACTGTTCATGGTGTCACATGGTATGGAATGAACCTGCCATTGGCCAGTCGGGGTCAGCCGCCCCCACCGTGGCCCTCCCCCTCCCAGCACCCCCCGCCACGCGCTGCGGCAGAGCGCGGGAAGCTGGAAAGGTAGCCGACCCCCACAGTGAGGAGAATTAACCCCTTCTCAGCCAAAACCAGCACATTCTCCACCCCTTATTCCATACCATTTACACCATGCCCAGGTCCCATACGATGCAATACAACCGTACCAACCACCACCCCTCCCCTTCCCATCCTTTAACATAATACACAGACATCATTCCCTTAGTTCATGGACCTTCCCTGTAAAATGTCCATTAAAATGTCCATTGAGTTCACCCAGTCCATGACTCTGGGCTCCATCTGTTGTACCAGTCTTTCCGGGTGGGAGAGATGGTGTGTGGCGTTGGGTCGCTGCATACCGAGTCAGTCATCGTTCCATCACTGCTGCACGGCTTGTTTCATAGTTGATCTTCCATGGGTTGGGAGGCTCGTACTCTGATATCATTGATACAGCAAAGAGGTGACACACAGTATTTATTATATAGCAGTTCACATTGTGCCATTCAGTTCCTTGGCTGTTTTCACCCAAAATCAAATCCCCTTGAGGCACACATCGGATTTCTCCATCCTCCCGCATCACCCAACAAGTGCACCCAGGTCCTCGAGCAAAAGCAATCCCATGAATGGGTTTGCCTTTGCCGGAGGCAGGAAGAACCCAGACTGTTTTGCCCAGCATACTTTTTGTGTGCACTACAGGGACTCTATCCCCTTCCACAGTATGTAGGATTTCTGACTGGGCAGGGCCAGCTCGGTTGGCAGATTCCCCTCGTGTTGACTAACCACGTGGCTTTTGCTAAATGTGTATCCCAGTGCTTGAATGTCCCACCCCCCATTGCTCTCAGTGCAGTCTTTAACAGTACATTGTATCGTTTCATTTTCCCGGAGGCTTGTGCGTGATAGGGGATGTGATACACCCACTCAATGCCATGCTCTTTGGCCCAGGTGTCTATGAGGCTATTTCGGAAATGCGTCCCCTTGTCTGACTCAATTCTCTCTGGGGTGCCATGTCGCCACAGGACTTGTTTTTCAAGACCCAGGATAGTGTTCCGGGCAGTGGCGTGGGGGACAGGATATGTTTCCAGCCAGCCAGTCGTTGTTTCTACCATTGTAAGCACATGGCACTTGCCTTGGCGGGTCTGTGGGAGTGTGATAGAGTCAATTTGCCAGGCCTCCCCGTATTTATATTTCAGCCATCGTCCCCCATACCACAGAGGCTTTACCGGCTTCGCTTGCTTGATTGCAGCGCATGTGTCACATTCGTGGATAGCCTGCGCAATAGCGTCCATGGTCAAGTCCACCCCTTGATCATGAGCCCACCTGTATGTTGCATCTCTCCCTTGATGGCCTGAGGTGTCATGGGCCCACCGAGATATAAATAGTTCACCCTTATGCTGCCAGTCCAGATCCACCTCAGCCACTTCAATCTTGGCAGCCTGATCTACCTGCTGGTTGTTCCGATGTTCTTCAGTGGCCCGACTCTTGGGGACGTGAGCATCCACATGACGTACCTTTACAACCAGTTTCTCTACCCGGGCAGCAATATCTTGCCACAATGTGGCAGCCCAGATGGGTTTGCCTCTGCGCTGCCAGTTGCTTTGCTTCCACTGCTGCAGCCAGCCCCACAGGGCATTTGCCACCATCCAGGAGTCAGTATAGAGATAGAGCACTGGCCACTTTTCCCGTTCAGCAATGTCTAAGGCCAGCTGGATGGCCTTTACCTCTGCAAACTGGCTCGATTCACCTTCTCCTTCAGCAGTTTCTGCTACTTGTCGTGTAGGACTCCATACAGCAGCCTTCCATCTCCGGTGCTTTCCCACAAGGCGACAGGACCCATCGGTGAACAGGGCGTATTGCTTCTCATTTTCTGGCATTTTGTTATACAGTGGGGCTTCTTCAGCACGTGTCGTCTCCTCCTCTGGTGATAATCCAAAATCTTTGCCTTCTGGCCAGTCCATAATCACTTCCAAGATTCCTGGGCGACTGGGGTTTCCTACTCGAGCCCGCTGGGTAATCAGTGCAACCCATTTACTCCACGTAGCATCAGTTGCATGGTGTGTAGAGGGGATGTTTCCTTTGAACATCCAGCCCAGCACTGGCAGTTGGGGTGCCTGGAGCAACTGTGCTTCAGTACCAACCACTTCTGAAGCAGCTTGGACCCCTTCATATGCTGCCAATATCTCTTTTTCAGTTGGAGTATAGCGGGCTTCGGACCCTCTGTATCCCCGACTCCAAAACCTTAGGGGTCGACCCCGGGTCTCCCCATGTGCTTTCTGCCAGAGGCTCCAGGTAGGGCCATTCTCCCCGGCTGCAGCGTAGAGCACATTTTTTACATCTTGTCCTGCCCGGACTGGCCCAAGAGCTAGTGCATGAACTATTTCTCGTTTAATCTGTTCAAAGGCTTGTCGTTGCTCAGGGCCCCATTTGAAATCATTCTTTTTCCAGGTCACTTGATAGAGAGGGCTTACGATCAGACTGTAATTTGGAATATGCATTCTCCAAAAACCCACAACGCCCAAGAAAGCTTGTGTTTCCTTTTTGCTAGTTGGTGGAGACATGGCTGCTATTTTGTTGATCACATCCATTGGAATCTGACGACGACCATCTTGCCATTTGATTCCTAAGAACTGGATTTCTCTTGCAGGTCCCTTCACCTTACTTTGTTTTATGGCAAAACCAGCTTTCAGAAGGATTTGGACTATTTTCTTTCCTTTCTCAAAAACTTCTTCCGCTGTGTTGCCCCACACAATGATGTCATCAATGTATTGAAGGTGTTCTGGAGCTTCTCCCTGTTCCAGTACAGTCTGAATCAGTCCATGGCAAATGGTAGGACTGTGTTTCCACCCCTGGGGCAGTCGATTCCAGGTGTACTGGACGCCCCTCCATGTGAAAGCAAACTGTGGCCTGCACTCTGCTGCCAGAGGGATTGAGAAGAATGCATTAGCAATATCAATTGAGGCATACCACTTGGCTGCCTTTGACTCCAGTTCGTATTGAAGTTCTAGCATGTCTGGCACAGCAGCACTCAACGGTGGAGTGACTTCATTCAGGCCACGATAGTCTACTGTTAGCCTCCACTCTCCATTAGACTTCCGGACTGGCCATATGGGACTGTTAAAGGGTGAGTGGGTTTTACTGATGACTCCTTGGCTCCTCAGTTGGTGAATGAGTTTATGGATGGGCATCAGAGAGTCTCTGTTGGTGCGATATTGCCACCGGTGCACTGTTGTGGTGGCGATTGGCACCTGTTGTTCTTTGACCTTCAGCAACCCCACCACAGAAGGGTCCTTTGAGAGACCGGGCAAGGTAGACAGCTGTTCAGTTTCCTCCGTCTCCAAGGCAGCTACACCAAAAGCCCACTTGTACCCTTTGGGTCCTTGAAATACCCTCTCCTGAGGTAGTCTATGCCAAGGATGCACGGAGCCTCTGGGCCAGTCACAATGGGGTGCTTTTGCCACTCATTGCCAGTGAGGCTCACTTCGGCCTCCAATACAGTTAGCTCTTGGGATCCCCCTGTCACTCCAGCAATGCTGATGGGTTCTGCCCCTATATAGTTTGATGGCATTAAGGTGCACTCTGCACCAGTGTCCACTAAAGCTTTATACTCCTGTGGGTCGGACGTGCCAGGCCATCGGATCCACACAGTCCAGTAAGCCCGGTTATCCCTTTCCTCCACCCGGCTGGAGGCAGGGCCCCTCTAGTCCTGATCATGGCAGTCACAACTCACTTCCTGCAAATGTGAATCAGGAGTCCCTCTATTACACTTAGAAATAAAATCAGCGCTTCTACTCCTCTGTCTGGGGACTTGCTCGCTGGAAACTGGAGCAGCAGCTTTCCTGGAAGAGCCTCCCTGAGTGACTGTTCTTCCTTGCAGTTCATGTACTCGTGCCTGTAGGGTCAAGGTAGGCTTTCCATCCCACCTCATCATGTCCTCTCCGTGGTCACGCAGGTAGAACCATAGGGTGGCCCGTGGTGTGTATCCCCTTCTTTGAGCAAAAGGACGCTTATTCCTAACAGTTGAGACACTACTCTGTCGAGGTGGGGAGTAGGACAGATCTTCTTTGAGTTGCTGGACCTCTTGGGATAGTTTCTCCACAGCTGAGGCAAGCGAAGAAGAGATATTTGTTTAGTAATCCAGGAGTCTATCAATCACCTCTGCCACCGTTGGTGTCTCGTCATCTTTCCAGGACATCACTGCCAATGAGCTTGCAGGCGAAGATGGTGCGCTCCGTACAAACTTCTGCCACATGGGTCATGTGCACTCAGCTTCATCTGGATCTTTGGATGACCGTTGATCGTCCAGGTCACCATAAACCACCTCAAGCACAGCTAATTCCCTTAGATACTGGATGCCTTTCTCCATAGTTGTCCATTTTCCTGGGCGATATGTAACATCTTCTTTAAAGGGATACCTTTCCTTCACTCCAGACAGGAGTCGCCTCCAGAGGCTGAGGGCTTGTGGTTTTTTTCCAATTGCTTTGTCAACGCCCCCTTCTCCAGAAAGGGATCCCAATTGTTTGGCTTCTTTTCCCTCTAGTTCCAGGCTACTGGCCCCATTACCCCAGCATCGGAGCAGCCAGGTGGCAATGTGCTCACCTGAACGATGGCTATAATCTTGTCGCATATCTCGCAACTCGCTTAAGGACAGGTATCGGGTGGTCTCTATTTCATTTATTACTTCTCCCTCCTCTCCCCGCGATGGCCCTGGTTCTTCCTCATCCCGTTCTAAACGAGTTGATGTCCGCTTCCAATATTTCGTCTTGTGTATGGGGGCAACTGATACTGGTACGGGTTTATTTTCTGAGCTAGCTCCGGTACTTGTTGTGGGGGTTTGAGTGGCTGCAGTGCCTGTTGTTCAGGGCTGGATTGTCTACAGTGCCAGTCACTTTGCATTTCAATCCAGAGACATTCTCTTCCCCTTGGGGGCACTGAATACTGTTGAGCAGGGCTCGGTATGCATGGGCCAGGCCCCAGCATGTTGCAGTTATCTGTGTCTCTCTGGAGTTCCCAGCACAACAACATACTTTCTCCAAATATTCTACTAGTTTTTTAGGATTCTGCACTTGTTCGGGGGTGAAACTCCAAAACACTGGGGGTGCCCACTGCCCTAGGTATTTGCCCATGCTATCCCACATGCCCTGCCACTCATAACTATCAAGCCTCGGGGCAGATTTCTGGGTGATATTCTTAAGTTGCTTAGTCAAAACCAAAACAACATGCCCAAAAACTAACAATAAGTGCACCTTAACCACCCAAGGATGTTCAAGATACAAAAACGTTGTTGTAACAAAGGCACAGACATCATAGAACAAAGTTGCAAAGGTACTATTCCGTATTTCCTCCATATAAAATCTCTCCGAGGAGGAGGTATAATTGCTAATTGCCTCAACAAGGTGGTATGCAAAGTACAGTAACGGTTTCAGCAAAAACCCCAAATACCAGATAAAGCTGAAAACGAGTGTTTGTATAACAAATCTTGTAGGCAAAACATTACTAATCACAGCAGAACACAGCAGACTCAACAAACCAACACCCATCTTTAACACCAACTGCAAAAAGGACAACATGGTGCTGTGACCAGCAGCTGTTGTTATCTCCAACCCTTGAGCCCCACGTTGGGCGCCAAAGACTGTCGTGGTTTAGCGGCAGCTCAGCCCCACACAGCCGCTCGCTCACTCCCCCACCGGCAGATGGGGGAGAGAATCAGAAGGGTAACGCTCGTGGGTTGGGATAAGAACAGTTTAATAATTAAAATTAAAAGAAACAACAATAGAAATGCAATGTAAAGGAGAACAACGAGAGGCGCAAAGCCCCGGGGGAGGGGGCAAGGGAGGGGAGAAGGGGAACGAACCGCCGAAACGAACCGCACGCGCCGCAGCCGCCCACCGACCCGACGCCGCGCCGCCTCCGTGCTGCCGCTGCCCCCCCCCCCAATATTCTGGTCATGGTGTCACATGGTATGGAATGAACCTGCCATTGGCCAGTCGGGGTCAGCCGCCCCCACCATGGCCCTGCCCCTCCCAGCACCCCCCGCCACGCGCTGGGGCAGAGCGCGGGAAGCTGGAAAGGTAGCCGACCCCCACAGTGAGGAGAATTAACCCCTTCTCAGCCAAAACCAGCACAGTACTAATAATTGCCAAGTTAAAAGAAAAATGTTTGAATATTTCTTCTCCCTGGTCCTCCAGAAACAAGATAAAATTTCTCCCAGTTCCCTGGTGGCCTTAACAGAAAGAGTGAACACATTTCCTATCAGTTTATATTCTAGTTTAAAATGCAATCTGTATTTTCATGTGACTGCTGGTACCGTTTTTTCTACAGGGAAGTATATTGTATTAGCTATCATGTGCCTTTAATTGGTTATTGATAAGTGAATTATTCATAATTGATGCCATGCTTGAAGTTTGAATTAAATTGAAATAATTTTAACAGCTGGGCCATTGTTATTAGCTCATTATCAGAAGGACATCTCCTTTGCCAATAGAAATAAAGTTCCAGAAAGAGAGATGGAGGGAAGGGGTTAAAATTCAGTCTAAAGGAAACGTTAGTACATAGATAATTTTGAACACATATTTTTATTCCATCAGCTACTGTCAGTATGAAGCGAAGTGATGAAATGCATCAGAAGAGTACATTTCTGTTTAAATAATTGAGCCAATCTAAATTCTGTCAATTATGCAGACTTATTCAGGGCAGAAGACATTTTGTACTGTAAGCATTACATAGCATGGGCTTTGATCAACTGGTAATTTGAGTCCACAAGTTAGTTTTTGTTTCCCTGCTACAGGCAGACCTTGCACTGAAACAAAGGAAGGGCTTTCAGGTTAAAGTACCCTTTGCGGTCATTGAAAAAACCCAGTAGTAACACTTTTCCTCAAAATATTAAATTGGTACCTTCAGTTCTTTCTTAAAATTCCCCAAATTTTACATTCTCTGCATTGAATTATAATTTTGAATGCTGTACTGTGGAACTGTTTTCTGTTACTTATAACATAAACCCACCATTAAAGATAAATAGTACTTGTATTTTTATATATATCGCACACTGATCTTTCCTTCAATGTTCATATAATCAATACGTTTGCTTAATCTAATTTTGTATTGAATTTTCCTGGGGTAAGGCGGAGTGCTTGTCTCAATGAATAGGAAACCCAGGTATGCCACTACTTTGCAAAAACATTTTAATACAATGTCAAGGAAATCTTCAGAATATTGAAAACTAGTTAAAAGAAATTTATTCCTTTTGATGGAAGTGTTAAGTAGATTTCTAGGCAGTTTGTAAAAACAGATTTGTTTCAACAAAACCAACTGACTGAAAACATTTGTATTAGTAAATATGTGTGAAAAATCTGTGTGAAAATGGATTTGTATACTGAAACTGTTGGAGGGGTAATTCACCAGGTCAGAATATATGCTGTTGCCATAGCCACCACAGAAACAATTCCTTTGTCCAAGGAATGTTATTAATGTCCCTGGAGCCTTCGTCATGTTGCCAAGTAAATTCAATCTTACTTTGAGCTGTCATTTTTTTCCCCTTAAAAATTGCATAACGTTGAATAGGTCTTCCTGGACTGGTGCGGGGTAGTTTCCTTGATCTGCTTGCTGTCCACTCCTTCACAACAATTTTTGCAGATGAGACAAAGAAGTTGGTAGCTGTGAGCTCTGGTACAGGAACTACGGTAAAGATAGCAGACATAACAGTGGCATAAGGAATTTACAAGGTTATAATGCTGTTAGTTTCACTTTTACATTTCAATTTAAATTGCTGATATTCAAACAAACCCAAATTCTTTTCATATATTACTGCCAACAATTTAGAAGCAAATTTTGTGATGACTTGTCTAAAAATATGAAGTGTTTCTGGGCCAAATAAATACTGTAAGATTCAAGTAATAAGGCTTTATCAATATATTTTCAACAGTCACCTCTGTCTTTTTGTTCATTTAACTGTATATAATGTATAGACCCAAGCACTCAGTTATTTCATAGCCTTACTGTCGTGGTTCAGCCCCAGTCAGCAACTAAACACCACGCAGCTGCTCGCTCACTCCCCCCAACCCTGTGGGATGGGGAAGAGAATCGGAAGATCAAAAGCAAAAAAAAAAAGGAAACTTATGGGTTGAGATAAGAACAGTTTAATAATTAGAATAATAATTATAATAATATTGATTATGATAATAATAACAATAATGATGATATAATAAAAAGGAAAAGGGAAAAAGGGAAAAAACCAGAAACACAAACGATACAACCGCTCACCGCCCACTGACCGACGCTGCCGGTCCCCAAGCCGTGATTGCTGCTTCCCTCCTCCGGCCAGCTCCTCCCAGTTAACATACTGGGCATGACGTTACATGATATGGAATATCCCTTTGGCCAGTTTGAATCTGCATCTCTTGAGTCCGCAACTGGCAGCGCAGAGGCAACCCCATCTGGGCTGCCGCATTGTGGCAAGATATTGCTGCCCGGGTAGAGAACCTGATTGTAAACTACCTGAAAGGAGTTTGTAGCGAGGTGGGTATTGGTCTCTTCTCCCAAGTTACTAGCGACAGAACAAGAGGAAACGGCTTCAAGCCGCGTCAGGGGAGGTTTAGATTGGATATTAGGAAAAATTTCTTCACTGAAAGAGTGGTCAGGCATTGGAGCAGGCTGCCCAGAGAGATGGTAGAGTTGCCATCCCTGGAGATATTTAAAAGACGTGTAAACGTGGCACTTCAGGGCATGGTTTACGAAGCAGGGTAGTGTTGGGTTGACGGTTGGACTTGATGATCCTAGAGGTCTTTTCCAACCTTAATGATTCTATGATTCTAAAGGTACGTCACATGGATGCTCATGTACCCAAGAGTCAGGCCACTGAAGAACATGAAAACAACCAGCAGGTGGATCAGGCTGCCAAGATTGAAGTGGCTGAGGTGGATCTGGACTGGCAACATAAGGGTGAATTATTTCTAGCTGGGTGGGCCCATGACACCTCAGGCCATCAAGGGAGAGATGCAACATACAGGTGGGCTCATGAGCGAGGGGGGGACTTGACCATGGATGCTATTGCACAGGCTATCCATGAATGTGAACCATGCGCTGCAATCAAGCAAGCGAAGCGGGTAAAGCCTCTGTGGTATGGGGAACGATGGCTGAAACATAGATATGGGCAGGCCCGGCAGATTGACTATATCACACTCCCACAAACCCGCCAAGGCAAGCGCCATGTGCTTACAATGGTAGAAACAACGACTGGCTGGCTGGAAACATATCCCATCCCCCATGCCACTGCCTGGAACAGTCTCCTGGGCCTCGAAAAACAAGTCCTGTGGCAACATGGCACCCCAGAGAGAATTGAGTCAGACAAGGGGACTCATTTCCGAAACAACCTCATGGACACCTGGGCCAAAGCGCGTGGCACTGAGTGGGTGTATCGCATCCCCTATCATGCACCAGCCTCCAGGAAAATGAAACGATACAATGTACTGTTAAAGACTGCACTGAGAGCAATGGGGGGGGGTGGGCGGGGGCCGGGTGGGACATTTAAACACTGGGATACACATTTAGTAAAAGCCTCCTGGTTAGTCAACACAAGGGGATCTGCCAATTGAGCTGGCCCTGCCCAGTCAGAACCCTTACGTACTGTGGAAGGGGATAGGGTCCCTGTAGTGCACGTAAAAAATATGCTGGGGAAAACAGTCTGGGTTATTCCTTTCTTGAACAAAGGCAAACCCATTCGTGGAATTGCTTTTGCTCGAGGACCTGGGTGCACTTGGTGTGTGATGCTGGAGGATGGAGAAGTCAGATGTGTGCCTCAAAGGGATTCGTTTTTGGGTGAAAATAGCCAATGAACTGAATGGTATAATATAATTGCTATATAATATTTTATGTCATCTCTTCTGTGGTTACTATATTCCATACTGTCATAGTTTAGCCCCAGACGGCAACTAATCACCACGCAGCCACTCGCTCCCTCCCCTCCAAAGTAAAAACAATTTGCCATGCTCTTGCATCCTGGACATGTAAATGTTGACTGAGTGGCATTTCTAGTAATTTCATATGGCTACAGAGACACCAGAAATGTTTCATGTTCTCTCCTAGTGCTTGACTTACCTCAGGTTGGATGAAAGTATGCTTCTGCTTCAATGTACCTGACCCAGATACCTCAGCTGGGTTCAGCTGACTAAATGGGGATACCTGCGATGCAGACATCTATCTCATAGCAAGCCATCATAGACTCCCTTTATACTCAGTGTGTAGCTAGTCAGTCTGTTCATTGGTGCTTAAAACATGATTTATCTCTTCCTAAAAAAGACGTCTACTTCTGGTGCACTGAATTGCATTCTAGTAACTGCGGATTGTCCTAACTAGACGGCAGCTGACTGAAATTGGGGTTGTAGATTGGGCTAGACTTCCTATCATTCACCGCTATTTCCTATTGCTGGAGAAGGAAACTGTCTCTTCAGGGAGTATTTTATCCAGCAGATAATTTGACATGTAGCGAAACATGAAGAAGTTAAACAACCAAAGGCAGTTCTCATGAGGCACTTACATCGCTTCTAGACTCATATATTTCAGCAGAGGGATAATCAGCTTTTTAAAATGAATTGTAACTTTTTAATGCAAAACAAACGTTTATTGTAAAATTAGACCATTTCCTTTCTCAAAATCAAAATCTGTCCAAAGCAAGAAGTTTCTCTTTAAAAGATTTAACAATTGCAGTTCGTATACTTACATTTATTGTGTCTGAAATTTTCAATACTAAGGCTTTGCTTCAGTTTACATTTCTTTTAAAAAATTAATTTTCTCTAGCTCCAGTGTATGGGGACTTGGACTAGGAACATGAAATTTGTTAAAAGATTGCACCTCTTTCTGCCTTGAAAGTTGACCCAGATTTTTCCATTTATAAGGCTTAGAAAAGGCTCTACTTGCGTATCCTACATTGGAGCTTGTACTATGTACTGTCAGTCTCTCTTAACAGAAATATATAAAAGCTGATCACCTGTTATTTTCATGATAAATATTTATCAAAGCAATTAGAAACCTCTGGTTTTACTCTCTGGCACTATCAAGGAGATGTGTGTTGTACTACTTGCTGCTGCCATTTGCGCATTCAGTGTGACTTGATTTACAAGAAAATATCTTCTTGCTGTCTATTTCAAAGGGATGAATGTTGGCACAGTTCTTTGGTTCTCTGTTGCCGGGGTTAGCGCTGCAAAAAAGCCAGTGTCGTCTTAGTCATCAAGAGTGTGAGCATTTTCCCTCTTTATAGTGAACAGATACAAAAGTTTGGAAAAATGTTGAGTACAACTTTTTTGCCTTTGGCACATGCTTGCAAACATTCACCTATCATGATCATGAAAGGTATTCAATAAAAGATGGAAAATGCTTTGGACTAGGCATACACTGAGCGTTTAATCAGAATCTCTCCAAAATGCTTATGCAACAGACTGTAGATGTATCTCCCCCGGAAGAAAGTAAGTGATATCATAAAATAGGGTTTTGAAAAAGAAAGCATTGAAGACAGAGTTGTTTTGCTCTAACTTTTTCTTCATCCAGCTATTCTACCTTCCTAACTTGCAGAAGGACTGGCCTTCTAGTGAGTTTGTTTGCAGTGCCACATAGTATACACATACTCTACGTTTCATGGAAGATGAAAGGTTTCAAGTGCAGAGGTGAATGTGAATTGCATGATTATAGCAGAATGCTCTGTTCCTGAGTTGCTGATGGTATGTGATACCAACCAGAGGGGAAGCATCTCTCAAAAGGAGCAGTATTGATTGAAGATAGAGAACAGATTATTTCCCTGGCACTGGTGATATTTCCTTATGCCAGGATATCACTCCAGTTTCCCTAGCAGGAGTTACTTTATTGATGGAGATAAAAGCTTTAGTTTTCAGTTGAGATTCCAGCTGATTTGGCACACTGACATGATTACATCTACAGAGGTAACAAACACTGATTATTTTTCTGTGTAACAAGATCAGCTTCTACTAAAATTTTCCGAGTTTGTATTATATCCAGACTTGAAAAAAAAAAAGTGGCAGAATGTGTTTAAGACATTATTTGAAAACACTCTTCTGTCATGTTTACAAAGGGTATTTGGTATTTCTGCTTGCTTTCTATCCCAAAGTAACGCATACTTGCTGGCCTTTAGGAATAATTGAATAATCTACTTCATGGAGAAGGAAAGGACTTGCAGAGGTACATACAGGAGAAGATGGTTTACCAACCATGCCTTCGGGGTTGTGCATGCACATGGAGCAATTTGGAAGGAAAGGGGACTATTAAACTCTCAAGGGAAAAATATCAAGCATGCAGAAGAAATCTTGAGGCTGTTGGAGGCAGTCCAACTTCCTGAGAAAGTGGCAATCATGCACATTAAGGCACACTAGAAAGTGAGCTCAGAATTGGGAAAAGGAAATGAGCTAGCGGATAGAGAGGCAAAACAAATAACCAAAACAGAGGTAACAATGGAAGGAGCTCTGGTCCCCGATGGACGAATTTCTCTAGAAGGTAAGCCAAAATATACCAAGGAGGATCAGAAGCTTATCACAGATTTGGAAGGGTCATATAACAAAGAAGGGTAGGCCTACACCCCACAGGGAAAATTAATCATTCCCTCCTGTTTAATATGGCATTTAGTAAGCGAGGAACATAGAAAAAGGCATTGGGAGACAGAAGCTCTATATAAATATTTAATTAGAGAAATTGTGGCCAGAAATTTATACACTACAGTAAGACAGGTGACTCAGCAGTGTGATATTTGCCTCCAGACTAAGCCTAAAAATAACCCCAGGCCAGAAATGGGCCAAATTGGGAAAGGCAATGGGCCTGGACAACAATGGCAGATTGATTTTACAGAACTCCCAAGAAAAGGGGGGTATCAACATTTACTGGTATTAACTGAAACCTTTTCAAGTTGGCCAGAAGCATTCCTGACCAGAACAGCCAAGGCTCGGGAGGTAACTAAAATATTGGTACAAGAGATAATACCACGCTTTGGGGTTCCAGCTACCATATCCTCTGACAGAGGACCACATTTTACCTCAGAAGTGGTACAACAAATTAGCCACCATTTGGGTATAGATTGGCAGCTTCATACCCCATATCGCCCTCAATCGAGTGGCCAAGTGGAAAAAATGAACCACTTAATCAAACAGCAAATTGTGAAATTGGGACAAGAGGCAAATTTGACCTGGCCTCAGTCTCTCCCTTTAGCCCTTTTGCACATACGAACAAGACCAAGGGCAAAAGAAGGACTGAGCCCCTTTGAAATCTTGTATGGAAGACCCTATGGGATACAGGGAGGAATATCCATACAAGCTGGGGATGAAATCATAACTTCCTATATGGTGGCATTGGGCAAACAGCTCAATAAAGTCAGAAAGCATGTAGTTGAGGCTCGAGGTAGGGGTTTAGATGGACCTGTACATAATATCCAGCCTGGAGATTATGTGTACATAAAGTCTCTTGCAGAAAAAACTCGGGAACCACAGTGGGAAGGACCGTTCCAGGTACTCCTCACCTCCTTTACAGCAATCAAGATCAAAGAGCAGAGTGCCTGTATACATCACACTAGGGTGAAGAAAGCACCGCAAAAGGTTTGGACTTCTGAAGTCCAGGGATCCTTGAAGCTCAAACTGCAGAGGTAGAATGCGGATTAAGATTTGCATAATCCTGATAGATCTACAGGCAATTAGCATAGCTACCTGGCAAGAAAATTCGTATGTACAATTGACACAGAATATTACTCTAATTATAAACAAGACCGATTGTTGGGTTTATACTCAAATGCCAAGGCACTCTGGTCATGGAGTGCCCTTATAGGAGTCCCATTGCCACTAAATATCTCTTGGACAGATTATACTTTCTGGCAAAATACTACTCTCAGGAAAGATCCCCAAACCAAGTGGGGCCAGGGGTTGGGAATGAAAACAATAACAGCCAATACCTCAGGAGACCACTGCCTGGTAAGCTCAAGAAATGGCATGTTTGTTGGAGAATATTTAAATTGCAATGAGTCCATCTCATTGAACATGACAAATATTGACCCAGCATTCCAGTCACTTAATTATACTGGCCTCCCAGTTCCTCTAGGGACAGGTTGTGTGGTACAGCAGCTTGGAAGACTTTGCCTCTGGGGTGACGGGGAGCCCTGATCCCCAACATCACTATTATTGATAAAACAGCACAGAATCCCTCGAGAAGAGGACGGAGAGACACTTTAATCAGAAACCGAAGAACAAATAACCCCTTAATAGAAAGGCCGACAGGCTACCATAGCTTTGTGCGGTGGCTAATTCCATCCCTGGGGGTTAGCGAGTTGGAGAAGGCCATAGTAAACATCTCGGCTGTAATAGAGATAATCGAGAATAAAACTGTAGATGCCATCAGGGCACTCCAAGAAGAAACTACTGGTTTATCGAAAATAGTATAACAAAATCGTATGGCCCTAGACTTATTATTAGCCTCACAGGGAGGGGTATGCACAGTAGTCAATGCCAGCTCTTGCACGTATGTAGACCAAAGTGGGCGAATCGCTGCTGACATACAGGGGATCAGAGAACAATCAAAATTCTTACATAGAGTAACTCAAGACGACACGTCCTGGGGGTTTTTCGAGCTATGGGAAAAACTAACTACTTGGTTCCCAAATTTAACATGGCTAAAACAGTTATTTGTTACTATAATAATCATTATAGTCTTATCCATAGTCCTTTGCATAGAAGTACGAGGTGCCTTATGGTGTTTCTGGAGTACAGGAGATTCCTACAGTGAATGGAAAAAGAACGAACTGCGACGAAGACTGGAATCTGGCAAATACTTTGAGAATGTTAGATAAAGAAACATTGTATTAGAATATTAGAATAAGACTATTAGATAAAGAAACACTGTATTAGATTGGGGTGTAGTAAAAGAATTTACTAACTCTGTAGAAAGGGGGGACTGAAAGGGGGAAAACAAAAGTTAACTGTTCTATTGCTGAATGCTTATCCAGCTGAAAGTTAATTGTCGCGGAACGCTTATCTAGCCGCTGTGTAAAATAATTAGCAAGGAGGCCTGGAATCCACCTGCGATAAGGATTGAAAATTGTCTCAAGAACCAGCTAAAACCGACTTTGCAGTTTGGACAAGTGTCAAGAGATAACTGAGTCTGCGCAAAACCAAAAGGTTACTAGCGGTGACGAAGAGGAGCCAGCAGCCTTCATCTTTATGACCCCCAATGACCACCACGAGGAGGCGCTGCGCAAGCTTAGTTGGGAAAGATTTATGGAAATAACTTTTTTTGGCTAATTTTACTACGAAGCGGGGAAAGGTCATGCATATGTATAGGCGTATTGGGAAATCTTATGTATATGTAATGCTTTACTGTATAAATCCAAGACAAACTATCACACGGGCGCGCACGACTTTAGTGGGACTACCCCCCGTGCTGCCCAGCGCTGAATAAACATACCTACTTTACAGTCTTACAGATTGTGGAGTCCGCTTTCTGCACGTCATAACTTCTTGTCATAATTCACTAGTTGTGAGACTGGAAGCTGTATGACACTGTAAAATGCCTCAGGCAAAGCAAATTTTGTATAAGCAGTTGTACAGATGTAAATAAAAAAAGTTTAATTTATACCTGGAAATTACAGATTGTGTGAAATAGGACAACATATACAGGGAATACTGTAGGCAACCTGATAAGCTGTCCTCTGTAAACTGTCTCTTTAATAGCACATCCTCTTTATCGATTCATATATTAGTATTTATGCAGTTGCAAGAGTTCCTCTTTTTCTTTTATCCTCCCTTATTGTAGAGAGCTGCCGGGCCACCTCTCATCCGCGCGTGGGCGCCTGAAGCACGAGCCGCCGGTAGCACGTGGGAGCCACGCGACGGGCACCCCCGCCGCCCCCTTCCAGAGCGGGGAGAGGGACGCCGCATGACCTGTCCGCTCCGACCTTCGCGTTCCCCTCACTCCTTCCGGGTTGGCGGGCAGGCAGATAGGCCCAAGGTCAGTCAGTACTGCGGCGGGGTTGGTGGGTGTGTTGTTCTGTGGTGTGGTGGGCTGGGGGGTGCGCGGGGGCATTTTCGCTTTCTCCTGCCATTGCTGAGGAGAAGGCTGTGGTGTCCTGCTTTTGCAGCACCCAGGGAGAGGCGGGAACGAAGGGTAGGCGGACGTGTGGAGAAGGTAGGTGACGCGGAAAGGGTCCCCCGGGAGCGCTCGTAGGTGGGGGGCGGAGAGGTGGTGGCTCCGAGCATCCCCCTGGGCGGGCGCGATGGCCGCCGGTCATTGTGGCTGTGGGGAGCGGCGGAGGGTGAGCCGCGGAGGGCGAGCCGCCTGCCCAAGGTCAGTCAGTGGCCACGGGCTGTAAATTAGCAGCGGAAGTGAAACAGGGCCGCCGCCTTGTGGGCCGCGCCGGTGGGGAGCAGTGAGTCGCTGTCGTCGTGAGCCGTAGGGAGGGAAGGGATGGCACGGCATGGCACGGCATGTTAGTGCCTCTATAAACACGGACGGCGGATTCCGGGCGAAGAACCCTTCCCTCTGCCGGCAGCCAGTAGCCACCTGCTAGCGAGGGCGGTCCAGCAGCTGGCGGGGAGCGCGGACCGGCTCTCCTGCCTGTTCCTCGCTGACCCACTTTTCCTGGTGGTGCCTTTCCTACTGTGAGTGTCTGCTTTGGTATGTCTCCTGATGCCTGTAAGCGGCTGTCCTGCTCAGGGTAACTCCTTTGGGAGCTCTAGCAGGGGTTTGAATTGTTTGTGTGGTTCCTTGGGGTGCAGGAGATTTTCACTTGTGAGAGTTGCTTGTTTAGAGCAACGGCGTAAAGAGAATACAGTCTTGAGTCACAGAAATATCAATCTGTAGGTCAACTTGTAATGTCAATTCTCTCGTGGGCTTACTGCTTCAGTTTGATATTTGCCTTACTCAGTTTGGAAAAACTGGATTTTGTTTTCTAGCTAGGGAGAAATGATCGTCTCGTGGCTAGTGTCGGTTGACTGAAGTTGCTGAGTTTACGTATCTTCTGTCTAGTATTGTTAATAATTCTTGCTTTGTTTTTACATGTGCAGCAGGGATTCCATACGTGGCAAGGAGTCTGCTGTGAGGTCTGGGTGAAATGGTGAACCTTCTGCATATTGCTGTTAGTGGGTGCTCAACTCCTGTTTTTGGCAATTTGTTACCACCTAAGGTGCATTCTGCAAAGATGCCGTGTTTGCGAATGTTTAGAATGCACCAGATGCTCAGGTCTCAGGCAGCTCCAAAGCCAGGTAAATTGATTAAACTATTGTAAATAATCTTTTATTTAAAAACTTGAAGATAGCTTGAATTTTTCTTTTATATATGTGTTAGTACAGAAAAGACTTAAAAAGAACACTCTTAAATGATGTCAGCAGCTTACTTGAGTCAGTTGCAGTACAATTTTACACTGGTTTAAAAGGGCTTATGCAGAAGGTGTTTGTGTTTATTATGAATACTTTGGAACCAAATATCAGGGTAGGTGATCAGAGCTCCTGCTGACACCTTGCTTGAGGGAAGTATTTAAACAAATGCTGTTCTTACTTAAAAGCCTGAGTTCCCCACAAGTTTTGGTAGTGCAACTCTGTGTGCATGCAGGGGAAAATACAGCTCTCGCAAAGAGAGCATCTGCAAGCATGACTATATGTAGATGCAGTTATCCCATCTAAGAAAAATCTCTTAACTTTGTTCAGGAAACTTTTATGTTGTACCATGTTGAAAAACTTTTGATCTGCATCTTCACATGTAGGGTTTGTTAGTATATTTGTACTGATTATGTTTTAGTGCAGATAATGGACAGGTTCAGGTATTTTCAGGGGGAAAAAAAGGGAGAGGGGAATGGGGGCATCCTTGGTTCCAGTTTATGATGTGAGCTGGGTGTATGAAAATCAGAACTGACATTTTTTTTCTCTGTCCTACACTGTGCATAGCTTGACAGCTAGAAGGCTGGAGAATATGTAAAACTGGTTTAATGATGGTTTTCCTTGTTATCCTGCATGGGTCATGTCTCCCTGAAGGAATTTAGAGACCCTGCTTCAGTGATCATCTAGGGTCTTCTCAGTCTGGGACAGATTAATGTGGAGAGTTAGACTGATTGTACACGTGATGTTTGGTTCTTTGACACATGCACAGTAGGTACTGCATTTGATATTTTGGAGGCTTAGAAAAGTAGCACTGTTTGTGAACAGAAGCGTCTGGTTGTGAAAACACAGGATGTAAAATTAGACCATATAACTTGGAAAAGCCTTCGTTGCATGGAATTTCTGGCAATACTAACAGTGGCTGGTGTATTTTGGGGTCCTTTCAAATCAATGGCCCAATGTTTGGGGCTTCTGAAGAAATGTGATAAGAAGAGTTTCTTTACTCTGAGGGCTTCTGGTAATCTGTATCGTATGGCTTTTTGCCACAGTTGCATGGTGAAACCTGAATTTCTTTGCTGTGACTGACAGCCCAGGGATCTGGGGTCTGTCAGAACTGATCGGGTAATGGTTTTGCCATCCCGTGAATTTGTGGTGCTCCAAATTTTTTTTTCCCATATTCCATATCTGAATGAAAGAGACATCTGTCTTGATATGGCAAATTGCCCCTTGGTTGGGAGTGTTAACGTGGAGCATAGGAAACTAGGTTCAAAGTCCTTTCTTGGATGTCCCAGGTAAGTGCCCTTGTTGTTTGAGTTTGGAATCAATCTTTGGCTTTGACCACAAATTTGATCATGAAACTGAAAGATCTCTTCAGTTTTACTGAAATCAGTATGCTTGTGTGTATGTATTTCTTGTTTTTATGAATCAGTTTTCAGAAATTTTACCACAAGGATGGAGAATTCTGATTAGTGCCATGTGTTTAAGCATTCAGTGCTGTCCCTTCAGATCTCTCATGTGGGAGCTCTTATTTAAGAGAGGGTAGTATTCATGCAATGCAGTTATTTAATGCTGAGAATTATAAGTTTGATAAGTATTTTGGCTGATAATTAAGCTGTCCTTATAGTTCGTTTTGGTAACATGAGATTTGTCATTCAGTAGAGGACAAATCAAGGATAAAACAGTAATTGAATGACAAATTAGTAGCAGTACTGTTGTCTATGTATACTTTTTAAGTGGTCCTGAATCAAAATTTAACAGCATATAAAATAACTATGTTTTATTCTTACTTTTAGAAATTATCTTTGATTTTATTGACACTTGGTAAAATCACCGTAATACTAAGAAGAGTAAGTTTTCAGAATAGGCTAGTGTCACAGTAATTCTTCTTAGGTCTGTAGTTATTACTTCCATTCTCTCAGATTAGCTTTCATTTAGTCCAGGATATGTTATATACAGGAACAACAGCTGCCTGGGGAATGAAGAGATTTGGAGTTGGATGAAAAGTAAATTTGGAGGATGGATACTTTTCTTATTGCTATTTATTTTGCTGCTGTTTTCTTTGTTTTTTAGAAACATAGGAATTTTTATACAGGAATAAACAGGTATTTCAGTAACCTATCTCAAATAGTTGCTAGTACCAGATGCTTCAGAAACAGATGCAAAACTTTCTCAAGCCCTGGGGAAGGTGCTTATGGAGTGACTAATTCAGAGGTTTCCAATATACTTCCAAATTGGTTTGTTCTACAGCTCTGTGACTTTTACCCCTCTCTAAGGATTTTTTAATGTCCTTTTTACTTTTATGCCGTTTTCTTAAAATTTCCTGGTTTTTTTTCTAGATCTTGCAGAACTTTTAAACCTATAATAGCTTATTGTCAATTAATTCTCTAGATAAGCTGTACATTATTTATAAACCATATACATTCTCCTTTAATTTCTTTGGATTTTTGTGTCTCCTTACTTGTGTAAGAAGAGGTGTTTGTTTAATCTTCTGTACCATTCCTTTTTTTTTTTTTCCTTCTTTTATTTTCCCCCAAAGCATCATATTGCTGTTCTTCGGAATATGTCCTCATCTTCAGAACAGGTGAGGTGGTTTGTTTAAAGCTGATGTTAGAGTAATGTAGCTGTACGCTTCTATGGGAGAACTTATCTTGGGCCGCATACCTCCGGGACACAGGGCTCTACCCACCCTGGGGACAGTGATGCACAGACACCAATATGATGGATACAAAATGTCCGTCTATTTGGCTGCGTCACACGCTTATATAGCTCTTGCGGTTCCTGTTCCTGCCACTCCTATGGGGAGGAGTCTATCTTTCCGTCACATCCCGTAATCTTCCGGTCGCCGATCCCTGTCTATTCCCCTACAGAGTAACTTAAAAGTTAGGCAGGTTTCATCTCCTGTTTTCCTATCCCAGAGCATGTGGCATAAATCAAAACTTCTCCTTTCTCTAAGTCAGTCTCTAATACTTGTTGATAATATTTTACTACAGGTTACTTCCTGAAACCAGGTTAAGGAGATATAAAAACCCTGTATTTCTCTCTATTTCTCTACATACAACATTCTGAGTTATTGATAGTTTTAATTTAGGTTCTTCTCTAAACACTCAGTTTGTAGATGAAACTTAAATGGAGAAGGTCGCTTTTATAGTTATTTTTAATTGTTTGATTTCTAAAGCTTGGAGATGTAGATTACCTACTTATTTTGTTTACTTGAAGTTTGAAACTGTGCTTTGCACATGTCCTCATTATGCAGTGGAGATTATGTTAAGGGGGTGAGAAAGCCTAGTAATAAGATTGGCTTACTTAAAAATACAGTATTCTTATTAGTTTTTCTGAATTCTAATTTATGTACATTGCATACTAAGATTCTAAGGCCTGTGAATTTTAATGATTCTACTTTTGATAGTGGCAAAATCCTTTTTGTGTTTATTCTTTGTATCTCCTACTCAATGAACAATACATTCAAAATCATGTGACCAAAAACGGTGCTCAAGGTATGTGTAACTTGGTCTGTTTTTGGAAAATGTTCTTGATGTCATAAAGCAGTAAGTTACTAAAACATACCCAAAGCAGTTCTTAAAGAGATTATCTGACATAGAGGCTTAGAAAGGCAACTTGGAAGCTTTGCTCCATCACGCAGTTCTAAACCCATGGCAAGGACAGCAGATGTACTATCTCAAAATAAAACCTAAAACAAGATCCTAAGTTTATAATTCTAGATTTCAACCTTTCAAAACTAATAACTTTGAAATTGCTGAGTTCAACAAACCACATCTGTGCTCTGTGTTAATAATATAGCTTCCTTCAAACATATTATTTATCATATCCTGTCCTGAAGCTTTAACATAGATCTTTGCTTTGCAGTTGTAGACATATGCTCCTTTTTGGTGTTGAATGATGTGATAGCTCAGGGTAGTCTACTTGGAAAAATGTTGTATACCTGTTCTAGTTGAAGTCTGGCAAACTGACATCTGTTTGATATTCACTTGCTTCTATATTCACTGATTGCTAGAAATTTGGTAGTGGGGCAGAGGAGAAAAGGTGAGAGATGAATGAGACTTGTTGACTGTTTAGCTTGGATTTGATCTCCCAGAGCACTGGAGGAGGACATAGTCCTCAGTATTGGTCTCTGATCGTTCTGCTTACTAAAGAAGGTGCAAATACTTTCTATCTGAAAAATTTTTACCTTTTTTATCTATTTTTATTGCATACAAGATGTAATAATATGAAAGAAATAAATGAGGAAAAACATTTAGCATATAGCGACTGCATGTTCGTGTCCCATCATTCCTAGCTATTTACTCTTATATTCTAGTACTTCACACAAAATCAAGCGAACAAAAAAGAAATCAGAAGTGTCAGTTGTCATTTGAACTTGAGCCTTAGGAGCTAACAAAAAACCCAAAACCTAGATTGCCTTTTTTTTTTTTCTTGAGAAGTATATAAGCTTTATTCAAGTGTTTGCATGCCTTTAAATTTGCAGTCAAAGAATCACATAATGGTTTAGGTTGGAAGGGACCTTTAGAGGTCATCTAGTCCAACCCCCCTGCAATGAGCAGGGACATCATCTACTAGATCAGGTTGCTCAGAGCCCCGTCCAACCTGACCTTGAATGTTTCCAGGGATGGGGACTTGTGGTTTAGCGGCAGCTCAGCCCCACACAGTCGCTCGCTCACTCCCCCACCGGTAGATGGGGGAGAGAATCAGAAGGGTAACGTTCGTGGGTTGGGATAAGAACAGTTTAATAATTAAAATTAAAAGAAACAACAGTAGAAATGCAATGTAAAGGAGAACAACGAGAGGCGCAAAGCCCCGGGGGAGGGGGGAAGGGAGGGGAGAGGGGGAACGAACCGCCGAAACAAACCGCACGCGCCGCAGCCGCTCGCCGCCCGCCGACCCGACGCCGCGCCGCCTCCGCGCTGCCACTGCCCCCCCTCAATATATTGGTCATGGTGTCACATGGTATGGAATGAACCTGCCATTGGCCAGTCGGGGTCAGCCGTCCCCACCATGGCCCTGCCCCTCCCAGCCCCCCCCGCCACGCGGCAGAGCGCGGGAAGCTGGAAAGGTAGCCGACCCCCACAGTGAGGAGAATTAACCCCTTCTCAGCCAAAACCAGCACATTCTCCACCCCTTATTCCATACCATTTACACCATGCCCAGGTCCCATACCATCCAATACAATCTTACCAACCACCACCCCTCCCCTTCCCATCCTTTAACATAATACACAGACATCATTCCCTTAGTTCATGCTCCTTCCCTGTAAAATGTCCATTAAAATGTCCATTGAGTTCACCCAGTCCATGACTCTGGGCTCCATCTGTTGTATCAGTCTTTCAGGGTGGGAGAGATGGTGAGTGTGTGGCGTTGGGTTGCTGCATACCGAGTCAGTCATCGTTCCATCACTGCTGCACGGCTTGTTTCACAGTTTATCTTCCATGGGTTGGGAGGCTCGTACTCTGATATCATTGATACAACACAGGTGACACACAATATTATATAGCAGTTTGCATTGTGCCATTCAGTTCCTTGGCTGTTTTCACCCAAAATCAAATCCCCTTGAGGCACACATCGGATTTCTCCATCCTCCCCCATCACCCACCAAGTGCACCCAGGTCCTTGAGCAAAAGCAATCCCACAAATGGGTTTGCCTTTGCCGGAGGCAGGAAGAACCCAGACTGTTTTGCCCAGCATACTTTTTGTGTGCACTAGAGGGACTCTATCCCCTTCCACAGTATGTAGGATTTCTGACTGGGCAGGGCCAGCTCGGTTGGCAGATTGCCCTTGTGTTGACTAACCAGGTGGCTTTTGCTAAATGTGTATCCCAGTGCTTGAATGTTCCACCCCCCATTGCTCTCAGTGTAGTTTTTAACAGTCCATTGTACCGTTCAATTTTCCCAGAGGCTGGTGCGTGATAGGGGATGTGATACACCCACTCAATGCCATGCTCTTTGGCCCAGATGTCTATGAGGTTATTTCGGAAATGAGTCCCATTGTCTGACTCAATTCTCTCTGGGGTGCCATGTCGCCACAGGACTTGTTTCTCAAGACCCAGGATAGTGTTCCGGGCAGTGGCGTGGGGGATGGGATATGTTTCCAGCCAGCCAGTCGTTGTTTCTACCATTGTAAGCACATGGCGCTTGCCTTGGCGGGTCTGTGGGAGTGTGATATAGTCAATTTGCCAGGCCTCCCCATATTTATATTTCAGCCATCGTCCCCCATACCACAGAGGCTTTACCCGCTTCGCTTGCTTGATTGCAGCACATGTTTCACATTCGTGGATAACCTGCGCAATAACGTCCATGGTCAAGTCCACCCCTCGATCACGAGCCCACCTGTATGTTGCATCTCTCCCTTGATGGCCTGAGGTGTCATGGGCCCACCCAGCTAGAAATAGTTCACCCTTATGTTGCCAGTCCAGATCCACCTCAGCCACTTCAGTCTTGGCAGCCTGATCCACCTGCTGGTTGTTTTCATGTTCTTCAGTGGCCTGACTCTTGGGTACATGAGCATCCATGTGACGTACCTTTAGAATCATAGAATCATTAAGGTTGGAAAAGACCTCTAGGATCATCAAGTCCAACCGTCAACCCAACACTACCCTGCTTCGTAAACCATGCCCTGAAGTGCCACGTTTACACGTCTTTTGAATATCTCCAGGGATGGCAACTCTACCATCTCTCTGGGCAGCCTGCTCCAATGCCTGACCACTCTTTCAGTGAAGAAATTTTTCCTAATATCCAATCTAAACCTCCCCTGATGCGGCTTGAAGCCACCTCAGCCACTTCAATCTTGGCAGCCTGATCTACCTGCTGGTTGTTTCGATGTTCTTCAGTGGCCCGACTCTTGGGGACATGAGCATCCACATGACGTACTTTCACAACCAGGTTCTCTACGCGGGCAGCAATATCTTGCCACAATGTGACAGCCAGATGGGTTTGCCTCTGCGCTGCCAGTTGCTTTGCTTCCATTGCTGCAGCCAGCCCCACAGGGCATTTGCCACCATCCAGGAGTCAGTATAGAGATAGAGCACTGGCCACTTTTCCCGTTCAGCGATGTCTAAGGCCAGCTGGATGGCCTTTACCTCTGCAAACTGGCTCGATTCACCTTCTCCTTCAGCAGTTTCTGCAACTTGTCGTGTAGGACTCCATACAGCAGCCTTCCATCTCCGGTGCTTTCCCACAAGGCGACAGGACCCATCAGTGAACAGGGCATATTGCTTCTCATCTTCTGGCAGTGTGTTATACAGTGGGGCTTCTTCAGCACGTGTCACCTCCTGCTCTGGTGATAATCCAAAATCTTTGCTTTCTGGCCAGTCCATAATCACTTCCAAGATTCCTGGGTGACTGGGGTTTCCTACTCGAGCCCGCTGGGTGATCAGTGCAACCCATTTACTCCACGTAGCATCAGTTGCATGGTGTGTAGAGGGGATGTTTCCTTTGAACATCCAGCCCAGCACTGGCAGTTGGGGTGCCTGGAGCAACTGTGCTTCAGTACCAACCACTTCTGAAGCAGCTCGAACCCCTTCATATGCTGCCAATATCTCTTTTTCAGTTGGAGTATAGCAGGCTTCAGACCCTCTGTATCCCCGACTCCAAAACCCTAGGGGTCGACCCCGGGTCTCCCCATGTGCTTTCTGCCAGAGGTTCCAGGTAGGGCCATTCTCCCCGGCTGCAGTGTAGAGCACATTTTTTACATCTTGTCCTGCCCGGACTGGCCCAAGAGCTAGTGCATGGACTATTTCTCATTTAATCTGTTCAAAGGCTTGTTGTTGCTCAGGGCCCCATTTGAAATAATTCTTTTTCCGGGTCACTTGATAGAGAGGGCTTACGATCAGACTGTAATTTGGAATATGCATTCTCCAAAAACCCACAACGCCCAAGAAAGCTTGTGTTTCCTTTTTGCTAGTTGGTGGAGACATGGCTGCTATTTTGTTGATCACATCCATTGGAATCTGACGACGACCATCTTGCCATTTGATTCCTAAGAACTGGATTTCTCTTGCAGGTCCCTTCACCTTACTTTGTTTTATGGCAAAACCAGCTTTCAGAAGGATTTGGACTATTTTCTCTCCTTTCTCAAAAAAACTTCTTCCGCTGTGCTGCCCCACACAATGATGTCATCAATGTACTGAAGGTGTTCTGGAGCTTCTCCCTGTTCCAGTACAGTCTGAATCAGTCCATGGCAAATGGTAGGACTGTGTTTCCACCCCTGGGGCAGTCGATTCCAGGTGTACTGGACGCCCCTCCATGTGAAAGCAAACTGTGGCCTGCACTCTGCTGCCAGAGGGATTGAGAAGAATGCATTAGCAATATCAGTTGTGGTATACCACTTGGCCGCCTTTGACTCCAGTTCGTATTGAAGTTCTAGCATGTCTGGCACAGCAGCACTCAACGGTGGAGTGACTTCATTCAGGCCACGATAGTCTACTGTTAGTCTCCACTCTCCATTAGACTTCCGGACTGGCCATATGGGACTGTTAAAGGGTGAGTGGGTCTTACTGATGACTCCTTGGCTCCTCAGTTGGTGAATGAGTTTATGGATGGGGATCAGAGAGTCTCTGTTGGTGCGATATTGCCGCCGGTGCACTGTTGTGGTGGCGATTGGCACCTGTTGTTCTTTGACCCTCAGCAACCCCACCACAGAAGGGTCCTTTGAGAGACCGGGCAAGGTAGACAGCTGTTCAGTTTCCTCCGTCTCCAAGGCAGCTACACCAAAAGCCCACTTGTACCCTTTGGGTCCTTGAAATACCCTCTCCTGAGGTAGTCTATGCCAAGGATGCACGGAGCCTCTGGGCCAGTCACAATGGGGTGCTTTTGCCACTCATTGCCAGTGAGGCTCACTTCGACCTCCAATACAGTTAGCTCTTGGGATCCCCCTGTCACTCCAGCAATGCTGATGGGTTCTGCCCCTATATAGTTTGATGGCATTAAGGTGCACTGTGCGCCAGTGTCCACTAAAGCTTTATACTCCTGTGGGTCGGACGTGCCAGGCCATCGGATCCACACAGTCCAGTAAGCCCGGTTATCCCTTTCCTCCACCCGGCTGGAGGCAGGGCCCCTCTAGTCCTGATCATGGCAGTCACAACTCACTTCCTGCAAATGTGAATCAGGAGTCCCTCTATTACACTTAGAAATAAAATCAGCGCTTTTACTCCTCTGTCTGGGGACTTGCTCGCTGGAAACTGGAGCAGCAGCTTTCCTGGAAGAGCCTCCCTGAGTGACTGTTCTTCCTTGCAGTTCATGTACTCGTGCCTGTAGGGTCGAGGTAGGCTTTCCATCCCACCTCATCATGTCCTCTCCGTGGTCACGCAGGTAGAACCATAGGGTGGCCCGTGGTGTGTATCCCCTTCTTTGAGCCAAAGGACGCTTATTCCTAACAGCTGAGACACTGCTCTGTCGAGGTGGGGGGTAGGACAGATCTTCTTTGAGTTGCTGGACCTCTTGGGATATTTTCTCCACAGCAGAGACAAGTGAGGAAGAGATATTTGTGTCGTAATCTTGGAGTCTATCTATCACCTCTGCCACTGTTGGTGTCTTGTCATCTTTCCAGGACATCACTGCCAATGAGTTTGCAGGCGAAGATGGTGCGCTCCGTACAAACTTCTGCCACATGGGTCGTGTGCACTCGGCTTCATCTGGATCTTTGGATGACCGTTGATCGTCCAGGTCACCATAAATCACCTCAAGCACAGCTAATTCCCTTAGATACTGGATGCCTTTCTCCATAGTTGTCCATTTTCCTGGGCGATATGTAACATCTTCTTTAAAGGGATACCTTTCCTTCACTCCAGACAGGAGTCGCCTCCAGAGGCTGGGGGCTTGTGGTTTTTTTCCAATTGCTTTGTCAACGCCCCCTTCCCCAGAAAGGGATCCCAGTTGTTTGGCTTCTTTTCCCTCTACTTCCAGGCTACTGGCCCCATTACCCCAGCATCGGAGCAGCCAGGTGACAATGTGCTCACCTGAACGATGGCTATAATCTTTTCGCATATCTCGCAACTCGCTTAATGACAGGCATCGGGTGGTCTCTATTTCATTTATTACTTCTCCCTCCTCTCCCCGCGATGGCCCTGGTTCTTCCTCATCCCGTTCTAAACGAGTTGATGTCCGCTTCCAATATTTCGTCTTGTGTATGGGGGCAACTGATACTGGTACGGGTTTATTTTCTGAGCTAGCTCCGGTACT
Organism: Phalacrocorax carbo; assembly: GCF_963921805.1. Lineage (NCBI taxonomy): Eukaryota > Metazoa > Chordata > Aves > Suliformes > Phalacrocoracidae > Phalacrocorax > Phalacrocorax carbo. Next base: position 552,331 of record NW_026990243.1, read on the forward strand.
TGTTGTGGGGGTTTGAGTAGCTGCAGTGCCTGTTGTTCAGGGCTGGATTGTCTACAGTGCCAGTCACTTTGCATTTCAATCCAGAGACATTCTCTTCCCCCTGGGGGAACTGAATACTGTTGAGCAGGGCTCGGTATGCATGGGCCAGGCCCCAGCATGTTGCAGTTATCTGTGTCTCTCTGGAGTTCCCAGCACAACAACATACTTTCTCCAAATATTCTACTAGTTTTTTAGGATTCTGCACTTGTTCGGGGGTGAAACTCCAAAACACTGGGGGTGCCCACTGCCCTAGGTAGTTGCCCATGCTATCCCACATGCCCTGCCACTCATAACTATCAAGCCTCGGGGCAGATTTCTGGGTGATATTCTGAAGTTGCTTAGTCAAAACCAAAACAACATGCCCAAAAACTAACAATAAGTGCACCTTAACCACCCAAGGATGTTCAAGATACAAAAAGGTTGTTGTAACAAAGGCACAGGCATCATAGAACAAAGTTGCAAAGGTACTATTCTGTATTTCCTCCCTATAAAATCTCTCAGAGGAGGAGGTATAATTGCTAATTGCCTCAACAAGGTGGTATGCAAAGTACAGTAACGGTTTCAGCAAAAACCCCAAATACCAGATAAAGCTGAAAACGAGTGTTTGTATAACAAATCTTGTAGGCAAAACATTACTAATCACAGCAGAACACAGCAGACTCAACAAACCAACACCGATTTTTAACACCAACTGCAAAAAGGACAACATGGTGCTGTGACCAGCAGCTGTTGTTATCTCCAACCCTTGAGCCCCACGTTGGGCGCCAAAAAGACTGTCGTGGTTTAGCGGCAGCTCAGCCCCACACAGTCGCTCGCTCACTCCCCACCGGTAGATGGGGGAGAGAATCAGAAGGGTAACGCTCGTGGGTTGGGATAAGAACAGTTTAATAATTAAAATTAAAAGAAACAACAATAGAAATGCAGTGTAAAGGAGAACAACGAGAGGCGCAAAGCCCCGGGAGGGGGGAAGGGAGGGGAGTGGGGGGGTGGTACGAACCGCCAAAACAAACCGCACGCGCCGCAGCCGCTTGCCGCCCACTGACCCGCCGCCGCGCCGCCTCCGCGCTGCCACTGCCCCCCCTCAATATATTGGTCATGGTGTCACATGGTATGGAATGAATGTGCCATTGGCCAGTCGGGGTCAGCCGCCCCCGCCATGGCCCTGCCCCTCCCAGCCCCCTCTACCACGCGGCAGAGCGCGGGAAGCTGGAAAGGTAGCCGACCCCCACAGTGAGGAGAATTAACCCCTTCTCAGCCAAAACCAGCACAGGACTCCACCACCTCTCTGGGCAACCTGTTCCAGCATTTCACCACCCTCATCATAAGAATTTCTTCCTTATATCCAGTCTAAATCTACCCTCTTTTAGTTCAAAACCATCACCCCTTGTCCTATTGCTACAGGCCCGGCTAAAAGGTCTGTCCCCATCTTTCTTATAAGCTCCCTTTAAGTATTGAAAGGCCACAATGAGGTCTCCCCAGAGGCTTCTTCAGGCTGAACAACCCCAACTCTCTCAGCCTTTCCTCATAGGAGAGGTGTTCCAGCCCTCGGATCATCTTTGTGGCCCTCCTCTGCACCTGCTCCAACAGGTCGATGTTTGTCTCCAGATTGGAGTAGACTCCAGAGCTGGATGCAGTACTCCAGGTGGGGTCTCACCAGAGCAGAGGGGCAGAATCACCTGCCTCGACCTGCTGGCCAGGCTTCTTTTCATGCAGCCCAGGATACGGTTGGCTTTCTGGGCTGCCAGCACACGTTGCCGGCTCATGTCCAATTTTTAATCCACCAGTATCCCCAAGTCCTTCTCCACAGGGCTGCTCTCAATCCCTTCATCCCCCAGCCTGTATTGATACTGGGGTTTGCCCCGGCCCAGGTGCAGGACCTTGTACTTGGCCTTGTTGAACCTCATGAGGTTCATATGGGCCCACTTCTTGAACTTGTCCAGGTCCCTCTGATGGCATCCCATCCCTCAGGTTCTCAACCGTGCCATTCAGCTTGGTGTCATCTGCAAACTTGCTGAGGGTACACTCAGTCCCACTGTCTATGTCACTGATGAAGATATTAAACAGTACCAGTCCCCATTCAGACCCCTGAGGGACACCACTTGTCACTGATCGCCTCTATCCAGGCATTGAGCCATTGACTACTATCCTCTGGATGCGACCATGCAGCCAGTTCATTATCCACCAAACAGTCCACCCATCAAATCCATATCTCTCCAGTTTAGAGAGAAGGATGCTGTGGGGGACCATGTCAAAGGCCTTACAGAAGTCCAGATAAATGACATCTGTAGCTCTTCCCTTGTCCACTGATGTAGTCACTCCATCATAGAAGGCCACTAGGTTGGTCAGGCAGGACTTGCCCTTGGTGAAGCCATGCTGGCTGTCTTGGATCACCTCCCTGTCCTCCCTGTGCCTTAGCATAGCTTCTAGGAGGATCTGTTCCATGATCTTCCCAGGCACAGAGGTGAGGCTGACAGGACGGTAGTTCCCTCTTTCCTCCTTTTAACCCTTTTAAAAAATGGGTGCAGTCATTCTTCTATTCCATGTATGGAATAATTTATTCCTTCTTTCCTCTGCATTTGTGCACTGCAAAATCTTCTAAAAGGAGAAAGGGGAGGTAGTACTTCAGTTTTTATTTTCTCACTCCTCCTTGAGAAGCTTTTTGCCTTCTGTCCTGGAGCTACTTCCTTTCTGAAATTATGTTTCACCTCTGTTGTTCTAACAAATTTCAATCTTCTAAGTTTCATTTCTGCTTTTAAAAGACAAGAAAGCTCATTTCTACTGAGTTTATTTAATGAAAATCAGAAGCAGGACTTTATTGTGTTTTAATTAGGAGAATAGGCGAGGGGGAAGTTGTCTTCAAATGACAAGGGTAATTTGTGCGAGTGACAGAAACAATTATCATAGCTTTCAAGTGGCTGGCGCTGCTGTGATAGGGATGCCCTGAGTTGCGTGGTGATGCTTAGATGTGGTGTATGCTGATGAAGCAAATATTTGCAAAGCATTGTTACTTATGTGGGTCTGTTGTTTTAGGTGTGTATTCTTGCTCCTGGTATGACATCATGTTCATTTAAACCATGTTTTTTCTGAATTTGATTTTGTCTTGTAATTTAAAGAAAGTTAAATGTTCTCCAACATATTAAATATCAAAACACTTGTGTCTTTAAATTATTTCTTACTATGTTATTAATTTATTTTCAAAGAGAAAGCTAATTATTTTTATTTTTTTTTAATATTAGAAGTAATACACTTTGGTGATCTTTCATTCTGTCGTCTTGTTGTATGTGTTCAGTCATTAGATTTTTTTAAATGGGTGAGAAGACTGACAAGTACAGGTAGATATTTAAGTACCAGTTCTTAGCAACTCTGTTTTATATTAACAACTCTTATGATACTATCAACTTATGTTCTGAAAATACATTTTCACATGTTAAATTTTAAACACCTTGCAGTCCCAGTTTTATTTCACAGATTTAGATTTAAAAATATAAAAGAATTAATTTCCTCAAAATTCTTATAGTATGGTATGTTTTTGGCTTTGTTTTGCTTGTTTCTATCTTAAAAAACAAACAGGAAAAAAAAGTGAAAAGGAGGCCTTCCTAAAACATGCAACACATTCCTAGTCTGGTACAATTTTTGTAGCAAAATGCATGGTATTAGTGGCCAAATTAAAAACAGGCTTGTAACTTAAAACAAGCCTTTCATGTCTTTTTTTTTTTTGGCGTGTGTGTTTTTGGTTGTGGTTTTTGGTGGTGTGTTGTGGGGTTTCTTGGTGGTTTTTTTTTTGTTTGTTTTTTGCTTGACCTTTAATATGAGTGACTGTTTAGGCTGCTCAAGTTATATTTCATTAATATATACGTGGTGTAGGTCTCTCATGTATAAATGTCACAATCTGGATTTAAATTCTGGATAGATATCAGTGAAAGCTGTTGCGGATAGATGTCAGTGAAAGCTGATGCAGAACTGGGCCTGGGAGCTGGACTGCATGCTGTCTAGTGTAATTGAATCAATGTGGTAGTTTGATATACTATTATTCTGCCTGAGTCTGTGTATTTATAAATAATGTGTTTAAACACTTGATTGGATCAGAGAAGTTTAACTGTCAGATATTAGATTGGAAGCCTGCAAATTCTACATGAATGAAGTTAGATGTTTAATTTGAGACCTTAAGCTAAAACTGATACATTGCATTTTCTGCAGTTTTTTGGTGTTATTTAGTAGAGCTTGGAACAAGTTAAGACAAGGAGATAACATTTAAGAGAAGTATAGCTGAACAAGCTAGTAGACTGATATTCTATTTTAATTCAATTACTCCTGAATTCAACTCTTAGAGTACCTTATCAGTGTAATTGTGCCTTTCAGTGTACTTTTGTGGTACACTCATTAATAGTGATCTGAGACAACTGTAATTTGGCTTTGATAGACATTTAAAACATGTTCAGTTAAAATGCAGTTCAGCTATTCAAGCTCATTTGTTTATTTTTTTCACAGTAAAGTTGAAGTAACTAGAGAGGGATTTAAATTCTTCTTACCCTAGTTGGAACATGTTATCACCAGAACACCATGTATTGTGTAACTGGTATTCTGATTTATACAATCATAACTGTATCATTTCAGATGGGTATGAACTGCACCAAACACTTGTCATTGCTTGTGTGGCTGATTGTGCTGTCCTGCTGATGCCTGAGAGAACAGGAATTTCTAGAAAGAGGGTATAATTTAAGGAAATGTAAACTATACTTCTAGAAAATACCATTCTGCTTCCTCATCCCTGAGGAGGGAGAATCACTAGTGTGACATGACTGCATGTGTCTATTGTTATGGAAATTATGTATGCCAGCCCACCATAACAGGGTTCAACTCTAGGTTTCCGCTGAAGCAATAGGCCAAAAAGAGATTCTTCTATAAAGTCCTTTTTATTAGTAGTGCTATAGCTCAAGCTGGGTGCATCCGAAGGGGGACCCCGAACAAAGAAGTCCCTGGGCAATTATACCCTTACAGTCTAAGTTTCCCACCCCTCCCATGACAGTTTGGACCAATTAGTAATATTAAGGCCTGGGGTCATCTTGTTTTTTATTGGCCTGATTTGTTTGTTGTTTTTGTTGCTAAGTGGTCATCTTATACAGTGTACAGTGATTCTATATCCTGTTTCACATCCTTTTAGGTCAGTTTCAGCTGGTTCTGTAGTTAGCTTTTTGGCATGTTGTAATACGGTTGTCACAGTTCATGTACTGTGATCTATAGGCTTTGTCTACTCTAGCTATTAATGTTTAAGCTGCTAGTGCTAAGTTTGGACTAACTTTTTCTACAACACTATACAACACTGAAGAGTTCCTTTAATATCAGTTCAATTATCTTTAGTGTAACTGATGCTGTCTTATCTGCCACTCTTACAGGAATTCCTTATAAACAGCTGACCGTAGGTGTCCCCAAGGAGATATTTGAGAATAAGAAGAGAGTGGCTCTATCACCGGCTGGAGTTCAAGCCTTGGTTAAACAAGGCTTCAGTATTGTGGTGGAGTCTGGTGCTGGAGAAGCTTCCAAATTTTCTGATGACCATTACAGAGAAGTTGGAGCAAGGATCCAGGGGACCAAGGAAGTCCTGGCTTCTGATTTGATTGTCAAAGTAATTGCTTTATTCATATATTTCCTATACATTTCCTACTACATTCTTCTTGGAGAAACATATAGGTCAAATTTTTTGAATAGTCTGCTGAAAGTGCAGTAAATAAGCTCCTTTAAATTCATATTTTTCATTCTATGTTCAGATTTAATTTTAGTCTGTCTTTTTAATAGCTCAGATGTGCACTTACAGTAATAAACTAGTAAATAGCAGCATTGGAAAAACATTAGGATAATTTCTTATCAATTTTTTACCTACCTTGGAGAAGTTTTGTGTTTTCTAGAGCAAGGTAGACTAGTTCCGGACGCTAATCAGACAAGATCCCTGCTGTAAGAAATTTGCTCAAAGAGTAGTAACACACAACTCAAGTTACTCTTCAAAGAAAGTTGCTTGAAATTTTTAAAGATGCGGGCTTCTAACTTTTCTCAATAAGACATCCAACAACTTCACAGAAACAGTGTGTTTCAACAGTACTTGTAACTAGAGGAGTTGTAGCTGGTCTGGGAGGATCGCTAAAAGTAAAGTTGCTTGAGAGGTATTAGGTTGTGCAGAGTCCTGAAGGAAAAAAAAGACCTTAAACTCGATGTTGAAGCTTCCTTTTAAATGTTTTATATGGCGTTATCCTGTCAGGATTGAACACAGAATTTCTGTGCGCTAGTTTGTGAACAACTTTTTAAGTAGGTTTCTTTTTGAAGAAAAGTGAGAAATTCCAAAGACATGAATACAGATCAAGATGGGTTTCTACTGGACTTCATGCTTGAAGTTCCCTGTATGTGATAGTACATTGCAAACTAATTAGGGATTCTTAGCCTGTAGAGTTTAATTGGCACATCTGTTGCATAATCATTTTGCCTGAGAATGGCTGGTTTTGGGGCAGCTGTCTATCATAAAAGCCAGTAACTGCTGGTTAGAAGCCATCAGAACTTCCTGAAAGCGTGTGCTGACTATTACTGCTCTGTCACCCATCTGCCTAGAGATAATTCTAATATGTGGACTGCAGCTAAGAAGTGTAGATACTCAATTAAGTTGTGTAAACTAACACATTCCTTTCTCATGTACTTTGTGGATGGGAATAGACAGACTGCAAGCTGGGAGAAAGGAAGTGGAGTGTGCACTGATTTATTTCCACTTATTGATTTGGAAACTTTTCTCTTTCTTCAGGTGAGGTCTCCTATATATAACTCGGCTCTAGGTGTACATGAGGCAGATCTTTTTAAGACGGTGGCTACCTTGATTAGTTTTATCTACCCAGCACAAAATCCAGACCTCCTGAAAAAACTTGCAGGAAAAAAGACCACTGTCTTGGCTATGGATCAGGTTCCACGGGTCACCATTGCTCAGGGATATGATGCACTTAGTTCCATGGCCAACATTGCTGGATATGAATCTTAATTTTTTATTTTCTTTTCTCTCCCTCCTTCTTCTCTCTGGCTTGAGTAAGTATAGCTGGATTAAAAGCTATGTACTTTGATATTAGGTATATCTAAACCAATTCTGTGTTTCGGTTTTTATACAGCTGTTTCAAGCATGATGAAGCTGTTGGAGGTGCCAAACAACTTTTTAAGTTTCTAATGGTCAGCTTTGCAGCAGATCAGAGGAAGGCTTTTTAAAAATAAACAAACAAAAATTGAAGGCAATTCTTCTAATTCCTGGACTGCTTTGTCTAGTGCCTCTTTGCTCTGAACTAGATCAGAGTGGGTTCAAAGATATCCTTAAGACAGGTTGAACACAGATTGTCTGTCATTGGGCTCTGATGTTGTTGGGAGAAGGCTATCAGATTATTTTCTGGACACCAGCAGCGTTTATCAATGTATATGTTTGGTTGTTTCTCTGTGTTTTCATTCTGTGTAATTTTACTAAAATATAATAAGAAATCATAATGTATTTAAAGGTATAAAATCTACTAGCTGTATTCTGAATTAAAACTGATTTTAAACCTCAACCACCTCAACGGTGTGCATGGCTGTAGTGGGTCCTCGTACACCCCTCCGGGGAAACCTGTGTGCTCGAGCACCTTTCTGAAATGCCTGTACACCAATGCACGCAGCATGGGAAATAAACAGGAGGAACTAGAGGTCTGTGTGCGGTCACAGGGCCATGATCTCACTGCAGTCACAGAGACATGGTGGGATAGCTCACATGACTGGAATGTGGTCATGGATGGCTACAGGCTTTTCAGGAAAGGCAGACCAGCAAGGCGAGGTGGGGGAGTTGCTCTTTATGTGAGGGAGCAACTGGAATGCATCGAGCTCTGCCTTGGAGTGGAAGGAGAACAAGTTGAGAGCTTGTGGGTAAAAAATAAGGGACAGGCAAATATGGGCGACACTGTTGTGGGCATTTGCTACAGGCCACATGATGAAGAAGAGGTAGTGGTAGTTGATGAAGCCTTCTACAGACAGCTGGAAGTAGCCTCGCAATCGCAGGCCCTGGTCCTCGTGGGGGACTTCAACCTGCTTGGAGGAATCCCATGGCCTAGGGCTCTGGAAGGCAGGGGGGGCACAAGAAAGCTGGTCAGTATTCAAGGACCACTTCCTCCGAGCTCAAGACTGGTGCATCCCCAGGAGGAAGAAGTCAGGCAGAGGAGCCAGGAAACCTGCATGGATGAGCAAAGAGCTTCTAGGGAAACTCAAATGGAAGAAGGAGGTTCACAGTATGTGGAAAAAGGGACTGGCCACTTGGGAGGAATATAGGAACGTTGTCAGGGTATGCAGAGATGCGACGAGGAAGGCCAAGGCCCACTTGGAATGAAATCTGGCAAGGGATGTCAAGGATAACAAGAAGGGCTTCTTCAAATACATGAGCAGTAAAAGGAAGACTGGGGATACAGTGGGCCCACTGCTGAACAAGGAAGGGGCCCTGGTGACACGGGATGCAGAGAAGGTGGAGTTACTGAATGCCTTCTTTGCCTCAGTCTTTACTGCTAAGGCTGGCCCTCAGGCATCTCAGCCCCCAGAAGAGAGAGGACAAATGGGGACAAAGGAGGACTTCCCCTTGGATGAGGAGGATTGGGTCAGAGATCACCTAGGCAAACCGGATCCTCGCAAATCCACGGGCCCCGACGGGATGCACCCGCGAGTGCTGAAGGAGCTGGCGGATGTTCTTGCCGAGCCACTCTCCACGATCTTTGAAAGGTCATGGAGGACAAGAGAGGAGCCCGAGGACTGAAGGACAGCAAATGTCACTCCAGTCTTCAAAAAGGGCAAGAAGGAGGACCCGGGGAACTATAGGCCAGTCAGCCTCACCTCCATGCTTGACCAACCTGATAGCCTTCTATGATGGCGTGACTGGCTGGGTCGATGAAGGGAGAGCAGTGGGTGTTGTCTATCTCAACTTCAGTAAGGCATTCGACACTGTCTCCCATAGCCTTCTCACAGGCAAGCTAAGGAAGTGTGGGTTGGATGAGTGGACAGTGAGGTGGATAGAGAACTGGCTCAACAACAGAACTCAGAGGGTCGTGATCAATGGAGCAGAGTCTGGATGGAGGCCTGTCACTAGTGGTGTTCCCCAGGGGTCTGTGCTGGGTCCAGTCCTGTTCAATATATTCATCAGTGACCTGGACGATGGGATAGAGTGTAACCTCAGCAAGTTCGTTGATGATACCAAGGTGGGAGGAGTGGCTGATACACCAGAAGACTCTGTTGCCATCCAGTGAGACCTGGACAGGCTGGAGAGCTGGGCTGAGGGGAACCTGATGAAATTCAACAACAGCAAGTGCAAGGTCCTGCCCCTGGGGAGGAACAACCCCATGCACCGGTACATGTTGGGGGCTGACCTACTGTAAAGTGGCTCTGCTGAGAAGGATCTGGGACTGCTGGTGTACAGCAAGCTGACTGTCGTGGTTTAGCCGGCAGCTCAGCCCCACACAGTCACTTGCTCACTCCCCCACCGGTAGATGGGGGAGAGAATCAGAAGGGTAACACTTGTGGGTTGGGATAAGAACGGTTTAATAACTAAAATTAAAAGAAACAACAACAGAAATGCAATGTAAAGGAGAACAACGAGAAGCGCAAAGCCCCAGGGGAGGGGGGAAGGGAGGGGAGAGGGGGAACGAACCGCCGAAACAAACCGCACGCGACGCAGCTGCTCACCACCCGCCGACCCGATGCCGCGCCGCTCCCAAGCTGCAAAACTGCCCCCCCCTTAATATACTGGTCATGGTGTCACATGGTATGGAATGAATGTGCCATTGGCCAGTCGGGGTCAGCCGTCCCCACCATGGCCCTGCCCCTCCCAGCCCCCCCCGCCACGCGGCAGAGCGCGGGAAGCTGGAAAGGTAGCCGACCCCCACAGTGAGGAGAATTAACCCCTTTCTCAGCCAAAACCAGCACATTCTCCACCCCTTATTCCACACCATTTACACCATGCCCAGGTCCCATACCATCCAATACAACCGTACCAACCACCACCCCTCCCCTTCCCATCCTTTAACATAATATACAGACAACATTCCCTTAGTTCATGAACCTTCCCTGTAAAATGTCCATTAAAAAGTCCATTGAGTTCACCCAGTCCATGACTCTGGGCTCCATCTGTTGTATCAGTCTTTCAGGGTGGGAGAGGTGGTGTGTATGGTGTTGGGTTGCTGCATACCAAGTCAGTCATCGTTCCATCACTGCTGCACGGCTTGTTTCACAGTTTATCTTCCATGGGTTGGGAGGTTCATACTCTGATATCATTGATACAACACAGAGGTGACACACAATATTATATAGCAGTTTGCATTGTGCCATTCAGTTCCTTGGCTGTTTTCGCCCAAAATCAAATCCCCTTGAGGCACACATTGGATTTCTCCATCCTCCCCCATCACCCAACAAGTGCACCCAGGTCCTCGAGCAAAAGCAATCCCATGAATGGGTTTGCCTTTGCTGGAGGCAGGAAGAACCCAGACTGTTTTCCCCAGCATATTTTCTACATGCCTTACAGGGACTCTATCCCCTTCCACAGTATGTAGGATTTCTGACTGGGCAGGGCCAGCTCGGTTGGCAGATCCCCTTGTGTTGACTAACCTTTTGCTAAATGTGTATCCCAGTGCTTGAATGTTCCACCCCGCCCATTGCTCTCAGTGTAGTTTTTAACAGTCCATTGTACCGTTCAATTTTCCCAGAGGCTGGTGCGTGATAGGGGATGTGATATGTGGGATATCTGGAAAGCAAAGGACACATAGTGAACAATCCAGGCTCGGACTGCGTGGACTTAATCGGCCTGGGAACAAGAAGGCCTCAAGGATGTTGCGAGTTAAAACCAATGTATGTAGCTATTAATAACTGATGGAAAACCAGCGGGAGACAGGCACCATCCGATGATGATCATCAAGTCTCGTTTATTGGCAATCAGCAAACATCTTTTATACCGTTCGTAAATTAGCTCATACATATTGCAAAAGCGCAGCTCATCATTGGCTGGGAGGTAAATGCCAACTCCTCCCATGCTTATCTCTTGTGTTCAGCCTTGCAATTAGCAGTTACTTGTTTCTCACATTCTTTTACCGATCAGCAACAGCTGGGCTCACACTCCTTTGTAAAACACCAGCTGGCCTCACATTCTTCTGTTGACCAACAGCTGGGCCCAAGGTCGCTTCCGACCTGGAGCCTGTTTTCCTACTTCAATGCCCTCTTTCTGCTAGCCATTCCCGGGCTAGAGTCTCCCACATTTCCCCCTTTTTCTTTTGTTCCTTGAGAAAGGAACATGGCACTCATACTTCTTTCCATCATTTGTTGCATACATTGCGATATACAAGGGACACACATTAATATAATAATAAACAGTATAAATATTATTAATCCCATCTGCAAAATACTCTTGATCCAATTGCCAATGCCCCATCCATTAAACAAGCTGTTAAACCAATGCCATGGATCATCCTGTCTTACAGAGTCTACATCTAGTAATAAGTCAGATAATGCCTTTGATGTGACATTTGTTTGCTTAGCTAGCCAACACCCTAGCTTGTTTAATGTCGTGAGGCTTTGAGCAACACCAACTCCAGGAGCCAAGAAGGAAACAGCTATGATCTTTGTAGGATTCCAAGATTCAGCTGTAGAGTCACAGTTATCCTCAAACTTATGAGTGCTCCTTTTGCTTCTCATCTTTCTATGATGTTGATAAATCATTGAAGTGTTAGGGGTAAGAAACGTTAGGCGACCTATAGAGCAAGGCCCTCCCTTTATATGTGACGGGATGCCAGGCCAAGCCCGATCTCCACAAATTAAAAACAAACCTGCAGGTAGCGCAATAGGCATATTGTTAGAGCGTGATATATTTACAGAGGTATAGTTACACCAAGCAGTAGCATTTTTATATATACTTAGGGTAGCATTCACAGACCAAGAAAGAGACTGGTTCTTTCCTGTGTAAGTAAAATATAAACAAGCATCCATTGACAAAGAACCCAATAGCTCAAGCTCTTGTGGCTCAAGATTAGTTTGAGGGCGATGGACTGCCCAACCGTCCCAATTATTCACACAATTCTGGGGAGTATCACAAAGGCTTCCTAAGTGTGGTGTATTTTGTGGTATCACTAGCGTCCAATTATCAACTGGCACTCCAACCAAACAGGTGGAGAAGGGATTTCCTGGTGATGACAATGATAGGCAGATGGAATCTTGGCCTATTAGATTTGCCAGGGTAACCCATACATTCTGTTTGGGCTGGGGCGGTATGTATATGCCCTCGGTGATTCTTATCACGATACTTATGATGACTAATGGGAGTACTCTCGTGTACATTTTTTCTTTGTTTTCCCAGTGCCTTGGTGTTACTTCCCATATTTCAGGTGTATCGTCTAGAACCCTCTACCTCATGGCCTGTGATGATTAAAGCCTTATGTGTCTGTAAGTGGTGATAGTAGCAACTGTCACACCACCTCCTAGCTCGATGGGTTTTTACCCACCTGCGCTATTAACAGTTATGACATTCTCTTAGTACCCAGGGTCGGCACTTATCGCATTGGGGACATTCTATCCGTATCCTGTCTACCTCTACCGGTGTAGTCATACGTCTTCACCGTCTACTTCGCAGATTTCGTTCTTCTGTTCACTAGGCATAGCCTTTACCCACCTACTGGGTATCCACCTCAGACCTGTGGGGGTAAGCACACACATGTAACCTTGACCAAAATACTTGACTTCTACAGGCCCTTGCCATAGACCAGTGGAAGGGTCTCGATACTTCACCATTACTGCCTGTCTTGACTCTTTCCTATCGTCATTTCCATGCACCCACGCAGGAGGGTTATCGTGTTCTGCAAATAGGCATAAGTGATTTAATACAAACAAAACTTTTGCACAAACAAAACTTTTGCCATTCCAACACCCTTATCTTCTCCCCCTTTTTCTTTTTGCACTGAGTAAGTGCACCCAAAATGTGAGTAGAACCATGGAGTATGGTGAGATCGATGGGGAGATCGGGGTCCAGGCGGTCTACTGCTCTCTGGATGATCTCGGAGCTAAGACGTTGTATCATAGTGTGTTGTTCAGCAGTCGGTCGGACCGGCGCGGCAGGGTCAGTGCCCTTTAACATTGGGCGAAGAATTGAGAGTCACTGATGCGCCACCCAAGGTATTTCCATACCGGTGAACGTTGAACCTTCTCTGCTGCTATTACTAGGTCGTGTAGCTGGAGCTGTTGCTGTAAATATAATTCTTGCTGTGCTGAGAAAGGTTGTACTCGCGCAAACAAGATGTCATCCATGTAATGGTAAATTATAGTGTCCGGCCATTGCTGCCTCACTTCTTTCAATGCAGCATCTACGAAGAGTTGACACAGAGTAGGGCTATTCTGCATGCCTTGTGGCAATACTGTCCACTCGAAGCGTAAGTCAGGACCCTCTCTGTTGATTGCTGGTAACGTAAATGCAAATCGCTGGGTATCCTGAGGATGCAGCTTTATAGTAAAAAAGCAGTCCTTTAAGTCAATAATTAGTAAATGCCAGTCAGTTGGTAGCATGGCTGGATTTGGAAGGCTAGGCTGTAAAGCCCCCATCGCTTGCATTTGCTGATTTACTGCCCGTAGATCATGTAACAGCTTGAGATGTCCTTGATCTAATTGTTGTTTTATTAATATACGGGCTTGTTGCAGACTTTCCCGTTTGAGCGGTCACTGCCCGACCCATACTGGCTCTTCTGTGAGCCATGTCAGTGGGATTGGGAAAGTCCATGTGGCAGTGACCCTCTTTGGTTACTGTTGAGAGTTTTTGGCTGGACCCAATGGGGCGAGAGCGGCACAAACTTGTTGCTGAACGTGTACCATTCCCTGCCCAACTTCCCTCAATGCTTCAACTAACATAGCTCGGGGGCCGGGAGGTACCCGACTCATGCGTTCAAGCATCACCTCAATGCCTGCGTCTAGGGGAAGTGTAATTAAAATGCTTTTAGTAGCATGGTTGGAGTTTTCCATAACACATTGACGCAGCAATGGGCCCTTCATAAAAATTGTCCAATCAAGAGGATTATGGTGTGCTAATAAATTTTGATTGTTAGCAGGGTCCGGTTGATAGATGACAGGGAAAGCCTGAGCTAACAAATCGGCGATCTCTAGGTCCCCGTTCTGTAATGCCTCTAACCCGATTTTTCGCCAGTCAACTTGGCTACGCACAGCAGGCACAGAACGGTGACTAGACGGCGTGCTCGACTTATTTTCCTCCACCAGAGAGACTACATCACATAAATTTTCAATATCTTCACCTCCCTTTCCCAAGCTTATTCCTCCTCCGCTAGTTTCTACAGATGTAGATTTATCAGGGGCGGGAGGGGGGGGAATAAGGGGTTTTCGAGGTACGACAACTGGGATCCCCAAGAAGGGAGGAGAGAGATTGTCTAAGCCAATTCCAATCTTTCCAGCATTGGGGTCACAGCTGTCTAGCCGATCAGAGGCGGCTGCTGCTAATCTTTTTTCAGTTTTATATTTTTTCATACAGTTAATCACTTCCCGCCAAGGTTTCATTAACTTTTCCGCTGTCTTATCGTCATCTATCACCAAATCCCACAAACAATCACCATAGGCTCTCCCCTCCTCTACTTCAAAAATCGACTCCGGTTCTTTAAAAAACCCTTTCGCTTTACCCACTGCAACTAATCCTGACAAGTCTTTTAACTGACTTACTCCCCGCTTTTCTAAAAAGCGCTTTAATAATTCGAAAGCTACCTCGACTTCCATCGCCCGATGTGAGGAAAATCAGCGTCTTTGTACGGCTCTCGCTCCCGGGTTAGCTTCAACTGCGGAAAGCGGATCCCCTCTTGAATCCCGAGGTTGGATCCAGGCCGGAGGGTCGGGACGTATCAGAAATGATGCATAAATCGACTCCTCTTTGCCCCCTGGCCGCCGTCTGCCAGTGCGTCTCCGTCTCTCGCTGCTGTATCCGAAATAGTCCTTTTCAGGTGTGGGTTACTAAAGTGTCCCTTCTCGCATCCCCAGCTTATCAACAACGGTAGTTCTTTGCGTAGATCTATACCCTTAATGCTACGCCTTTCTAAGAGGGATGTAAAGAAATCATATGCTGCTTGCCTCTGCGTTGTGCTCGTCGGCGCCGTTGCAGCTCCCAAGGTCTCGGCAGCACGTATCGGCTGAGCCCACCTATGTGGTTGCCCAGGGCACGCAGACTGAGCCCACCTATGTGGTCGCCCAGGGCACGCAGACCAGCTGCGCTGTCTGTTTTGCCGTCCCTCTGCTTGCAGGACCCGAACCCTACGCTGGACCGTCCGTGGTATCACGTCGGGGTCACCATTTGACGGAAAACCAGCGGAAGACAGGCACCATCCGATGATGATCATCAAGTCTCGTTTATTGGCAATCAGCAAACATCTTTTATACCGTTCGTAAATTAGCTCATACATATTGCAAAAGCGCAGCTCATCATTGGCTGGGAGGTAAATGCCAACTCCTCCCATGCTTATCTCTTGTGTTCAGCCTTGCAATTAGCAGTTACTTGTTTCTCACATTCTTTTACCGATCAGCAACAGCTGGGCTCACACTCCTTTGTAAAACACCAGCTGGCCTCACATTCTTCTGTTGACCAACAGCTGGGCCCAAGGTCGCTTCCGACCTGGAGCCTGTTTTCCTACTTCAATGCCCTCTTTCTGCTAGCCATTCCCGGGCTAGAGTCTCCCACAAATAACAGCTGTGATTTTGTATTTCCCAAGACTTACAAAGCGGCATGGTACGAGCTTACTGTGGGAACGTGTGGGATGGCATTACGTCTTCCTGATAAGTTGCATTCCAAGATTGGCCACAGGTGCTACTCTGTCAACAGTGGCCGCATCCCATACCACCGGCGGGAGTGTCTTGTTACAGCGTAGCAAAGCAAGGCGGGAGTTGCCACTGCTGCTAGTGGCTATCCTTGGGATAAAGCCCAAGGCCGTGCTGACCAACTAATAATAGGCTTGTATATAATAAACAGTAGAGGCTTGTGTGTGATAAGGTGGTCGCAGAGCTATATTAACCGCGCTGTGTCTGTAATAAACTGGCATTTGCTTGATCATATTGGTCGTGTGCGGTGTCTGTGACTTCCGCGTCAGCAGCGATACACCCACTCAATACCATGCTCTTTGGCCCAGGTGTCTATGAGGCTATTTCGGAAATGAGTCCTGTTGTCTGACTCAGTTCTCTCCGGGGTGCCATGTTGCCACAGGACTTGTTTTTCAAGGCTCAGGAGTGTGTTCCGGGCAGTGGCGTGGGGGACAGGATATGTTTCCAGCCAGCCAGTCGTTGTTTCTACCATTGTAAGCACATGGCGCTTGCCTTGGTGGGTTTGTGGGAGTGTGATATAGTCAATTTGCCAGGCCTGCCCATATTTATATTTCAGCCATCGTCCCCCCATACCACAGAGGCTTTACCCACTTCGCTTGCTTGATTGCAGCGCATGTTTCACATTCGTGGATAACCTGTGCAATAATATCCATGGTCAAGTCCACCCCTCGATCACCAGCCCACCTGTATGTTGCATCTCTCCCTTGATGGCCTGAGGTGTCATGGGCCCACTGAGCTAGAAATAGTTCACCCTTATGCTGCCAGTCCAGATCCACCTCAGCCACTTCAATCTTGGCAGCCTGATCTACCTGCTGGTTGTTCCGATGTTCTTCAGTGGCCCGACTCTTGGGGACGTGAGCATCCACATGACGTACCTTTACAACCAGTTTCTCTACCCGGGCAGCAATATCTTGCCACAATGTGACGGCCCAGATGGGTTTATCTTTAGTGTAACTGATGCTGTCTTATCTGCCACTCTTACAGGAATTCCTTATAAAAAGCTGACTGTAGGTGTCCCCAAGGAGATATTTGAGAATAAGAAGAGAGTGGCTCTATCACCAGCTGGAGTTCAAGCCTTGGTTAAACAAGGCTTCAGTATTGTGGTGGAGTCTGGTGCTGGAGAAGCTTCCAAATTTTCTGATGACCATTACAGAGAAGTTGGAGCAAGGATCCAGGGGACCAAGGAAGTCCTGGCTTCTGATTTGATTGTCAAATCAGAACTGTCAGTTCCCCAGGTCCTCCTATCTACCCTTTTTAAAGATGGGCACAATATTTCCCTTTTTCCAGTCCCCAGGGACTTCACTTGCCTGCCATGATTTTTCACATATCATGGAGTGTGGCTTGACAACTACATCAGCCAATTCCCTCAGGACTCTGGGATGCATCTTGTCAGGTCCCATAGACTTGTGTATGTTCAGGTTCCTCACATGATCTCTGTGAAATGATTTCTGAGGGTGAAATTATTGAGGTTGAAATTGTTGAGGCTAAAGTTATATCCACATTTCATAAAAGTTAACTTCCAGGGTGGAATGCGGTTGGCATGCTGGAAATTGATTCAGTGATTGTTCCCTAAGCAACACCATCTGCACTCTTACATGTTGGCAACACTGGGTGAGCTCGGTGTACTAGTTCTGAGAGAGATAATTGGAGGTGGGAGTGAAGCGAAGGCTCCACGGCCAAACTAGTCCATAAATCACTGCAGATCTGGGGACTAGATGGAACCATGCCCTGACCAGCACCGTAGCATCATGCCCTGTGGGTGAACTTTGCTCATTATAACCTCATTATAATACTAAAACACACACCTCCATCCCAAAGTTGCCCGCCTCCAAGGTATGACTGCCCTTCACTGAGCGTGCGCTCTGAATTTCTCTTAGTCTATACCTTTAAATTGAAGCGAGGAATTTCTACACCAATCAATAACGAAAATATGTATGACTAGAGTCACTCAAGCTCCACCTAAACATAAAATAGTATAAAATGACCCCAAGAGAGAGGGACGTTAGGGAAGATATCATCACAGACTATTGGGATCAGTCGATGGGCTGAACTTCTCTTCCCGCCCCCATAGGGATGCCTATTGGGTGAGACTCGAACGCTTGGTTATACCGAGTAATTCCCCGGGAAATTTAAAGAACAAGCTTGTTATTTTGTATTTTGTGGTTTAGCAATTTATACTTGCACGTGCTTTGCAGACAGTGCATTTATCACTGACAATCCAATAAGAACCTGTATTTCTGCTGCTTCAATAAATTGCACTATGAGTGAATCTGGCCATGAAGAGTTACTGGGCACAACTAGACTTATGGTAATTGTACTATTAGTGAATCCCTCGTGGACTAACATTGCTGAATCGGGTATCACTCAGAATCTAAGCCCAGCCACCCCCGGCCCTTCTGACATCTGAGGACCAGCTGGACCGCAAGGGGGTTTATTTTCTGCCAAATTTCTTCACCTATTAACGCAACAGTCCCAAACCTGATCTTCTCTTTACAGTGGGAGGGACTTTGCTCCCCAGTCCCTGCCTTGTTGGCCATCCACTTGAGAGGTGTGGGAAGAGAGGTTGCCAGTGAAGACTGAGGCAAAAAAGATTGTCGAGTACCTCAGCCTTCTCCTTGTCCATTCTTACCAGTCATGTTCATCAGCGGGGGTACGCTTTCTTTGACCTTCCTTTTCTGGCTGACATACCTATAGAAGCCCTTCTTATTATCTTCTGTGCCCCTTGCCAAGTTCAGCTCCAGCTGTGCCTTGGCCTTCCTGATACCATCCCCATACAACTGGGCAACGTCCCTGTACTCTTCCCAGGACACATGTCTGTGCTTCCTCTGCCTGTGTGTTTCCTTCTTGTCCTTTAGTTTCGCTGGCAGGTCTTGACTCATCCATGCTGGTCTCTTGCCATCCTTTCCTGATTTCTTACACCTGGGGATTGAGAGCTGTTGCACTCTATGGAAAGCATCCTTAAAGATCTGCCAGCTCTGTTCTGCTCCCTTGTCCCTGAGGGCAGTTTCCCAGGGGGTCCTATTGACTAACTCCTTGAACAGCTGGAAGTTTGCTTTCTTAAAATTCAGGGTCCTGACTATACTCTTTGCCTGTCCCATATCCCTCAGGACTGCAAACTCCACCAGTGCATGATCACTGCAGCTCAGGCTGCCTCCAGTCTTGACGTCACCGATGAGCTCACTTGCATTGGTGACCATCAGGTCCAGTATTGCATCCCCTATTACCTGGCTTAAGAAGTTATCCTCAATGCATTCTAGGAGTCTCCTGGATTGCCTACAGCTCGCTGTGCTACTTTTCCAGCAGATGTCGGAGTGGTTGAAGTCTGCCAGCCAGCAGGATGAGAGCCTGTGAGTGCGATGCCTCCTGTAGCTGGAGTAAGAAGGCTTTGTCAATAGGCTCCCCTTGATCGGGCGGCTTGTAGTAAACACCAACCACAAGATTGCCTTTGTTGCCTCAGTCTGTAATTCTTACCCGTAAGCTTTCAACCTGCTCGTGGCTATTCTTCAGAGACAGCTCTTCACAATCTATCCATTTCTTGATGTAGAGGGCAACCCCTCTGCCCCTCCTTCCTCACCAGTCCCTTCTGAATAGCTTGTAACCATCAATAGCTGCACTCCAGTCATGGGATTAGTCCCACCAAGTTTCAGTAATGGCAACTAGGTCATAGCTTTCTAGCAGCACGAGGGCTTCCAGCTCTTCCTGTTTGTTGCCCATGCTGCATGCATTGGTGTAGAGGCACTTCAGCTGGGCTGTTGGCCGTGTCACCTTCTTAGAGGAACACCCCTTAATTCCTTTGAGATATTTTCCCGGTGTTTCCCTGTGTCACGAATCCTGATTTAGAATCCTGCCGACTATGCCAATTTGTCGCAAAAGAGTGATTTAGATTGCTTAAAGAATCACCATCAAAGGTATTAGCAAAAGTGGTATTAATATGATGTTGTAAAAGCATAACTTAACAAAATTCAATGGCAAGGTTCACTCTATTAATTACTGCATGGAAGGAACATACAAAGAAAAATCAAGTTCCAATGATTCACAGAGAGATCGTGGACAGAAAAGGGTAAGGAGGACCCTCCCGTTGAGTCACAAGATTCAGAGTGGCCCCCCTTGCTTTCTAAACTCTTCCTCAGAGAGGAGTTTATGTGGGGCTAAGTCCAAACCTAGTCTCAGATTTGGTCAACGGTTTATGTCTAAGGGATTTATTGTGGTTTAGCCCCAGCCGGCAACTAAGCACCACCCAGCCGCTCGCTCACTCCCCTACAGGTGGGATGGAGAGAGAATCAGAAGGGTAAAAGTGAGAAAGCTCGTGGGTTAAGATAAGAACAGTTTAATACTTAAAGTAATAATAATAACAGCAACTATACAATACAATGAAAAGGAAAATAATGAGAAAGAGAGAAAGGCGAAAGCGGGGGGGGAGGGGGGAGTAAACAACCAAAACAAACAAGTGATGCAACTGCTCACCACCCACCGACACAACGCGATCACTCCCCCTGTGCCAACCCCCCCAGTTAATATACTGGTCATGGTGTCATATGATATGGAATATCCCATTGGCCAGTTTGGGTCAGCTGACTTGGCTGTGCCCCCTCCCCTCCTGGCTTCTTCTACAGGTGGCAGAGCATGGGAAGCTGGAAAAGTCCCTAATTACTACAGGCGCTACTTAGTGAAACTGAGCTGCTACTTAACAACAACTAAAACATCAATGTGCCATCGGCACTATACCAGCTACAGTGAAGAAAATTAACTCTATCCCAGCCAAACCCAGCACATTCTCCACACCTTATTCCATACCATTTACGCCATGCCCAGGTGTGCTGGTTTTGGCTGACAAGGGGTTAATTCTCCTCACTGTGGGGATCTGCTACCTTTCCAGCTTCCCGTGCTCTGCCACATGGCGGGGGGGGGGGGGGGCTGGGAGGGGCAGGGCCATGGTGGGGGCGGCTGACCCCGACTGGCCAATGGCAGGTTCATTCCATACCATGTGACACCATGACCAATATATTGAGGGGGGGAGCAGTGGCAGCTCTGGAGCGGCGCGGCGTCGGGTCGGTGGGCGGCTGCGGCGCACGCGGTTTGTTTTGGCGGTTCGTTCCCCCTCTCCCCTCCCTTCCCCCCTCCCCCGGGGCTTTGCGCCTCTTGTTGTTCTCCTTTACATTGCATTTCTATTGTTGTTTCTTTTAATTTTAATTATTAAACTGTTCTTATCCCAACCCACGAGCGTTACCCTTCTGATTCTCTTCCCCATCTACCGGTGGGGGAGTGAGCGAGCGGCTGTGTGGGGCTGAGCTGCCGGCTAAACCACGACAGTCTTTTTGGCGCCCGATGTGGGGCTCAAGGGTTGGAGATAACAACAGCCGCTGGTCACAGCACCATGTTGTCCTTTTTGCAGTTGGTGTTAAAGATTGGTGTTGGTTTGTTGAGTCTGCTGTGTTCTGCTGTGATTAGTAACATTTTGCCTACAAGATTTGTTATACAAACACTCGTTTTCAGCTTTATCTGGTATTTGGGGTTTTTGCTGAAACCGTTACTGTACTTCGGATACCACCTTGTTGAGGCAATTAGCAATTATACCTCCTCCTCTGAGAGATTTTATAGGGAGGAAATACGGAATAGTACCTTTGCAACTTTGTTCTATGATGTCTGTGCCTTTGTTACAACAACCTTTTTGTATCTTGAACATCCTTGGGTGGTTAAGGTGCACTTATTGTTAGTTTTTGGGCATGTTGTTTTGGTTTTGACTAAGCAACTTAAGAATATCACCCAGAAATCTGCCCCGAGACTTGATAGTTATGAGTGGCAGGGCATGTGGGATAGCATGGGCAACTACCTAGGGCAGTGGGCACCCCCAGTGTTTTGGAGTTTCACCCCCGAACAAGTGCAGAATCCTAAAAAACTAGTAGAATATTTGGAGAAAGTATGTTGTTGTGCTGGGAACTCCAGAGAGACACAGATAACTGCAACGTGCTGGGGTCTGGCCCATGCATACCGAGCCCTGCTCAACAGTATTCAGTGCCCCCAAGGGGAAGAGAATGTCTCTGGATTGAAATGCAAAGTGACTGGCACTGTAGACAATCCAGCCCTGACAACAGGCACTGCAGCCACTCAAACCCCCACAACAAGTACCGGAGCTAGCTCAGAAAATAAACCCGTACCAGTATCAGTTGCCCCCATACACAAGACGAAATATTGGAAGCGGACATCAACTCGTTTAGAACGGGATGATGAAGAACCAGGGCCATCGTGGGGAAAGGAGGAAGAAGTCATAAATGAAACAGAGACCACCTGATCCCTGTCCTTGAGCGAGTTGCGAGATATGCGAAAAGATTATAGCCATCGTTCAGGTGAGCACATTGTCACCTGACTGCTCTGATGCTGGGATAATGGGGCCAGTAGCCTGGAAGTAGAGGGAAAAGAAGCCAAACAATTGGGATCCCTTTCTGGGGAAGGGGGCTTTGACAAAGCAATTGGAAAAAACCACAAGCCCTCAGCCTCTGGAGGTGACTCCTGTCTGGAGTGAAGGAAAGGTATCCCTTTAAAGAAGATGTTACATATCGCCCAGGAAAATGGACAACTATAGAGAAAGGCATCCAGTATCTAAGGGAATTAGCTGTGCTTGAGGTGATTTATGGTGACCTGGACGATCAACGGTCATCCAAAGATCCAGATGAAGCCGAGTGCACATGACCCATGTGGCGGAAGTTTGTACGGAGCGCACCATCTTCGCATGCAAACTCATTGGCAGTAACGTCCTGGAAAGATCACGAGACACCAACAGTGGCAGAGGTGATTGATAGACTCCGGGATTACTAAACAAATATCTCTTCTTCGCTTGTCTCTGCTGTGAAGAAAGTATCCCGAGAGGTCCAGCAACTCAAAGAAGATCTGTCCTACTCCCCACCTCGACAGAGTAGTGCCTCAGCTGTTAGGAATAAGCGTCCTTTGGCTCAAAGGAGGGGTTACACATATGTATGTGGTTCTACCTGCGTGACCATGGAGAGGACATGATGAGGTGGGATGGCAAGCCTACCTCGACCCTAGAGGCACGGGTACGTGAGCTGCAAGGGAGAACAATCATTTGGGGAGTTTCTCCAGGAGAGCTGCTGCTCCAGTTTCCAGTGAGCAAGTCCCCAGACAGAGGAGTAGAAGTGCTGGTTTTATTTCTGAGCTTAATAGAGGGACTCTTGAGTCACATTTACAGGAAGTGAGTCGTGACTGCCATGATCAGGACTAGAGGGGCCCTGCCTCCAGCCAGGTGGAGGAAAGGGATAACCGGGCTTACTGGACTGTGTGGATCCGATGGCCTGGCACGTCCGACCCACAGGAGTATAAAGCTTTAGTGGACACCGGCGCACAGTGCACCTTAATGCCATCAAACTATATAGGGGCAGAACCCATCAGCATTGCTGGAGTGACAGGGGGATCCCAAGAGCTAACTGTATTGGAGGCTGAAATGAGCCTAACCGGGAATGAGTGGCAAAAGCACCCCATTGTGACTGGCCCAGAGGCTCCGTGCATCCTTGGCATAGACTACCTCAGGAGAGGGTATTTCAAGGACCCAAAAGGGTACAGGTGGGCATTTGGTGTAGCTGCCTTGGAGACGGAGGAAATTAAACAGCTGTCTACCTTGCCTGGCCTCTCAAAGGACCCTTCTGTGGTGGGGTTGCTGAAGGTCAAAGAACAATAAGTGCCGATTGCCACCACAACAGTGCACCGGTGGCAATATCGCACCAACAGAGACTCCCTGATTCCCATCCATGAGCTCATTCACTGACTGGAGAGCCAAGGAGTGATCAGTAAGACCCGCTCGCCCTTTAACACTCCCACAGTTTACTTATTCTGTGGTGCTTTCACTTTTTAGTGATGTAAGGGAGTTGTGAAGTATGTTAATGTGGGTGATGGTTTTGCAGCAAACGGTTTTATTCATAAAGAACCAAAGAGATTTGTCACAAGGTTTTAAATATGGTACTGCTTGGAAGGTAGACCTGAATGCTTGCTGTGCGTGATGTGGCTTGGGCTGATGATTGTAGCTAGACAGAATGGTAAAATAGTCCTATTACTTTAAAAAATAATTGAAGAAAAGCCACTAAGCTTGTTGGTATAAGGTTTTGCTGGGGGGGAAATTTACTCTGTTGGTCCATCCTGCAGTGATGTGTTTCTGGGCATTTCTGGCTACTAGTTCCTTCCATGTTGTCACTAGAAGTGTCCTTGGTATTTTTATTGCAGTAGGCTCTCCAAAGCCGCTTTGCAGGTACAACAACTTTCTGAAAGAGTCATCTTATGATGGAAGGATTGAAAACGTACTCCTAGCTTTTTTAGTTTTACTGGGAATTGAGTGTATTCTTTTGCATACCTTTTGTGTCAGTTGTACTTTTAACTTTCCAGAAAAGGAACAGCTGCTCTCTAGGTGAAGAGTCAAATCTATGGGCCTTGTTCCCTTTCCCACCCACTCAGTTCCCTGCAACACTGGAAAAGTATTTACAATATTGTTAAGATTTAACCATTTCTTTTCATTAATTCATACGTGTGCTTGTACTTAAAGAACTTCTCAGCCTTGTAGGTCACAGGTAGCAATTTTTTTATATAAACCAGAGTGTTCAGTACTTATTTATGGGCTTGGAATTTTTCCTGTTAGGTTTGGTATTCACCCTGTGGCTGGCCATATGCCTGGTCAGCTGAACATACTCCTAGCAGAAGCTCGTGTTCCTTACGATATTGTACTGGAAATGGATGAGATGAATGAAGACTTCCCAGGTTAGCATGCGAGCTATAAGTTTCTAGTAGACTGGATTTGATCTTGTAAATTTTTATTTGATTCTTCTGTTTTTACATCACACAAGGATTTTAAAAATAGAAAATCTTAGGCCATTCAGTTTCTCTTTGTGCCTGTTGTGATACCACTGTAGAGGAGCAATCTGAGTGCTCTCTCAGCTGATGGCAAGTGAGCACAGAGGAATACAAGAAATGGCCTGACTCAAAAGCAGAAAACTGAGAAGCAGAGAGTACAGACAGGTTAAAGCAAAGGGAAATATTGGATGCAGGAGTACGGAAAACAGTAGGTATTGAAGGGAGAGGGATAAATAGGCCTGTGAAACTTGTTTCCTCCAGAACCAATAGAGCTTTTTAAATTGCTTGTAGCTGTGAAATAAATGACAAATGCTGTGTCTTTTTTTATCAATGTTACTGCTCCATACAGGAAAACTACTGTTATTTCTTTACGTCAGGTGCTGTGGATGATTTGACCCTGTTTATGTCTTGCAAACCAGTATAGCAATGTACATACATCTTCTTTTCCTACATCTTTAAATAAAGATAAGAAAGTTTCTAGTAAAAGGTTTTTCTAAAGAATATTCAAAAGAAAAGCCAGGCACAGAGAGATTTGAAAGTGTTGATACTATGTGTGTGTGAAACCACATTTAAATAATAAAGGATTTAACTTTGCGTGGCAGAGTGGCCTAATAAGCCCCTTGAAATGGGGTTCTAGATGCTTGCAGTTTGCTGGGGTAGTTGGTAGCACACTTGGGCTCTCGTGTATAACTTGCTTTGATAAGTTTGTAAAATATTTGTGAATGAAGTCCAAATAAATGTTTGTAGAGTTCTTACCATAAAAGGTTCTTCTGCCTTTAAAGATTAGATTTAACACACAAATGTACATCAGCCTCAGTGTTCAGGTTTCAGATAATTTTTCATCAGTTTTATTTTCTTTCTCTTGCTGCAGAAACTGACTTGGTCCTTGTAATTGGTGCAAATGATACAGGTAATTCAGCAGCGCAGGAAGATCCAAACTCTATCATAGCTGGAATGCCAGTTCTTGATGTCTGGAAGTCCAAACAGGTGAGATTAACAGGGTTGTGTTAGCACCTACCTATAGATAGCATGCTTTTAAAAACATGGTTTATAGGAGAAGCTAACAAGATTATCTTACTCTTCTGGTTTCCATGAGAAGTTTTTCTGCAAGGCATCCAACAAAACAGTCAGTGCTCTGCAAGTGTGATGTAGTGTTCATGATTTTATAATCATCAGTAAGTGCTCTAGTGAGACTAATGGTGGGTGCAGTTGAAAAGACCAATGAAAGTACTCCTGCTCAAAAAATGTGATTAGAACAAATGATGTTCTGCTCACATCAAGTTTCCTTGATGTGAAATCTTTGATCTCTTATTCTGAACCCAATCGTAGCCTCAGTTCTTCTATGGGTCAACTATTCCTTTGCACCCTTTGTGAATTTTTTTTTGTAGTTCAGTGTTGTTAAACTGAACTGTTCGAGTACTCTGTGTCATAGGCACATACATTAATCAGTGTTTTGTCCATAGCTATGTGTTGCAATTTGAGAAATAAACATTTACATGTTTAAAGTTGGTACAGCTTCACACTTTCTCTTCTGAAGGTGCAGTGGTTAACTTATTTGATATTTAATGGCTAAAACTGTCTGAAATTTATTTTAGGGGTTTTTTTTAGTTTTGGTTTGGTTTTTTTTTTTTTAAATCCCATGTATGAAGTAATACAGAGTAATAGTCTGGAGAAGTATCAGAGAGCACTGCACCAAGTATTGATGTAAATGCTCATCTGAATTGTGGTATTGACAGGGACTTGGGCTCTCAAAATAGGTTTTTGAGGCTTTTACTTTTTTAAACTATGTTATAGTCATCAGTGCCCATCTTGCTTTGCCTTTTGTAGGGGAATAGACAGGGATCGGCGACCGGAAGGTCACGGGATGTGACAGAAAGATAGACTCCTCCCCATAGGAGTGGTGTCCCCAGGGTGGGTAGAGCCCTGTGTCCCGGAGATATGCGGCCCAAGATAAGTTCTCCCACAGAAGCGTACAGCAACAAGTGGTGACACCGACGTGATCGGCAGGGCGGCATGGCAAGTTCGCCGGGGGGAAAAGATAGCTTGAGGCACGCAAGGGTGGGATGGGGAGCCGCAGGACGGCGGGCGCGCCATGGAATCAGTCATAAAGGTACTGAAGGGATTGGGGAAGGAATATGGAACTTTGATTTCGAAGGCGCCTACCTCAAAGGCCATCCAATGGATGATTACGCAGGGGCTCATACGGAGTCCCGCAGACATACTTAATAAAGATAATTGGGTGAGAATTAAAGAGGAGTTAGCCGAAAGGGCTATGATGGGAAAACCCCAGTGCATACAGCTCTGGGGAAAGATACACCGATTGCTATTGAAAGCTCGGGATGATCAGGAGACGTGGCGGCAGGCGCGGCTGTGCCTGCATGGTGCTACAGGTGACAGTAGCCCAGAAATAGACCCAGGATGGGCAGTGGGGACGCAGACAGGGGCAAACATCACGGGGGATGGGGAAGAAATGGAGAGTTCGGACAGAGTAGCCTGGCCAACAATTCAGTCTGAGGCTCCCAAAGGGGTGGATCGGGAAGCGGCGATGTTCCCTGTTGAGCCAGCAGGACCTTTGCAATGCCCCCCTGCATACCCCTGGGACGATTTGGCACAGGCGCGGGTACCTGCGCGCGGGGAGGGGGACGTGGCAGCGGGCGCAGCGGGAGTGACGGAGCGGAAGGAGAAAGATGATCAGCGCTGGAAGCAGCGCCGGCAGCGGCACCGCACTCTGCCTGACCCTCGAGACTGGCTCCCGGGGCAACCCTTGAGATGGGAGTCGGACGAGGAGGGGGATTGGGGTGCCTGGAGGGGAGGACAGGGTGGGTATAGATCAACCTCGAGTAGCAGCGAATCAGAAGTTGGGGGAGAAACCGATGTCCACATGTGGGAAGATGGGGCAGATTGCCTGCAGCGTGCAAAAAAGAGGCATGAGGCAGCAGGGACTCGGAGGACCAATCAGAAGGAGGGAGGAGAGAGATTGCCAAAAGGGGAGGTCTGGAGCGCTGCAGCTCCGGAGGGGTCCGCGGAGGACGTGCTGCGGCAGCTGCAGCAGGCTATGCGCACACTAGGGGAAGTAACTCGGCAGCAGACAGGACTCTTAACGAAGGGTGCGCCCCAGCGACAGTCAGTCGAGTTACCTAACTGGCGGCTGATAGCTAGAGATTGTAGCCTCGATGGAGTAAGGATAGAGATGCCCTGGATATTCCCTGTCCGGATAGCTCCTGGAGGAGGGGCAGGGAGCTGCAAGCGGTAACGGAGAGTTCCTGCAGAGCGTATAGCGAAGTGGGCAGGTATGAAAAAAAAGCGGAACCTTGGCAAAAGATACAGCAAGGACTAGCAGAGCCATTTACAACGTATTGTGACAGGTTGCAGAAGGCCATTATAGAATCAGAATTGCCACCAGCAGCCAAGGAGCCTTATGGATTGCCTCCGAAATCAAGCAAATCCGCAAACACAAGATGTCCTCTGCACCCTGGCGGTGGGGGCATCATTGGGTCAAACCATCAGGCATGTCTTGCGCCAGGAGGCGTTGAATCAGCATGGCGGTGTGGGAGCGCACGTCTGCCAGAACCCTGACTGTGGAAGCGAAGAAAGGGTGATGGTGCAAGCGGCCGGGGTGGGGCCGAGGTGTCACTTGTGTGGACGGCAAGGGCACTTTAAAGCTGGGTGCCTGCTAGCGGAAAGGGGAGGACATAATGGAGGAGGAGCACGCCCAGTAGGGAGGTGCTGGGTGTGTGGGAAGCCAGGACACCTGGCAAGATATTGTCCAACCACAAAGCCGGGAAACGGCCAAAGGAGGGCGAAGCGAGGGGGATTCGCGCCTCCTGTGAGTCAAATGGCCCCCATCATGGTGCCAGTGCCAGGAGCTTGGCCCACCGTAGCAGGCCAAGGGGGAGTGAACCTTCAGGCAGGGGAGCAGAACCAGCAAGATTTGCAGGTTACAGCCCCCGCGTGGCCTTGGTCATAGGCTGTAACAAGAGACCCATGGCGGTGGTGATGATTACCCCGCAAGAGCCAAGTTGCCCGGCACAGATATGCCTGGGAATGTTAGTGGATACTGGGGCAGATGTCACAGTGATGCCACTCGAACGGTGGCCACCAACTTGGCCCCTTGCCATGGGAAAACGTATAATAGGGGTAGGAAGAGAACAACAGATGAGGACTAGTACTTGCCCTGTGAAACTCGAAGTCATGGACGAGGAGGCAGGGAAGCTCCTCACGGCCATAGTGACCATACTAGTAGCAGATGGGGTAGCAAGCCCCTTGTTGGGGTGGGACACCCTTGCCCAGATGGGGATCGGGTTGAAAAATTTAGCATAGGGGCCACTGCCTCAGAGGGGCTTTGTCAGCACAAGTTGGCGTGGAAAACTGAGAAGCCCGTCTGGGTGGAGCAGTGGTCCCTGACAACAGAGAAAACAGAGGCTGTAAGAGCTATAGTAAAACGAGAGCACGAAGCAGGGCACCTAGAGCCCTCGATGAGCCCGTGGAACACCCCTATATTTGCTGTAAAAAAGAAAGATTAAAACCAATGGAGGATGCTGCATGACCTTAGAGCAGTAAATCAGCAAATGGAGGACATGGGGCCTCTCCAACCTGGCCTACCAGATCTGAGTGCTGTCCCGAAAGGATGGCGAGTCATTGTTTTAGATATCAAAGACTGCTTCTTCAGTATTCCGCTACATCCAGATGATAGAAAGAGATTTGCCTTTACTCTGCCCGCGGTGAACCGTGCAGAACCAGGTAGTAGATGGCAGTGGGCAGTACTTCCGCAGGGGATGAAAAATTCTCCAGCGATCTGCCAGAGGTATGTGGCTTCCACATTGCAGCAAGTAAGGCGACAGTATCGGGAGAGAATCTACATGATCCACTACATGGATGACATCCTCATAGCTGCGCCCACCGAGGCGTTGTGTGAAAAAGTCTTTTCAGACACCCAAAGGGGCCTTGAGGGACAGGGCCTCAAGGTAGCTGAGGCAAAGGTACAGC
Source organism: Phalacrocorax carbo (assembly GCF_963921805.1). Classification (NCBI taxonomy): domain Eukaryota; kingdom Metazoa; phylum Chordata; class Aves; order Suliformes; family Phalacrocoracidae; genus Phalacrocorax; species Phalacrocorax carbo. Next base: position 582,064 of record NW_026990243.1, read on the forward strand.
GAGGACCAGTGTGTGGATTTCTGGGTGCTAGAATACAAGGGGATTGCATACAAGCTCAGCCTATTAAACTTACACCTAAGGTTAAAAATTTACACAATGTACAGAAGCTGGTAGGAGCACTGCAGTGGTTGCGGACGTTCGTGCGCGTCACCAGTGAGGAGATGCAACCTTTCTATGCGTTGCTGAAAGGGACCGACCCATGGGAGCCCAGGAGTTTAGACGCTGAGGCAGTCCAGCAGTTGCAGATGATAGAACGTCGAATGCAAAAGGAAGGAGTATGGCGGTGGGACCCTCAGGAGGAATTAATCGCAGGTTGGATTCTAACCGCCGGTGGAGGATTAGGATTACTGTATCAAATACAGACAGGGGAAGAAAAACCACTGCGATGGGTATATCAGAAGGTTCCCAAGGATGCATTCTCCACAAAAGTCAAGGTAGCCGGGGGAATGATTTGGCGTCTGTGACGGGAAAGCAAGGGAATCTTTGGGAAGGAGCCAGATAAGCTCACAGTGCTGTGGAATGGGGAGAAATGGCGGAAGGTGGTAGAGAGTGAAGAGGATATAAAATTGGCGGTATACTCGTACCCAGGGAAAATCGTCACAGGCACAGTACAGAGGTGGGCCGAGACAGCCAAAGTGGTGGATTTAAGTGTGGATAGTAGAGTTTTGGATACTCCTCACCCAGGACCAACATATTTCACAGACACTTCCTCGAAGACGAACAGAGCGGCGGTAGTGTGGAAAGAAGGGAATAGTTGGATGCGCCAGACGTATGAGGAGCAGGGTAAAAGTGTGCAGTAGCTAGAAGCGAAAGCGCTAGAGATGACCCTGCGAAAGGATATAGATCGGCATATAAATGTGTGCACAGACTCCTTATACGTGTATAAATTAGTCGCGTCCATGAAACGAGAGGGTGTACCACACACAGAAATTGCCTTGATGCTAGAGATTGCTTTATTGCAGCAAGGAGCAACTGTGACAGTAATTCACATTCGCAGTCATCAGATGGAGCCTGGACCACTGATTGAGGGGAATCGCATGGCTGATGAGGCAGCCGCGGGAGTCTGGACATTGACGGAGGCAAAGAAACTGCATGAACAACTGCACCTGGGTGCTAAAGCCTTGGCAAAGGAGTGTGGCATCTCAATAAGAGCAGCAAGAGAAGTAGTAGCCACCTGTCCTTACTGTCAGCACTCGCCATTGTGGGAGGCAGGAGTCAACCCTCGAGGACTGGAAGCAAATGCTGTCTGGCAGACTGACTTTACTGAATGTCCACAGTTGGCCCCCGGAAGGCACCTGGCAATTACAATTGATACATATAGTGGAGTCATCATGGCTACTCAACATCGGAAGCAGACTGCAACGCACTTGACTGCGCATTGAACCATGGTGATGGCGTGGCTTGGAAAGCCCACCGAGATAAAAACAGACAATGGACCATGCTTTCGGGCTCGAAGTACCCAAGAATGGTGTAAAGCTTGGAATATTGTATTAAAACACGGCATTGCTTACAATAGCACGGGGTAGGCAATTGTTGAATGCGCTCATCGCGCCTTGAAAGCAAAAATAATACAGCTTGGGGAGGGGGAGGGGTATAAGGGAGCTATACCCATAGCAGCTCAGCAAACTATTTTAATGCGTGCATTATATTCGCTTAATCATTTTATACGCGGGCAGGAGCAAGTTACAGCAGTGGAGAAGCACTTTGGCAAAGCTCAAGCAGGCGAACGCTATCCGCAGGTACGAGTAAGGTTCCCAGGCAGTGAGCAATGGGAGAGAGGATGGAAACTGAGATGCCTGGGGAGGGGCTACGCTGCGGTTGAGAATGAAGGGCGCATAGAATGGGTGCCTGCAAAGTGTGTGAAAGCAGAACTGTGCAAGGATGTACAATGAATAATCCCTTTCTGAGTTGTCTCTTTGCAGGGTCTGCTGACATGGATCCTCATGCTAGCCATACCATTGGGAAAAGAAATGAGCTCCTTGACAAGATCGCAAGCAATATTGCAACGAGAGTGACACTGGGAAAGGGCGGCAAAAGAGAGATATGAACTGGGATTGGATAGTAATAATTGGGGGGATCTTGTTGTGTGTAGTAATCATGGTTACTTGTGGGCTGCCATTGTTATGCTGTGTTATAAGACAAATCAAAGAGCGCCTGCAAGAGTTACATGAATATAGACCTGACCGCAATATGTATCCGCTTTCGCAAGTAGCTTTGTAGAACTTTTAGCAGCATGGGGAGGGGGAGATGTAGGGGAATAGACAGGGATCGGCGACCGGAAGATCACGGGCTGTGACGGAAAGATAGACTCCTCCCCATAGGAGTGGCAGGAACAGGAAGCGCAAGAGCTATATAAGCATGTGACGCAGCTAAATAAACAGACATTTTGTATCCATCATATTGATGTCTGTGCATCACTGTCCCCAGGGTGGGTAGAGCCCTGTGTCCCGGAGATATGCGGCCCAAGATAAGTTCTCCCATAGAAGCGTACAGCAACAGCCTTTGTTACATGGAATAAAGTGAAAGCCTATGAATAGATGTAGTGTCCACAGTCACTTCATCTGATTTGTAATACCGTGTTTAACAATAACGTGTTTCTGAAACTGTTCCAGATTTTAATTTATCTGGTATATTAAAATTTGACATACAGTTTTGTAGCAGTGAGCACCCTATTTTGGCCAGGGATCTCTCTTCCTCTCCCTTTGTTTGTAGAGGTTGGTTTTGTGTCGTCTTCATTTGAGGGGGACTGATGGTTGGATTTCACTGTGTCAATCATGAACTCTTTATATGCAGGTCATTGTAATGAAGAGATCTTTGGGAGTTGGATATGCAGCTGTGGACAATCCAATCTTCTACAAACCCAATACTGCCGTGTTGTTGGGAGATGCTAAGAAGACTTGTGATGCCCTACAGGCCAAAGTCAAGGAATCACATCAAATCTAAATACTGATTTATATTCCACTCATGATTGAGACTACAGTTTTGTCACAGGGGTAATGGAAAACAGGAGTTAGAAGAATCTCTTACTGTCATAATGCAGCAAGCATTTGGAGAAGACTGCATTGACTCCTAGGAGATGTAGTTCAGTCAGGGATGTAGGCTTTTATGAAAGGATGGGCACACTAGCCATTCAAACTAAATCTCCCATGAAGCAATGCATTAAAGAACAAAAATGTGCTTTTTAAGGTTAATGTTGAGCTGTTAGAAGCAGGAAATAATTACTCTTTGTCATCTTTAAGTACTTATTGGCTTCCTCCTCCTAACTGTCTGTACTTCTGTCATGGAAAATCACTAAAAATTATTGTGCCAAAGTTGCATTCTGTCTTATCATCAAAGCTGTTCTTTGGCCAGTATGGACAAAAATAACTATTTCATAAAAATTTAAAGCAGAATTGCAAACAGATGCTTACATGAGTTGAGTTCCTAAACATTATATTCTATTAAATCTCTATTTAAAAAAAATTGAAGTGTTTCTTTTTTGGATTGCATGGATGCTGTGAATCAGGAACACTTTAGGAAAGTTATTTTTCTTTAAAATAGAGTTCCACTTTTTTGTAGTGTCCACTTAAATTGTGTAAAAGAAACCACAGGATTTCAGGGGCCTACCGAGTGATCTTCAAGCCTGACAAGGAAATGTACACTTACTTGCACTGCTTAACTGTTTTCAGCAGCTGCTAAATTCTCCATCTTTTCTAGTCGTTGCCTTTTTAACTGTCTGAGGAAAAAATATGGTCCAGTTCTGCACAGGCAGAACATCTTGCATACCTATTCTGTTCACAGAAGTTGGACTACAGTGTTTCAGTTTTTGTTCACTTAGACTTTTAACTATATTTGCTACTTTAAAATTTAGTGATGCTTTTTGAATTAACATTTTTGTGATGCTGGAAAAAGTAGTTTTGAAGATATTTAAGATGCTGGAGTTTATTAGAATTTTTCTAAATAAATAAGCTATTGTTTGGACAGCACAGAAACATACCAAACTTAAAATTCAGTGTTTTGATTATTTGACTTCTCCTTAACCTAAATAAAAGCACTGTTAAATGCCTATAATAAGTTCAGTAAAGAATTAAATTAAATTATTATATAGATTGCTGTTTTGTTTTTATGTTAAGTGTACTTGAGTAGAACTCAAATATTTGCCTAAAGAATTAATTTATCATGTTTCCATGGTGACAAAGACTAAATAGAAATAGCTGTACTTGTGTTAAAAAGCATTCATATCTGGGTAAGACAAACTACTATGAAGGAAGTCTTGAAATTAATCCATCTTGATTGATAGAACAAACTTTTTTTTCATTACACCATGTATCGAGACTTCATATAAAATATACAATTTTCACTTAGCTACCTCTGTTTTTATGTGAAGATCACTTAAAACCCAGACTTTGAGCAGGTAATGCATTAAGAAATGTAACAGTATATGAAAGAAACTACCCTTATTGCAAATATGTTTCATATAATTTGAAATAAAAATGATCATATAAGCATTAATATGTTGTACATGGCAGGAAAATACTTGTAATTAAATTTTAAATTAAAACATTGTGGCAGCTATGTTTGAATGTAGCATGTGTGGACTCTTGATTTCATTGTATTCAACTTTTCTTTTAGGCCTGCAAAAAAATAGAAGGAAAATGGGAGAAGGAGAAAGACTAGGAAAATGTCCTCTATCTCTCTCCCTCACAACTAAGCAAAAAAGGGATTTGAAAGGATTTAAAGTCCTAAAATGTTAATTTTTGTCTTGTCAAACTTGAAGTATTTAACTGTGGTATGCAACATGTCTCTGCTTATAAGTAGCTAATATAAGACTTAGCTTTTCTTTAAAAAAAATAAAAGGGGGGGATTTTTTTCCTTTGTATTTGGAAAAAATCATACAGTTATGTTGGATCAGAGATAACCATGTTATCTTTAAAACTGTGCTTTACCATGGAATGCCAGGTAATTGTTGAAGTGCTAATAAAATGTTGATTATTTTCCTTTATCAATCACTGTCTTTTTCTCTCCTGTTGTATTTCCTGAGTAGATAAGTAGTCTGACGTTCTTTCTGGGAGTTAAAAGATCAAAATGCCATCAAAGGGTATTGAGATTAAAGAACATAGTGAAAAGGAATCATAGTGAAATATGCGTATGTTAATTTTTTTAAAATTTGAATGGTTCTTTAAAATATTCATTCTAGGTATGAATGATATCACCTGACTGTACCAACTTTTATATGAGCTCTTCTAGTCAATGAAGAGGGTTAGACAACTGCTGAGAACAGTTGATCCCGGTATGTTTCCTTTGTGACGTAGTTCTTCAGGCTTTCTTTTTTAACTTGGCTGAATGCTTCATCTTCCATTGGCTGAGGTGTGAGATGAATCCTATCCCACTGAGCCTGATACCATATGTTTGCTTCATTTCTTAGTTATTTAGTTCTACAAGGTGGTCAAGTTGATTGTTATGATGATTTCAGTATCTACCTTCAAAGTGAATGATAAACGAATAATGTTATCCATCTGATAGTCTGTTCAATTGTATAGCTGCACAGGTCTGACATGCAACTCATGTTTTCTTCAAGCTTTGGTCAAGCTGAGACTTGAGGCTTCTCTTAGAGGCTGCAGCCTGGTGTTGATTCATGAGGTAACCTCTCTTTCCTCTTGACTGAGTAGCCCACCTGGGGAGCATATACCCACAGTATATGCATTTGTAGTCTGACAAATGGTAAAGCCATAGTCTTTTGTGAATCTGACTGCTAGTTTGAAGATCTTACTCCCTCTCCCGTTTCCAGCTGCTTATTATCACCCAAGAGGTATTTACTTTAGCCTGCCTCAACAGAAAATCTGTTCTGATAAGATCATGGCAAAGCAGTGCAGCAAGAACAAAAGGAGAGAGGATAGAAGACACTAATTTCTGTTCATCTGGTGGAACTCTTCCAGTTTGCAGTGTGTGCCCATGGCCTTGAGACACCTTGAATCTTTGTTTTTAATAGAAGTTGTTGCATTATTAAAGTTAAGAGGAATTTCAGTTGGAAGGATCCTCTAGAAATAATTTGGTACAACCCCCTGCTCAAAACAGATCCAGTTAGACCAGATTGCTCCAGGCTTTGATTTTAATGTCTCCTGGTTGGAGATTCCACAGCCTCTCTGTTCCCCTGTTCCAGTGTTTGATTCTTCCCATTGTGAACAAAATTTTTTTTGATATCTAATTGGAATTTCCTTTGCCGCAACTTGTGTGTATTACCTAGCCTAATCCTGTTACTGTGCCCCTCAGAAGAGAGTCTGTTTTATCCACTGTCTCATGGAAAGCAACAAGAAGATTCTGCTCTTATTTTTCTAAGACTGACAAACCCAGTTCTTTCCATTTCTCCTTGTATGTAATGTGTAAATGATGGCTCCCAGTTTGGCTTGCTTCAGTATGTCAATGGTTTCTTGTACTGAACACAAGCACAAAGTGCAGAGGAATCACCAGTTCCCTTACCTGCTGGCTATATGCTTACTGATGCAGCCCAATACGCAGTTGGCCTTTGCTGCAAGGTTGTGCTGCTGATTCGTGTTCAACTTGTCCAGTGGGACAATCTTGACCTTTCCTGCAGAGCTGTTTTCTAGCTAGTCGGCCCCACTCTGTACTGTTGTATGGGGGTTATTCCGTCCTGAATAATGGACTTTGCATTTGCCTTTGAACTTAATGAGATTCCTGTCAACCTGTTTCTTTAGTCTGCTGAGGTCTTTCTGACGGTCATGCCCTCCAGTATATAATTTGTTCCACCAGTTTGCTAAAATCTGTGAACTTGCTGAAGAACACTTTCTTTCCCATTGTCCAGGTCAGTGATAAAGACATTAAAGTGTTGACTTCAATACTGATCCCCTCATGAATGCTACCGGTACCTCACCATTAGCTGGACTTTATACTGCAGTCACAACCATTTGAATCTGGTGGACCATCTAGTTGATATTCCACCTGTGCAAACTATATGTCACTAATGTGCCTGGAAACTGGGAAACCTTGTCAAAGCCCTTGCTAAAATCAAGGTATGCAACACCTCTTGCTCTTCCTGTGTCCACAGTGTCAGCTGTCTCACTGTAGAGGGCAGTCAGGTTGGTCAGGTGTGATTTACCCATGTAAAATCATGCTGCCTGTTCCTAGTCACCTTGTTTTTCATGAAGTTCCCAGGAGAGTTGGCTATGTAACCTTGCCAGGGTTGAGGTTAGGCTGTGTGGCCTATTGTTTCCCTGTCCTCCCCCTTGCCCTTCTTGAGCCAGTGACTTATTACTCAGATCAGAAATTAAATTCTACCTTTGTAAAAGCTGCTGTTTCTAGCAAATACACTGTTTACTTTCTGTTCTGAAAAGTATGAAGTTTTGTTTTGTGCTGGTATGTTGGCTTTGTAACTTCTTATAAGTAGGGGAATTTAACTGATTACAAAATTATGAGTTTGCAGTTATGTGATCTATTAATCTGTCAATTGGTTTCTCAAACTCTTGCTTTAGCCTGGGCTTTTAGAAACCATATCATCATCTAGTGAGTCATACATATCCTGCTATGTCAGTTCCTGTAGCGAGCATGTGATTCTGGTCCATTCATGTAGGGGAAAATTGGGGACTGAACCTACTTTTGCATTTTAATTTGAATAAAAAGTTGACTTTTGGAGTGAATCACAGGGGTGGGTTTTTTTTTTGGGTGGGGTGGCTGTTGTTACACACACTTGCTATGTTTTTGGTTTCTATTGCAGAGCAGTCTTGGAGCACAAAAACTTGGATTCTTTTGAAACTAAGCTAGAAGATGTGTTAGAGCTGTGAATGAATGTTCAGTCTGCAGGACCAGGTTAGAGGTAGTCCACAGTAAACACCATCAAACATATAGGGGTAGATTTCATATCCTCAGCACAGAGTGCCTTGTTTGCCAGGTTCTTCTCTATTGTGCCAAAATAACTGCTAAGGTAGACTGCCAGATGTCCAGAGCATGAGAGAGAGATTAGAGAGTGTAATTAACTTTCTTCCATTCTAGGGCTTAATTATTCGTAATAAGTTAACTTAAATTTTAAATTTACAAAAAACACTCCAAAATGAAAAAGTTTTTTTCTCCACTGACACATATATGCTTTTGTGTAAGCTTTGAAATTCTGCAGGAAAACTTTACAGGAAGGAATGTGAATACTGGGAGATCTGGGCACTCTCTTCTGTACCTAAGCAGTGCACTTCAAATAGTCATTTCATGAGACTTGCAATGAATATTGATCCAATAATATCACTAGTGTGGGGTGGTTTAAAAAAATTAAAAAATGGTAATGACTTGCATAATCCAATTACTCTGTAGCTGCCCAGAGGGTATATTACATTAACTGTGTTAGTTCAATGTGATACATGGTTCTTTCTGAAAGATATGCATTTGCACATTTTTATAAATGGGCTTAGTACTATTCAAAGCTCCAAATTCCCAAAAGGCTGATGTTTTGAAGTGGCAAAAATAGTCTTAAAACATTGAAGTATTACTTGTGAAATTAAGAGACTAATTTATAGCCCTTATTCCAGGGCAATTGTCATAATGACTTCTAAGGTAAGAACTTTTTCTCTAGTTGCAAAGATAATGAGAAATGTTAGCTACTGAGAAGAGAGTGAAGGAAAGAAAATGTTAGAGGAAACATGACTTAACTATTCTGCTTTCTCTATTTTACTTTTACCTGGAGACAGATTCCCCTGAGAATGAGGGGGGTCATACTCTTCAACTGAACATACGCATAGGTAGTTTACATGCTTCCCTTAATGACAGTTGATCAATTTTATTTTTCCCCATATACTCCAAGACTGCATGTAGCCCTGTACATAATTCTGAAACCTGGCACTCTGCAGTCCAATTTTCTGTGCAGCACATATAAATTATTGTCGTGGTTTAGCTGGCAACTCAGCCCCACACAGTCGTTCACTCACTCCCCCACCGGTGGGATGGGGGAGAGAATCAGAAAGGTAATGCTCGTGGGTTGAGATAAGAACAGTTTAATAATTATAATTTTAAAAACCAACAACAAAAAATGCAATGGAAAGGAAAACAACGAGAGGTGCGAAACCCAGGAGGGGGAGGGATGAACCACTGAAACAAACTGCACGCGACACAGACGCTCGCCACCCGCCAACCCGCCGCCACGCCTCCCTGAGCCGTAACTGCCCCCCTTAATATAATGGTCATGGTGTCACATGGTATGGAATGAACATCCCATTGGCCAGTCGGGGTCAGTTGCCCCGGCTGTGGCCCCACCCCTCCCAGCCTCCTGCCATGCAGCAGAGCGCAGGAAGCTGGAAAGGTCCCCGACCACCACAGGCACCACAGTGAAGAGAATTAACCCCTTCTCAGCCAAAACTAGCACAATTATAAATTAATACCCAGTTTTACTTGTCTGTTAGAGAAATGACTCTCTGAACTCTACATTGCTAATTTTAAAATTCATACATCTTGACACTTTTTTCAACTCTGTAGATTTTACTTCTGCAAAGCAATTCTAGTTTGACAAGGATATAGAAAATAACTATTAAACCTTATTTACCAACTAGAGCTGTCTTGGACATTATGTGAACAAGAGGTATAAAATATGTCTGTTACACATTTTGAAAATAGGATAGAAGTGGGTCAGAAAAGATGTGGAAGAAACTGTATGTCAGAAGTACAGTAGTCATGCTGAAAAGATCAGACCTTTACTTCACATATAAGTATAGCTTTGAAAATAAGATTATATGCGATGCAGTTCTGTTAGATGTGCTGAATATGACATTTACTAACAGTGTGATGTTTTGCAATTAGGTGTGAGACCAGGAAAAGGCCTGGTGTGTCTCTTGAACTTCTTTTCCTGTCCCTTGTTGACAAAACCCATAAAACTGGTTATTATTTAACCCTTTCCCTATTAAAGGGAGGAAGCAACAAAAGAACTGGAGGACAAAAGGGCTGAGGAGGCTTCACGCTCAGTAAGGGGTGTCTTCTGAAAGAAGATTGTGGTTGAACTCTAGCACAGCATGAAATTAAGTTATTCTATTACGTGGTTAGTCTAACCCATAACTCAAAAAATCCCTAGCAGAATGGAAACTAACAGCTAGTGAACATAAAAAGCTCAAGCAGATGTTAAAGTTGTATAACTAGCAGTTGCCCATTCTCCCTATTAAAATATTACAGATGTGGATAGGAAAAAACATTTGGTTTTCTGATTTTACATTCTCAGAAGCTCATTGTTGTCATAAGTCATGGTACAATGAACTTAAGTTTTCAGGTGTTTTATGGTGGATTTGTTAATGTGCAGGCACAACACGGGAAGATGGCTGGTACACTGCACACTTGGCCAGACTCTGTGATAAATGGGAACTCGCGGTACCATGGAGCTGGTACACTGCACATTTGCTACCCTGAGCCAACAGTCTGTCATGCTTTTGACAAAATGCTGTCCTTTTTATCATTATAATACCAAAACACACCTCCATCCCAAAAGCTACCTGCCTCTAAGGTGCAACCACCCCTCACTGGGCAAAGCAAGGAAATTTTACACTGATCATAATAAAGGTATGTATGACCAGAGTCACTCAAGCTCCACCTGAAAGAAAAAAAAGAGTATAAGTTAGGTTAAGAGAAAAAGGGTGTTGGGGAAGATACCATTGCGTACCACTCTGATTTCTGGGACCAGTCTAGGGGCTGAGCCTCTCTTCCCTCCCCCACTAAGATGCCTTTGGGTAAGATTTGAGCACTTGGCTATACCAAGTGTTTCCCTGGGAAAACTTAGAAACTTCTCTATAGCTTCACTTTAAATCTCCAATGCATTAGAGTCACTTCATATTTGCTTAATGTACTTCTCGCCTAGCAGTGTTACAAATTTTCCTAGTATTTGTGTGTGTCTTGCAACCAGCGGTTCTATCACTGGTAATCCAAAGAACCCGTGTATCTGTTGCTTTAATAATTCGAACTTAGATTCCTGTCAACCTGTTTCTTTAGTCTGCTTTTCTTCCTTGTGGAGGTGGTTGTGATATGGGAGAGTAGGCCTTTGTCATGGTTTTAGCTGGGATAGAGTTAATTTTCTTCACTGTAGCTGGCATAGTGCTGTGCTTTGGACTTAGTATGAAAACAATGTTGACAACACACTGATGTTTTGGTTGTTGCTGGGTAGTGCTTGTACTAGTCAAGGACTTTTCCAGCTTCCCATGCTCTGCCAGGTGCACAAGAAGCTGGGAGGGGAGGGGGCACAGCCAAGAGAGCAGATTCAAACTGACCAAAGGGATATTCCATATCATGTAACGTCATGCCCAGTATGTTAACTGGGAGGAGCTGGCCGGGGGAGGGAAGCAGCAATTGCATCTCGGGGACCAGCAGCGTTGGTCGGCGGGTGGTGAGTGGTTGTATCATTTGTGGTTTTGTTTTTTTCCCTTTTTCCCTTTTCTTTTTTATTATATTATCATTATTGTTATTATTATCATAATCATTATTATAATTATTATTTTATTCTAATTATTAAACTGTTCTTATCTCAACACATAAGTTGTTTTGCTTTTGCTCTTCTGATTCACTCCCCTATCCTACAGGGGTGGGGGGAGTGAGCGAGTGGCTGTGTGTTGCTTAGTTGCTGGCTGGGGCTAAACCACAACGGTCTCTTTTGGCACCCAACGTGGGGTATGAAGGGTTTGAGATAATAACAGTTGCTGGTCACAGCATTGATTCATGTGTTCTCAGTATTAGTTTGTCAAATCTACACCATGCTGATTTTGAAGTATATGTTAAAAATTGCTGTTGGTTTCTGTAGTTTGCTGTGCTCTGCAGTGATTAGAGATGATTTGCCTAGGAGATTTGTTTTTAAAAAACTGGCCTTGAGCGTTATCAGTTATTTGGGTCTTGCATGGAAGCTGTTACTGTACTTCAGCTACCACCTCATGGAGACAATTAGGAATTATACCTCCTCCTCTGAGAGGTTTTTTATGGAGGAAATACAGAATGGCACCTTAGCTACCATCTTCTATAATGCCTCCTCCTTCATTAAAACAACTTTTCAGTGTCTTGAACATCCTTGGATAGTTAAGATACATCTCCTGGTATTACTTTGGCAAACGGTGTCAGTTCTGTCTAAGGTTAATAAGCAAGTTAAGAATATAATCCAGAGATCTGCCCCAAAGCTCGATAGCTATGCGTGGCAGGGCATGTGGGATAGTATGGGCAAATACCTAGGATGGTGGGCACCCCCCGTGGTGTGGGACTTCACCCCTGAACAAATGCAGAATCCTGAAAAATTGGTAGAATATTTGGAGGAAGTATGTTGTCACCCTGGCAATTCCAGAGAGATACAAATCACTGCAATGTGCCAGGGCCTGGACCATGCTTATCGAGCTTTGTTTAACACTATTCAGTACCCCCAAGGGGAAGAGAAGGCCTCTGGATCTAAGAAGACAAAGACAAGGATAGCGACAAGCACTGCGTTCACTCAAATGCCCATAATAGACACTGCAGCTACTCCAACCCTGGTGACAAGCATTGCAGCTGAATCATAGGACCAACCTGTGCCAGTATCAGTCACCCCTATACACAAGAAGAAATCTTGGAAAAGAAAGTCAACTCATTAAGAAAGAGATGATGAAGAAGCAGGGCCATCACAAGGAGAGGAGGAGGAGGAAGAGGAAGAACTCGTACAAGAAGGAGAAATTACCCGATCCCTATCCTTGAGTGAGATATGCGAAAAGATTTCAGCTGTCATTCAGGTGAGCACGTTGTCACCTGGCTGCTCCGATGCTGGGATAATGGGGCCAGTAGTCTGGAATTAGAGGGGAAGGAAGCCAAACAACTGGGATCCGTTTTCTAGGGAAGGGGGCATTGACAAAGAAATTGGAAAAGGGCGACTCCTGTCCGGTGTGAAAGGTACCCCTTCAAAGAAGATACTGTATTTCGCCTAGGGAAATGGATGACCATGGATAAAGGTATCCAGTATCTACGGGAATTAGCTGTGCTTGAGGTGATTTATGGTGACCTGGATGACCAGCAGTCATCCAAAAATCCAGATGAAGACGAGTGCACATGACCCATGTGGCGGAAGTTTGTACAGAGCGCACCATCCTCTATGCAAACTCATTGGCAGTGATGTCCTGGAAAGAGGACAAGGCACCAACAGTGGCGGAGGTAATTGATAGAGTCTGGGATTAGGAAGCAAATCTCTCTTCCTCCCTTGTCTCAGCTGTGGAGAAACTGTCCTGGGAGTTCCAGCAACTCAAAGAAGACATGTCCTACTCCCCACCTCTACAGACCAGTATCTCAGCCATTAGGAGGAGGAAGCATCCTTTTGCTGAAGAGAAAGGATACACACGATGGCTACACATGGATACACACAAGCCTACCTCGACCCAAGAGGCACGGGTTCATGAGCTGCAAGGGAGAACAATCATTTGGGGAGTTTCTCCAGGAAAGCTGCTGCTCCAGTTTCCAGTGAACAGTTCCGCAGAAAGAGCAGTAGAAGTGCTGATTTTATTTCTGATCCTAATAGAAACACTTGTGATTCATAATTACAGGAAGTGAGTGATGAATACTATGAACAGGACTAGAGGGGCCCTGCCTCCAGCCAGGTGGAGGAAAGGGATAACCGGGCTTACTGGACTGTGTGGATCCGATGGCCTGGCACGTCCGACCCACAGGAGTATAAAGCTTTAGTGGACACCGGCGCACAGTGCACCTTAATGCCATCAAACTATATAGGGGCAGAACCCATTAGCATTGCTGGAGTGACAGGGGGATCCCAAGAGCTAACTGTATTGGAGGCCGAAGTGAGCCTAACCTGGAATGAGTGGCAAAAGCACCCCACTGTGACTGGCCCAGAGGCTCCGTGCATCCTTGGCATAAACTACCTCAGGAGAGGGTATTTCAAGGACCCAAAAGGGTACAGGTGGGCATTTGGTGTAGCTGCCTTGGAGACGGAGGAAATTAAACAGCTGTCTACCTTGCCTGGCCTCTCAAAGGACCCTTCTGTTGTGGGGTTGCTGAAGGTCGAAGAACAACAGGCGCCAATCGCCACCACAACAGTGCACCGGCGGCAATATCGCACCAACTGAGACTCCCTGATTCCCATCCACGAGCTCATTTGTCGACTGGAGAGCCAAGGAGTCATCAGTAAGACTCACTCACCCTTTCACAGTCCCATATGGCCAGTGCGGAAGTCTAATGCAGAGTGAAGACTCACAGCAGACTATCGTGGCCTGAATGAAGCCATTCCGCCACTGAGTGGTGCCGTAGCAAACATGCAAGAACTTCAATATGAACTGGAGTCAAAGGCAGCCAAGTGGTATGCCACAATTGATATTGCTAATGCGTACTTCTCAATCCCTCTGGCAGCAGAGTGCAGGCCACAGTTTGCTTTTACTTGGACGGGAATCCAGTACACCTGGAATTGACTGCCACAGGGGTGGAAACACAGCCCTACCATTTGCCATGGACTGATCCATAACGCATTGGAACAAGGTGGAGGTCCAGAGCACCTTCAATGCATCATCGTGTGGGGCAATACATTAGAAGACATTTTTTGAGAAAGGAGAGAAAAGAGTCCAAATCCTTCTGAAAGCTGGTTTTGCCATAAAACAAAGTAAGGTGAAGGGACCTGCATGAGAAATCCAGTTCTTAGGAATCAAATGGCAAGATGGTCGTCGTCAGATTCTAATGGATGTGATCAACAAAATAGCAGCCGTGTCGCCACCAACTAGCAAAAAGGAAACACAAGCTTTCTTGGGCGTTGTGGGTTTTTGGAGAATGCATATTCCAAATTACAGCATGATCGTAAGCCCTCTCTATAAAGTGACCCGGAAGAAGTATTATTTCAAATGGGGCCCTGAGCAACGACAAGCCTTTGAACAGATTAAACAGGAAATAGTTCATGCAGTAGCCCTTGGGCCAGTCCAGGCAGGACAAGATGTGCTCTACACTGCAGCTGGGGAGAATGGCCCTACCTGGAACCGCTGGCAGAAAGCACATGGGGAGACCCGAGGTCGACCCCTAGGGTTTTGGAGTCGGGGATACAGAGGGTCCGAAGCCCGCTATACTCCAACTGAAAAAGAGATATTGGCAGCATATGAAGGGGTTCAAGCTGCTTCAGAAGTGCTTGGTACTGAAGCACAGCTCCTCCTGGCACCCTGACTGCCAGTGCTGGGCTGGATGTTCCAAGGAAACGTCCCCTCTACACACCATGCAACTGATGCTACGTGGAGTAAATGGGTTCCACTGATCACCCAGCGGGCTCGAGTAGGAAACCCCAGTCACCCAGGAATCTTGGAAGTGATTATGGACTGGCCAGAAGGCAAAGACTTTGGAATATCACCAGAGGATGAGTTGACATGTGAAGAAGGAGCCCCACTGTATAACAAACTGCCAGAAGATGAAAAGCAGTATGTCCTGTTCACTGATGGGTCCTGTCACCTTGTGGGAAAGCACCGGAGATGGAAGTCTGCTGTATGGTGTCCTACATGACAAGTAGCAGAAACTGCTGAAGGAGAAGGTGAATCGAGCCAGTTTGCAGAGGTAAAGGCCATCCAGCTGGCCTTAGACATTGCTGAACGGGAAAAGTGGCCAGTGCTCTATCTCTATACTGACGCCTGGATGGTGGCAAATGCCCTGTGGGGCTGGCTGCAGCAGTGGAAGCAAAGCAACTGGCAGCGCAGAGGCAAACCCATCTGGCTGTCACATTGTGGCAAGATATTGCTGCCCGGGTAGAGAAACTGGTTGTAAAGGTACATCATGTGGATGCTCACGTCCCCAAGAGTCGGGCCACTGAAGAACATCGGAACAACCAGCAGGTGGATCAGGCTGCCAAGATTGAAGTGGCTCAGGTGGATCTGGACTGGCAGCATAAGGGTGAACTATTTCTAGCTCGGTGGGCCCATGACACCTCAGGCCATCAAGGGAGAGATGCAACATACAGGTGGGCTCGTGATCTAGGGGTGGACTTGACCATGGACGCTATTGCACAGGCTATCAATGAATGTGAAACATGCGCTGCAATCAAGCAAGCAAAGCGGGTAAAGCCTCTGTGGTGTGGGAGACGATGGCTGAAATATAAATATGGGGAGGCCTGGCAAATTGATTATGTTACGCTCCCACAAACCCGCCAAGGCAAGTGCCATGTGCTTACAATGATAGAAACAACCACCGGCTGGCTGGAAACATATCCCATCCCCCACGCCACTGCCCGGAACACTATCCTGGGTCTCGAAAAACAAGTCCTGTGGCGACATGGCACCCCAGAGAGAATTGAGTCAGACAATGGGACTCATTTCCGAAATAACCTCATAGACACCTGGGCCAAAGAGCATGGCATTGAGTGGGTGTATCACATCCCCTATCACGCACCAGCCTCTGGGAAAATTGAACGGTACAATGGACTGTTAAAAACTACACTGAGAGCAATGGGGGGTGGAACATTCTAGCACTGGGATACACATTTAGCAAAAGCCACCTGGTTAGTCAACATGAGGGGATCTGCCAACCGAGCTGGCCCTGCCCCTTCAGAACCCTTACATACTGTGGAAGGGGATAGAGTCCCTGTAGTGCATGTAGGAAATATGCTGGGGAAAACAGTCTGGGTTCTTCCTGCCTCTGGCAAAGGCAAACCAATTCATGGGATTGCTTTTGCTCGAGGACCTGGGTGCACTTGGTCGGTGATGTGGGAGGATGGAGGAGTCCGGTGTGTACCTCAAGGGGATTTGATTTTGGGTGAAAACAGCCAATGAACTGAATGGTATGCTGTTAATTGCTATATAATGTTGTATGTCATCACTACTATCGTTGCTATATGCCATATTAATGTTATCATGGTGGGAATCTCCCAGATTAATAAAAAATGAACTTTCATTGAACCAAGCAATGTGCAGCTGTGAGAGAACAAGGACTAACAGTGCAGCAGTGATGGAACAAGGACTGACTTCAGCATGCAACAATCCGACACCACACACAGCACCTCTCTGAAAGAATCATACAGTAGATGGAACCCAAAGTCATGGACTAAATGAACTCAATGGACATTTCATGGACATTTTACAGGGGTGGTCCATATACTAGGGGAATGATAAATGAAATCTGTATATTCTGTTAAAGGATGAGAAGGCGGGTAGGGGTTATTGAAATTGTATTGGATAGTATGGGACCTGAGCATGATGTAAATGATATGGAATAAGGGGTGGATACTGTCATGGATTTAGCTGGGATAGAGTTAATTTTCTTCACTGCAGCTGGCATAGTGCTGTGCTTTGGACTTAGTATGAAAACAATGTTGAGATAACACACAGATGTTTTGGTTGTTGCTGGGTAGTGCTTGTACTAGTCAAGGACTTTTCTAGCTTCCCATGCTGTGTCAGGTGCAGAGCATGGACAGAAGCTGGGAGGGGAGGGGGAAAAGCAAAGAGAGCTGATCCAAACTGGCCAAAGGGATATTCCATATCATATGACGTCATGCCCAGTATGTTAACTGGGAGGAGCTGGCCAGGGGAGGGAGGCAGCAATCGCGACTTGGGAACGGGCAGCATTGGTCGGTGGGTGGTGAGCGATTCTATTGTTTGTGCTTCTGTTTTTTTCCCTTTTTCCCTTTTCCTTTTGTGCTGGTTTTGGTTGAGAAAGAGTTAATTCTCTTCACTGTAGCACCTGTAGTAGTCAAGGACCATTCCAGCTTCCCAAGCTCTGCCACTTGTGCAAGAGGCCGGGATGGGAGGGGCCACAGCCAAGACAGCTGACCCCAACTGGCCAATGGGATGTTCATTCCATACCACGTGACGCCATGACTAGTATATTAACTGAGTCAGTTGGTATATGGGGTTGGGTTGTGACTTGGTGACTGGTGATGTGTTGGTGGGTTGCTGTGTTGTGTGCGGTTTGTTTTGGTTATTCATTCCCATTTCCCCCACCCCGTCTGGGTTTCATGCCTTTCTTATTGTTTTCCTTTCCTTTGCATTATTGTTGTTGTTATTGTTTTATTTTAATTATTAAGCTGTTTTTATCTCAACCCACAAGTTTTATCCTTCTGATTCTCTCCCCCATCCCGCTGGTAGGGGAGTGAGTGAGCAGCTGTGTGGGGCTGAGTTGCCGGCTAAACCACAATACCTTTTCATTATATTATAATTATTGTTGTTATTATAATTATTATTATTATTTTATTCTAATTATTAAACTGTTCTTATCTCAACCTGCAAGTTTTTTTTTTGCTTTTGCTCTTCCAATTCTCTCTCCCATCCAACAGGGTTGGGGGGAGTGAGCGAGCATCTGCGTGGTGTTTAGTTGCTGACTGGGGCTGAACCACAACAGCCACACTGATGGTTTGCAGAAGGATAGGTCCCATACAAACAATGTTGCATGAGCCTTGAAACCTTCTGGCAAGGAAGTCAGTTCTGAATGAAAAATCCTTGCCAAATGCACCCTGTTATGTTTTTCATCAGTAGAACTGGATATTTGTGTATAATTCCTGTAGGATTGGAGGATGGTAATGTATACACACAGAAAAAGTTCAATTTCAAGTAGCTGCTAACATCCAGTAAGTATTATGTTCCAAATTCCTTTCAAGGCTCTTAGCACATGGAATTTTTTTCTAAACCCTGCCATTCTTTGATGTTCAAGACTATTAGTGAGAAGCCCTCATAACTATTAAAAAAAAAAAAAGAATTGGACACAAAATATTTTGTATTGAAGCTACTATAAATAGTGTGCCTTTCTCCTAGCCACAGTCCTCTATTTTCACTATGGCCATCACCATGGCATTTTGTCAAAAAAGGATTCCAGGCTACTTTGAAGCTGTGTGCCTCCATGCAGTTTCCCTGTCTGATAATATCAGATGGCCTTGCTACAGTTCATTTTTTTATCATCATAAAATGGGGAGATTCTAGACCCTGTTATGGAACTTTATGACCAAGGCAGGCAGAACACGCAAAGCTGTTGTTGGTACTGAAAAGGCACCTCTGAGTTCACTGACTTTTTAAAAAGGAAATAAAATCCCTGCTCAGGGTTTTTTTTCAAAGCATCACATCAATGTATTTGTGTTTATGCACACTCATAATGAGCAGAACCTTTGCTTAGCTACATGGTAGCATTGCAATCCCTATCCTCAACAGTGAGGTTACAAAAGAAAATTTTTGTCTTTAACCCAGTTTGTTTCTTCACAAAGCACAGGCCGTAAACATCAGCCACTACAGCTCATCCAAACGCAATGAATTTGCTTTCAGCTTAAAGGCCTGAAGAGTGCATGGATGCATGCATACAGTCCCCACTACTCTCAAAGGCCTCTCAGACAGCCTCTTGCATGCTTGCCATTAATGCTGTCAAGAGACTGAAGCTGCTTGGGCTTCATTTAAAGAAGAAGAGACATGATGAGCTATACATGAGAGCCGGAATATTAGCCAAGAGCTGTCGTGGTTCAGCCTCAGTCAGCAACTAAACAACATGCAGCCGCTCACTCACTCCCCCCACCCCTGTGGGATGGGGGAGAGAATTGGAAGAGCAAAAGAAAAAAAAAACTTGTGGGTTGAGATAAGAAGAGTTTAATAATTAGAATCAGATAATAATGATGATTATGGTAGTAATAATGATAATATAATAAAAAGGAAATGGGAAAAAGGAAAAAAACAGAAACACAAACAATAGAACCGCTCACCACCTGCCAACTGACACTGCTGGTCCCTGAGCCGTGATTGCTGCCTGCCTCCCCCTGCCAGCCCCTCCCAGTTAACATACTGGGCATGACGTTACATGATATGGAATATCCATTTAGCCAGTTTGAATCTGCTCTCTCAGCTGTGCCCCCTCCCCTCCTGGCTTCTTGTGCACCTGGCAGAGCATGGGAAGCTAGAAAAGTCCTTGACTAGTACAAGCACTACCCAGCAACAACCAAAACATCTGTGTGTTATCTCAACATTGTTTTCATACTAAGTCCAAAGCACAGCACTATGCCAGCTACAGTGAAGAAAATTAACTCTATCCCAGCTAAAACCATGACAAGATCTTTTGTAGTGCTTCTGGCTATTCAATAAACAACTTCAAAAAACACGAGGATAACTTCAAAATCATGACTTGGCATGTCATAAAATGTACCATGCTTTGCCTTTTGACTTTGAACTTTTAGTCATGAGGGATGTGCATCTTTAAACCTGAGCACGCGAAACTTCATTTGGTACCCAGGCCACCTAACCTGTGGCTTCATTTTAACCACATCAGGACACTACTCTAGGACTCCTTTCTCATCAAGGGAAAATGAAGTGTCATTGAAAGCCTGTAGAGGGAGATCCTGTCTGCTTAAGTTTTGCAGGAAGGATAAATTCTTTGGGTGCTTTAGGGTTTCCATACAAGTTGAGTGCTTACAGTAAGCACCGAATGCTCCTGCTTAAAAACAGTTCTTCATGAACTGGGATTTTAAGAAAAATATAATGTACTGGAATATTCTTTATAAAATCCTTTGAGCTGACAACACTATGAGTGAGCAGATAACAATGTAACCTTCTTTGAGTCGTTGCACCTCTTGGGACAGTTTCTCCACAACTGAGACGAGATAGGAAGAGATATTTGCTTCGTAATCCTGGAGTTTATCAGTCATGTCCCCCATCATTGGTGCCTCATCATCTCTCCAGGACATCACTGCCAATGAGTTTGCATGTGAGGATGGTGCGCTCCGTACAAGCTTCCGCCACATGGGTTGTGTGCACTCGGCTTCATCTGGATCTCTGGATGACCGTTGATCGTCCAGGTCACCATAAATCACCTCAAGCATGGCTAATTCCCTTAGGTACTGGATACCTTTCTCCATGGTCATCCATTTTCCTGGGCGATATATAACGTCTTCCTTGAAGGGGTACCTTTCTCTCACACCTGACAGGAGTCACCTCCAGAGGCTGAGGGCTTATTTCCCTTTTCCAATGCCTTCCCTAGAAACGGATCCCATTTCCTTGGCTTCCTTTCCCTCTAATTCCAGGCTACTGGCCCCATTATCCCAGCATCGGAGCAGCCAGGTGACAATGTGCTCACCTGAACGACGGCTATAATCTTTTCGCATATCTCGCAGCTCACTCAAGGATAGGGATCGGGTAGTTTCCGTTTCTTGTATGAGTTCTTCCTCTTCCTCCTTCCTCCTCCTCTCCTTGTGATGACTTTCTCTTCCAAGATTTTTTTCTTGTGTATAGGGGCAATTGATACTGGCACGGGTTGATGCTCTGATTCATCTGCAGTACATGTCATGGGGGTTTGAGTGGCCACAGTGCCTTTTACTGGGGATGGAGTGGCTGCAGTGCCTGTTGTGGGGGCTTGAGTGGCTGCAGTGCCTGTTGCCACAGTTGGAGTGACCGTGGTGCCTGTCACAAGAGCTGGAGTAGCCTCAGTGCCTGTCGCTTTCATTTTCTTTCTCTTCTTAGATCCAGAGGCCTTCTCTTTCCCCTTGGGAGCACTGAATACTGTTGAACAGGGCTCAGTAGGCATGGGCCAGGCTCAAGCATGTTGCAGTGATTTGAATCTCTCTGGAATTGTCAAGGTGACAACATACTTCCTCCAAATATTCTACCAATTTTTTCAGGAGTCTGCACTTGGTCAGGGGTGAAGTCCCACAACACTGGAGGTGCCCACCGTCTTACGCATTTGCCCATACTATCCCACATACCCTGCCACACAAAGCTATCCAGCCTTGGGGCATATATCTGGATGATATTCTTAAATTGCTTATTAACCTTAGCCAAAACCAAAACAATATGCCCAAGAACTACCAATATGTGTATCTTATCTACCCAAGGATGTTCAAGATACTGAAAAGTTGTTGTAATGAAGGAGGAGACATTATAGAAGAAGGTAGTGAAGATGCCATTCTGTATTTGCTCGATAAAAAAACTCTCAGAGGAGGAGGTATAATTGCTAATTGTCTCCATGAGGTGGTAGCCGAAGTACAGTAATGGCTTCAATATAAACCTCAAATACCAGGTGTCCTGGTTTCAGCTGGGATAGAGTTAAATTTCTTCGTAGTAGCTAGTATGGGGCTATGTTTTGGAGTTTTGCTGGAAACAGTGGTGATAATGTGGAGATGTTTTAGTTGTTGCTAAGTAGCACTTACACTGGTCAAGGACATTTTCAGCTCCCCATGCTCTGCCAGGTGCACAAGAAGCTGGGAGGGGACACAGCCAGGACAGCTGACCAATGGGATATTCCATGCCATATGACGTCATGCTCAGTATATAAAGCTGGGGGAAGAAGAAGGAAGGGGGGAATGTTTGGAGTAATGGCGTTTGTCTTCCCAAGTAACCGTTACATGTGATGGAGCTCTGCTTTCCTGGAGGCGGCTGAACACCTGCCTGTCCGTGGGAAGTAGTGAATGAATTCCTTGTTTTGCTTTGCTTCTGTGCGCAGCTTTTGCTTTACCTATTAAACTGTCTTTATCTCAAACCATGAGTTACCTCACTTTTACTCTTCTGATTCTCTCCCCCGTCCCACCAGAGGGGAGTGAGTGAGCGGCTGCGTGGTGCTTGGTTACTGACTGGGGCTAAACCACGACACCAGGTAAAGCTGAATACCAGTATTTTAATAACAATTTTCCCAGGCAAAACATCACTAATCACTGCAGAGCACAGCAGACTACAAAACCCAACACCAGTCTTTAACAGGCACAGCAAATACAAGAGCATGGTACAAATTGGATAAACTAATATTGAGAGTTGATGCTGTGACCTGCAACTGTTGTTATCTCTACCCCTTCATGCCCCATGTTGGGCACCAAAAAGGACTGTCATGGTTTAGCCCCAGCTGGCAACTAAGCACCACACAGTCCCTCGCTCACTCCCCCCACCCCAGTGGGATGGGGGAGAGAATCGGAAGAGCAAAAGAAAAAAAAACTTGTGGGTTGAGATAAGAAGAGTTTAATAATTAAAATAAAATAGTAGTAGAGATAATGGCAATGATAATCATTATTGATTATGATAACAACAATAATGATAATATAATAAAAAGGAAAATAACAAGAGAGAAATGAAACCGGAAAAAAACCAAACCAAACAACCACAAGTGATGCAACTGCTCACCACCTACCGACCAACGCTGCTGGTCCCTGAGCTGCGATCACTGCTTCCCCCAGCTAACTCCCCCCAGTTAATATACTGAGCGTGATGTCATATGGTATGGAATATCCCTTTGGCCAATTTGGATCAGTTTTGTCAGCTGTGCCCCCTCCCCTCCCAGCTTCTTGTGCACCTGGCAGAGCATGGGAAGCTAGAAAAGTCCTTGACTAGTACAAGCACTACCCAGCAACAACCAAAACATCTGTGTGTTTCAACATTATTTTCATACTAAGTCCAAAACACAGCGCTATGCCAGCTACAGAGAAGAAAATTAACTCTATCCCAGCTAAAACCATGACACTCTTGTAGCTATATTTTCTCATTTTCAAATGTCCTCTCTTGTGTCAAAAGCTTAACTACATTAATTCAGGGACATGTCATGGTGTGGAAAAGGGCACTGAGCTGGGATTTATCCCCAGCAGTGCCACTCTCCTGTTTGGTAGCCTATGGTGAGTGACCATCCAGTATAGCATGTCTAAATACTTCCTGCCCTTTGCTCACTCAGCCTATGCACTGTCTCCACCACACTAGAAAAAATGTGATTCTATCTTAATTAAACATTAAGAGGCATTGAAATTATGATTAATAAAGTTTATTTGTACATGTTGATAGTGAAAAGTAAGACAATGTGTAGGAATCCACTTAATACTCTAATATTCCCTCTCTCCTATGCTCCTCTTCTCTCTCTTCCTCCCCTGTCCTTCCCCAAGTGTAAAATGGGCCAAAAAGGCTACAAATAGCTGCTCTGCTCTCCCCTATGACCTTTGTGGGAACTGGAGATACAGCTCACAGCCAGTAATGGATTTGGAAGCTGACTCCTGTTACTGAAAACACACTGCTCCTCCTCAGCCCTACCCTCAGTTTGGACGTATCTGTTAACTGTCCAAGGAAGCTGCATTCTTCTTTGATTTGAATGTCTGGAAAATCTTCACCTTACTGTAATACCCGCATGACTCAGATTTGCAGCCTGTTCTTTTTTACATGCTGTTTTGCCCATAAATGTTCATCAAATATTTACTCTTTGCTGTCTATTGTAACTTCCCACAAAAGTACCATCTGGCAAATATGTTAAATTATAAATCCAAAGGATTATTATGGTAATATAAAATTGCCTTTAGCTGACTGGGTCAGAGCAGTAGATAACTCATGACAATTTTTACATGTATTTTCTGTTGGGCAACTGTATTCTTTGGATTCTTGTTGCATAGAAAGGGTCCAGACACAGCCAGAAAAAAACCCCATATTTGTGTGATCCCTTTGTGCTGTTTCATCCACCTATTTAGGTGATTACATGCATGGTGTAGTCCTAATGATGTGTAAGGTACTCCATTCTTCAGTGCAGACTATCCTTATATGCACTCTATATGTCTTGATGATCTGCCTTCAGATCTATCTTGCTAGCAAAACATTTGGTCCATTTCTTTGTGCTCTTAGGAAGTCAGCTGGATAACATCTTGCATTGCTTGATGCTCCTGTCCCCTCAATGAACTTGACACCTCAGCCAAGTGACATTTCATTTCCTGACAGTGTGGAACAACGAGAGCTGGACAAAAGGCAACTGCACAGTTTTGTTCTCTTCTTTAGCCTTTCTCTGGTCCCTAGGTCAATAAATATGGGGATTGCAGTGAGACTGGTGTACGCCATGTGCAGGGCCTCAGAGACCTTACTGGCAACTTAAGGAATGGATCATCCTAATGGACTTTGAAGATCCTTTTAATCATTGGTAGGCAATGTGTGATGACTGTTAAAAGCTGTTTTGTGGATGGGGTATAAGAAAACAGGAGAGCTTTCTCAGAGCTCTGATTATCCCAAGCAATTGATCTTTGAGCTGTTATAACAGAAAGTGTTTAGTAATTTGGCCTAATTTGCATAATACTCATAAATTAACATAGTAAGTTATAAAAAAGTGTAAGACTGTTTTTGCCCAAACCTACTTTTTTCCCGGCAGATAATTTAATAGTGCATCTCAGTTCATAAACTAAAATAATGCAATGGCTTCCTCCCATGTTGTAATTTACAAAAATTGCGTCAATAGCAAAGAAAGAAAAAAAGAGCGTTCAGGCACAGAGGATGAGCAGCTTTGCAGATGAAAAGTAACAGAGATGGATGGAACCCTGAAAGAAAGAGAACAAGAAATAGCATTCAAAATGAAATATCTTTTAGTAATATATACTTGCTTTATAGGAGACTGGGCTTTATAGGAGACTGGGCTTTATAGGAGACTGCTTTCTAAAGCAGAAAGACAGAAATACTAAATCCTGCAGCATAGCTGTCTCTAAACTTGTGCACTTCAAAGCCCTAATTACAAGGCCTACGGTGGTCTTCATACTTTATGTTATCAGAAAATGTGTACTAACAACTTAGAAAATAAGGAAATAGAGAGGTTTCAGAGGGTTATTTCTTTCATACAAGGCAAGGTAATGGGTTTACTTCCAAAACAGGTGATGTACAATTTGATTCAACTGATCTCACTTTTGTGATTTGGTTTTCTAACTGAAGTGAGAAGCATGTCTAATACTGTCAAGTAGAACCATTAATAAGAGAGGGTATGAGAGTGCTTTGTTTTTAGAACTTAATTAGACTTGTAATTAAGCCATCAGTGAGACAAAAAATAAGACAGAGTATTATATTGTTCCAGAGGAAAGTTTAATAGCAAGAAAGAAAAGTTGAAAAGATGGAATAAAATGTTTGAAGGGATAAACAGAAGATATCGAATGAAGGAATAATTGTATCAAGAGGATTTACATAACCATCAATGCTGTCCTGTATACTCTGAAGAGAATGCTAGAGGTTGTCATTGATATTAATGGAAATGGAGGCTCAGTCCTTCAAAGGAGCTGAATCTGCAAAAACTAAAAAACTATAAGGTCATGTGAAACAGAGAACCAGGAAAAGTAATGCAGAGCAAAGAGGGGATACAGCCATAGTACCATAGAATCACAGAATGGTTTAGGTTGGAAGGGACCTCTAGAGGGCATCTAGTCCAAGCCCTCTGCAGTGAGCAGGGACATCCCCAACTAGATCAGGTTGCTCAGAGCCCCATCCAACCTGACCTTGAATGTTTCCAGGGATGGGGCATCTACCACCTCTCTGGGCAACCTGTTCCAGTGTTTCACCACCCTCATAGTAAAAAAATTTTTCCTTATGTCCAGTCTAAATCTACCCTCCTTTAGTTTAAAACCATCACCCCTTGTCCTGTCACAACAGGCCTTGCCAAAGAGATTGCCCCCATCTTTCCTATAGTCCCCCTTTAAGTACTGGAAGGCTGCAATAAGGTCAGCTTGGTGTCATCTGCAAACTTGCCGAGGGTGCACTCGATCCCACTGTCTATGTCACTGATGAAGATATTAAACAGTACTGGTCCCCATTCAGACCCCTGAGGGACACCACTCATCACTGGTCTCCATCTGTACATCGAGCCATTGACCACTACCCTCTGGATGCAGCCATCTAGCCAGTTCCTTATCCACCAAACAGTCCACCCATCAAATCCATATCTCTCCAGTTTAGAGAGAAGGTTGTTGGGGGGACTATGTCAAAGGCCTTACAGAAGTCCAGATAGATGACATCTGTAGCTCTTCCCTTGTCCACTGATGTAGTCACTCCATCATAGAAGGCCACTAGGTTGGTCAGGCAGGACTTGCCCTTGGTGAAGCCATGCCGGCTGTCTCGAATCACCTCCCTGTCCTCCCTGTGCCTTAGCATAGCTTCTAGGAGGATCTGTTCCATGATCTTCCCAGGCACAGAGGTGAGGCTGAAAGGATGGTAGTTCCCCAGGTCCTCCTTTCTAACCTTCTTAAAGATGGGCACAATGTTTCCCTTTTTCCAGTCCCCAGGGACTTCGCCTGACTGCCATGACTTTTCAAATATCATGGAGAGTGGCTTGGCAACCACATCAGCCAATTCCCTCAGGACTCTGGGATGCATCTTGTCAGGTCCCATAGACTTATGTATATCCAGGTTCCTCAGGCAGCCATGAACCTGATCTTCCCTTACAGTGGGAGGGGCTTTATCCCCCTGGTCTCCATCCTGTGGTCTATCGACTTGGGAGAGGTGAGGAGAGAGGTTACTTGTGAAGACTGGGGCAAAAAAAGTTGTTGAGTACCTCAGCTTTCTCCCCGTCTGTTGATACTAGGCCACCGCTCTTGTTCATCAGTGGGGGTACGCTTTCTTTGACTTTCCTTTTCTGGTTGACATACCTGTAGAAGCCTTTCTTGTTATTCTTTGCATCCCTTGACAAATTCAGCTCCAGCCACGCCTTGGCCTTCCTGACCCCATCCCTACACAACCGGGCAGCGTCCCTATAGTTTTCCCAGGACACCTGTCCCTGCTTCCTCCGCCTGTGCAGTTCCCTCTTGCACTTTAGTTTGACCAGCAGGTCTCAACTCAGCCATGCTGGTCTCTTCCCTTCCTTTCCTGATTTCTTACACCTGCGAACTGAGAGCTCTTGCGCTGTATGGAACACATCCTTAAAGATCTGCCAGCTCTCTTCTGTTCCCTTGTCCCTGAGGACCATTTCCCAGCAGGTCCTGCTGACTAACTCCTTGAAGAGCTGGAAGTCTGCTTTCCTAAAATGTAAGGTCTTGACTGTACTCCTAGCTTTTCCCGTATCCCTCAGGAATGTAAACACCAATGTGTGATTGCTGCAGCCCAGGCTGCCTCCAATCTTGACATCGCCGATGAGCTCACTTGCATTGGTGTCCATTAGGTCCAGTATTGCATCCCCTCGGGTAAGGCTGTCTATTACCTGGCTCAAGAAGTTATCCTCAACGCATCCTAGGAATCTCCTGGACTTCCTACAGCTTGCCATGCTACTTTTCCAGCAGATGTCACAGAATCACAGAATGGTAGAGGTTGGAAGGGACCTCTGGGGATCATCTTGTCCAACCCCCACTGCTTGAGCAGGCACACCTAGAGCAGGGGGCACAGGACTGTGTCCAGGCGGGTTTTGAATGTCTCCAGGGACGGAGACTCCACAACCTCTCTGGGCAGCCTGTTCCACTGCTCTGTCACCCCCACAGGAAATAAGTTTTTTTTCTCATGTTTACAGTGGAACTTCCTGTGTTCCAACTTGAGCCCATTGCCCCTTGGCCTGTCATTGGGCACTATTGAAAAGAGCCTAGTCCCGTCATCCTGACACCCACCCTTTAGATATTTATAGGTATTGATGAGAGCCCCCCTCAGTCTTCTCTTCTCCAGGCTAAACAAACCCAAGACTTTCAGCCTTTCCTCATAAGGGAGATGCTCCAGTCCCCTGATCATCTTCGTAGCTCTCCGCTGGACTTGCTCAAGGAGTTCCACATCCTTCTTAAACTGGGGGGGCTCAAAACTGGACACAGTACTCCAAATGTGGTCTTACTAGGACAGAGTAAAGGGGGAGGATAACCTCCCTCGACCTGCTGGCCACACTCCTTTTAATGCATCCCAGGATAGTGTTGGCCTTCTTGGCCACAAGGGCACATTGCTGGCTCAGTCATTTGCTGTCCACCAGCACTCTCAGGCCCTTCTCAACAGGGCCACTTTACAGTAGGTCAGCTCCCAACATATACTGGTGCATGGGGTTGTTCCTCCCCAGGTGCAGAACCTTGCACTTGCTTTTGTTGAATTTCATCAGGTTCCCCTCAGCCCAGCTCTACAGCCTGTCCAGGTCTCGCTGGATGGCAACAGAGTCTTCTGGTGTATCAGCCACCCCTCCCACCTTGGTATCATCAACGAACTTGCTGAGGTTACACTCTATCCCATCGTCCAGGTCACTGATGAATATATTGAACAGGACTGGACCCAGCACAGACCCCTGGGGAACACCACTAGTGACAGGCCTCCATCCAGACTCTGCTCCATTGATCACGACCCTCTGAGTTCTGTTGTTGAGCCAGTTCTCTATCCACCTCACTGTCCACTCATCCAACCCACACTTCCTTAGCTTGCCTAAGAGGATGTTATGGGAGACAGTGTCAAATGCCTTACTGAAGTCGAGATAGACAACACCCACTGCTCTCCCTTCATTGGCCCAGACAGTCATGCCATCACAGAAGGCTATCAGGTTGGTCAAGCATGATCTCCCCTTGGTGAATCCATGTTGACTATTTCTGATTACCTTCTTTTCCTCTACATGCCTGGAGATGACCTCCAGGATGAACTACTCCATCACATTTCCCTCAGTAGGTGAAGAGCCTGTGAGTGTCTCCTGGAGTTGGAGGAAGAAGGCTTCGTCAGTAGGCTCCCCTTGATCAGGTAGCCTGTAGTAGACACCATCCACAACATTCCCTTTGTTGCCTCTGTCTCTGGTTCTTACCCACAAGCTTTTGACCTCCTCATGGTTATTCTTCAGGGACAGCTCTTCACACTGTATCGATTTCTTGATGTAGAGGGCAACCCCTCCACCCCTCCTTCCTCACCTGTCCCTTCTGAACAGCCTGTAGCCATCGATAGCCACATTCCAGTCATGGGATTCATCCTACCAAGTTTCAGTAATGGCAATGAGGTTGTAGCTTTCTAGCAGCATGGTAGTTTTCAACTCTTCCTGTTTGTTTCCCATGCTACGTGCGTTAATGTAGAGGCATTTCATCCAGGCCGTGTCTCCTTCTTATCGGAGCACCCCTTTATACCCTTGAGGCTTTTCATGGGGGTTTCCTTGTTGGCTCCTACTACCTCAGGAGCCCCCAGCTCATCTCTGGGCAACAGGTTGAGGGCTCATACTAGCAGCCTGTCCCTCTGACCATAGTGTATCATCCCACAGCTTGTCACAGTCATCCTGGTATGTTCCACCTCCTCTAGTTTAAAGCCCTGTCAAAGAGCCCCCGCAAGCTCCTGAGCAAAGACCCTCTTTCCCCTCTCAGAAAGGTGGCTCCCATTTGACGCCGGCAAGCCTGGTGCCGTGTAGGCCATCCCATTGTCAAAAAACTCAAAGTTGTGTTGGTGACACCAGCCATGGAGCCATGTGTTGATAGATAGGGTCTGCCTGTTCCTTATAATATCACTGCCCACAACTGGAAGGAGGGAGGAAAAGATAACCTGTGCCCCAGATTCCTTCACTAACCGTCTCAAGGCACTGAAGTCTCTTTTAATCACGTACTACAACTTCATCACCACCTATGTGGAAGAGCAGTAATGGGTAGTAGGCTGAGGGCCGTACCAGGCTAGGAAGTTTCCTAGTGATCTTTAACCAGGGCTCCTGGGAGGCAGCAGACTTCCCTATAAAGACGGTCAGCCCAGCATATTGGATCCTCTGTTCCCTTCAGAAAGGAGTCTCCTACAACTATGACCCATCTTTTTTTCCTTGTGGAGGTGGTGATAATATGGAGGGGGTAGGTGTTTCTGATCTTTCTGACTCCTCTGGTGTCAATGGCTTGACACCCACATCATCCACTGACTGCTCCTCCACATCTAGAGCCTCATACCTATTGTGCAGAGGCACCTGGGGGATGTGGTGGGCAAGGGTTCTCTTGCTGCCCTGTTTGTGGACTTGTTTCCACTTGTAGCTTCCCTTTAAGACCCTGCCTACATCCTGGTGGGGGGGATGATACTGGATCTCTTTGATCATGGGATCTTTCTGGTGGCTGTCCCTGTTCAGGTTTCTGGGAGGTCAGAGCACAGTTCCACCAGTCTATCTCTTGCTCAAACTCCCTGATGCTCCTTAGCCTATCTACTTTTAGCTCTGCCACCAGGCCAAGTAGATAGTCCACCTGATCACGCCTTACACCCTTGTCCCCTCTGCTGCCATCTGTTTCCAGTCCAAGCTGGTGGCACTCCCTGCAACCAGAGACCCGGATGGCTGTGTGTTTTCTTGGGAGCTCGGTCTGGGTTGACACATCCTTTCTGGCTAGTGCAGAGGATACAGCCTTCTACCGGGTGGATGCTATGGCTACACTCCCTCTCACCAACTGAACTGGGAGAGACACTTCGCCCTCCCTGCCTGTGCAAACTGCTGCGCGGACTGCCGCGCCACACCCTATTTGCCCGCCCTGTTTGCCGTGCTCCTAGTCGCTCGCGCTCCCTGGGGGCTGCTTTTGTACGTGAGAGGGTTTTGCCGCCTTCGCTCTTGTCCCCGCCCACGCTGAGTCAGAGCTGCCTCCCGTCAGGAGCTCACTCCTTCCTGCTCTGGGTGGGGGGAGGGCTGGGCTACCCTCGCTCTCCCTGCGCTTTTGCCTTCGCGCTTTTTGCTGCGTTTTTGCCGCTTTGGGAAGGGTCCTCCGGCGCGACCCTCCGCTCCGGAACCCTTTGCCTCGGTGGCTTCACCGAAAATTAAACATTAAATGCAGAGGAGGAACGAAACGATTGCATAGTGAAGTTGAGAGCGTAAAAGATAAGAAAAGCGATACTGGCAAATAAAATTAATACTCTGAGATTAAGACAGTGGAATTTCCAGGAGACTGGATAGTGCATGAGAGAGAAGAAATCAGTAAAGGAAGGAGAAGGGCCTCTAAGAGCAGCCTGAATGAATTTATTGCCAGAAAAGTTAGAAATTGCTAAAATCTCTTATAAAGCTGTGCCACTACAAAAAGGAATTCAGCCCAAATGAAGAATCTGGCAAACTATGGAATACTTTAAATATTATGTAAAAAAGCTCCTGAATCTTAAATACAATTATATAAATATTAGTCTGTAGATTCAGTGAGAAAGGGGAGTTGACTCCCTTTGAATGAAGACCTAGCTTGGAAGCAGAATGGTATGGCGAAGCCCTGTCCTCCCTGTGGAAGTGGACCTTCAATGACCAAATCAGTTTGAACCTCTAGGTTTTGGGTACTGGGCAGTCCAGCTCTGTGCCTCAGGAATCTGAGGCAATACTACAGCTCTTGAGCAGTCAGCTCCATCTGTATGGAGAGGTTGGGTCTTCCAGAGACTCTGCTGACGATAGGCATTCCTAGCATCATGCTGCTTGGATATATTTCCAGAGAGCCTACCTGGTGGTGGAGCTCTTGTTTCTAGTCTTTAGGGATAAAGTAGCAGGCAGACGAGGAGCTTGGGCTTAGCCAAGCCACAATCACTTTTACTCTGGAAAATGCTAGACAGTTACAAAACAACATCCTGTATGTATCCTCCTCCCCTACTTAGTGTGATCTCATCTCTCCTGGGAGTCCTCGGTTGGAAAACATCTTTCCTGCCTTTTCATCAGGCATGTGGTAGTGGTTTGGCCTTTTTACTCACATGATCAACTTTTATCATGGTCTCTGTCCTTTTGTTCACATACTTCAACTGGGAGCAGTCTAGTTTGCATACTCCCCACCCTCCCCTGGCTTCTTTACACAATCTGTTAAAGCAATGACCTTATTGGTAGAAACCCCCTTTTTTCCAGTAAAGAGAGATTATCAAACACCAATGGATCTTGACTGCTCCCTCATTGTTAATCCCCTCCAAGGTCTCCATATGCTAGCATAAATGTTGTCAATATTCAGAAGAGAGTGAGCTTGAGGCTCAGTTGGTCAGCAGAGACATTGCAAAGCAAGGATCTGAGGATAAGTTACATCAAAATGGCATTTCCCAAAGGAGAAGTCATTCCTGGGATAATGTAAACAGGTCCCAGTACAGGAGTCCAGTTCTTCTTTCTAAGTTAAAAGAGGAAGAACTAGGTCATTTCAATGCAAGTATTGCATGCTGGTACAGCATAAAGTTTTGCTCCCACAACCCACCTGTTTTATCCTTTCCATACCATAAAATTAGTACTTATACATTGGCAGCTTCCCAATGTGTTTACAAACTGTGCGAGACAACTGCTAACCCACTTCACACCATTCAGGTGCTTTCCAAGTCACTGGAGAGGCTGATGAGCTCTCATGTTCTCCAGAGTCCATGCTTTTGCTTGCAATTCTTTCCTCTATTGACCTTTTCCATCTCAGTTTGACTTCTTTTATTTCAAAATGCTCATTTTGTAGCTGACTGAAAAATCTCTTAGATTGACTTGATCCAGACCATCGTGAAGATGAATTTGCATCACAGAAAAACACTGCTACTATGTTTGGCTTTAGCTGAGATCCTTGCTGGCTGCTTGAGCAGAGAGCCCAAGGATTTAATTTATCAAAGGACCGAATTTTTTTGTTATCTCTCCCATGATTTGGTCTCTACTCAATGGAGGACTCTATCCAATGATAAGTCTGGCATTGTTTTCAAGCAGCATAACACTTGTATCAAAGAAGAAAGGGGGGAAAAAGGCGCTTAAAATGTTCTTTCAGTTTTTACTTGTAAACACCCTCATGGGAGTAATTTACTGTGATGATCTAAACATGCTATTTTGCAGTAGTGTTTTAGAACTCTACTGCAGAACTGGTAAATAGAGGCTTAAACTTCCCTAAGTTGAGATAAATGTACCAAGTCTTGAAATCTAGAATGGGTCAGTGCAGATGAAGGTGATAGAGAGGGTGACAGGTGAACATATTTCTCCCATAGTCTTAGTTGACTTGCTACCTACTGCTGTGCTTTCATAAAGAAACATTTGGCAAAAATACATGATTCCAGTTGGGGGGGATCCAAATAGTGTTTTGCCATCTTTTATTTTTTGGGGAGTGCTGTCTGTTAGAAGGAACATAGGAGTTGTTTGAGAACTGTGCCGTCTCAGTACACAGAAAAAAACTGCCTTTTTTCTGCTCAGTTAATGAAAAGGCTCCAGCAATGCTGGTCATGTCTGGTAGAAAAAAAAAAGTACTTATTTCATATTTGGGGAGCTATTCATTTTTTTGTATCCTAATATTTGAGAAATTTTTTCTCCTGTCTTTCCAAACAAGCTGTGGAGGCTTCTTTTAGCTGCATGCCACATTACAGATACTTGAGATGAAAGTGACTTCAGTGGAAAGAACAGCTGATACTGTGGAAAGAACATTATAAATCATTCCTGTCTCTAAATCAGTTTTGTCTCAGACATATTTTTGTCTTTATTAAATTGATTCTAGTGTCATTCATGACTAGCCCCTGAGTTTGTTAATTTTCCATGGTGAAAGTGAAGATGGATATCTTTTTAATAGCTGTAAGAAAACAAAAATGATTCAATTGTGCACATCTGGATGAAATGAAATCCAGCTTTCCAGGCAATCCATTCTCTCTACTGCTGTTTTGAGAAATAATCATGCTGTCTTATTTAGGATTATTTTAAATACTCTGGGCTTATTTGCAAGAAGTATTATTTCCTGATTTATAACTCTTGCAGCCCTATTGACTTATATGGAGAGCGAGACAGTGTCAGACACATTGCCATTCTCAGAGGTATGTGAATAGCAGCTGTCAGTACAAACAAGACTGCAAAGGACCATCCTTTGGAGGCCTTGCATGAAGTCTGGCTGTTTGTTTACTTACTGTTGGAAGGAAAGTGACTAACGTGTTCTCTGCAGGCACTGATCCCTAGCTGGTCTATCACAACAAGGCATCTCTGTCAGAGCATTTTGGGGAGGGGTGTTTGGAGTGCATTTTGCTAATTTTATACTCATGCCTGGAATAACCCCACTGAAGGCAGTAGAGCTATCCTGGGAAGCTGAGGATTTTTTTTGCCGTATGTAAAATCTGTGTTGTGTGGGGTATGTAGATAGTAGAGAGAGTTTAAAAAGAGATGAGGGAAGAGCAGGGCCATCACGAGGAGAGAGGAAGAATTTGTAAATAAGACAGAGACCTCCCAATCCCTATGCTTGAGTGAGCTGTGAGATATGCGAAAAGATTTCCGCCGTAGTCTAGGTGACCATGTTGTCACCTGGCTGCTCCGATGCTGGGATAACGGGGCCAATAGCCTGGAATTAGAGAGGAAGGAAGCCAAACTGGGATCCCTTTCTGGGGAAGGGGGCATTGACAATGCAATTGGAAAAGGGACACAACCCTCATCCTCTGGAGGTGAGTCCTGTCAGGTGTGAGAGAAAGGTACCCCTTCAAGGAAGATGTTACATATTGCCCAGGAAAATGGACCACCATGGAGAAAGGTATCCAGTATCGGAGGGAACTAGCCATGCTTGAGGTGATTTATAGTGACCTGGACGATCAACAGTCATCCAAAGAGCCAGATGAAGCCCAGTGCACACAACCCATGTGGCAGAAGTTTGTACGGAGCGCACCATCAATGCATGGGAACTCATTGGCAGTACTGACCTGGAAAGGGGACGAGGCACCAAAGGTGGGGGATGTGATTAACAGATCCTGGGACTGCAAAGCAAATATCTCTTCCTCGCTCATCTCTGCTGTGGATAAATTATCCCGGGCGTTCCAGCAACATAAAGAAGATACGTCCTACTCCCCACCTGTATGGACCAGTATCTCAGCCATTAGGAGTAAGTGTCTCTTTCTTCAAGAGAGAGGATACAAACGACAGGGCACCCTATGGCTTTACCTGCGTGACCACGGAGAGGATATGAGGAAGTGGGATGGAAAACCTAATTTGACCCTAGAGGCACGGGTACGTGAGCTGCAAGGAAGACTAATCACTTGGGGGGTTTCTTCCACAAAAGCTGCTGCTCCAATTTCCAGTGAGCAAGTCCCCAGACAGAGGAGTAGAATCACTGATTTGTTGTTTGTTTTTGTTTTTTTTTTTGAGCTTAATAGAGAGACTCTTGATTCACATTGACAGGAAATGAGTTGTGAATGCCATGATCAGGACTAGAGGGGCCCTGCCTCCAGCCAGGTGGAGGAAAGGGATAACCGGGCTTACTGGACTGTGTGGATCCGATGGCCTGGCACATCTGACCCACAGGAATTTAAAACTTTAGTGGACACTGGTGCACAATCTGTGTTGTGTGGGGTATGTAGATAGTAGAGAGAGTTGGAAACTTGAGGATTACAGGCTGCTTGTGTGGTAATTGTAAGAGATGTAATTCTGTGATATACAGTATTGGACCCAATTTCTGACTAGAAAGCACAAAAGGATTACTTCATTAGAAAATATAGCTAGCTGGCTCAGCATTTGGTCTTATAGAATCTCTTGTAAGATTACTGTTTCAGTCTGAGCCAAATTGCATACTTCTAATTACCTAGATAGGAGATGGGAGCATTGTGTAAGTGATAGTATCAAACCATGCCAGCGTTGCGTAGGAGAGAGGGGATGATAATGATGTCTTACCCAGGAAGGCATCTCTGAAACAGATCTGGTGGAGTCAGAAAGCATGGAAGATGCTTGAGAAGGCAGTGAAACTGGCTCTTATTCACAGCTCCTTTGGCAGGAGCAATGCTCTGAGGGAAAACAGAGAATTAAAGGTTTTCTTTTTTTTTTTTTAAAGCAAGCTCCTCACAGACAAAAAATAAATAAATCACAGAATCCCAGGTTGGAAGGGGGCTCAGGGATCGTCTAACCCAATCTTTCTAGCAAGAGCACAGTCTAGACAAGATGACCCAGCACCCTGTCCAGACGACTCTTAAAGGTGTCCAATGTGGCAGAGTCAACCACTTCCCTGGGGAGATTATTCCAGTGGTTGACTCTCCTCACTGTGAAAAATTTCCCTCTCCTGTCCAATTGGAATCTCCCCAAGAGCAACTTGTGTCCATTCCCCCTTGTCCTCTCCATGTGACTCCTTGTAAAAAGGGAGTCTCCATCTTCTTTGGAGCTACCCCTTAAGTACTGGCTGAACAAACCCAGTTCTCCCAGCCTATCCTCGTATGGCAGGCTTCCCAATCCTTTGATCATCTTGGTGGCCCTTCTCTGGACCCCTTCCAGCCTGGCCACATCCTTTTTGTATAGCGGGGACCAGAACTGGACACAGTACTCCAGGTGTGGCCTGACAAGTGCCGAGAAGAGTGGGATGACGACTTCTTTATTTCTGATGGCGATGCCCTTTTTGATGGAACCCAGCATCCTGTTGGCCTTCTTGGCCGCAGCAGCATGCTGTTCACTCATGTTGAGCTTTCTGTCCACCAGGACCCCCAGGTCCCTTTCCACAGAGCTGCTCTCCAGCCAGGTGGATCCCAGTCTGTGCTGCACTCCTGAATTATGTTTTCCCAGGTGCATGACCTTACACTTGTCCTTGTTGAACTTCATAAGGTTCTTGCTGGCCCACTCTTCCAGCCTATCCAGATCTCCCTGCAGAGCAGCTCTCC
Source organism: Phalacrocorax carbo (assembly GCF_963921805.1). Lineage (NCBI taxonomy): Eukaryota > Metazoa > Chordata > Aves > Suliformes > Phalacrocoracidae > Phalacrocorax > Phalacrocorax carbo. The sequence continues at coordinate 619,083 of NW_026990243.1, forward strand.
CTTCTGGAGTGTCTACTTCCCCACTCAACTTGGTGTCATCAGCAAACTTCATCAGGCTACACTTGATGCCATTATTCAGATCACTTATAAAGATGTTGAATGACTTTGGGCCCAATATCGATCCCTGGGGGACTCCACTAGTGACAGGTTGCCAGTTTGAGAAAGAGCTATTTACCACCATCCTTTGGTGGTGCTTTCAGTGCTGCAGCATTTTTAGTGAATCAGCCTCAGCGTTTACAAGAGATTCACAAAGTTAAACCTACAAAGCTTTAAAGTGAATTGTACCGTTTGTATAATTCTCTGAGGAGGAAAAATGTTTTTGCAAGGTTCTTGGCATGACTTTCTTTGAAATTGTTAGAGCCTTTTATTTACTCAGCAGTGTAGATTTTTAAAAGTAAAACTTCCCCTGTGCTCTAAATTTTGGCCCAGTTAATTTTTCAGAAGTGCTGAAAAGAGGGCTTTAATTAGCAACTTTATCAGTTAACCCAGTCACTTATTGCAGTACTTATTTGATACCATGTCCATACAGGCACTTGGGAACATCAGAAAAAGGCCAACTTGTCAGTGGGACAGTTGATAGGACCTCAGTGGCAGGGGAAAAAAAAGAGACCACAGAAATGGATGGCATTAAATGGAATTTGATACAAATATGAAAGGAATTATCTGACCAAAGTAGCCTAGGATAGGAGTAGATTTCTCTTGTATTTCTTCCTGATCTTCTCTGGTATGTCACCCAAAAGAATATAGTAGAAGTCAATGGTCCCTTGCAGTGTGAAAGTAGGGCCTGGTGTGATTGAAGTCCTTTGCTGGGGAGGTGCTGACTGAGCTGAGAATAAAACTGCACTGATGCTGTCGTCGCAAGAACAGTTGGCTCAAACCAGTATGAGGCTCTCAGCCAAAGTGCTCATTAAGCTCTTTTGCTGTCTTCAGCAACAAAGATTTAGTGAGCAATCTTCTCCCTCTGCTTGCCTCTAATTTTTCTGTTTAAGGGAAAGAGGGGGTGTGTGTATATGAGTGTAGTTGAGGGGCTGACATTGGTTTTAGGAAGAATTGACAGAATATCATACATGCTTGCCTGTAAAAGGAACTGGGAAGAATAATGGATGAAGACTTTCTGGTGGATAGCTGGAGCAGAGGAAACCCATGCTGATTTGTCTCAGGGATGAAAAGGATGAAACACCCTTGTTTCCATAGGGTGAGCCTGTCATCACAGACCTCTTCTAGCAGAAAGTGGCTCAAGCTACAGTTCATGCAGCACTCATTAGCAATAATTGTTATGCGAGTACTTCAGTCTGTGACCATCAGGCAGAGCTTATCCTGTGGCTTTAGAGGCCCTGGCTGGTCCTCTGAAACAATTAAATAACAATACCCAAGGACTAGGGGGAAATTAAAAAATAAGCCAAACCAAAAGAACTTAGGTGATCTGCTTCAGGTACTCCTGCTTAGTAATAAACACAAAATAAAAAATAAACACGGAAAATAAAAAATAAAATCAGAAAATAAACATGGAAATTCCAAAGAATGAAGGCTATTAAAAAAAAACAACACAAAAAACATTTGGAGGAGAGCTGGACTTTCATTTTATTCTTCACTTCATTTGCATTTGCAAAGTGGTCTGTAACACTTTTTGTGTTCAACTTAGTCTTTCACGTGGCATCATTTGTGGTTCAGAATTCTTACGTCATTTTTTTCCCTGAACAACCTGAACAAACATGTACCATTCGTGTAGTTCTAAAACTGTCTTGTCAGCAAAAAATCTGTAGCTCTCATCAGTGCAAGGAAGTCTGATATTAGAAACATGCATTGCTTTGCTATCTTAAGATGAACCCATTAGCATGTGGCTGAAGCATAAGTTCGAGAGAGAAATTGTGTTAAGAGGATAGAGTGACTACCTGGTGCCAAGAAGATATTTTATGCTTGCTCAAGCATTTCTGATGAGTTGATAGCTGAAATGTTTATGCTTTTATTCACATAGATAGCATACTAAAGATGACTATTTTAAACAACAGATAATCCAAGTGGTACATTTAGTTTGTGATGTAACTGTGGCTGGTGTTCTAGGGCTTGCAGGGTTTGCTCCTGCTCTTATTGACTTTTAGCTGGGCTCTGCAAAGCTAGGGCCTTGACTTCTTCCCAACTTGAAAACAAAGGCAAAAAACAAACAAAAAAGGAGGATGTACTGGCTATAAATTTTGTGTTCCTGCTGATGCAGAATACAAATGCAAAGCATTGTAATGATTTTCATTCCACTGCTAAAATGTGTAAAGTGATGAAGACTTCTGTTTATAAATAGAAAATTTGGATCTCAGGAATGTCTTAGTGTTTAATATTGTGATATACAGGATTTAATGAAGCCCAGTTCCAAATGGCTGTTTGGTTTGATGCAAGAATTTAAATGTCATCAGCAACTTCACTCTGGGGGAACCTTCAGACCTCATTTCTTAATTTTTCTTATGTTCTGTCACCTCTTTCAAACTGCCACACTTGCTACCTTTCATTGCTCATTTTCCCCCAACAGCTCTTATCTTGTTTTTCTCATTATTTCTCTGGGAAAAGGAATAATGTTGTCACTACATTATCCTTTAAAAAAGAAAACTACAATTTTTTGCCACCTGGATCACTTAATGTCCCCAGCATCAGATCTTGGCTGCCTATTGAAACCAGTTTTTTATGTGTCCAGTCTTACATTCTTAGTCTTTTTCTCCACTTTATTGTAATCCTAGAACACGTAAGGGACTTTTTAACATAAAGCCTATGTAAAAAGAGCCTAGATACTTCTTACAGCCTCTGGGCATTTTCACCTGTCTATGGAGGGGTATTTATTTTGATATAGCTTCTCACACATTCAGAAGGTACATTAAACTAGAGTAGTCAGAACAAGCAGAAAAGGAACAATAAAATATGTATTTAACATTTGTTTATCCTATACTTAACCACTTTCATCCTTTCTTACAAATCCTCTCCCCTGGTAATTGTAGGTTAGTAGGCCATTATAATAATTTCTAGATGTATGTTACTGTCCAGACTATTGTATTTACTGCAGCTGAATTTATCCTCAGCTGGGGCAATATTTCATTGATGAGCTTCCCATGCAAAGAAATTCCCAGTGTCTTTATAGAAAAGCTGGTTGAAAAATTAAGCTATGTAAACTTTTTAATCTTTTTCTCCAAAGAAGTGACATTTTACCAAGCCACTTGGTAGGTTCTATGATAGATTATGTAGCTAGTGTTATGACAGCTCCTCAGTTTGTATCACTTATGTCTGTTGATTGCTGTTAGTATTTGTCAAGGGCTGCACAACAGTGACTACCACGTGCCATCTCTGGGATTGCTCATGACATCCTAGGATTTTGGCTTCTTGGTGCCCTGGGTCTGGGTCTTGCTCTAGGTCTTTTCTTGTTTGATCTCTCCTGTGACACAGAGCTACAGCCATTTTTTATTCCATCCCATTCAGAGACCTATTGCCAAAATTCTAAGGAAAGGATATGTATTAACAGTGATAGCATACTCAGAGCAGGGAAAGGGAAAGAAGTCATTCAGTCCATTCCCTGTTTATGTCATTCATGAAAGATATTTGTCTAAACTGTTCTTAAATGCTCCCATGATGTTAATACCACAACTTCCCCAGGCAACTGATTGATGGTGGTTAGTACTAGAAGGGTTATCCTAATGCCTTCTCAAATATCTCTTGAGGCATTCCTTCTCCTATTGACCTTCTTAGCAACAGCCTAGATGCCAGATGATTGTTATTCTGTTTTCCACAAGTTTTCTCTTATCTAAACTAAACAGTCCTAAGGCCTTTCAGTCACTTCTTCCAAGTTTTTTAGATGTTTCTTAACCATTGTAGACCTCCTTTGGATTTTTCCTTCATCTGGTCTATGTGTCTCTGAAAGTGATTGAACCAGTATTCCAGCTGAGGCCTTACCACAATGAAAAGACTACTTTGTGTCTTTTTAAGTAAAGCATATAAGATTCAAATTGCATTACGAGTGAAACTAGAACAGAGAATTTATTACCCAGTCTTATCTTGCATTTTGAGTGCCGGCTAACCAAATTTTTAACCTCTTCTGACTCTGAAAAGGCCATATCATGGCTCTATTGAGATGAGAAACAGTTTTCATCTTTATTTCATCAGGGCTAAGATTTTACCTAAAAGAGTGTTCTCACTATCTTTCCACACTGTGCTTGCTAACTGAGAATGAACCCATCTGTCATGATTCTAGCAACAGAGACTGCTGCATTTTCACTTCAGCTGAGAACAATTTTTCCACTGTTATGTTGGTAAATAATCCATGTTGCTCACCACTGAAGGCAATAGTTTATGAAAGCCATGAGGATAAAATAGTCACTCTCACTTTACCTTCGAATATGTCACAGCTCTTCCATTTTCAGTGTAGCACAGACATTGTGTGAAGAAATTTAAATACGTAGGAGTGATAAACTGAATGAGGAGAAGTATATGAGAAAATACAGAGGGGGTAGAACAAGAGGGACAATAAAGCAGGGTAGAAAGATTTTTATTCCCATTTATTGCAGAAAATTGCCTATTCTGTCAGATAAACTCTCAAGGACAGCTCCTGCAAAGAGGAAATTTCTGTCTTAGAAATGGCAATACAGTCAGTAACTGAGTGGTCTCCAACGAGTCCCACAAGCCAACAAGACTTAATTTTGGCAGACTGGAGCTCTTAAAACTTTGGGTGAATGTGGAACGTTGTGGTTTTATCTGCCTCTGATGCAACATTTATTTGTGTCTCTCCCAGACATACAGCATTGCAAGTGGAATTATTTAGGGTTTCATCAGATGTGATTAATTCTTCTGGGCTTTCCTGTCTAACCACATGGAGGTTATTACCCATGTACCCTTTTTCAATAACCATCTACATACAATCTTTTTATGGAATAAGAACAAAAGAGACCATAATTTCATCGTGCTTTTTTTCTTTTCTTCTTAGAAATACAAGATATTTGATAATTTATTTATAAGTACTTTGTATTTGCATGTACTGTTCCTTAGTGCCAAGTCCTGAGGGCTTGTGACCAGCTCTATTTGTAGATTGTGTTTCCACAGGATGCAGAGAAGTGAAGTGGCATGGCAGAAGAACTTTCATTCTAGTGCTTGAAGTAATCTGCTGTGGGATGGTACCTCTGAGAACAAAGAAAGAAAGGTCACTGATCACGATTCAACATCTTCAAATTCTTCACAGTAAAAATTCTTGACACCTACTCTCTCCTTACTTTTGTCCCATCCCTGTTCTAAATTAGTTCTTCCAGAAGAGACCAGGGAAAACATGACTGTAAAGATGCAGATGTAAAAGTAAAATATAACATGCTGCTATGTTTTTTTTAACAAATAGGTTACTAGGAGTGACTTGGAAACTGGAGGCTATGTGAAACTCGTGTGCAAATGTAGGGGAATAGACAGGGATCGGCGACCGGAAGATTACGGGATGTGATGGAAAGATAGACTCCTCCCCATAAGAGTGGCAGGAACAGGAACCACAAGAGCTATATAAGCGTGTGACGCAGCTAAATAGACGGACATTTTGTATCCATCATATTGGTGTCTGTGCATCACTGTCCCCAGGGTGGGTAGAGCCCTGTGTCCCGGAGATATGCGGCCCAAGATAAGTTCTCCCGTAGAAGCGTACAGCTACAGCAAAGAAAATGTGTGGCAGATGCCTCGATGCCATGGCATGGATATTTGCACATCACTTATTTTGATGCTGGAAACTGTACAGATATAACTGTGATGTGGCATGAAATCCTCCATAAAGCAAATTTAACTTGAAAACTTGAAGTCATCTTGAAAGACTTGGCTCATGGTTAAGAGCTCAAAAAACCCAGCTGATCATTACTGTGAAACAAATACTTAAGATGGTTCAGTCAATTCTATATATAATCCTAATCGCTAGGCCTCCTGGGATGTTTAAGGCAAGAAAGGAGAGAACATTGTCAGACTGCCCTCTGAAAAATACATGTCTTCTCCCTGCTGAGAGCCCTTGCATTACAGTTATTGTCTTTTCCCACTGAACACTGAAGTTGGACTGGTTTGGGTTCTATTTGTGTGCAGAGCACTTGGGCACAGCTTAACTTCAGTTCTTAATGCAGTTGAATTTAATACCACCTAACTAAATTCAGTAAGTACTTTGTTGAAGTGTGTCTTTGTATGATGTACAAAGTGAATCCCAAATTATGTTTTTCATGGACTTTAGAAGTGTAAATTTAGATGTTTAGAATTTAGATATTTAGACTTTAGAATATCCACAAAATGTCAGTCACTGGTGCTGTTAAAATACTCAGCTGTTTACAGTAAGTGACCTAAATGCTAGTCATTGCTTGCTCTTGCAATTAGTTGTACCTAGGGCTTTGTTACTTTAAAAACTAAAAAAGAAATTTATTTTAAGGTAAACAAACTCCTGATGCCCTGGTTAGAATACACAGATCCAGCTTTTTATAGAAACAGTTTTCTTTTTTTTTTTTTGTAAATTAAGATGCGATAAAGTAGTAGGAAAATGTCTGGCTATTAAACAAATGTGATTTTGGTATTACATTTTAACAACTATATTTCAAAATGATTATCAGTTTGGTTACATATGAAGACTACTTTTATTACTTCATGTCCTAAACTATTGGATAAGTTAAAACAATTACTCAGCTATGGTTATGGCTGCTAGCAAATTATCAATCCCTATTCTTTTATTATAAGCACTATAAAAACATTAAATAATTTTGAAAAAAGCTTGAAACTACACAATTAGTGTTAGTTATACCACTCGCTTTGTTGAATTGTAAATTTTATCCAACAATATAGGCCTGTGGAGCCTCATTGATTTTTTTTTTTGTTATTGATAAGTAGTTGGAGTGCAGACCTTGGACATGGATGAAACTTTTTTCATCCAAGAATCTCCAAGCACTGTTAAATGAAATTACACCTCTGAATCAAATCTTCTTGATGCAAAATGGTAACATTCCTATGCTACAGGTAGATAAGGTGACATATTTGTAGATATAAGTGGTCAGCTGAAAGTCACAAATCAAGTCATTGGCAAGGAACCAGGAGTGTAGGTCTTGGGGCTTCGGTATATAAATATGCACCATATATTTCTATCCAAGATCCAGAGTACAAAACATCAGCCTCTTATTGTTATTGTTATTAAAATTATTTGAAATACAGTGGGATTTCTTATAGATTTATTACTTACATCACAGCCATGCTAAAATCCCTAATTTTATTTTGCTGGGCAATGTGTACCTAAAAAAAATGCAATGCCTATGCTGAGAGGAGACATAATAAAGACTTTTGCTGTGCAGTTCAAGGTCGTTAATCTGATCTTTTTTACTTTTTAAACCTTGAAAGCATACCATTTTGAATGATTATATGGGCAAAGTGTCACAATATGCATATGTTATACTTGCAAAGTACCTTATCTAGGAATAATCCTCTTACATTTTTCCTCCAGTGCCAGGACAACATAACGCACAAGCAATGTACTATAAGCATATCTTTTGCTGGGCTCCCTTCATTCTTTTGTTTAACAAAGAGTGGTTTCCATCATTTGCAAGGTAAACTATAAAAATTCCCTACTAATACTATCTGACGCAGTACTGAAAAGTGAGCTGCAATATTTCAGCAGAGGGCTCTTGCTTTGTACATTTGTATCACAGAATCCCAAAGTGCTAATGGGATCTTTACAAGGAGGAAATAAAAAGTAGTAGCTGACAACTCAAAGATGTACCTTATCTGAATAGCGTGAAGAGAATAGACTTGTGAACAAAAGATGGAAATTACAGAAACAGGAATCAGATATCACAGGTCCAGAATAAGAATGGCAAATAGAATATGGGGCAAAAGACTCAAAGCCTGAGTGACAGCTCAAAGACAAGGTGGGATTTCCATACATATTCTAAACATTGCTTCTGTGCTTCCTTCAAAGAAACTTTAAAGAACAGTGAGTGTTCTATAGATAGGAAATGTGTGTGTGTAAGTAGGAAGGGGAAGGATCGTATTTACCCTTTTCTCACTATGATCAGTTCTATGTATGTGAAATTAAGCATAGCAGATTTTTTGGGGGGAGGAGGGAGCAAGGGGAAGGAAAAAAAGCAAATGTGTGTGGAAATAGGTTGAGGTCTTGCAAACTGATGACATAACTCTTGTCTGATACTGTAGTCCAATATAGGTGCTTTGAAGCATGTTTTCTTCTATTGCTTCCTCTAAGGGTTTAGCCCCTTGAAATGATACTGTCTTGGAGCAGAGACAGAAATGTTTTGGGGAGTTTGACACTGAGTTGCTATTCATTTGACAATGCCTTCTAGGTCAGTCATCTCTGAAAGAGCAATATGTTTTGCACAGGATATCTTGGTTTTTAAATCTCTCAGTTGCTCTTAATTATTACTAATTTGGACTATTTATTCAGATTTACACTACATCACAGTCAAGTCATGACTGGCAGGTTATGAAAGTTGAGGAAACAGGGAGATGAATAAGAACTATATACAGGATTTGTACCCGATTAACTGGTATGTAATGTTAATGAAAAAAAAGTAGTAAAATAGGGAGAGTGATGAAGAGAAAAGTTTGAGGAAGGCTGTCTCATTTCATTATATTGTTCCTCTATTTTCAGAGCTGCTCCGAAAATATTTTCCCTAGTTATTTTTTTTAATTTCTCTCTCTTCTTAGCTATTTGAAAAATTTGCAGCTGTTTTATTTATCTTGTAATGCATTTGGAGTGATATTATATATGGAACATGTTATCTAAAAAAAAGATATACTGCATATTTATAATTTCTTCTATGACACAGGGCCAAATTCAGCCAGTATATAAACAGGTTCAACTCAGTTTGAGGTCTACAGTATTCATACTTATTTATATCAAGACTGAATTTGGTCTAGAACATATCTGTAAAAATCTATGCCTCTTGTGGACCCAGTCCTCATGCATCATTAACCTAATACATTTCTGGTTTTACAATGATTATATAAATTTCTGCTTCATTTTAGAAAAGCTTGAGAGTAGAAAATAAACCAGAGCCTAATAAAATCCATCTTTCAGGCAAACCCTCTTGTATATAAAATTGAACAGTACAAAGTGCCAAAGGCTTGTATTAGTACCATCCATTTTGTTAGCATTTTTCCAATTTATCTTGTGTTACGAACCCCCAGAGTACTATGTCTATTGTAAATATTTGAGCATTACTGTTGACATAAAGATAATACTGACAAATTGAGTTAACATTTCTGCTGAGGATTACTGTCCATGTGTAGTGCAGAACAACTTTAACACCCACAACAAGCCCTGTGCTCATGCCAAACTTTGTTTAGGCTACAATATGGCAGTGTCCCTCAAATGAATTTTTAGCTTTGATTTACACAAAACATGAAACATCCTTTCTTGGATCAATTAACTTTGACTTTCCTAATACATTTCCATTTTAACTAGATTATGTCTGTATCAAAGGACACGTAATGGGTGCAAGATGGTAGTGCTCTCATGGGTGGGTGTTTATGTGCACATGTGCATGCTGCCATTGCTCTTGCTCCAAGATAATATCTTCTGTGTTTTGAATATCAGCACACAGTGTAGATGGTTACTCATATCTGCCTGCATTTGCAATAACACCTGGATGTGCATAGTTAAAAATACAGAGAGGCTTTTTGATATGCTATTTCGTCTTCCAAGTACAAAGCTCCTGTGGAACCTTCTACCCTTCTGCCAAAGCACATACATACAGAACAGAAGTAAAGAACCAAAGCAGAAGTTTGACATTATTTACTCCAGCAGTGTGGTATTTGCATACTGTAGTTTGCAATTTGCTTTTGGCACTTGCAGCCAGAAGTCTCCCAAAATTGCAAGAAATTTTTGTTCTTGTCCTTGCATGTTATATTTGCCCTCACATAATTTGCATCCTGGACATCGTCAACATGTTTTTAATTGAAGAGGGTTATAAGGCATTCATATACATCCTTGATTTACACAAAAATTGAAGCCCAAGCTATTTTCAGCTTTGCAATAGTCAAGGATGGTGCATGTTAAAATTTCTCTACTTGAGGAATTGGCTGGGAACATTATGAGCTGCATTATTTCTTACGTGTAGCTAGAATTCAAGCATGATTTAATACCAAGCCCTGTTTTCTTAATTCTGGACTGCGGAAACACTAAGAGAACTGATGTGGATCTGGATGCCATGTTGCAATTTGGTTACACAGCAGCATTCTTACTTGCCTCAGTATCAAATTCCCCACATTGCTTCATTATGTTGATGCATTCCACAATGTGTTTTACTATGAGTCAACTAAAGCAATCCTTTTCACATGATTTCCTTTCTTCAACTGACAGAATTTTCCACACAACGTCTCCAATTATTATGCCAATAACAGTACTCCTAATAGCTAAAAGATATTTTACAGAGGGGGGTTAAAATCCTTTTCCTAGCTTTATAGGTGGGGAGACCCAGGCGCAAAGTAAGGAATTGACCTGTTAGGCTGCCTGCCTATGTGGCTAGTGGCCTAACAAGGACACAGGTCTTCTCCAGCTCCTAGTCATAATCCTAAATCCAGGGGAAACCTGAGCCTGAAACCACTGTGCTTTCTTGAGCAATGAAAGCAAATTGAGATTCTGAAGAAATGGGCATAGGTAAACAGGGTATCTGAGATGCTTGTCCTAGGTAAAACAATGCTGCTCTCTTTGTTAAAACAAAGATGAAAGAGTCAACTAAACTTCTGTCACATTTGGCTGGATTCATACATGGGACTTCTTTTCATTAAAACTTGGAGGCAGCCTTAGAGCCTGAATCAGAAAGTTGTTGGACGCTGATCTAGTGAGATGAGTGCTTGTGGGCCTGTAATACTAGTACTCAAGGCTTAACATAAGCTTAAAGGTGAAAATTAATGTGCCAGTCCAGAAGTCAGAAGTAGCTCAGATGGAGTGAGTATATAAAGAACTACTATGGCAGTTACAGCTAGCTCATGTGACTTAAACAATTTTCTATATATTGTATTCTCCAGTATCAGCAACAGATTTCACAATTTTTGACCTCAATTTGCCCAGCCACCTGATTATCCTGGTACCTTCTGGAAATAATAGCCCTCATTTCAAGAAAGGACTGGGGTGCTGGAGAGAGGCCTTAGCACAGGACTATGTGAATGAATGAAATTTGCTTTCAGGCCTGAAGCGAGTTGAATATCTCTGCACTGTAGAAAGAAGCAGTCCTGATCAGGATAATTTTACTCCAACAATATAAAGACAGTGCTATTAAATTACCAGATGTGTTGTCAGAGCAACAGTTATAACTGAGTTGATTTGGAATTCAGTTTGCAAGAACAGTGTGTTTACATCACAGCAAAGCAATAGAAGAATATATCCTAAGAGTAATAGAGCAACCTGCCTGTCAGAAGTAAATACCTAGAACTTAGGCATTTTTACATCCTACCTAAATCTCTGCCCAGGGCATTATTATAGCACCTGAGCTCTTTACAACATGTGCATGTCTGTTCTCAGTACAGTCCTGTAAAGCTGGCAAATAAAGAACTAAAAGAAGACACACTAGAAGAAATGGTATACCCTTAGTCATACAAAAGATCAATGATATGGTAAGATCTAACTGCCAGCTTTTAACAGGAAGTATTAAAAAGTAACCCAAGTCTAAGAGATCAGTTTTATAGTTTCTTTACTTCAACTGTCTTTTGTTTCAGCCAATTGTCTTCTCTGCCAAGTCATGTGTTTCCTTCTGTTGTCCCTTGCCCCTTCTGTTCTTACTTTTCTCCCCTTACTTTGCAATTCCATTGTCTCCCCACCAAAAAAAAATTTACCCTTCCTCTTTTCCTTGCCTGGGTGGAATAAGCTTCTAACCACTTACACATGACTCAGTTTGCAGACAAACCAAGATAAAATGATCAGCAGTTGTATATAAACCAGTCTGTAATTTCTTTATAAGATACTCTTCTACTCTATCCCTTGCCCTTGTGATGCTGATGAAAGGCATATATGCGAGCACTCAGCAAGTCATCTGACGTGATCTAAAGTGGAATCAAGCAGAATGTCTCATTGGCTAATTCCCCGCTTAGAGGCAAAACTCAGACTAGGTTATGAAAACCCATGTTCAGACTGCTTTATATAAGGATAGGTGTAATACAGACACAGCTGCTTTGGTTTTGTACTAAATTCTTTCTTTGCATTTGGCTATAGATTAGATTATAAGGAGTGCTTTCTCTTTCTAGTTGAGTCTTTGCATAGCTCTCTCTTTAGAGATCTTCCCTTACAGTAGCCTCCTACTTAGTATGAACTGAGCTCTTGAGATCCATTTCTACTTCTGAAATCACTGCCTAAAACTGCAGGGATCTTTGTGTAGCTAGGAGTCCTAGGGATCTTTTCATAGCTAGTGAAAGCCTTCCAGAGATATTTGCATCATGAAGTCTTAAGATTATACAAAATGAAACATATTTTTGGATATGTCATCCTTTCCCACATACCATGGTTCTCCTCTCCAAAAAGGGCTGGCTAGGAAAGCTTGCATCTATGACAGTGTCCTTCCTGTGTGTCGTGGTTTAGCCCCAGTCAGCAACCAAGCACCACGCAGCCACTCGCTCACTCCCCCCTGGTGGGACGGGGGAGAGAATCAGAAGAGTAAAAGTGAGGCAACTCATGGGTTGAGATAAAGACAGTTTAATAGGTAAAGCAAAAGCTGCACACAGAAGCAAAGCAAAACAAGGAATTCATTCACTACTTCCCACGGACAGGCAGGTGTTCAGCCATCCCCAGGAAAGCAGGGCTCCATCCCGCGTAGCGGTTACTTGGGAAGACAGCCACCATCACTCCCAATGTCCCCCCTTCCTTCTTCTTCCCCCGCTTTATATACTGAGCATGACGTCATATGGTATGGAATATCCCTTTGGTCAGTTTGGGTCAGCTGTCCTGGCTGTGTCCCCTCCCAGCTTCTTGTGCACCCAGCAGGGCATGGGGAGCTGAAAAAGTCCTTGACCAGTGTAAGCGCTACTTAGCAACAACTAAAACATCTCCACGTTATCACCGCTGTTTCCAGCAAAAATCCAAAACATAGCCCCATACTAGCTACTATGAAGTAGTTTAACTCTATCCCAGCTGAAACCAGGACAGTACCCACCCCTTATTCCATACCATTTACATCATGCTCAGGTTCCACACTATCCAATACAACCTCATTAACCTACACGCCCTCCTTCCCATCCTTTGATAAAATACACGGGTATCATTTAGTCTACAGCTTTGGTCTCCATCTGTTCTTGTGGTCACGCAGGACAGGAGACGTGGGGTGTTGCATGGAGTTACTGGGCACCAAAGCCAGCTCAGGTCGGGTCACTGCTGCACTTGCACTGCTTCTTGAAAGGCTTGTCCTCCGTTGGTTCGGGTGGTTCCTGCTGTAGTAATTCCTGTAACATGCAACTCAAATCACAGGTCACAGGTTACAACAATTTAAAGGTATATCCATAACAATCTCTACCCCTGGCCCCTTTGGGCCAGGTTGTAGGTTTTAACATTGCAATGAACTCTTCCCCTTGCTCCCAGCCTGGCTAGCAACAAGGGGTTTCTGCTATAGTCATTTCCATAATATGTAACTCAAATCCCAGGTTACAACAATTTAAAGGTATTTCCATTACAATCTCCGCCCCTGGTCCATTTGGATTAGACCATCAGGTTTAACATTGTAATGAACTCCTCCCCTTGCCCCTGCTCTGGTTTGGACTTATCCACAGACTGTAGTCCTTCAGGGTGGTACCTGCTCCAAGTGGAGCCTTACCCGGGAGCCACAGCCTCTTCAGAGGCACACCTGCCACAGCATAGACTTATCCAGAGCCACAATCGCTTTGAGGTGCGTCTGTTCCAGCGTGGCCTTCTGCATGGGCCTCAATGCTTTCAGAGCTATACCTTCTCCGGCATGGCCTTACCCGCAGCTGCAGTCCCTCCAGAAGTAAACTTGCTCCGACGTGGCCTTGCCCATGGCTGCAGTCCCTCCATAAGTAAACCTGCTCCAACACAGCCTTGCCCATGGCTGTAGTCCCTCCAAAGCCTGCTCCAACATGGCTTTGCCCCATGGCTGCAGTCCCTCCATAAGTAAGCCTGCTCCGTTGTGGGCTTATCCATGGCCACACACTTTGAGGTGCTCTGGCATGACCTCATGCACAGCCACTGATGCTCCAAGGTGTACCTGCTGCAGCACAGACTTAGCTACAGCCACAGACACTTCCACGTGTACCTTCTCCAAGATGGATATATCCTTGGGCCACAATTGCCTCAGAGGTATACCTGCTGTGGCACAGACATAACCAAGGCCACAGATGCTTCGAGATATACCTGCTTTGGCACGGGCTTATACACAGACACAGATGCTTTGGGGTGTCCTGCTCCCACATGGACTCATCCACAGGTCACAGTCCCTTTGACTCGAGTTTACACTAGAGTTCCAGCCTGTCCAGTACAGCAGCACAGAAACAGCAGCTGGGCCCTGGCCATCTGCCAGCCCAGGCGCATCGCCATGAGTGTTATCAGAATGTCCCCAGGCCCGGCAGGGTAAGGTGATAAGCAGTACAGCAGTACAGCAAGCAGCGAAAGCAAAAAGTACCATTAATGAGCACTAGATTTTAAGGCATACAGTAAGTCAGGCAAGCCCCATAGCAAGCACAGAAGCCTGCCAATTAATAGCTAAACAGCAATAACCACTATAAATTCCATCTAGCACATTCCAGTCAAATCTGTCGTTATCTCAAACCTTTCGTGCTCCACGTTGGGCGCCAAAATAGACTGTCGTGGTTTAGCCCCAGTCAGCAACCAAGCACCACGCAGCCGCTCGCTCACTCCCCCCTGGTGGGACGGGGGAGAGAATCAGAAGAGTAAAAGTGAGGAAACTCATGGGTTGAGATAAAGACAGTTTAATAGGTAAAGCAAAAGCTGCACACAGAAGCAAAGCAAAACAAGGCATTCATTCACTACTTCCCATGGGCAGGCAGGTGTTCAGCCATCTCCAGGAAAGCAGGGCTCCATCCCGCGTAGCGGTTACTTGGGAAGACAGCCACCATCACTCCCAATGTCCCCCCCTTCCTTCTTCTTCCCCAGCTTTATATACTGAGCATGACGTCATATGGTATGGAATATCCCTTTGGTCAGTTTGGGTCAGCTGTCCCAGATGTGTCCCCTCCCAGCTTCTTGTGCACCCAGCAGGGCATGGGGAGCTGAAAAAGTCCTTGACCAGTGTAAGCGCTACTTAGCAACAACTAAAACATCTCCACGTTATCACCGCTGTTTCCAGCAAAAATCCAAAACATAGTCCCATACTAGCTACTACGAAGAAATTTAACTCTATCCCAGCTGAAACCGGGACAGAGGCAAAAGCAAAGGTTATGGCTTCCGGGAAAATATTGTGTTAGTAGGAGGTGTCTTTAATGTTCTTTACTGGGATCAAGGATTATTGCGGGTCTAAATTGGTACTTTAATTGGTGACTGAAAAGAAGTAATGAGCTTAGTATCAACATTTACGTGTAATATTTAAGTGCCTGGGAGACACTGAGTGCATAGTGACACTATAGAACTACTGCAGCAGAAGTTTGAGAGATTGGAAAAAAAATCCTTTATTTACTAAAAAATGTAAACCACTTAAAACTGTGTAAAGCTAACCTGAAACAGTTATCCAGTCAGGGGAAGGAGGCTAGAGTGGGTGTTGGTCCAGAGATAGCTAGTTGTGTAATTTAAATTAGACTTTTCCACTGAAGTTTTGTCATGCCTTTTGCTGCCTAAATGACAAAACACATATGAAGGAGCCACTGTGCTGAGTCTCAAATAATTGTTTACAGGCATGGAAGACCCAGTTACCTACTACCGCTCTATTGAGGCTTACAACAGCATCTCACAAACAAATGTCAGTGAACTCCATTTCAGCATTCACAGATTGTCTTATTACTCAGTTTGTGGTTATCATACAAAAGCCTATGCATCAAAACATGCTAGTGAAATAGGGCTGTGTACAGACTCATGTCAAAAAGGGGGGTGGTAATGGTCCCTCTGCCAGTAAGGTGCTATGATTGCACCTGAAATACGATATGGGCAATGCACTGCACCAAATGGTGCTGCTAGCATGGTACTGACAGGAGGGGGAATTCAGCATTTGTAGCTGTACGCTTCTACGGGAGAACTTATCTTGGGCCGCATACCTCCGGGACACAGGGCTCTGCCCGCCCTGGGGACAATGATGCACAGACATCAACATGATGGATACAAAATGTCCGTTTATTTGGCTGCGTCACACGCTTATATAGCTCTTGCGGTTCCTGTTCCTGCCACTCCTATGGGGAGGAGTCTATCTTTCCGTTACATCCCGTGATCTTCCGGTCGCCGATCCCTGTCTATTCCCCTACAAGCATTAAGGAGGGCTGCTGAGGAAACGGAGCACAGACATCTTTCTTGAAGAATTAAGCATTTTAAATATTACTAAACTCTTGAAGGAGGAGAAGCTGTGGTCATCTTATGCATGAACATATGTAGAGATGGACACATCAGCAATACAGAGGAATTATTTAAAATGGCTTAGCAATAAGAGAGTTAGCTAAGAACAGTAGGAGAGAATTTAGAGGAGGAAACCTCCTGGCCATGAGAGCTATTAGCAGTGGAATAATCCCTCTGAGGAGAAGCAGAGACTCTGCCCCATGGAACATGAAAAGCCAGACCGGATAAAATGGTGGTAGAAATACAAAAGAGGTTATGCTCCTGCACTAAAAGACAGTTAGAACAGAGGAGCCTTTAGGTTATTATTTGCAGAGCCTATGATTACTGAAAGGATTGATAGCTCTCCTCTGCCCCCACAAAATGGCACCCTTTTGGACAGTGGGATAAAACTGACCCTTTTTGCACAGGAGGAAGGCTCAGATACGTGTATGCAGTCACTCCACCTGGATTAATGCCCGACCATATTTTAATTGGTGGTGAAGGGTTTTTTTTTTTTGTTTTTAAGCCCGAAGGCAGACTTCTGCTTCCATCTACCCCCATTTAACTAGCTGGGTTGTATATTTCAGAGGTTTACAGCTTGTCACTACTATTCAGACTCTTGAAGCTTTTGACTAGATCTGTCATATTTTCAGAAAAATGCTGGCTTTCAAGCAGCTTCCTCAAATAAGTCAATAAATTCTGGATCTAACCATGCCATTCTGAGAACTGAGTGGTTATAAATCAGGGCAGAACTTGCCAGAATGCTCGGAGACTCAGCAGGGGGAAAAAAGATGTTGCAATAAACAGAGCATCTCATTTGATTTGAAACACTGACAATTAACATTCTTTGGTTTTGCAAAACTTGCTAGCAAATATATGGGCAATGTTAAACTTTACTGACCCAGAGGAGAAATTCTATACATACCTGTCTTTTCTGCATTTTATAATTCTCGATGCACGGCCATCCAGCATATCCTTTATTCTTTAGAGAGGTGTAAGTCTATGAAAAGGGAACTGAGGCATCCTCATACTTGATTGATAAATGTATAAAACACCAGTTGCTTTTTTTTTAATTAACCACATTTTGGATACTATAAGAGACCAGTGACTACCCCTATATAGAAGCTGGGAGTAAAGGAACACTCGCATCCTGGGAAATCTGCCCATTCTGGGGCAGAAAGATTCTACCTGGAAGCTTGAAGTGGTACCTCACATGCATTCCCAGAAAGTAATCCACCTGCAGGAAGAGTAAGTTCTCTTCAGAGATTCACTTTTAGTGTGATTCATGGATGAGAGAACTCTTTTAGGCTTGTTTCAACTGAAAATGAGACATTCATGCATGCACAATATTTTCAGAGCATACAAAAAATGTTTAAAATGCACTTGCATGCTGCAACAAATGGGAATCGCCAGGACCTCACCTTATTGTTATATACATCTTAAAATGAATTAATATGGAGTGGCTCAAATCATCACTATCTTTTCTCCATTGCACACAATGAGAACTTCCCCCCTGCCCCCCGATTGTAAAATTATGCTAGTAGGCACAGTATGCTCTTTCCAGTTCAGGAATAACTGAAGAAAGAATCTGTTAGGTTGAGGGGAAATACTTCCTCTGTCATTTGGGAGAATAGAAGTCATTGCCTATTATCTTAAAAAAATCCATTAAAAAAAAAAAGGAAGGTGGTTCATGGTTTTAGCTGGGATAGAGTTAATTTTCTTCACTGTAGCTGGCATAGTGCTGTGCTTTGGACTTAGTATGAAAACAATGTTGAGATAACACACAGATGTTTTGGTTGTTGCTGGGTAGTGCTTGTACTAGTCAAGGACTTTTCTAGCTTCCCATGCTCTGCCAGGTGCACAAGAAGTCGGGAGGGGAGGGGGCACAGCTAAGAGAGCAGATTCAAACTGACCAAAGGGATATTCCATATAATGTAATGTCATGTCCAGTATGGTAACTGGGAGGGGCTGGCAGGGGGAGGGAAGCAGCGATCGTGGCTCGGGGACCGGCAGTGTCGGTCGGCAGGTGGTGAATGGTTGTATAATTTGTGTTTCTGTTTTTTTCCCTTTTTTACTTTTCCTTTTTATTATATTATCATTATTGTTATTACTATCATAATCATCATTATTAGAATTATTATCTTATATTAATTATTAAGCTGTTCTTATCTCTACCTACAAGTTGGGTTTTTTTGTGCTTTTGCTCTTCCAATTCTCTCCCCCATCCCACAGGGGTGGGGGGAGTGAGCGAGCGGCTGCGTGGTGTTTAGTTGCCGACTGGGGCTGAACCACGACAAGATGAAACCATCCTTTCATGCTAGTGTAATTGGGACTTCCCTGCTCTTTCTGAGATTAATAGAATTTTAAGTCAATGCCTGAATTAAAGGCTCATAAACATTTCAGAACAAAAGAAGCCACTTTGACTAGCCAATTGCTTGAGATGTGACCCTTGGGAGTGTAGATGTCCTAGCTGTGATTTATTTAATTTGCTGCAGTCTCTGTGCTTTGTGAATAAAAGCAAATGCATGAAGTACTATAAAAGCACTGTAAGCCCCAACAATTTAAAAAAGCACCCTCACATAATTAAGCTGCTCACAGAGGACCGTACTGAAGAGGGAGAGATACTGACTCTTCAGGAGATTTATGACCATCAGGAAGTGTTTGGGGAGGAAAGCAGAGTCGCTTGTGGGAAGTCTGGGAACGTGCCTTCTGCGTGTAAGGGCAGCTGAGGGCAGCAGCAGGGGAGGGAGAGGAGCACATCTTCATGGGCATGAATCATATTGTGGCAGGGGCGAGCAAGTGGGCAACATCAGTCCCACTGACCCGGGTCCTGCCCACTCTGTGCCTGCAAAGCTGGAGATTCCTACAGGGCTGTGACGTGGCCCAGAGATTTTAGCAGCAATGTCTTTTTTGAATCTGGGCGGGTTGGGATGGATATAAAATGGAGGTGAGCAAAAGGCTTCAGGGCTTATTAAGTCCAATGTGAACATCATCTGCCAGCCTAAGAGGCAGGTATGGGTCTTATCAAAATATAAAGCTAATTAGAAAGAGTCAAAGTACCACCCAGGAAAAAGTGAAGGGAATCTAACACCTGGGAAGTACAGAGTGAGTGAGAAAGTCCACAAGTAAGGTTTGAGGGAAAACAGATACCAAGGTGAAAAACAGTGAAATTAGAAAAAAATGGTGAAAGAAGAAATATTGAAACTATTTTAAAAAACAGCATTCAGAAAAGTGTCCGTTTCTTAATAAATAAAAATCCCCACATGTGTAT
Organism: Phalacrocorax carbo; assembly: GCF_963921805.1. Classification (NCBI taxonomy): domain Eukaryota; kingdom Metazoa; phylum Chordata; class Aves; order Suliformes; family Phalacrocoracidae; genus Phalacrocorax; species Phalacrocorax carbo. Next base: position 638,798 of record NW_026990243.1, read on the forward strand.
ACTCTTACAGATATTTTTTGTTCTTTATTTTCTATTCCCATAGCCACCAGAAACAAGGGATTCAGAACCTGCAAATATGGACCAGGAGCTTTGTGGGTCTTCTAAAGCAAAGAGCCTTCTTTTGGTCTTTAAAAGATTTTGTAGTTTCTGACTTTCTGAACAAAGGCTTGCAAATTTTAGGGAGGATCCTAGAAAAATGCCTTTAAGACATGGAAGTAAAACAAAGGCCATGTGAAAAATACTTATAAGCCAACAGTGGGGTTTTCGGTGCTGAATAGATTTTTTTTATAAAAAACATTACAGCAAAGTCCTGTGTCCTATGCAGAGTTAATTTTCCTTTGTTCCTTCAGTCCTTTGGTTGTTCTTTCGTTCCTTCCTTGACTATAAAATAAAATTGGAATGAAACCACTATAATTTATATTTAAAACAAGAACTTCATCCTGGGCTGTAGGGTTGTCTGGGATAGACTAGAATCTTATTTCTGCCTTAGAATAGAGACACTTATCCCTAAGAATCCCTAAAGCAAATACAAAGGGGAAATAATAAACAAACTTGGCATCATGGTTATGTATTCATTAGCAAATGAAGCCACCTTTTGTTTGGAAATGGGCAGGAGTCAAATTTACAGACCTTTAAGTCATAGGCTGCAGAACTGAAAAATGTGTCTACTCATACATTTTTTGTCAATGAACTCACTTCAGTAGCACTTTGCTAATTACTGTGGGTTATGTGCTCATCTCTGTCCAGTCACAGAGGATGTCAGTAAGTTCTTGGCTCAAACTAGCAAGTTATGTTTTTCAGTGTGGAGGTCACATTTGAGGACGAGGTGAAGACTTGTATGAAGGCCAGTCTGGCCTCCTGCATAACACTACTTCTACATTATGTTTGGACTGAGCCATTTTAGAACTCAGGAATTTGTAATAGTGTCTTTGATGCAATGGTCCTGCTGCCCATCCTGTTGTCCTTCCCTTCGTGATTATATCTGGCTACGGTGGATGTCTGTCCTCAAAGAAAAATATTTTCCTTGTTGATCCAAATGATAAGAAAATATTGGTGTGCTAATCTGTATTAATCGGCAGAGCAAAATGCAGATCATACAGCTTGATTTAGGTTATTTTCTTCTGATAGTTATTTCTGTTAATAGCAAAAAAGTTTTCCCCTTGCAAACATAATAGTCCACAAAGATAATATCAGCAGCAGAAGAAAAAAATAGGAGTGAAGTCTGTGCAGATATAGATGCTGAGTCTTTGTGTATGCCCCCCATCTAAAAACATTAAATATAGGCACTGAATAAAAGTAGAAAAGCAGCATAAATGTAATTTCTGGTTTTAAAGTATAATAGTCAGCATTTTCATAAATATTTCTACTTCAAAAATTAAATTCATTTATACATTCCTTTTCAGTGAACATCATAACCACTCTGAAATGTATGTTTCACCTTCCACACTCCTGTTTCTTCTAGCCCCTTATTTAATAAGTTACATACAGAGCTCTGCAAGTGTCTTGCTGCAAGGTAACTAACTGCTCTTCTCCTCTCATGATAAATACTTCTGTCACTCAGATCTATAACCTTTCACACATCCTTCTGAAAACATCACTGCCAGATTTCATTCCATTCTCTACCAAATTATATACCAGCTCTTTCTTGTTATGTCTTTGTTTAGACTTTATGAGAGGTGTCTTTGGTGCTGTGAACTCTTCCTCTGCTTTCTGCTCCTCAAAAAAGGCCTTTCTCTGTGTTTGCCAGAGGAGCTTGTCCCCATAATCCAGCACCTGGACATGGTTGATCTGCCAGAAAGCCTTGTGGGAATATGGGGAACACACCCCAGTCTCTAGGTTTCTCAGACATTGTGGGGTGCAATTGCACTGGGACTACCAACATGCACTATTTGCTTTGGACATGTTGCATAAGGAGAGTTGATGTATCCCCTTTACTTAGACATCCCTCTGAGACCAGATAAACTTGGGGCCAAAAATAATACAGGTTTTATCCTGGCAAAAGAAAAGGTAAAGCACTTGATTTACAAAACTGTACCAAGGTTTAAAAAAAATTTGTTTTATAATATAGACAGTAAAATGCACTTCTGTCACAATTAATGGTAAGGCTCCTTCTCAGTTTTTCTGCTATTTTTCACTTTAAGTCTATCCAGGATGTGAGATCCAAGGGGCCGCTTGAGGTCAGTATCCTGATGCTTTCCCTCAATATTAGATCCTGGACTACTGTAGGTGACCAGCGGTCTTGTCTGTTTTCTTGGTCTCTGGGCAGCCCTCTCTGAACTCATGTTTCTCCATACACTGACATGGATTATGAGTAATCTTTTATCCACTCGTTTTAGTGCAATTCAGTATTTACATTAGATGTTTGTCTCAGGTGAGGTATTGGTTTTGTTCAAAATAGTATTTCTTATTCCAGTTAGCACATTTCATGAAAATGGTGCCATTTTTTAACCACAACATCATACCCCATTAAGCCATAGAAGCTTTATGTTCATGGAATATTCACCAAAATTTTTAATGTATAATCTTATAATTTTTAGATTTTTTTGTCTTCTGTAAGAATTAAATTGGGTTTGTTTTTCAAGGTCTACTTTCCTACAACAGTATTAACTGTGTAATAGCTTTCTCTTTTAAGATTCCAATTTCAGATTTAGGTATCATGGTGGGAATCTCCCAAATTAATAAAAAAAATGAACTTTCATTGAACCAATGTTAGCACTCTTTCTGGCTCTGAACATCTGAACCAGCACTCCTAGGACACTCGGGCACAAATTATCCAGGCCTATGTATTTTAAGATACTTATTTCTAACAGACATTGTGTTTAACACTTCCCCTTGTTACTAGTAGAGAGTCCACTGTCAATCTGATGTGCTATAAATACATAAACCTGTTTCCTTTCAAATGCAGAACAGAAAGATTTATTGTCTGGATTTGCATTTGTTGATTCTTTTTTATCCTTATTAACTACTTTACCATTTGCATCTACTAAAGGACTAAAATATTGTTATATTTTTGAACTGTGATGTTAAATAACATCCCACAAATTCTCCTCATTATTCATATTACTCCAGACATGTTTATAATATTTCTCATGTCTAGTATTTTATTCTTTTTTCTATTTCTTACATATTCTTTTTACTATTTTCACCTTACTGTTATACTGAGATGTTTTTAGACAAACATGCCCTGATCCTTGTGAAAAATTATCCTTCTTTCTTTATAGTAAGCTAGCCTTTCAAACATTGTGCTGTTTACTCATGTTTTCCTGTTAAAGTATCATCTTCTAATCGCTGTTTTTCAAAATTTTCATAGTTTAGAAAATAAGCCTTTTGTGGCAGAGTATCTGTAACAGATATTAATGAAATTTTATTTGTCTCAAGACAATATTTTCTTTATCATACTGAATGCAGTTGGGTCAATTATGTCTTTGGTTCCTTGATAATCAGGGGCTGTTCCCAATAGACAGGGTATAAGAGGCCACCCTGCCGCAGGAGTAGGGAAAAATGGTTTACTATTTGAACTGAAGATCTCATCCAAGGCTATAGAAAGGTCCTGGCCCATGTTTTTCCTAGTCTCTCTGCAAAGGTTCCCATCTGTAAAAGGGGGATAATGCCATTTCTCTTCATTACAAGACTTTGGTGAATATATGCTAAAGAATGGGCAAGCTGTCAACAACGTATCTGAACTTGGACACTTACCTGGAGTTACTCTGGTGTTCCTGATCAAGTACTTAAAAAGATGAAGTCTGTCATTCAAACTCTCTCTGCTCCAGTAGGCCTGACCAGATTTATCAAAGTAAAAATGGCCTGAGGTTGATGACCATCCTACAAAACATGGATGTCTCTACTGAATGATGAAAGTCACTGTATTAGGCCAACATATACAGAAAAGTGACAATCTCAGGATAGAATTAGAAAAATATTTTAATGTGAAGAACATGTTCTATTGTTTGTGCTATCCTGAACAAATAGTTGTATAGTTGTATAAGTCTCTGTCTTACATGGCTTGTTATATATGTGCATGTTCCTTGTTTAGTTATATTATTAGTTTACTTTGTGCTTGAGCTTACACTTTAATAAATTGAGCATATAAGAGATCAAAAAGATGAGCAGTGATAGCCTGACTCTCCTCTCCTGTGCATTTAAATTGAAAATAATTTCACTGAAGCAAATACAGTTTAACTAGTGTAAAAATCATGTTTGGTAGGAAAATGAAGCTTTCCAGTGTTTGTATTACTATTTGCAAAACAAGAACTTCTACTTTCTCTTTACGCATGTAATTTCCTCCCACATGGTAGTTTGTTTCTTCTTTTGGAGGACTAGAATGGAAGATGCAGGAAGTTATCTGGTGTTGTGGTTTAGCGGCAGCTCAGCCCCACGCAGCCGCTCGCTCACTCCCCACCGGTAGATGGGGGAGAGAATCAGAAGGGTAACACTCGTCGGTTGGGATAAGAACAGTTTAATAATTAAAATTAAAAGAAAAAACAACAGAAATGCAGTGTAAAGGAGAACAACGAGAGGCGCAAAGCCCCGGGGGAGGGGGGAAGGGAGGGGAGAGGGGGAACGAACCGCACGCGCCACAGCCGCTCGCCGACCCGGCGCCGCACCGCCTCCGCGCTGCCACTGCCCCCCCTCAATATATTGGTCATGGTGTCACATGGTATTGAATGAACCTGCCATTGGCCAGTCGGGGTCAGCCGTCCCCACCATGGCCCTGCCCCTCCCAGCCCCCCCCCGCCAGGCGGCAGAGCTTGGGAAGCTGGAAAGGTAGCCGACCCCCACAGTGAGGAGAATTAACCCCTTCTCAGCCAAAACCAGCACATTCTCCACCCCTTATTCCACACCATTTACACCATGCCCAGGTCCCATATGATGTAATACAACCGTACCAACCACCACCCCTCCCCTTCACATCCTTTAACATAATACACAGACATCATTCCCTTAGTTCATGGACCTTCCCTGTAAAATGTCCATTAAAAATGTCCATTGAGTTCACCCAGCCCATGACTCTGGGCTCCATCTGTTGTATCAGTCTTTCCGGGTGGGAGAGATGGTGTGTGGTGTTGGGTTGCTGCATACTGAGTCAGTCATTGTTCCATCACTGCTGCACGGCTTGTTTAATAGTTGATCTTCCATGGGTTGGGAGGCTCGTACTCTGATATCATTGATACAACACAGAGGTGACACACACTATTATATAGCAGTTTGCATTGTGCCATTCAGTTCATTGATTTTGGGCGAAAACAGTCAAATCCCCCTTGAGGCACACATCGGATTTCTCCATCCTCCCGCATCACCCACCAAGTGCACCCAGGTCCTCGAGCAAAAGCAATCCCATGAATGGGTTTGCCTTTGCCGGAGGCAGGAAGAACCCAGACTGTTTTGCCCAGAGCACTTTTTGTGTGCACTAGAGGGACTTTATCCCCTTCCACAGTATGTAGGATTTCTGACTGGGCAGGGCCAGCTCGGTTGGCAGATCCCCTTCTTTGAGCCAAAGGACGCTTATTCCTAACAGTTGAGACACTGCTCTGTCGAGGTGGGGAGTAGGACAGATCTTCTTTGAGTTGCTGGACCTCTTGGGACAGTTTCTCAACAGCAGAGACGAGCGAGGAAGAGAGATTTGTGTCGTAATCCCAGAGTCTACCTATCACCTCTGTCACCGTTGGTGTCTTGTCATCTTTCCAGGACATCACTGCCAATGAGTTTGCAGGCGAAGATGGTGCGCTCCGTACAAACTTCCGCCACATGGGTCATGTGCACTCGGCTTCATCTGGATCTTTGGATGACCGTTGATCGTCCAGGTCACCATAAATCACCTCAAGCACAGCTAATTCCCTTAGATACTGGATGCCTTTGTCCATAGTTGTCCATTTTCCTGGGCGATATATAACATCTTCTTTAAAGGGATACCTTTCCTTCACTCCAGACAGGAGTCACCTCCAGAGGCTGAGGGCTTGTGGTTTTTTTCCAATTGCTTTGTCAACGCCCCCTTCCCCAGAAAGGGATCCCAATTGTTTGGCTTCTTTTCCCTCTAGTTCCAGGCTACTGGCCCCATTACCCCAGCATCGGAGCAGCCAGGTGACAATGTGCTCACCTGAACGATGGCTATAATCTTGTCGCATATCTCGCAACTCGCTCAAGGACAGGGATCGGGTGGTCTCTATTTCATTTATGACTTCTCCCTCCTCTCCCCGCGATGGCCCTGGTTCTTCATCATCCCGTTCTAAACGAGTTGATGTCCGCTTCCAATATTTCGTCTTGTGTATGGGGGCAACTGATACTGGTACGGGTTTATTTTCTGAACCAGCTCCGGTACTTGTTATGGGGGTTTGAGTGGCTGCAGTGCCTGTTGTCAGGGCTGGATTGTCTACAGTGCCAGTCACTTTGCATTTCAATCCAGAGACATTCTCTTCCCCTTGGGAGCACTGAATACTGTTGAGCAGGGATCGGTATGCATGGGCCAGGCCCCAGCATGTTGCAGTTATCTGTGTCTCTCTGGAGTTCCCAGCACAACAACATACTTTCTCCAAATATTCTGCTAGTTTTTTAGGATTCTGCACTTGTTCGGGGGTGAAACTCCAAAACACTGGGGGTGCCCACTGCCCTAGGTATTTGCCCATGCTATCCCACATGCCCTGCCACTCGTAACTATCAAGCCTCGGGGCAGATTTCTGGGTGATATTCTTAAGTTGCTTAGTCAAAACCAAAACAACATGCCCAAAAACTAACAATAAGTGCACCTTAACCACCCAAGGATGTTCAAGATACAAAAACGTTGTTGTAACAAAGGCACAGACATCATAGAACAAAGTTGCAAAGGTATTATTCTGTATTTCCTCCATATAAAATCTCTCAGAGGAGGAGGTATAATTGCTAATTGCCTCAACAAGGTGGTATCCAAAGTACAGTAACGGTTTCAGCAAAAACCCCAAATACCAGATAAAGCTGAAAACGAGTGTTTGTATAACAAATCTTGTAGGCAAAACATTACTAATCACAGCAGAACACAGCAGACTCAACAAACCAACACCGATTTTTAACACCAACTGCAAAAAGGACAACATGGTGCTGTGACCAGCAGCTGTTGTTATCTCCAACCCTTGAGCCCCACGTTGGGCGCCAAAAAGACTGTCGTGGTTTAGCGGCAGCTCAGCCCCACACAGCCGCTCGCTCACTCCCCACCGGTAGATGGGGGAGAGAATCAGAAGGGTAACGCTCGTGGGTTGGGATAAGAACAGTTGAATAATTAAAATTAAAAGAAACAACAGTAGAAATGCAATGTAAAGGAGAACAACGAGAGGCGCAAAGCCCCGGGGGAGGGGGCAAGGGAGGGGAGAGGGGGAACGAACCGCCGAAACAAACCGCGCGCGCCGCAGCCACTCACCGCCCGCCGACCCGACGCCGCGCCGCTTCCGCGCTGCCTCTGCCCCCCCTCAATATATTGGTCATGGTGTCACATGGTGTGGAATGAACCTGCCATTGGCCAGTCGGGGTCAGCCGCCCCCGCCATGGCCCTGCCCCTCCTAGCCCCCCCCCCCCGCCAGGCGGCAGAGCTTGGGAAGCTGGAAAGGTAGCCGACCCCCACAGTGAGGAGAATTAACCCCTTCTCAGCCAAAACCAGCACGTCTGGTTACAGGATTAACTGGAGTACATGAAGTGTAGTGCCATTAGAAAGGTTTGAATATAAAAACTTAAGGACTTAGCAGTGAAATGGATGAACATTTAGGAAACACTATTAGTCAGCCCTTGAAAAGTCCTGCAGAGACATCACAGGCCTCTTAGAGGTGACTCCCATCATGTCTCAATGTGGAACAATCATCTCTCACCCACTCTATCTTGCTCTATTATTTTTTCTATACTTCCAATACAACTGTAATTGCAGTTAATCTATTGTACAAAATGTGCTATTTGGGGATGGGATTGTTTCCATTTTGGGCACTGTGCATTGCTAACTTTTCATTTATTTGCAGTTCATCTGAAAATCCTCTCACCCCACCCATATTTTTATGAAGTAATGGCTGCTCAGATGTCCTCAGTGGGCAAAATAAGTCTGTGATGCATAAATTCAGAACAATGACTTTTGTCTGTGTTTACAGAAATGTCTGAAAGGACAATGGGAATAAAGGACTGAAGTGCTACTGTTGAATTGGAGGGTGCGAGAGGGAAGGAGGGAGGTTGTTATGAGTTCTGCTGGATTCAAAGCTCTGTCCTTCTTTACTGGGCTGTAGTGCAATTGAGTAGGTCTCTCTTCCTATGAATGGGTAAGACCTCGTTCCTTGGCACTCTTGAGTGACAGATGTCTTGAAGAAATAGGCTCCTTCAGTGCTTCTGTGTATGAAGGAAGTTTGCTTCTGTGTATGAAGGAAGTTTGCTTCTGAAAAAGTGTTGAACACTGCTTGAGTCTTCAGTGGGTATTTAAAAAAAGGAACACGGAGCTTGCAATTGGAAGAGACAAGGTCTCGATGTAATTTGAGACAAATATCTTCTCATTTGAAGCTTTTTATGCTTTTTAGTTTACCACACGATGCTACAAGAAATTTCCGTCAGTGACTAGGAACACATCCAAGATACAGCCAGGCCTTAGCAGGTGTTTGCCACATGCTGTTGTGATGGCTAGAATTAGCTGGGTAGCAGTGAGCAAACATCTATCTTGTATTATTCATACAATCTTTGTTTCAGTTCATATCAATGTTCCTATCAGTATGTGATGGTTGATTTGGTTCAGTACAATGTTCAGTACAATTGCTGGTTGCAATGTATCCAGTAAATGTGTCTTTCTATGCAGGGACGCAGTTTCTTCCCAATGGTGCTGACAGGACTTCCCAGGTCATCTGAACATGAAGAAAGGGAAACTTTCCCAATCGGCATGTGTGAGGGTTGTTTCCTAACAAATTTTTTTGTCTGGCTATACAAAGCAAATAAATCTTCAAATCATATCTTACCCAAAAGCAAAGTTTACCATAGTAAATTCCAATGGGAAATTAAAACATCAGGAAACAATGTTTATTTTCTAATGTTTTGTCAGCTGCAGAACAGAGTCCAAGAAGTAGAACAGACCTGGCCTGTTTGGTTGCTTCCTCTCTTGTAGACAGATTTCTCTTGCTAGTACTTTCTCAGTCCTCTTTTAGGCTATTTATTCTCCCCTACATACTGACTGGCAAACAGAAATCCAGGCAAGGAAAATATGTAGGAGACACTTCCTAATTTTTCATTTGCCATTAAGAAAGAAAAACCCAGCTGAGATTACAAAGACTGTAAACCTGTTTTTTATGTAGTAAAGAGCAGTGTGATGCAGAAAAGGTGATTAACCCTGAGGAAATGTTTCCATATGAGAAAAAAATGAGGCCACTGTCAGGGCATAACTCCATTTTCACAGATTTTCTTCTCTGGGTCTTTCAATGGCTTATTTAAGTTCTCTTCAGGGAACTGCTCTGGAATCTGCTCTTCAAGATGTGTTGAGAAAACAGAGGAGATTGGCTGTTGGGCTTTTGTTTACTTAGTTGGTTTTTTTTGTCCTTGGAAGTAGTTCAAGATTTTAAAATAAACTTGTTGGTCTGAATAAAGATTAAAGGGTGAAATCTAAAAAGCATACAAATCCAGTCAGAAAAATTTACTGTTATCAATCAAAACATTTATGTAATTTTAGAGGATTTTGTTGCATTTTGTTTTTCCACCCAACCAGGGTAAGGAAGTCAACAAAATATTCTTTAAACAAATCTTGTTTGCCCGGGGGGAACTTTAACTTCCCTGACGTCTGCTGGAAGGGCAACATGGCGGGATGCAACCAGTTGAGGAGACTTCTGGAGGGTGTAAGGGGTTACTTCTTGATAATGGATTGGCCAACCAAGGGTGAGGCATGGCTGGATCTCCTATTCAGTAACAGAGATGGTGTGATTTGGAACATGATAATCAGTGCCAGCCTTGGCTGTAGCAACCGTGAACTAGTGGAGGTCAAGATCCTGAAGGGAGTGAGGAAAGTGAGTAGCAGACTTCAGCTCTTTCAGAACACTGGTAGGTAGGATCCCATGAGAGACAACTATGAAGTTAAAGAAAGATTGTGAGTCTTTAAGGACAGTATCATCCAAGCTTTTTTCTTATACTCAGGAGAAAACAGGCTTATCAGGAGAAAAATGCAAAGTTGTACATTGCTAGTCATACCTGGGAAGGCAGAGCCCCTACCCTTTGCAACAGTTCAGGCTGGGTACTGGCTGCCTGGGCAGCAGCTCTGTGGATAAGTCTCCAGGGCTTTGGGAGACAGTGAACTGCACAGCAGCGAGCAGTCCATGGGGCTGGCAGCAGTGAAGACCAGCACTATCCAGTGCTGTATGACCAAGGGCACAGCCAGGAGATGGAGGGAAGTGATTATTCCCCTCAATTTGGCACTTCTTGGACAATACCTAGATACTGTGTCCTCTGGTTTGGTCTCCCCAATCCAAGGTAGGCATTGCCAAACTGGAGTGAGCCCAGTGGAGGGCCACCAGGGTGCTCAGAGGCTGGAGCACCTGCCCTGTGAGGGGAGCCTGAGAGATGGGGCTGCTTCAGCCCAGAGAAGGCTCAGAGCAGCCTTCCCCCACCTATGGGCAAGTTATTGAGAAGACGAGGCCAGGATCCCTGCATCAGTGCATAGCAGCAGGGCAGGAGACAACAGCCATAAGTTGAAACAAGAGGAGTTTGGACTGGATATAAAGGGAAAGTTTCTTCTGCATGGGGACAGTTCAGAGTGGAACAGGTTGCCCAGAGAGGCTGTATGGTCTGCATCCTTGGAGCTTTTCAAGACCAGTCTGGAGAAAGACCCAAGCTACATGGTCTGACCTCCTCAGTGATGCTGCTTTGAGTAGGCGGTTGCACTGGGGACCTCCTGATGTTCTTTCCAACCTGCATATGATTCTATAACTTTTCTGCTTACAGTTAGCGAAACAGAGAAACTGTTCTGTATATTGAACAGAGAAACCATATTTTTTTTAGAAAAAGTCAAAAGAAGATTTTTCAATATTTCTGATATTTTCCCTACATTTTTTTTCCATATGAGTGCGATAGCCTGGTTTTGAAGGCTCAGTTTTTTGAAAGACAAAATATTTTGTTGAAAACTTGTGTTACTTTGAGTAATTTGGACAGAAATTCAGTGTGTTTTTTAATACTTTGGTATTTAGCAGCTATTACCTTTTCTGAAAATTAATAAAATTAATTCACAACATCACTTTTGTGAATATTCTCAGCCAAAGACGTGCTAGGCCCAACAAGATATTTTTAATATTTTATCCAGAACCAGTCATGAGCAAGTTGCAAATGTTCATGAAACAAGTAGTTGTGGGGACAGTTTATGTTTTCAGCCATCTGATTTTCTTTGGTGTCCAGAACCGTGTAAGAAAAATATGTAACAAAGGAGCCAAACTACAGTAGATGACACAGCAGTCATTGAAAATTAATGTTTTTGACATAGTCAGAGTGTTTGGAAATGACCTAGCCTTATGAGCTGTTGCAGATACATCTCATGTGGTTTGAAATCCCCTTCCCCACAGCAGCTACTGGGTTATAAGGGATAGATCTTTGATGACAAAATAGGCAACAAGAAACATGCATGATAGACTTTCACACCAGACCTGTGTGGCCTAACTCAGTCAGTTGCCTTGATCTGAAATAATTTTTTTTTTGCCTCTTTGTTAGTATGGATTCAATTTCTTATTTGGGGACCTGACAATTACAATAATAAATGATTTGGTGAGAATAAGCAGTAGCTTTCATGCATAAATATTTTCAAGGTCTTGTTAAAACTGTAAACTTTATTCAAGAAAATATTTGGCCAAAGAAGTTAGATCATCTGGTTACACAGAGCCTGCAGTACATAGATAATCTGGTGATGGGTAGTTGTAAGTGAGAACAGATTGTTAAAACAAGTCTGTAATCGGATGTGGAGACTTCAGAACTACCTAAGACGTAAATAGGTCAACGAATCAATAATTCTCTATTGCAGTTTTGATTCCATTCAGTGCTGAACCCTGGTGATTAAAAAATAAGGCACATTGTTGCCTGGTCGACCTGATCAAAATCACTGAAATAAATATTAAAACTTTCCGTGCTATCAGCATGAGTCACATCATCTGCATGGAACTCATAGTATTCATAGGAAAACTAAAATTCTTAAGAATCTATGCAAATTAAAAAATGTTTTAAAATGAACCATTTATTTCTATATATTTTTATAGCCTTACACTTTTCTGAAATTCCCTTTGAAAAATTTGAGACAATATTATTTCTATATTAGCTTTTTATTTTCTCACATTAGTCTTATTTCAGATGTATTCTATAAAAACACAGTCTTCTTCATGTGCTAATGGCATGGACATTTAGTTCAGTCTATCTTTATTAATGAGCCTAAATCACTGTGTTCAAACTACATTCCATCATCAACCACATATATTGCTTTTCTGGAAATGGTATTATTTATCATTGGCACTTTTTTGACATGATGTTTTTGAAGTGATACTATACAAATGTGGATAACTCAGTAATGCCAACTGGCTGGTGTCTTGACTTAGATATTTTCTCTGATTAGCTAGTATATACATCTACCTTAAAATTCTGCTTTGTTATGATACCAAGAAAAGGGAAACCAGCCAAACAAGAAGTGGAACATAGCCCTCTTGATGGTAGGGCTGCTGATATACTGAGGCTATTGTGCATCTTGCCATCTGTGTGTCTTTAACTTTCTCCTTTCCTTTCCTCCTTTTGCCTCACACTGCAGGGACAGGGATTGCTGTCTTGTTAAAGGACCATACAGTTCCCAGCAAAATGGGGCTTGGGTCCATGGCTGGAGCGCCTAAGCATCGTAATAATAGAAATTATAATAGATGTTTGCAATCAGAGAAACTGTGTGGTGTTTTTGAGACAAATATATTTGGATCACATCCTGAAGTTTATGTCTTTGTTCCAAACAAGTGGTACATATAAATAAATAGTAATTTCACTGAAGTCTACTGTATATATAAAGAGTAGTTTCATTCAAATCCATGAAATTACACTAGTGTAAAATATTTTATCTACATACTCCTTCTTTGGTGTACACCTAAAATACCGAGCATATTCTACCACATCTTTTCCATAAAAAAGGCCAGAAAAAAAAAATTCCCCCAAATTTTAAATTGGATCAAAAGCTCATAAATCAGCCTACCTTGGAAGAATTCGCAAACTGTTCCACTAACATATTGTTTAGAGCAATCAGTCTCTGTAATCTCTGTTGTCTGTCATAGAAACACACTCGCTATAATTTTTTATTAGTCTCATGATAAAATAGTTGTGATGAGCCACCTTGCTTCAGAAAATGTGAACAATGATTTTGTGTTGATTAGTGATGATTACTTGTTACGGTTGACTTCACAGGTTAGTGATTTTTTGCTTTAATCTCAAAATAGACAGCAGTTTCAGAGAAATTATTTTAATTCCTTACCTTTATCATAACCATCTGATGCTCCTGGTCATCCAGATTCTGGAGGCTTGTGATTTTTGGTGAGGAAAGAAAAGGACACTTAATCTTGGATGAAGATAACCAAAGGAATGTCTCACTTGAATTAATTTGATGCAACTATTTCAAGATCAATTTAAACTTCTGCTTTTTACTCAGGGGAAAAATTTCATATGTGTATATTTTTAAGTACTCTCTCACTTCTCATAGGAAAGGCAGTCAACAAAGTCAAATACAATGTTGGGTTTGTTTTTTTTTCTTGCTTGGTATCTTTTGCCATCATGGTTGTGCTTTGCAGCAGATGTAGTCAAAGGCATTCTACTGCATTTGAACCTTCCAGCTTCCTTGGGCTTCTTGTCTGAGAAGGTATTAACATATCTCAAGAACATTTTTGCTCTTGGAAACTTCTGTATTAACAATGTTAAGTAGCAGATGTTTCAGAAGTCCACAAAACAGGAGTTGCTCTGGACTCTGCATGAGGTGGCAGAACAAACAATAGTAACTTTTTTTCCCTTTGCAGCAAACATGCACAATCATCAGTTTGATAACTGGCCATGCAGTATTTATTATTTTAAGAAACTTCCAGTATTCTCAATGACTTTCCTGTTTTAAGCAGTAGCTTTATAACTAGAAGTACCTAAGACTTCAGCTTCAGTTATACTGTGTCGTTATTTTGGGTTGAATGACACCCTGAACACTGTTTTCTGACTCCAGCCACTAAGAGCACTTTGTAGCTTCTGCCAGTTTACATAGATTACTACCTAGCTCCTTAAAATAACAAATCTTTAATAACCCTAAGTCTAACTGAAGGTTTAGACAGGGGCATAACAAGAGTATCAGGAGATCAGGGAAGGAATGGATTTGTGGCTTGTAGCTCTATACAGTGAAAGACAAGTCTTGCTGAGACTGTTTTTTCTTAAATGTGACTTTCTGTTAGGCTATCAAACCATGATTACTGAAATATAAGTCATCATATGACAGCTAATTTAGCTCTTGGTTTTGGCTCTTCTATTTAGTGGCTCTCAAAGCAGTGAGACACTTCAACAAATCACCTGGGGAAACTGTGCTCATCTACCAATGCCTGGATACTGGTGCAAAATATCAGCCCATCTAAGGGATTTTGGAGGGCATTTTGACCCTCACTGGTTCAGGGATCAGATAACAAAATAATTGAGAGCTACCTTTCCCTCCTTATACTAATGAGGTCTTGTAGGACTGGATTTTAGGACTCAGGCCATGGATTACAAAAAGGCATTCTTCTGGGACTTATTTTAGACAATTGATACTTGCTACTTCCTTAAGGAAAAACCAGGCAGTATTTTCTGTACCAGCTATAATTCCCTGAGTCAATGATCATTATTTCACTCCCAAATCAAGTAGTCTATAAAGATAATTTTTCTTTCTCTTTCATAAGAGTTGTTTCCTCCCTGCCTTTCCAAATACTGATTGTTCCAAGTACATGCAGTGTTATATATAGTGCTAACAGGGTATAGACCTTTGCTGACTGTCACTCGTCTGACTGAGGAATGAGGCTACAAAAATACCCGCTTGGCATGGGCTTTGTCTAAAATACCACGTAAGAACCTTTTCACTCTCACGTGGGCTGGACCTGAAATATTAGAATTTAGTAATCTCTGACCTAATGTCTATGTATAGAAAAAAAAGGGGAAAACAATTTTCATTGGTTCAGTCTATTGTTCGAAACACTGGAACATCCTCTTAATTCCTGTCTTTTACCAAAAACCTAAGAATAATTGAAGGACATGTCTATACTGCTGTCAGACCAGAGAACATGATGTGGTTCCTCCTTTTTCAATGCATCCAGGTTTTCTTGCTTGGAAATCATAGAATGGGGGGGGAAGTGGCACAAGTAGGAATGCACTGAGAATCCACCTGGACTTCGGAGCTAGAAGTGCTCTGGCTCTGACTCATGCTGTCATGAGTCACACTGGCACTTCTGTGTGAAAACCTCACATTTGTGTGTACAGATTAGAGGGGCAGCAACATAGCCAGATCAGCAGACTTCAGTGAACTGGAAAAGAAGTAGCTAGTAAAATGAAATAAGAAATTATCTTATCCTGTGTTCGCAGTGCTAGAGGAGCTTGCCATTCAGCAAGGCTTGCAATTCAACACAACTTCAGTTTCATAGTTGACCAACTTTTAAAGTTGCTTATTGCTGCTCACATCATTGTTATGCCACATGAATTTTCTTTCATCTCCAGGTTCAGATTTTGGATACACTTTCTTCTGTATATATTTCACAGTCAGTAAGCCAAGGACTTATAGTGCTGAAGAGGTTAGTCATAGCTTGGTCCAACTTCTGAACAATGATTAAGCTTACGATTTCTGAAATGTTTGTGTGAGCTGTGTCTTGTGTTGTTTATTGCTGTTGTTGACACTAACATGTATGGTCCAGATGACAGAATAAGATCTGCATTTGAGATTATGTGGTGTATTGTAAACTCAGCTTTGCAAATATACTTCTAACTAATCAAAGACACAGGAATTGCTTAGAGCAACATGGTAGAAAGTTAATAGGGATGTTTAACGCAACTCTTCCATTTCCATCTTGGAGAAGCTGAGAGACACAAATAACTGGAGGCTTAGTGAGACATTTCTGAAGCTACTAACAAGCTCCTTTCTTTGGAGAACCTTAAGTGCATCTGAAAGAGAACGCCACAAATTATTTACAAAATACAAATTATTTACAAAATAAAATAATAATTAATATACATTGTTGGGAGCAGACTTAATAAATGTTGAGTGTTCTGAAAAGTGCCCTAAACTAATTCCCTCACAAGTCTGATGAAATACAATAATTATAATTAACAAATTATTAAATATATTATAAATATAACAATACAATATCAATATTGCTATATTAATATTATATTATAATATATGATATATTATAATAACATATTATTATATAAGAGATATAATTATTTAAATTAATACAAAATAACTCCCATGTTGCAGCTGCAGACTTTCATATCATGGGGCCATAACTAAGCCTGGAGCCTTATTACCAGAATTTCCCTCTCAGTCTGCTGCAGTAGCTACATAACTCTAGGAAACAAATAATTTTTAGGATGAATGAGATGAGACAGGGATCATTTTTCTCTGAGAAGTGCCAATGAAGAAGTAAGTAGACTAGATTTCTGGAAAAGGTTAGAATCAGAAGTCCAGTATGGTCATTGTACCAGATTTGAGAGGTTTCCATCCCTAGTTTCCTGTACAGCTCATCTTTGTTCTTATCTTTGTCAGGTGGCTGCTAGACGTCCTCTGTACAGGCAGGTGACCTGTGCCTGTCCCCCTTTTTTTGCTGTTCCCATGGACAGGGAACCATTTAGACTTCCTGTTACGCTAAGCTGGATGTTCTACAAATTACAATTTCATTAGGCTCCTCTGTCCTTTTATTGCCCTCTTGAAAATTATTTATCTGTGATAACATATGATGTGATTTAGCACAAGGAACATTGCATCTTTATTATGTAAAATATATAATCTCTTTAGCTGAACTTGGTCTTTTTTTAGACTTCTGACTAGTCTCTTCAACCTAGTTTTCTGAAGGTCCCTCTCTGCTGCTCTGCCCCACTGTGAGGACAGAGCAGGTTTTGTGGGGCTGAACCTTCAAGCCTGGCAGCATGACTTTCTCAGCCAAGTGGCTCTGCTTGTATATGTTTTTCTTCTTGACAGTCTGCTGGAGGCAGTGTCTGGGGTGCAATGTTAGGCTGTTTGTTTAGCTTAAGGCTGGTTATTCTCTTCATTTGTTTTACTTAGTCATTTTGTCTGACAAAATGACAAGATGGTAGCAAGTGTTTCTTTAGGCAGCAACAGCTGCCTGATGTCACCTTTTAGGGTGGTTAATTTTGTAAACAGGATCCCAGCTGCTCTGGTGCTGAGTGCTATGAAAATTAAACTGCTAGGTGCACAATCACAAACACAGAGCTATCCAGCTTGTCATCAGCTCCCTTGTAGTGCAAAACTAAATCTCGTTCCATCTCCCCATCACCAACCTTTTCATTCTCCTTCCCCCCAAAGTGAAGAGGAAAACGTAACCATCTTCAGCCTTTTTGTCAGGGAACACCTGGATGAACTGCTATGTAAACTAACAGATCCAGGAGAGCACTGTATTCAATCAGTTAAACCAAACAATCTGTGGGCTCTTGAAACTCAGATATACACACTTTGGGTCCATCAACAGGTGAGCTCTTGGGTGAAAGCCTCAGACAGAAATATATCAGATTTAATGTTTGCCATGAGTTTACAGGATCCTCCACATCCTTCTTTGTTTAAGTACAGATTAGGTATAGCTGATGCTCCTATAGGAACAGACTTAAATGACCTCTCTTTCAGTCCTTTTATCTAGGATTTCCCTTTGCTGTTTAAAGAAGTCATCCCAGGAAAGCTGGTGGGAGAGTATTCTTAGAGTGCTCTCTCGGTATCTGCTTTCTCAAGTATCTGGTATGTTCTTGAGCCCACTCAAAACTGTTAAATTCCAGCACTTACAGGTTACAGATGTTGTCTCATCTCTGTCTGGAATACAGGTGTTCTTAGGTTTTTCTTCCTTATCCTCTTACATAATCACATTAAAGAATATAAAGATATAAATATGTTGACAGTAGTCTCAGAGCCCAAGATTTGCTGACCTGGGATGTCTTCCTAGTGTTATGGTTCTCAGATAACTGGCATAGAGCCGAATGCAACAATATGGGCAGAAAGAAGTAAACATGCATTTCTTGTACAGAGAAACTCACTGGGTATATACTTGAACTTAATTTCGTATAAACAGAAGCAGCTAAGAAGATAATATAAGTGCAAAGAATATCACAAGCTCTCAAAGATATCATATGCTCCTAAGAAGAGTCTTGGAAGCAGCAGGCAGGCTACATTTAGGGTTGCCTTGAAAGTATGTGTGTGGGAAATCTGGCAAATGGTCTGCAAAGGTGAAGCTGCTGTGGGGGCAGGAGTGGAGGCACACTAGGAACAGTGGAAGAAGGACAAGCTCCAATACCCCATGGTGAAACAGAGAGAGCCTGTTTAGATACTAAATGTGATAATATAGAGATAATTAAATATAGAGCTATATGAGGTCAATAAGAGGAAAGTTAGATGACTCTGGCCATTGTGCTTGGATGTGTGGGCAGGTAACACTGCTCAAGTTTGAAAAAATGATATGGGGTTCATTTCTGGCTATGCTCTTTTCATTAAATGCCACCAACTACCTCACAGCTTTAGATTTCCCTTTCAGTGATGCAAAACTAGATGGAGGCTGATGAAGCAAACATCTCAGAAGAACATGGCAGAGGAAACTACCCTATTAGGAAGGCTGGGTGATCCTTCCTAATACCCGTACTATGTTCTGCCCACTCTGTAGAGAAAATAGTGGCAGAGCCCACGTCCATCAAGTCACTGTTCATACAAGTTATGGCCATTTAGGAACACAGAGAAGGACAGACTTAGTTTTCACATGCTCCACTGTATACCTATCAAAAAGGAGGCAAGTTGGAACTGATGATCACTGAGGTAAAAGACAGGCAACTTCTTGTCTTGTTCACATATTTTTAATTTTCCTGAGGACAAAACTCTGCTCTAAGATTTGCTGATCCTATCTCCATTTTGGCATTCTGCTCTCTGTATATACATGGAAGCATTACCATAAATATGAAGGTCACGTACTGAAGAGTAATCTACAAGACCAGCAAAGAGCAGAATGTTGCAACAGCTCAAGAAGGATAATTTTGGGGGTTACTACCAGGATATTTTTATATTTCACAGTCAATATGGAAGGAAAAAAATTTACCGCTCTGCTTAGGTATAAACAATTATTTTGTTGAAATAAATAAAATTATCTCATTTTCTGTAGGCCAGATTAGTATTGTTTTCAAGCATCAAGTCTGAATAAACAGCAGATTGTTCTCATTCAGAGGTGAAATTATAAATTGTTTTCCCTCCTTAAATGTCCCCGGACTTTTTGAAATTACATCACCTGTGCATTCATCAAAGCTCTGTATTTGGCATAATTTTTTCTGGTTTGGCAAAAATTAAACAACGACTTGAATATGGTCTAATTTGTAGAAAAAATTTACTTAAAAATACATGTGTTTCAAATTTGTTTTGGAGGCTTAGTAGCATAAAAGTTTTTATGCCACTGTTTCCATGCTTCTTTGCCCCCACTCAGTTTTTTTTGAAAATGGATTGTGTAGGATCAGAAAAGTTTTCTTATTGAACAATCTGCAAATCAAGAGAATAAACTGTTCAGAAATGTCCCTGTTTTCCCAATAACCTTGTTTGGGGGGAAAGGATGTTTGTTCAGGCTGCTGCCACGGTTTCAGCCTGGTGGGTGGGTCAGCTGCGCTGGGAGTGTCCCTCTTAACAGCTCTTGAGCAGATCACAGCTCAGAAGCCTATGCAAATGTCTCTACAGCTGGTAAGAGGTGCTTCTTAGGTGCACGATTGGACCTGATTCACAGTGCTCAGCTTTATGCCTGAGTTTAAGCCCACCCCCCCTTAGCAAAAGGCAATGGCTTGAGTCTCAGGGGCTGCTACTGGACTAAGGGGCCTTGTCTAAGTCCTGCTGAGGGTGGGAAGGATCCACTGGCTCAGCAGGCATTAGACGTACACCTTGGCATGGGTGGAGAGGCTGGCATGCATTTAAATGGCTTGGTGGTTTGGGCGCAAGTGTGCTGGGCATGCCTAGCTATTTGCCTGTTGGGACAGCTGTCTGCCAGTGCGGAAAAGTGGCTGTGTTCCTGCTGACCAAGTCATGCCTGTGCCCTGGTGTCATGCTAGCAGGAGCTGACTGGGTGTCCTTCTCTCCACCTGGAGGAATCTCCTCTAGCTGGCAGGGTCTGCAGATAGGAGGCACAGTGCCCTACCATCATCTACCTTCTGGCACTAGCAAAGGGAAGTAACAAACAATTCACTAGCCTAAATAAATATCTAGATTAACTTTTGGGTGCCAATATAGCTTAAAATTGGAAATCACCATTTCAAAACACCACTCAGTTTTTCTTGGTAATTAGAATCATAGAATTGTTAAGGTTGGAAAAGACCTCTAGGATCATCAAGTCCAACCGTCAATCCAATGCTACCATAAACATAAGCTTTTATTTCTGCCAATTACTTTTTAGTTAGTGCAACATTACTGGACAATAGGAGACAGGCAAGTAACATTCCTGTATTAAATTAATTAAGGAGGCCAGGCTGGAATTATGTAATCTTCATTCCTCAAAACTGAGAGCTTTGTAAAATAATTCTTTTCATAGCAGCTTAAGATTGGACCCAGAAGGCCAGCTTATTGCTGGAGTTAAGGAAAACAATATCGCTGCTCTGTATTCCTGTTTAAAGTCAGAATGCTAAAAGCTGTGGACTCACT
This sequence comes from Phalacrocorax carbo, assembly GCF_963921805.1. NCBI lineage: Eukaryota > Metazoa > Chordata > Aves > Suliformes > Phalacrocoracidae > Phalacrocorax > Phalacrocorax carbo. Next base: position 659,637 of record NW_026990243.1, read on the forward strand.
GGACCAGATTTTTCCTCTTGCTTACACTTTATAACATAAGAACTGTTGCAGTGGATACGAGCAAAAATCAAACTAGCTAAGCTTCATCTCCAATAGTGACCAGTACTTCATGTTTAAAATGGACATAAGATACAGAGCATGCTAAGAAAGATCTTTCCTTATGCATTTTTTTACTGCTCTTAGCTGAAGTTTGGGCTTTGTCAAGGCTGCATCAGGCAGTAGAGTTTAATAGCCACCTACAGAGCTGCCTTTAAATTCTCAGTAACCCCATGAACTTCACTGGATTTACTCCTGCTTCTGGAGAGGGATGCCTTGGCTGCATGTAACTACAGTTATAGCAGTTTACAGTCAGGATAGCTGAACCAGCTTTTCACTATCCAGTTCCCTGACTAGAGCTCAGAGTGGCCTTCACTGTTACTTGTGTGCAAGAGTACGTGGGTACAATGCCATTAAGTGATTAAAGAGCCAAACCAGTATTTTTAAAAGAAGAATTTGTCACATGTGGCTAATTTCATATTTAGGTATCTACTTGTTCTTTCTTAGGCCCTTATATCCCTGGGCATTGAGATCTGCACATGATTTTGTGATAGTCTAGAAAACTCTTGCATTGGAGATAGCCAGGCTTGTGTCCAGCAGTGAGTTAGCGTTACTTTACCTTTGGCTGTTTGTACCTGTCTTTCTTCTGCCTCTCTTCATTTTTCTTTGGGTTGGGGAGGAGAAATCAACTTCAGACATTTGACTTACTAGAGATGAAGTTCCATATACAGTTAATGGAAACAGAAAAGATCACAGGAGGATGGGGAAGGGCAGGGAGCAACACAAAACAGCTTAGAGATAGTGGTTACATCTGGCTACATCTTTCACGCCTGTTTGCTGTTTTGATTCATTTTTATTTGCACATTGTAATCAGATTGACTTCTGCATAAATAGTTTCCTCTAATTGTATTTGCACAAGATAAGGTTTCATTTCAGTGGGCTGTCAGACAGTGACATGTTGGACCATGTACACGGGCAATCCTTCTGCATGTTGAATAGGACAAATCAGGCACTTGCCATTTTCCATGCAAAAAAAAAAAATTGTTCTTCCTGTGGGAGGAGGACTAACAGTGAGTTTATGTAGCAGAGACACTGCCAATAGTGGAGTTTGGGTTGATGGCAAGTACAGCCAGATTGTACTGCTTTTTGTCTATCATTGCTCCACAAGGGTGGAGACCTTCATAAGAAGCTTTTATACTAAACTATGCAGAGGAAAAACAATACTTACTTCTTGCAGTAAATGTCTCAAATAACTGGACAAAATGACATATGTCATGGTTCAGCCCCAGTTAGCAACCAAGCACCACGCAGCCGCTTGGTCACTCCCCCCTGGTGGGACAGGGGAGAGAATCGGAAGAGTAAAAGTGAGGCAACTCATGGTTTGAGATAAAGACAGTTTAATAGGTAAAGCAAAAGCTGCACACAGAAGCAAAGCAAAACAAGGAATTCATTCACTACTTCCCATGGGCAGGCAGGTGTTCAGCCATCTCCAGGAAAGCAGGGCTCCATCACACGTAACAGTTACTTGGGAAGACAAACGCCATCACTCCCAATGTCCCCCCCTTCCTTCTTCTTCCCCCGCTTTATATACTGAGCATGACGTCATATGGTATGGAATATCCCTTTGGTCAGTTTGGGTCAGCTGTCCCAGATGTGTCCCCTCCCAGCTTCTCGTGCACCCGGCAGAGCACGGGGAGCTGAAAAAGTCCTTGACCAGTGTAAGTGCTACTTAGCAACAACTAAAACACCTCCGCATTATCACCACTGTTTCCAGCAAAACTCCAAAACATAGCCCCATACTAGCTACTATGAAGTAATTTAACTCTATCCCAGCTGAAACCAGGACAGTATCCACCCCTCATTCCATACCATTCACATCATGCTCAGGTTCCACACTATCCAATACAACCTCATTAACCTCCACCCCCTCCTTCCCATCCTTTGATAAGTTACACAGATATCATTTAGTCTACAGCTTTGGTCTCCATCTGTTCTTGTGGTCACGCAGGACAGGAGACGTGGGGTGTTGCATGGAGTTACTGGGCACCAAAGCCAGCTCAGGTCGGGTCACTGCTGCACTTGCACTGCTTCTTGAAAGGCTTGTCCTCCGTTGGTTCGGGTGGTTCCTGCTGTAGTAATTCCTGTAACATGCAACTCAAATCACAGGTCACAGGTTACAACAATTTAAAGGTATATCCATAACAATCTGTACCCCTGGCCCTTTTGGGCCAGGTTATAAGTTTTAACATTGCAATGAACTCTTCCCCTTGCTCCCAGCCTGGCTAGCAACAAGGGGTTTCTGCTACAGTAATTTCCATAATATGTAACTCAAATCCCAGGTTACAACAATTTAAAGGTATTTCCATTACAGTCTCCACCCCTAGTCCATTTGGACCAGACCATCAGGTTTAACATTGTAATGAACTCCTCCCCTTGCCCCTGCTCTGGTTTGGACTTATCCACAGACTGTAGTCCTTCAGGGTGGTACCTGCTCCAAGTGGAGCCTTACCCGGGAGCCACAGTCTCTCCAGGGGCACACCTGCTGCAGCATGGACTTATCCAGAGCCACAGTCGCTTTGAGGTGCGTCTGTTCCAGCGTGGCCTTCTGCATGGGCCTCAATGCTTTCAGAGCTATACCTTCTCCAGCATGGCCTTACCCATGGCTGCAGTCCCTCCATAAGTAAACCTGCTCCAACACAGCCTTGCCCAAGGCTGCAGTCCCTCAAAGCCTGCTCCAACATGGCTTTGCCCCATGGCTGCAGTCCCTCCATAAGTAAGCCTGCTCTGTTGTGGGCTTATCCATGGCCATGCACTTTGAGGTGCTCTGGCATGACCTCATGCACAGCCACTGATGCTTTGAGGTGTACCTTCTCCAAGATGGATATATCCTTGGGCCACAATTGCCTCAGAGGTATACCTGCTGTGGCACAGACATAACCAAGGCCACAGATACTTCGAGATATACCTGCTCTGTCATGGGCTTATACACAGCCACAGATGCTTCGGGGTGTCCTGCTCCCACATGAACTCATCCACAGGTCACAGTCCCTTTGACTTGAGTTTACACTAGAGTTCCAGCCTGTCCAGTACAGCAGCACAGAACAGCAGCGGGGCCCTGGCCATCTGCCAGCCCAGGTGCATCACCATGGCTGTTATCAGAATGTTCCCAGGCAATGCAGGGTAAGGTGATAAGCAGTACAGCAGTACAGCAAGCAGCGAAAGCAAAAAGCACCACTAATGAGCACTAGATTTTAAGGCATACAGTAAGTCAGGCAAGCCCCATAGCAAGCACAGAAGCCTGCCAATTAATAGCTAAACAGCAATAACCACTATAAATTCCATCTAGCACATTCCAGTCAAATCTGTCGTTATCTCAAACCTTTCGTGCTCCACGTTGGGCGCCAAAATAGACTGTCGTGGTTTAGCCCCAGTCAGCAACCAAGCACCACGCAGCCACTTGCTCACTCCCCCCTGGTGGGACAGGGGAGAGAATCGGAAGAGTAAAAGTGAGGCAACTCATGGTTTGAGATAAAGACAGTTTAATAGGTAAAGCAAAAGCTGCACACAGAAGCAAAGCAAAACAAGGAATTCATTCACTACTTCCCATGGGCAGGCAGGTGTTCAGCCATCTCCAGGAAAGCAGGGCTCCATCCCACGTAACAGTTACTTGGGAAGACAGCCACCATCACTCCAAATGTCCCTCCTTCCTTCTTCTTCCCCCCGCTTTATATACTGAGCATGACGTCATATGGTATGGAATATCCCTTTGGTCAGTTTGGGTCAGCTGTCCCAGATGTGTCCCCTCCCAGCTTCTTGTGCACCCGGCAGAGCATGGGGAGCTGAAAAAGTCCTTGACTAGTGTAAGTGCTACTTAGCAACAACTAAAACACCTCCGCATTATCACCACTGTTTCCAGCAAAACTCCAAAACATAGCGCCATACTAGCTACTACGAAGAAGCTTAACTCTATCCCAGCTGAAACCAGGACACATAGGCACCCTAGAAACAGATTAACAGATACTCTGATGCTATAAAAGATTCTGCACTGGTCACATATAAAGTATGTTTCACTTACTTCATGAGGGTACAGGGTCCTTAAAATATCTTGGTAATTTTCTTCAAGTTACAGGATCAATGTGCTAACCCTGGCTCATTGCATGACATAATTCTTAAATAGAAAATAATAGCAATCAGGGGTCTCCAATGGAAGAAAACTGGTGCATACCCTCTAAAGAACTTGTCCTTGGGATCAAGCTCCCTTGCATGGAGTTTGATTTATATAATATGACCACCAAGCTGTTTAAAACCAAAACAGAACAGAAAAAGCTTACCCCTTTTCATGAGCTACTAGGAGAAAATGTAACCTCAGGTTAAAGGATACAGTCATTCAAAGGTGGGGTTGTCTGGGGATGTGTGCGTTTTCATAGGGGAATTTACATACAGCCAAAAGAAGCCACTGCACAACAAATTGGGCGGGAGAGGGGGGTTTTTAAACTAAGTAGTAAAATAACTGTGTCTGTCTGTAGTTATTGGGCTGCTGTGCTTTTTGCTTAATAGGTCAACACACTGTCATCTTATTAATTTTTGCCTGGGTCTATCATGCAAAGGCTGTTGCTTCACAGATGGTTTCAATCAGAGCAGTCAAACCAGCAAAATAGGACATCCTGGTTAGAATTACTTTCTCAACCTCATTTTGAACTGTTGCTTTTTCAATCAGTCTTGGCAGATTTCACTATAAGGTATTTATTATAGCTTGCACATTTCATGTGACATAACAGTTTTATATAAGAAAAGTGCACCCTCAGTCACAGAGTAAACCAAGGTACAAAATACTATTAGTCAAAGAAATAGCCTTAATCAAATGTCAAGCACCATGAGATGAAAATAGCTGGTGTACTTCTACTGCAGTATTTATTATTATTATTATTATTATCATTGTATCTCTTTTAATGACATTCTATAACGAGTACAATATCCACTCCTGACGTCTCAGAGGCTGAGCTCTGTGAAAAGATGATTTTTAACTTCCTTGGTCAAACTGGACAAAAAAATTCAAAGTAAATTTGAAGCAGCCCAAAATAGAAAAAAATGTTTTATTTTCCTTATAAGCAAACTCCCTCTCCAAGAAAGAAACCAAAGAACTTTTATTGTGTTTTTAGCTTTAAAATTTTACAAGTGAAATTCAAAATAAAATGTCTTTCCAAAGAGAAACAATAAAACATTTCATTCAGAAACTTTTAAAATTAAACATGTAGCTTTTCCAGAAAAAAAAGTAACAAACTTTCAACCAAAATTATTCCCTAACTGTTGCATGATTTCTTAAGTAGTTCCAACTGAAACAGTATCTATATTTTTCAGTGAATGAGCATCCATCAAACTTTTTTTCCCAGCTCCTCCTTTTAGTCTTCCACTCTTTTCCTTTGGCTATTCTAGGCAAAGGATTCTTCTCATCTCAGCAACCCCTAATAGAGGTTAATCCTCCCTAGATTTCAGCATTTTATATAACTGTTTGTTAAGCCAAAGTCAAACTTATTCCTGCAAAAACTTAAGAATTTATTTCAACTAAATAGGAATTACTTGCAATATTTTAATATCATAAATAATTAGCTTTTAAATCCTTAATAAGGCAAGTGTGTGAATGTATATGTCAGCCTGAAAACGAAACAGGAACACCAAGATGGATGAAGATAAATAAACTTGTTTCTAGTTCTGTTTGTGCTTAAGTGTTATTTTCAGTTAACTAGGTTACTCAATACTGAATCTTAAAATCTAATAATAATGAGGACATATTGATGAGACACGATTTGACTTTGCTGTGTGATTTTATACCTCTCAAAATATGATCTTGATACAATTCTATCTGAAATCAAAGCAGATGCCATTTCTACTGTAGTATCCATACTGAGGACATGTCACTAAACTAGTGAATTATTCTTTTTAGCTATTAATCATGGAATACATTGAATGCATTATGTTTATTTGTAATGGAAGTAATTATGCCATTCAAATACGAGAGCGGGAAACAAGTTTAACCATTTTCTCATAAATACATTAAATTGGACTTTAAGCACTAAAACTCACACTGTATTCCTATACATATGCAGTCCTGTATTTTACCCCAGGCTATATATGTTGTAGGCACCATTCCTCATTGGCTGAGGTAGGACCTGGGTTTATACAGCTGTACGGTCAATACAGGTAACAGGCTATTTAAGAAATAGCAAATCTCTCTGTTTTTCTTGTAGTTCATGTCAACAGGCAATCAAAAGACATCAGCACGAGTGGAACAGAGACTGCATTACTGGTGCTGCCTTGCTCGCTAGCTACTGTGGATACTGTGGTTACGTAATTAGCATCATCTCAGCTTTTAGCTACTGTGGTTACATTTGATGTTACCTTGGTTGCTAGCTACTGGGCAGCTTTGGTGCCTTCTTGATTTACTATGAAGAGTTACTGCTTCTGCTGCACTTTGCTGAGCTACTGGCAGACTACTGCTGTGGTCCAAATCTTGGGATTTCTTCTCGGCCAGATGCTTGGTACTGCAAAGTTTTCCTTAATATGGAGTTTCAGGATTCAACCTGACATCAGTGCACTGTTGATGGATGTAACTGGAATACATAAGTTTTATGAGGGATAGATGGTATTTAGGCGTTTCAAAGGTACATACAGGAGTTAGACACCCTTTTTTTGGAATTTCCTCAGGGAATGACCACTCTCTAATTCCTTGTGGCTTATCTAAAGTCAAAGGAGTTCTATAACCGTTTCTGGTTACAGTAGAAACAGCTTTCTTCTGTAACCTGTTTAATCCAAAACTTTCTGAATATTTAGCTCTCTAGACTGGAGCTTTCATGTGGATTTAAGAAGCCGTTTCTTTTTTTTTTTTAATGTTCTGAATGCTCTGAAGCAATGCTACTGAATAGTCAATGGCCACATCAGGGTGAAGCAAGGAACAGAGAGAGATGGCTTGAGAAAGCCACCTCTAGGACACGAATTATGACAGGATGTAATTCACTTCTCTGGATTCTCCCAGTGGGACTGGCAAATGCAGAAGGTGAAAGATGGAAATGAAACATTAACAAAGAAAGAACATCTCAAAGAAGGGACAAATGAACACATGAAGATTAAGGTCTACTACAAAACACTGCTATGGTCCAACATTACTCCTAAATTTTTGCTTTAGAAAGCATCTGTTTAATTTAAAAAAATAAAAACTGTTTTATTAAACAGATAAATCATGTTTAAAAATACATTAAAAAGAATAAAGATAGACAGAGGAGTGTTAATCCATAATCTAATTGTTCCTGCTACATCAGGACCATACTATATCCTAAGTACGCTCTTCTTCCTAGTTCAGTCCTCCATCATGAGACTTCCTTTCAGAGACTCACTGCTTACCCCTTTAATTTATCTTTTTCTGTTCTGTCACATACCTTCATATTCATCTGACTTTAGATTCTGACAACTGCTTCATGCCACATGTCCTTGCTTTTCCTCCACCAGGATTCATATTTGACAAATGTCCTTTTTTTTCCTCCCAGTTATTTCTTTGCCCACTTTTCTTAGCTGCCAGCACTGCTTCTGTGTCCTCTTGCTCATTATGCACTTATTTTTTTCTATGTTCCCCTTGTGATTCTCATTTTTTTAAATTTAATCTAGGGTTTATGAAATCACTAACACCACATGTCTCAGCACTTTCTTCATATTTTCTGCTGAGAACAAGAATCATAGTGATTGTTTTTGCAAAATGTAGCCATGATTAGTATGTTTAAAATTGACCAGTTGCCTCTTGATAATGATCTTTTCCAAATGCCCATGTCACTTACTGATTAGTTCTAAAATAAGGAACATAATGCTTTAAGGAAAAAAAAAAAAGCAGAAGGAAAAAAACAGCTGATGTCAGCTCTAAAATAATGAGTCAGTTTTAATTTAGAATTTTAGATAATGTCCTGGTTTCAGCTGGGATAGGGTTAAATTTCTTCGTAGTAGCTAGTATGAGACTATGTTTTGGATTTTTGCTGGAAACAGTGATGATAATGTGGAGATGTTTTAGTTGTTGTTAAGTAGCACTTATACTGGTCAGGTTGAATCCTGAAACTCCATATTAAGGAAAACTTTGCAGTACCAAGCATCTGGCCGAGAAGAAATCCCAAGATTTGGACAACAGCAGTATTCTGCCAGTAGCTCAGCAAAGTGCAGCAGAAGCAGTAACTCTTCATAGTAAATCAAGAAGGCACCAAAGCTGCCCAGTAGCTAGCAACCAAGGTAACATCAAATGTAACCACAGTAGCTAAAAGCTGAGATGATGCTAATTACGTAACCACAGTATCCACAGTAGAGAGCTGTGCTGGTTTTAGCTGAGGAGGGGTTAATTCTCCTCACTGTGGGGGTCGGCTACCTTGCCAGCTTCCCATGCTCTGCCGCATGGCGACGGGCTGGGAGGGGCAGGGCCATGGTGTGGGCAGCTGACCCCGACTGGCCAATGGCAGGTTCATTCCATACCATGTGACACCATGACCAGTATATTAAGGGGGGGGCAGGTGGTGGTTCAGGGGCGGTGCGGTGTTGGATTGGTGGGTGGTGAGCGGCTGCGGCGCGTGCGGTTTGTTTTGGTGGTTCGTTCCCCTCCCCGCTCCCTTCCCCCCTTCCCCGCGGCTTTGCACCTCTCGTTGTTCTCCTTTACAATGCATTTCTACTGTTGTTTCTTTTAATTTTAATTATTAAACTGTTCTTATCCCAACCCACGAGCGTTACCCTTCTGATTCTCTCCCCCATCTACCGGTGGGGGAGTGAGCGAGCGACTGTGTGGGGCTGAGCTGCCGGCTAAACCACGACAGTCTTTTTGGCGCCCAACGTGGGGCTCAAGGGTTGGAGATAACAACAGCTGCTGGTCACAGCACCATGTTGTCCTTTTTGCAGTTGGTGTTAAAGATGGGTGTTGGTTTGTTGAGTCTGCTGTGTTCTGCTGTGATTAGTAACGTTTTCCCTACAAGATTTGTTATACAAACACTCGTTTTCAGCTTTATCTGGTATTAGGGTTTTTTGCTGAAACCGTTACTGTACTTTGGATGCCACCTTGTTGAGGCAATTAGCAATTATACCTCCTCCTCTGAGAGATTTTATATGGAGGAAATACAGAATAATACCTTTGCAACTTTGTTCTATGATGTCTCTGCCTTTGTTACAACAACCTTTTTGTATCTTGAACATCCTTGGGTGGTTAAGGTGCACTTATTGTTAGTTTTTGGGCATGTTGTTTTGGTTTTGACTAAGTAACTTAAGAATATCACCCAGGAATCTTCCCCAAGGCTTGATAGCTACGAGTGGCAGGGCATGTGGGATAGCATGGGCAAATACCTAGGGCAGTGGGCACCCCCAGTGTTTTGGAGTTTCACCCCCGAACAAGTGCAGAATCCTGAACAACTAGTAGAATATTTGGAGAAAGTATGTTGTTGTGCTGGGAACTCCAGAGAGACACATATAACTGCAACATGCTGGGGCCTGGCCCATGCATACCGAGCCCTGCTCAACAGTATTCAGTGCCCCCAGGGGGAAGAGAATGTCTCTGGATTGAAAGACAAAGTGACTGGCACTGTAGTCACTCCAGCCCTGACGACAGGCACTGCAGCCACTCAAACCCCCACAACAATTAGTGGAGCTGGCTCAGAAAATAAACCTGTACCAGTATCAGTTGCCCCCATACACAAGATGAAATATTGGAAGCGGACATCAACTCGGTCAGAACGGGATGATGAAAAAGCAGGGCCATCACGGGGAGAGGAGGAAGAAGTCATAAATGAAATAGAGACCACCTGATCCCTGTCCTTGAGTGAGCTGCGAGATATGCGAAAAGATTATAGCCATCGTTCAGGTGAGCACATTGTCACCTGGCTGCTCCGATGCTGGGATAATGGGGCCAGTAGCCTGGAACTAGAGGGAAAAGAAGCCAAACAACTGGGTTCCCTTTCTGGGGAAGGGGCCTTTGACAAAGCAATTGGAAAAAAAACACAAGCCCTCAGCCTCTGGAGGTGACTCCTGTCTGGAGTGAAGGAAAGGTATCCCTTTAAAGAAGATGTTACATATCGCCCAGGAAAATGGACAACTATGGACAAAGGCATCCAGTATCTAAGGGAATTAGCTGTGTTTGAGGTGATTTATGGTGACCTGGATGATCAACGGTCATCCAAAGATCCAGATGAAGCCGAGTGCACACGACCCATGTGGCGGAAGTTTGTACGGAGCACACCATCTTCGCATGCAAACTCATTGGCAGTAATGTCCTGGAAAGATGACGAGACACCAACGGTGGCGGAGGTGATTGATAGACTCCGGGATTAAGAAACAAATATCTCTTCCTCGCTCGTCTCTGCTGTTGAGAAACTGTCCCAAGAGGTCCACCAACTCAAAGAAGATATGTCCTGCTCCCCACCTGTATGGAGTAGTGCCTCAGCTGTTAGGAATAAGTGTCCTTTGGCTCAAAGGAGGGGATACACACCACGGGCCACCCTATGGTTCTACATGCGTGACCATGGAGAGGACATGATGAGGTGGGATGGCAAGCCTACCTCAACCCTACAGGCATGAGTGCATGAACTGCAAGAAAGAACAGTCACTCAGGGAGGCTCTTCCGGGAAAGCTGCTGCTCCAGTTTCCAGTGAGCAAGTCCCCAGACAGAAGAAAAAAAGTGCTGATTTTATTTCTGAGCTTAATAGAGAGACTCTTGATTCACATTTATAGGAAGTGAGTAGTGAATGGCATGATCGGGACTAGAGGGACCCTGCCTCTAGCCAGGTGGAGGAAAGGGATAACTGGGCTTACTGGACTGTGTGGATCCGATGGCCTGGCACATCCGACCCACAGGAGTATAAAGCTTTAGTGGACACTGGTGCACAGTGCACCCTAATGTCATCAAACTATATAGGGGCAGAACCCATCAGCATTGCTGGAGTGACAGGGGGATCCCAAGAACTAACTGTATTGGAGGCCAAAGTGAGCCTAACCGGGAATGAGTGGCAAAAGCACCCCACTATGACTGGCCCAGAGGCTCCGTGCATCCTTGGCACAGACTACCTCAGGAGAGGGTATTTCAAGGACCCAAAAGGGTACAGGTGGGCTTTTGGTGTAGCTGCCTTGGAGACGGAGAGAATTAAACAGCTGTCTACCTTGCCTGGCCTCTCGAAGGACCCTTCTGTTGTGGGGTTGCTGAGGGTCAAAGAACAACAGGTGCCGATTGCCACCACAACAGTGCACCAGCGGCAACATAGCACCAACCGAGACTCCCTGATTCCCATCCATGAGCTCATTTGTCGACTGGAGAAACGAGGAGTGATCAACAAGACCCACTTACCGTTTAACAGTCCCATATGGCCAGTGCGGAAGTCTAATGGAGAGTGGTGGCTAACAGTAGACTATCGTGGCCTGAAAGAAGCCACTCCACCGTTGAGTGCTGCTGTGCCAGACATGCTAGAACTTCAGTACGAACTAGAGTCAAAGGCAGCCAAGTGGTATGCCACAATTGATATTGCTAATGCATTCTTCTCAATCCCTCTGGCAGCAGAGTGCAGGCCACAGTTTGCTTTCACTTGGAGGGGCGTCCAGTACACCTGGAATCGACTGCCCCAGGGGTGGAAACACAGCCCTACCATTTGCCATGGACTGATTCAGACTGCACTGGAACAAGGTGGAGCTCCCGAACACCTACAATACATTGATGACATCATCGCATGGGGCAACACAGCAGAAGAAGTTTTTGAGAAAGGGAAGAAAAGAGTGCAAACACTTCTGAAGGCTGGTTTTGCCATAAAACAAAGTAAGGTGAAGGGACTGGCTGAAGAGATCCAGTTCTTAGGAATCAAATGGCAAGATGGTCGTTGTCAGATCCCAGTGGATGCAACCAACAAAATAGCAGCCATGTCTCCACCAACTAGCAAAAAGGAAACACAAGCTTTCTTGGGCGTTGTGGGTTTTTGGAGAATGCATATTCTAAATTACAGTCTGATCGTAAGCCCTCTCTACCAAGTGAGCCGGAAAAAGAATGATTTAAAATGGGGCGCTGAGCAACAACAAGCCTTTGAACAGATTAAACGAGAAATAGTTCATGCAGTAGATCTTGGGCCAGTCCGGGCAGGACAAGATTTAAAAAATGTGCTCTACACTGCAGCCGGGGAGAATGGCCCTACCTGGAGCCTCTGGCAGACAGCACATGGGGAGACCCGAGGTCGACCCCTAGGGTTTTGGAGTCGGGGATACAGAGGGTCCGAAGCCCACTATACTCCAACTGAAAAAGAGATATTGGCAGCATATGAAGGGGTTCGAGCTGCTTCAGAAGTGCTTGGTACTGAAGCACAGCTGTTCCTGGTACCTCGACTGCCGGTGCTGGGCTGGATGTTCCAAGGAAACGTCCCCTCTACACACCATGCAACTGATGCTATGTGGAGTATATGGGTTGCACTGGTCACTCAGGGGGCTCAAGTAGGAAAACCCAGTCGCCCAGGAATCTTGGAAGTGATCATGGACTGGCCAGAAGGCAAAGATTTTGGATTATCACCAGAGGAGGAGGTGACACGTCCTGAAGAAGCCCCACTCTATAACAAGCTGCCAGAAAATGAGAAGCAATATGCCCTGTTCACTGATGGTTCCTGTCGTCTTGTGGGAAAGCATCGGAGATGGAAGGCTGCTGTATGGAGTCCTACACGACAAGTTGCAGAAACTGCTGAAGGAGAAGGTGAATTGAGACAGTTTGCAGAGGTAAAGGCCATCCAGCTGGCCTTAGACATTGCTGAATGGGAAAAGTGGCCAGTGCTCTATCTCTATACTGACTCCTGGATGGTGGCAAATGCCCTGTGGGGCTGGCTGCAGCAGTGGAAGCAAAGCAACTGGCAGTGCAGAGGCAAACCCATCTGGGCTGCCGCATTGTGGCAAGATATTGCTGCCCGGGTAGAGAACCTGGTTGTGAAAGTACGTCATGTGGATGCTCATGTCCCCAAGAGTCGGGCCACTGAAGAACATCGAAACAACCAGCAGGTGGATCAGGCTGCCAAGATTGAAGTGGCTGAGGTGGATCTGGACTGGCAGCATAAGGGTGAACTATTTCTAGCTTGGTTTGCCCATGACACCTCAGGCCATCAAGGGAGAGATGCAACATGTAGATGGGCTCGTGACCGAGGGGAGGACTTGACCATGGACGCTATTGCACAGGCTCTCCACGAATGTGAATCATGCGCTGCAATCAAGCAAGCGAAGCGGGTAAAGCCTCTGTGGTATGGGGGACGATGGCTGAAATATAAATACGGGGAGGCCTGGCAAATTGATTATGTTACGCTCCCACAAACCCGCGAAGGCAAGCGCCATGTGCTTACAATGGTAGAAACAATGACCAGCTTGCTGGAAATATATCCCGTGCCCCATCCCACCACACAGAACACTATCCTGGGCCTCAAAAAACAAGTCCTGTGGCGACATGGCACCCCAGAGGGAATTGAGTCAGACAACGGGACTCATTTCCGAAATAACCTCATAGACACCTGGGCCAAAGAGCATGGCATTGAGTGGGTGTATCACATCCCCTATCACACACCAGCCTCTGGGAAAATTGAATAGTGCAATGGACTGTTAAAAACTACACTGAGAGCAATGCGGGGTGGGACATTCAAACACTGGGATACACATTTAGCAAAAGCCACCTGGTTAGTCAACACGAGGGGATCTGCCAATCGAGCTGGCCCTGCCCAGTCAGAAATCCTACATACTGTGGAAGGGGATAGAGTCCCCTGTAATGCACATAAAAAATATGCTGGGGAAGACAGTCTGGGTTCTTCCTGCCTCCGGCAAAGGCAAACCCATTTGTGGGATTGCTTTTGCTCAAGGACCTGGGTGCACTTGGTGGGTGATGCGGGAGGATGGGGAAATCCGATGTGTGCCTCAGGGGGATTTGATTTTCGGCGAAAACAGTCAATGAACTGAATGGCATAATGTGAACTGCTATATAATATTGTGTGTCACCTCTGTGTTTTATCAATGATATCAGAGTATGTGCCTCCCAACCCATGGAAGATAAACTGTGAAACAAGCCGTGCAGCAGTGATGGAACGATGACTGACTCAGTATGCAGCAACTCAATGCCACACACACCACCTCTCCCACCCTGAAAGTCTGATACGGCAGATGGAGCCCAGAGTCATGGACTGGGTGAACTCTATGGACATTTTAATGGACATTTTACAGGGAAGGTCCATGAACTAAGGGAATGATGTCTGTGTATTATGTTAAAGGATGGGAAGGGGAGGGGTGGTGGTTGGTATGGTTGAGAGGTGCAAAGCCCCGGGGGAGGGGGAAAGGGAGGGGAGAGGGGGAACGAACCACCGAAACAAACCACACGCGACGCAGCCACTCACCGGCCGCCAACCTGACGCCGCGCCATTCCTGAGCCGCAAACTGCCTGTGCTGGTTTTGACTGAGAAGGGGTTAATTCTCCACACTGTGGGGGTCGGCTACGTTTCCAGCTTCCCGCGCTCTGCTGCGTGGCGGGGGGCTGGGAGGGGCAGGGCCATGGTGGGGGCGGCTGATCCCGATTGGCCAATGGCAGGTTCATTCCATACCATGTGACACCATGGCCAGTATATTGAAGGGGGGGGGCAGTGGACGCGCGGTGGCGGCGCGGCGTCGGTTCGTTCCGGCGGTTCGTTCCTCCCTTTTCGCCCTCCCCCGGGGCTTTGCGCCTCTCGTTGTTCTCCTTTACATTGCATTTCTTTTGTTGTTTCTTTTAATTTTAATTATTAAACTGTTCTTATCCCAACCCACGAGCGTTACCCTTCTGATTCTCTCCCCCATCTGCCGGTGGGGGAGTGAGTGAGCGACTGTGTGGGGCTGAGCTGCCGGCTAAACCACGACATGTGTACACACAATTACCATGAATAACAACTAGAAATATGCCCATTGCTCTTCATGAAGTAGGGTAAATAATAATCTTTAAATATCGTTCTAGAGATTTAGAGTTTTTAGATTTTAGATTATTTTCTAGATAATATAGATAATGTATGCATACACACATGAAAGGCAAAAATCCAAGTTAGCAGTGGAAGTTTAGACAATGAAAGCTAGGAAGAATAAAATATTCAGAAAGAGATAGTTGCTAGAGTATGCTCAGTACCACTTAAAATTTCAAGCTATCCCAAGGACTGGCATCTTGCCTCCATACTGTTTCTTCTAGGTAGCTTGCGCTCAGCCAGAGGCCCAAGCAGGTGTCACAGGTCAGGCGGACCCACAGCATATCCCTGTATTCTAGACATAGCCTCACTCTTCTTCAGCTGAAACAGCTGTGCCACTACAGCCTGGGCTTAGGATAAGCTACTGCCTATCTTGTAGCAAGAAAGGATTAGGTTGGGAATCATGCCACTCTCCGAAAACACTCTGTCTTTGAGTCCTTCTTACAGCTATGGTGTCCTGGCCTTTTTGAAGGTTAAATTTGCAAGTGCACAATTTCTCCCTTCCTGATTACAAATCCATTGCTCTGATACAAAAGCACATGCACTAGCACACTGTGGTTTTCATAAATCTATGAAAAAATATTATTTCAAAAAATATCTTCTTGAATGGTAGCAAATTATATATTAATTCTATTTATGTCAAGCTATTTAATTTGGGTTGGTTTTTTTTTCTAGTGCTAATCTTGGAACACAATGTCCAGGGAGACAGACAACGGAAGAATTTTGAGGTTGATTTCTAAAAGCATCCCAATTTCTCTATTGGTAACATGTGTGGGATTTTTTGGAAGCCACATGGAATACACTTTTTACAGTTTTCCAGTGAAACATCCAGTATGGGCATTCTCAGAGCCCTTACATTCTGTCTGGATTAGCAGCTAAACCTTCTCCCACTAGAGCTTCAGCTGGTAGGTGACATATTGCATCATATCACTTTAAGTGACTTTAGCAATCTTTGTGTGAAAAACACACATTACTTATTATGTTTTCTTGAGAAAAAGGAAGAAAAAAAAAAGTTATTTGTACACAGTAGCAAGTCAGTAGGAAGGATGAGACCTTGGATTGTTTTCAGATGAGCAGTGGAAACAAGCTAATTATAAGCTGACAGTGGAAAAATAGCTTATATGATTTAATGCTTTAGATATTGTGCAAAAAGCAGAGGCTCAATCTCACTGGTGATCTAGCTGCTTTAAAGGGGCCCTTGAGAGACTTATTTTCCATAGCCCAGGCACTGTGGTAGTCTGCTGTAAAGATGTCTTTGGGGAATCCTTCTGGAAGCCCTGTTGTGAGAGGCAAACTAGAACATGGCTGAGACCAAGGAGTCTGCTGCAGTATGACTGAACTGTGCAGCACTGGAGACTGGAGAGTGTGTGAGACTCTGAGGCCGATAGGGAAATCCTGGTGCCTGATACACCTGTCCTGAGCTGTGAATAAAAGGTAATGTCTAAGAGGTCTTGAGTCATCAGAGTAGGTCTGGAGGAGCTTGCTCATCTCGCTTCCCACCTTGCAAGTTGTGCTTTAGCCTGCCTGTGCAATGTGTATGCATATGACACATATCCATCTACATCTGTTGAGAATATATCTCAGTTTGCTAGACTTAAAAAATATACTAACAACCCTAAAGCTAATATGTGAACTCTATTGGAAGTCTAAATAAGCAGGAAAATGTATGAACGGATGCTGTAGAAAACAAAACATAGAGCATTTTCAGAGATAATGAGAAGTAAAAATAATGATTTATATTGTTAGTCTCTGAATCTAAGGGACAATTTGGGAAGAAAAAGCTCATGGATGGCTTAGGATGTTTAAATTTCTATATTTGCTGTACTAGAAAATTGGTACTTTATGCAAAAATCAGTGTAAGAAAGTAAAATGTCATATGGGTTTCCTTTTCAAAGTAGAGCCACATCTGAGAATTGCATGAAGGACTAAAGACTTCAGATGAAAGATTCAGAAAATTATTTTCTGTAACACAGCAGAGAATTTCTAGAAAACAACTTCTAGAAACAAAGATCATTGTCAATGCTTTTTCCTGGGATATACTCCTAAAAATCTAATCAAAAGGTTTTGCTGTTTCCATATTCAGATCTTCAGTTGTGGAAGAGATAATCAAAGCATCACATTCTTTATTTCTAATGCCTTTGATATATGACACTTCACTTCATAAATGCCTGTATCTGTAAGTTGAGCTTCGATGTCCAAGGTGTGAAGCCTTCTTTCTTTGCTTTAAGTTTCACCCAGAATTGTTTGTTTGTTTTTTTGTTCCATTCTTTGTGAGGTCAGTGCAGTGAAAGATATATAGAGAAGAAATCTCTGGCTGATTCCTACAGATTTTGACCACCTGTTTTGCCATTAATATAAAAGGAAATGTAGAGATTTGTCATGTTTCCAATAACAAGAACTCACTCATTTTATGCCTTTTGCTAGATTGCTGAATATTTCCAACCATTTCCCACACTTATGGTCAGTCAATCCATGTAAAAGAGGAGGAAAACAGTAAAGAGAACAAAAGAATGAGCAATAAAGGGACCATAAATAAAAGTTCAAATCAAAGAAGAAAAAACCCAAACAAAAGGAGAAAAGAAAAAGAAACAATCCAAAGGAGAAGAAGGAAAAAATCAGAAGCTCGGGGGGGGGGAGGTTTTCAGAACAAGCAATATGTGGAGGAAAGAGAACCATTTGTATACAGACTTTGGAAATGCATACTAGGCAGATGTACATCTTTGCCTTAACAGCAAGTGAGCCTGAGGTCTGACTCAGTGTTGGATTCGTATACCTCCCATATTGCTCAAAACTGAGACCCTGAATTTACTAGCGCAATCTGCATTTAATATTTATCAATACTGCAACAATGAATCCTCTTATTCTCAAACCAGACACAGGGCTGCAGCACAGCTCTGTTCCCACTTAGCAAGGCAGTGCAGTCATGGGCCTAGTTTCAGTTCACATTGGGATGAGATCAAGTCACTGAGTTTGGAATGATATTTTAGCACATCTGTTCCTCAGTTCTGGATCATTTATATCCAGGTTTTTAGTTTGTATTCTGTCATCTTTTGCCTGTCCATCGCCCCTCTGATTATTGATATTAAGTCTGAGGAATGGGCTGGATTTGGGTTTGGGTTGGGTTGCATCCATACTCACTTCCATTGTTGGCAAATCTTGAATCATTTTGATATCAATAAAGATTAACTTGGTTTGTTTTATCTTAACAATACTATGTCATAATGAAATAGGATATCTGTCTTAGAACAAAAAACCCCAAATGAATGATAGCCTGCCTTGTTAACGATCTGTGAATGACTATTTAGTGGTGTCAAGTTTAAGCGAAGTTAGGGGCAAGGTAATTCCAGCAGGGGGAGATCGTGACCACCCACTCAAAGACCACCCACTCAAGAAACCTGCTGACTCAAAAGGTTAAGGAAATAATAGTCTCAAAAATCATAGCGGGCATGCATAGTCATTTACATGACAGGCAAAGAATTTTAACCAATTATTTAATAGAATGGCAAAGAATATGTATTAGATAATTAATATTTTGTATAAATAACTGTTAGTTTCTACCAATGATGTGCGAGTTTGTATCTGGCACCCCTATCTGTGCATTTATGTAATAAAGGAAAATACCTTGACTCTGTGTGCAAATTGGGCGATGCACACTGGGTAATGAACCCCAAGCTTTTGGGACAACAATTTCTCTCTGTTGTGGTTTAGCCCCAGTCGGCAACTAAACACCACGCAGCTGCTCGCTCGCTGCCCCCACCCCTGTGGGATGGGGGAGAGAATTGGAAGAGCAAAAGCAAGAAAACTCATGGGTTGAGATAAGAACAGTTTAATAGTTAAAATAAAACAGTAATGATAATAATAATGATAAAGATTAAAAAAAGGAAAATAACAAGAGAGAGAAATGAAGCCCAGAAAAAAAGGAAAAAAGAAACCAAAACCACATGTGATGCAACCGCTCACCACCCGCCAACCGACACTGCTGGTCCCCAAGCCTTGATCGCTGCCTCCCTCGGCCAACGCCCCCCAGTTAACATACTGGGCATGATGTCATATGATATGGAATATCCCTTTGGCCAGTTTGGATCAGCTCTCTTGGCTGTGCCCCCTCCCCTCCCGGCTTTTTGTGCACCTGGCAGAGCATGGGAAGCTAGAAAAGTCCTCGACTAGTATAAGCACTACCCAGCAACAACCAAAACATCAGTGTGTCATCAACATTATTTTCATTCTAAGTCCAAAACAGCACTATACCAGCTACAGAGAAGAAAATTAACTCTATCCCAGCTAAAATCATTACACTCTCCCAAAACAGGTGCTAATATTTGTTTACTACAGTCTTATGACAGGAATCTTACAGAAAATAAATTTTATTTTAGAGTGAAAGCATCACAAAAGCCTGTGCCAATAGGAAGGAGAGTAGACATCAATAAATGAAAAACCTTTACGTTACGTCCAATGCACAGGGGGGTGGACTGCTTGTAATAAATTTTTTTCCACTTTGAAAAAAATACCTTTTTCCATCGTTTCCATTGACAACTTCATTTTTTCCCAAAGCATCTTTTACACTTGATTTTCTTATTCCTGTGCACCAAAACAAGGATCTCGGATTGAAGGAAGGTTCAAAACTACTTTCAAACCTGTTTTGCAATAGTTTCTTGGACTGATCATCAGCCACAGAAAAAGTGCATCAGTAGCTAAGCCTTGTTGCTTATTCTATGGTGCAGGAAGGGCTGTGATTAAACCTGTTCTTGTTATAAAACAATGCACTTACAGTTGAAGGAAACAATTTTCCTCATATTCAGTAGAGCTGCTAACTTAGTTCTTCTCTGTAATTTACATTTTTTTCTCAAAGCTGGTAGAGCAGTTCTGAACAGCAAACCTAAGGTGGCATCCCTGTAGATAATAACTGGGCTAGAGACAATTATGTAATAGAAAGGTGTTGTGGTTTAGCCGGCAACTCCTGGAGACACATATGAGAGTTGGTAAAATGGATTTGTTAGAGGCTAAGCTACCAATTATTATGTTTTCTGTTAACTCACAGGGTGGTTGTTTTCTGAGCAAAGAAATCTTTATTTGCATTTACCATTAGTCTCTGAAATAAACCAATTCCAGTTACTTAATACTTTTGCTGCTGGCACGAAACCTACTTTTACAAGCTATAAAACTAAGTATGATAGTAATGTCTTCCTGAGGCTTGCTGTTCAATACGCCTTTACCTTATTTAACACTGGGGCAATGACAATTGGGACCACCCATTCTTGGAAATATAAAGGACCAGCACAAATTGGAAAAATGTTGACTGTGGTGGTACAGCCCCCCTGGGGCACTCTGAGATCTCAGGATAAGCCATACATATTTTGGGAGAAACTCCTGTTGTGCTGTTATCTTAGTCACAAGTGCAATGACTGAGTGTCAGGCACTCTCTGGCCACACCTGGGCCATCTGCTGCCTGAATTGTATACCAGAATGACTCCGCACCAATTGCAGCCAGAATGGGAAACACTGACCAAAGCCAATCATCTTGAGATTCTATAAATAGCGATTCAAAAGTGAGACCTTTCGTGCTCTCTGGGACCACAGAGGTCTGTGTGACCCAGTATCTCCCCCTGAGCTGGGACGCCTCTCAGGGTGTTACCTGTAATTTAAAATAGCTCCCAAAACACACAAAGTATGTTTAGAGAGGAGACATTGTTTTATTCTGCACAGGATGCAAGGTGGAATATTTCCACAAATCAAGCACACCTACTGGAGCTCATTTTGACATTTATACGTGACAGTTAACACACCATGCCTATCCAATACATAATCATTGACCTGACTGAGCATCCTCTTCTTCCATTGCTATGTATCTTTTCCACTTAGTTTTAAAGCTACAGTGTGATTTTTAATTCACTGTGCATGTTCAAAAGGGGGGGTTGTCGGTGTCCCTCAGTTGAGTTGGTGGTTGAAATCTCCCTCTGCTGGTATTACCTTTCCCCCAGTTACTGTGCTTCAGGGGCAAGAAGTTCCCTTTTATCACTGGTGACTTCACATCTGTGGCCTTCCCTTATCTTCACACACTTATTTGTCGCAGGATGTTTCCATTGTCAGTCCTTGAAGTTCTACTGATTTGTATTCTTTTAGGAGGCTCTTGTCAATGAGGCATTCATTGCTAATATGCTCCTATTTGGCCTAAACATTATTTACTACCTTAAACCCTGATCCTCCCTTAACTACTAATAATTCCTGCGCTATTCCATTTCATCCAAGAATAATATATACATATGAGGCAACAAGGGTAGATTTCACAAGGACTGAAGGATCATCCGTCGACAATTTCACAAGGCCTCACGGGCCTGACTTTGCAAGGTTCACCAACTCTCTGTTGATGAATGCTGGCAGATAAAAGTGAGTAATTAATGAAACTCACGAAAAGGAAAATTTTAATCACAGGTTAACCTCGGGGTGTGTGTGCATGCAATTTGATTTAAACTGTTTATCTGCCTGTGTGTATGTGTGCAATTTGATTTATAGCTGTTTGTTGGTCTGTCTGTGTATGTGTGTAATTTGATTTAAACCCCATCTGTGTGTATAACCCTGCTGTAAGTTTTGGCTGACCTTTTCCATTCTTGAATCTTTAACTAAGTCGCTATTTTGATTTAATAAATTTCATTGAACCGCTCTGTTAAATTGGCTGATGCTTAAGAATTATACAACCTAATTCTGTGATCTATCTCAAAACTATTAAAAAATCTTAAATTGCTGCTAGACCAAAACCATGTAAAAAATCTTATTCTGCGACACTGTTGAATTACCATGTGGAATATTCAGTTCCAGTTCCTCAGGGCAACACTTACAGCAACCTACACGGGACGCTGGGTCGCAGAGAGAAGCTCTGAGCCTGTCTGCAGTCCTGATTAAGGAAAACATTTTGATTTAGAAATGTTGCTTAAGCATATTCTAATAGTTAGCGTGTGTTTTAAAGCCTTTTGTCTCCAGTGGCTTTTAGACACACTCATAAAGCCTCTTGTGGGCTAAAGTGTAAGCCAGTAGACACCATCTTGTTCTGATGAATTTTATGAAGCTTATGTGACCCTCTGCCAGCCTTTCCCAGCTGCTTATTTTAAGTTACTTTGTCTTACTGACACCTCAGCAGTATCATAAAAGTTACTATTGTGCATAGAATTATGCAGATATAAAAGTGCTAAAATTAATTTATACCCTGTAGGAAGGCAAATAAACTTACTGAAATAAAAGGATTCCTATTAGCTGAATATCAATGCAGCTTTTGGTTAAAATAATCCCATTAATATAAAAAGCTGTCTCAGGACAAAATGTGTGTGAAGACCTAGCAAGGCCTTGGTTTCAAGCAGAAATTATGAGTTTCACTTAATTGGATTAATAGACTTCACTCCGGCTGGGAATTTAATAGGAAGTACCCTTCTCTGGTTTAGCTTTCTGGTATTTTTAATAGATTCCAGCTCTAGAATAATTAGCAACTCATATTACTTAATATGTGTTGTGGTTTAGCCAGCAACTCAGCCCCACACAGCCTCTCACTCACTCCCCCACTGGCAGGACTGGGGAGAGAATCAGAAGGGTAAAGCTCATGGGTTGAGATAAGAAAAGTTTAATAATTAAAATAACATGATAACAACACAAATGCAGCGGAAAGGAAAAAAATGAGAGGCACGAAACCTGTGGGTGGAAGGGGGGGAAGGGGGAATGAACCACCAAAACAAACCGCATGTGACGCAGCAGCTCACCACCCACCAACCTGACACTGCCAGTCCCCGAGCCACAACAACCCCCGAGTGCCAACTGACCCCGTTAATATACTGGTCATGGCATCACATGGTATGGAATGAACACCCCATTGGCCAGTCGGGGTCAGCTGTCTTGGCTGTGGCCCTGCACATCCTGGCCTCTTGCCCACATGGCAAAGCATGGGAAGCTGGAAAGGTCCCTGACTACCACAGGCACTACAGTGAAGAGAATTAACCCCATCTCAGCCAAAACCAGCACAGTCTCCACCCCTTATTCCATACCCTTTATGCCATGCCCAGGTCCCATACCATCCAATAAAACCTTATCAACCACTACCCCTCCCCTTCCCATCCTTTAAAATAATACACAGACATCATTCCCTTAGTTCATGGACCTTCCCTGTAAAATGTCCATTAAAATGTCCATTGAGTTCACCCAGTCCATGTCTCTGGGCTCCATCTGCCGTATCAGGCTTTCAGGGTGGGAGGAGGTGGTGTGTGTGGCGTTGGGTTGCTGCATACTGAGTCAGTCATCATTCCATCACTGCTGCACTTTGCTTCTTTCATCAAAATTCATCTTCCATGGGTTGGGAGGCACGTACTCTGATATCACTGATAAAACACAGAGGTGACACACAATATTATATAGCAGTTCGCATTGTGCCATTCAGTTCATTGACTTTTTTCGCCCAAAATCAAATCCCCTTGAGGCACACATTGGACTCCTCCATCCTCCCGCATCACCCACCAAGTGCACCCAGGTCCTCGAGCAAAAGCAATCCCATGAATGGGTTTGCCTTTGCCGGAGGCAGGAAGAACCCAGACTGTCTTCCCCAGCATATTTTTTATGTGCATTACAGGGGACTCTATCCCCTTCCACAGTATGTAGGATTTCTGACTGGGCAGGGCCAGCTCGATTGGCAGATCCCCTCGTGTTGACTAACCAGGTGGCTTTTGCTAAATGTGTATCCCAGTGTTTGAATGTCCCACCCCGCATTGCTCTCAGTGTAGTTTTTAACAGTCCATTGTACCGTTCAATTTTCCCAGAGGCTGGTGTGTGATAGGGGATGTGATATACCCACTCAATGCCATGCTCTTTGGCCCAGGTGTCTATGAGGTTATTTCGGAAATGAGTCCCGTTGTCTGACTCAGTTCCCTCTGGGGTGCCATGTCGCCACAGGACTTGTTTTTTGAGGCCCAGGATAGTGTTCTGTGTGGTGGGATGGGGCACGGGATATATTTCCAGCAAGCTGGTCATTGTTTCTACCATTGTAAGCACATGGCGCTTGCCTTCGCGGGTTTGTGGGAGCGTAACATAATCAATTTGCCAGGCCTCCCCATATTTATATTTCAGCCATCATCCCCCATACCACAGAGGCTTTACCCGCTTCGCTTGCTTGATTGCAGCGCATGTTTCACATTCGTGGAGAGCCTGTGCAATAGCGTCCATGGTCAAGTCCTCCCCTCGTTTGCATCTCTCCCTTGATGGCCTGAGGTGTCATGGGCCCACCGAGCTAGAAATAGTTCACCCTTATGTTGCCAGTCCAGATCCACCTCAGCCACTTCAATCTTGGCAGCCTGATCCACCTGCTGGTTGTTCCGATGTTCTTCAGTGGCCCGACTCTTGGGGATGTGAGCATCCACATGATGTACTTTCACAACCAGGTTCCTTACCTGGGCAGCAATATCTTGCCACAATGTGACAGCCCAGATGGGTTTGCCTCTGTGCTGCCAGTTGCTCTGCTTCCACTGCTATAACCACCCCCACAGGGCATTTGCCACCATCCAGGAGTCAGTATAAAGATAGAGCACTGGCCACTTTTCCCGTTCAGCAATGTCTAAGGCCAGCTGGATGGCCTTTACCTCTGCAAACTGTCTCAATTCACCTTCTCCTTCAGCAGTTTCTGCTACTTGTCGTGTAGGACTCCATACAGCAGCCTTCCATCTCCGGTGCTTTCCCACAAGGCGACAGGACTCATCAGTGAACAGGGCATACTGCTTCTCATCTTTTGACAGTTTGTTATAGAGTGGGGCTTCTTCAGGACGTGTCACCTCCTCCTCTGGTGATAATCCAAAATCTTTGCCTTCTGGCCAGTCCATAATCACCTCCAACATTCCTGGGTGACTAGGGTTTCCTACTCGAGCCCGCTGGGTGATCAGTGCAACCCATTTACTCCACGTAGCATCAGTTGCATGGTGTGTAGAGGGGACGTTTCCTTTGAACATCCAGCACAGCACCAGCAGTTGGGGTGCCAGGAGCAGCTGTACTTCAGTACCAAGCACTTCTGAATCAGCTTGAACCCCTTCATATACTGCCAATATCTCTTTTTCAGTTGGAGTATAGTGGGCTTCAGACCCTCTGTATCCCCGACTCCAAAACCCTAGGGGTCAACCTCGGGTCTCCCCTGGTGCTTTCTGCCAGAGGTTCCAGGTAGGGCCATTCTCCCTGGCTGCGGTGTAGAGCACATTTTATACATCTTGTCCTGACCGGACTGGCATTTTAATTTGTTCAAAGGCCTGTTGTTTCTCAGGGCACCATTTGAATTTGTTCTTCCTCCGGATGACTTGATAGAGAGGGCTTACGATCAGACTGTAATTTGGAATATGCATTCTCCAAAAACCCACAACGCCCAAGAAAGCTTGTGTTTCCTTTTTGCTAGTTGGTGGAGACATGGCTGCTATTTTGTTGGTTGCATCCACTGGGATCTGACAACGACCATCTTGCCATTTGATTCCTAAGAACTGGATCTCTTCAGCCAGTCCCGTCACCTTACTTTGTTTTATGGCAAAACCAGCCTTCAGAAGCGTTTGCACTCTTTTCTTCCCTTTCTCAAAAACTTCTTCTACTGTGTTGCCCCATGCGATGATGTCATCAATGTATTGTAGGTGTTCGGGAGCTCCACCTTGTTCCAGTGCAGTCTGAATCAGTCCATGGCAAATGGTAGGGCTGTGTTTCCACCCCTGGGGCAGTCGATTCCAGGTGTACTGGACGCCCCTCCATGTGAAAGCAAACTGTGGCCTGCACTCTGCTGCCAGAGGGATTGAGAAGAATGCATTAGCAATATCAGTTATGGCATATCACTTGGCTGTCTTTTACTCCACTTCATATTGAAGTTCTAGCACGTCTGGCACAGCAGCACTCAGTGGTGGAGTGGCTTCGTTCAGGCCACGATAGTCTACTGTTAGCCACCACTCTCCATTAGACTTCCACACTGGCCATATGGGACTGTTAAAGGGTGAGTGGGTCTTACCGATGACTCCTTGGCTTTCCCGTCGACGAATGAGCTCATGGATGGGAATCAGGGGGTCCCGATTGGTGCTATGTTGCCACTGGTGCACTGTTGTGGTGGCAATCGGCACCTGTTGTTCTTTGACCCTCAGCAACCCCACAACAGAAGGGTCCTTCGAGAGACCAGGCAAGGTAGACAGCTGTTTAATTCCCTCCGTCTCCAAGGCAGCTACACCAAAAGCACACCTGTACCCTTTTGGGTCCTTGAAATACCCTCTCCTGAGGTAGTCTATGCCAAGGATGCACAGAGCCTCTGGGCCAGTCACAATGGGGTGCTTTTGCCACTCATTCCCGGTTAGGCTCACTTTGGCCTCCAATACAGTTAGCTCTTGGGATCCCCCTGTCACTCCAGCAATGCTGATGGGTTCTGCCCCTATATAGTTTGACGGCAGTAGGGTGCACTGTGCACCAGTGTCCACTAAAGCTTTATACTCCTGTGGGTCGGATGTACCAGGCCATCAGATCCACACAGTCCAGTAAGCCCAGTTATCCCTTTCCTCCACCTGGCTAGAGGCAGGGTCCCTCTAGTCCCGATCATACCATTCACTACTCACTTCCTATAAATGTGAATCAAGATTCTCTCTATTAAGCTCAGAAATAAAATCAGCACTTTTTCTCTTCTGTCTGGGGACTTGCTCACTGGAAACTGGAGCAGCAGCTTTCCCGGAAGAGCCTCCCTGAGTGACTGTTCTTTCTTGCAGTTCATGCACTCATGCCTGTAGGGTTGAGGTAGGCTTGCCATCCCACCTCATCATGTCCTCTCCATGGTCATGCAGGTAGAACCATAGGGTGGCCCGTGGTGTGTATCCCCTTCTTTGAGCCAAAGGACACTTATTCCTAACAGGTGAGACACTACCCCGTAGAGGTGGGGACTCATCTTCTTTGAGTTGGTGGAACTCTTGGGATAGTTTCTCCACAGCAGAGATGAGTGAGGAAGAGATATTTGTTTCGTAGCCCCGGAGTCTATCAATCACCTCCGCCACCGTTGGTGTCTCGTCATCTTTCCAGGACATTACTGCCAATGAGTTTGCATGCGAAGATGGTGTGCTCCGTACAAACTTCCACCACATGGGTTGTGTGCACTGGGCTTCATCTGGATCTTTGGATGAGTGTTGATCGTCCAGGTCACCATAAATCACCTCAAGCACAGCTAATCCCCTTCGATACTGGATGCCTTTCTCCATAGTTGTCCATTTTCCTGGGCGATATGTAACATCTTCTTTAAAGGGATACCTTTCCTTCACTCTGGACAGGAGTCGCCTCCAGAGGCTGAGGGCTTGTGTTCCTTTTCCAATTGCTTTGTCAATGCCCTCTTCCCCAGAAAGGGAACCCAGTTGTTTGGCTTCTTTTCCCTCTAGTTCCAGGCTACTGGCCCCATTATCCCAGCATCAGAGCAGCCAGGTGACAATGTCCTCACCTGAACGACGGCTATAATCTTTTCGCATATCTCGCAACTCGCTCAAGGACAGGGATCGGGTGGTCTCTGTTTCATTTATGATTTCTCTCTCCTCTTCTCCCCGTGATGGCCCTGCTTCTCCATCATCCCGTTCTGAACAAGCTGACTTCTGCCTCCAGAATTTCATCTTGTGGGGGCGGGGCAACTGATACTGGTACGGGTTGATTCTCTGAGCCAGCTCCAGTACTTGTCATGGGGATTTGGTTGGCTGCATTGCCTGTCACTTTGTCTTTCAATCCAGAGACCTTCTCTTCCCCTTGGGAGCACTGAATACTGTTGAGCAGGGATCGGTATGCATGGGCCAGGCCCCAGCACGTTGCAGTTATCTGTGTCTCTCTGGAGTTCCCAGCGTAACAACATACTTTCTCCAAATATTCTACTAGTTGTTCAGGATTCTGCACTTGTTCGGGGGTGAAACTCCAAAACACTGGGGGTGCCCACTGCCCTAGGTATTTGCCCATGATATGCCACATGCCCTGCCACTCCTAACTATCAAGCCTTGGGGCAGATTTCTGGGTGATATTCTTAAGTTGCTTAGTCAAAACCAAAACAACATGCCCAAAAACTAACAATAAGTGCACCTTAACCACCCAAGGATGTTCAGGATACAAAAAGGTTGTTGTAATAGAGGCAGAGACATCATAGAACAAAGTTGTAAAGATACTATTCTGTATTTCCTCCATATAAAATCTCTCAGAGGAGGAGGTATAATTGCTAATTGCCTCAACAAGGTGGTATCCGAAGTACAGTAACGGTTTCAGCAAAAACCCCAAATACCAGATAAAGCTGAAAACCAGTTTTTGTATAACAAATCTTGTAGGGAAAACGTTACTAATCACAGCAGACTAAACAAACCAACACCAATCTTTAACACCAACTGCAAAAAGGACAACATGGTGCTGTGACCAGCAGCTGTTATTGCCTCCAACCTTTAAGCCCCACGTTGGGCACCAAAAAGTCTGTCGTGGTTTAGCTGGCAGCTCAGCCGCATACAGTCACTCGCTCACTCCCCCACCGGTAGATGGGGGAGAGAATCAGAATGGTAACGCTCATGGGTTGGGATAAGAACAGTTTAATAATTAAAATTAAAAGAAACAACAACAGAAATGCAATGTAAAGGAGAACAACAAGAGGTGCAAAACTCCGGGGGAGGGCGGGGAAGGGGGGGAGGGGAACGAACCGCCGGAACAAACCATACACAACACAGCCACTCACCACCTGCCAACCCAACACCGTGCCACTCCCAAGCTGCAAACTGCCCCCCCCCAATATATTGGTCATGGTGTCACATGGTATGGAATGAACCTGCCATTGGCCAGTTGGGGTCAGCCGCCCCCACCATGGCCCTGCCCCTCCCAGCCCCCCGCAAAGGTTGCCCGCCCCCTGCAAAGGTTGCCCACCCCCCACAGTGAGGAGAATTAACCCCTTCTCAGCCAAAACCAGCACAATATATAACAAACTGGACCATCCAGTCCTTTGAATAGTTCTGTTGAGTCTAGTGGCAATACTTGTACATGTGAGTTTGCAGGTTTACAGTTCAATACTGTAGAGCCAGATAGTCTGACTGCAAAATATAAACCAAACATGCAGCCAGAATCCCCTATCCACATTGCCTATGCATTAAGTTACTTAAAAGGTTTTCAACAGTTATTTGTGTTAGAGATAGTTTTTAAAATGCATTTTTCTCCTTTTAATGTTTAAGTGCTTCAGATATCCCTTGGACAAGTGCAGATAATTAATTGAAGCAAAGATTTCCCAGAGTCTCATAAAGCACACTTGTCAGGCAATCTTTACTACTGTTTTGATCTCCATTGTTTCACAGATTGTTTATGTTAATCTTCTCCTTCCCTTTTTACTGTTCCAGGCAATTCTGTCACAGAATTGAAAGTGGAGGATGCTGAGACAGACAGCATGAGACATAACAGCTGCTTAAGCTCTCCTAGCCTGTGTATGGTTTTATGTACTTCTAATTATCAATGTGTGGGAGTTTTGTCAAAAAAGCTGGGCTTGTGGTTCCTTTTGTTCTTCTGTGTCTGTTGTGGTTTATATTTTAAATGGGACACAAATGTGATTTATAGCGTGTGGTATGATTCAGTTAGGGAAAATTGGTCTTTTCCAGGCAACACAAACGTGAGCAGGAGAAAGAGTGTATGTGAACAGCATGTTCCTCAGTGGAGAAGAAACACTCCAGTAAAACTCATAGAGATGGAGGAGAGTAAACAAGTGAGAAATCCTCTTCACAAAAAGGAGGAAAATATCAATGGCTTACTTCCACTGCATCTAAAAACACATACCATTGCAAGGCAGAGCTGTGAGAGATCAAAGATAACAGTCTTTCAGCAGAATCACACTGAAGTGTGAGAAGCACCATGACAGCATGGAAAGTGCTGTATACTTACCAGCAAAGCATGCACCATAACACCAGGGGTTACCTTTTTGCAAGCCCAACACTGGATAGCACAGCTCAAAGCAATCCTGCATGATGACTCACATGGAGTCCTATCCTGCCCCCCAAGAATGTGGAAAAATTGTTTCCAGGCTTGCAGTCACTTATCAGCCCATAAGAGAGGAGGACACAGTACTGTGACAGGGATAAAAATCTCATGGATTAACTGTGTGACCTGGGAAAAGTAAAGTACAAGAGAAATATGCCTCTTCCTTTTAGAAATATCACTACATAAACAGACAGAAGATTCTTATGATTTATTCCTCATCACAATGGGCTACTAATGAAATACACTTCACATTTAATTTGATGAAATTAAAGTATAAAGTATATAAAGAATTGTATTGGGTCTCGCTGAGATGGAGTTAATTTTCCTCATAGCAGCCTTCATAGTGCTGTGATTTGTATTGGTAGCTAGAAAGGTGTTGATAACACACCAGTGTTTTGGCTACTGCTGAGTAGTGCTTGCACAGAATCAGGGCTGTCTCCCCAACATTTCACTCCCTCACCCAGTAGGCTGGATGTGGGCAAGGTCTTGGGAGGGGACATAGCCAGGGCAGCTGACTCAAACTGACCAAAGGGATATTCCATACCATATGAGGTCTGCTCAGCAAAAAAAGCTAAGAGAAAGGAAGAGGAAGGGGGAGCATTTGTTATTTATGATGTTTGTCTTCCAGAGCAACCACTACATGTACTGAAGCCCTACTTCCCAGGAAGTGACTGGACATTGCCTGCTGATGGGATGTAGAGAATAAAATCTTTGTTTTCTTTTTGTTTCTGTGAGCAGCTTTTGCTTGTGCTTTTGTTAAACTGCCTCTATCTTGACCCATGAGTGTTTTTTTCCCCATCTCATTTTCTCCCCCTGCCCTGTCCTGCTGAGGAGGGGAGTGATAGAGCAGCTTGGTGGCACCTGGTGTCCAGCCAAGGTCAACCCACCACAAGAATAAAATAAAATATATTTGAGGGCTTGTTTGTTATACAACCACTGTTTCCTGATATATACTCTCAGAACAACTGAAAAAAATTACAAAGAAAAGTAATACAACACACTGCTTTTTCCTTGTCTAATTAAATGGGAGATTATTTTGGGCTAAGGCACAGCATCTAAAGTGCAAGGTTTTAGTGATCATCCCAAGCAAGTGTTTGGAAATGGCCAGCCTTCTGCTTCTAAGGATGCTATACTGCATAG
The DNA here is from genome assembly GCF_963921805.1 of Phalacrocorax carbo. Classification (NCBI taxonomy): domain Eukaryota; kingdom Metazoa; phylum Chordata; class Aves; order Suliformes; family Phalacrocoracidae; genus Phalacrocorax; species Phalacrocorax carbo. The sequence goes on from NW_026990243.1 coordinate 690,776, forward strand.
TTACTTTAAACTCCCTCAATAAGACATAACTCAAGCTGTTTATTTTACTACTGGTAATTAGAGTAATAGACAACATATGAACCTGAAATGAAACACAGAGATGATTTGTGAAAAGAATGAATACACAGATATATAATCCAAAAGACAAAGATAGGAAGTAAAGATTTAATTAAAAGCAGGTATTCTGAAGATAGCGCTTTGTAGCAAATGTCTGAATTCTACAAAGCTCAGTCAGTGGGTGACAGGTTGTTCACAGAGGCATTTTTTCTCTGTTTAATGAAGTCTGATCTTGCAATGGGTTAAAATATCTTCAGGATGTTTGGATTCTCACTGGACTACCTGTTTGGGAAGGACAAGACTGGATCTACAGATAAGTCCCAGCCCTGAAACACTACGGCTCTCAGTTGCTAATTTTTTTGCCTCAGAGCTAGGGAAAAAGAGAATAAAGAAAAAAGTGGCTCCAAAAGAAAATGGTTTCTTGAGTATGGCAATAAAAAAAACAAGCAATACTACAAGCATACATTTTCTGCAGTCTGCATTATATTTGCATCCAGAAAAAGGCAGGAGAATAGTTTGGTGGTTAGAAGAGAGAGGAAAGCAAAAACCTATGTGAGGGAAAGTAGAACTTTTTCAAGGCACTTTGATGCATGGTTTGTGACCCTAAACAGAAAACTGCTCTTTAGCACCAGAAATATCTGCAGACCTTCTAGAATTTTGCTCAACTCCTTGTTTCAAGTATCCCCTACCCCATTCCATGAACTACCCCTCACACACACCCCAAAATGCTGTGCTATGACAAGAAAACTAAAACCACTTCTGCCTCAGGGTATGCATGCTTTATTTTACTGGATTATATTGCTTCATTCTTGACGTTTAATCCACTTAAATAATTCACAAAGCATTTGGTTTGTGTACATTAATGCAAAACACACTCTACTGGAGGTTTCATGCATTCTTACTCTCCCCATTTCAGGTATTTACTGTTTACAGCTGTGGAAATTCCATATTTTGGCACCTTTCAATTCTGAGGCCTAATGATATTTAGATTTTAAACTGACTGATTTACATGAACAGGCCTGTTATATTAATTTTTAGGATAGCTTTGTCCTGAAAACTTACAGTCTTGTTTAAGGTGGTAGCCAATGTACATAGAATGTACCTTCTAAGCTGAAAATTTAAAACCCTATAATGGCAGAAGGAATACTGTACTAATTTGCCTTTCCTTTTAGAAATCCACTAACTTTACTAAAATTCTTTAATCTGAATGGAAGTAGGAAGATCCTCTGTGAAATATGCAATGGCTTATTCCATCTGTGGCCTCATCTTTATCTTTACAGAATTTGATTTTCGATTCAGCACAGGGATCCACAGTTATATATCTAATTCAGAATATTTAAGTATGGTCAAGTCAGTTATTTTGTGGGACAATAAATTCCTCCAACTCCACAGATGCTTTATTTACTTTCATGAACTTTAAAAGTGGGAATGAAGATAATTTGCCTTTGCAGAAATGCCACAGAATGCAGTAAATTCACCTGTAGTTGCACTGGGAATGAGCTTAGCCCATGTTTTTTATGCCTTTTCTGAATGATGTAGGCAGGATATTTAGAGTGAATCCAAGGGTAATATTCCCAGAAATCTGTTTTGTTGTAATAGTGGTATTGCCTTGTCCCCAGATAATTCTTCCTCTCTCCCCTGCTGAAATCCCAGTCAAGCAGAGCTCTGAGGTAGCGCAAGTCACATGTTTTCTCTTCATAGATGTGCACTGGGCTGCACACTGCTGCTGAAACCTGACTGTCCCCACAGCCTGGCTCCAGAGCTCCTGCATCCTGTTGTTCTTCACTTCTATTTCTGGCTTGTTCCACCTTGCGAGGCAGTACCCTCACCTTGCATTTCATTGCATTCCTGTGGAAACTGTGACTGTCCAGCCCCTCTGTCTTTGGCTAAGCCTTTCTCTATCCTTGTAGCATTTGGAGCCACAGACTGAGTGAGAAGGACATCTCCAGCCTAGGGAGAGCCTCACAGAAATGGTGACTGAGGCTGAGGATCCTTGTGCAGACAGTGCTGCATTTTTGTGCCCCAAGGATGCTGAATTCAGATTTGCAGTGGCAGCCCCACAGCTCCACAGGAAGGCTGGTATCAGGGAGCTCTGAGAAAGGGCCATCAGTAGGATTTTGGGATCTCCCTTTGCCCTCTCTGCTCCCCTGACCTCCCATATGCTCTGATTCCTCTGGGGTCCATGGCCTGTCCTGGAAGGGAAGCCAGCTCCCTGGCACAGCATGGAGGGCAAGCAGGAGCTGTGTCCTGCTGCTGTAAGGAGCACCCACCCTATTGTAATCTGGTGTAGGACTCCCACCCCCAGAGAGACTGATGAAGGAAGGTTAATGCTGCTTGTCCCTAGAGGGAAAAGAGACTTTCTGCCTTTATGGAAACCTGTGCAGCCTAGAAACTGAGCCTTGCTGCCTCCATTGTTCATGGAGATGCTCATTTTGACATTCAAGGTACCTTGCCAACAAGAGAGTAGAAGATCACTGGAATCTGCAAAGGTAATGAAAGTTTATTTTATTGAGTCATGATAATATAGACATGACATTAAACTTAGATCATTAACTCTGTATTATGGGGCTGAAATATCTTTCTCAAGCAGACAAAACAGCCGATCCAGATGAGAGTCTGCAGGAAAGTGCTTATTAGAGCTGACTCTAAGGGGTGGGTCAGGACTCGCAGACTCCAGGGTTTCAGGCTGAGAAGGAATGGCCCATCTTCCTGACCACTTGCACTTCACAGGCCTTTCAAATTCATATAGTTATGCCTGTATGGTACCCAACAATTTGTGGATGAGCTAAAGCATAACTTGTGCTCCATTTGCTTCACTGACATTTATTAATAAGCATGGCAAAAATGTTTTAACTGAATCCAGTGCATGAAACTGCTGTCTACTGCATTGTGATAATTCAGATTGCAGACACAAGAGCTACTGCTGGTTTTACTATTTTCCTTTGATGCCAATTTTTTATTTTTTTACCTTCTTTTTTTTGGCACATACTGGGAGCATTTGTTTTGTTCTGGTCGGCCATCTGGTGCCTATCCATTATCACCTTTTGGGAAAGTGCCTGATTTCCATTGGACCAGAGTCTGTTTAGTTTGAGCTCTCTGTAAGCTGAATTCCTGGAGTTTGAACTAGCTCAGGATTTTTGATTGCCAGGAACTGAGGAGTTATTTTGAGACCAATACTGCAACATGGAAGGCAATGTAATTACATAGAAATAGGAAAGATCGTGCACGTAAATCCATCTTTGAGACATTTAACCCTTGCTGGAGTAAATACATGGTGTTTTAAAATTAATATATAAAATACAGATGAAAACTAATATGCAAGAGAAAGAAAATCAGTGAGGCAACAAGCTCAGGATGATTGCATAACAAATACAAAGCTAACGTGCCTCTTTTTGGAAAAGTTCATCAAGCTTTGATCCACCATTATGTTTATCTTGAAAAGATATTGTTTATGTAGCAGATTATGCTGTTGACTTCTGAGGTCACTGTCATATGGTGAAAAGTCCACTTTTCTGTGAGTAGAAACATTAGGAAAAAACTTGTAGGTCAGCCAATATAAAGTGGAGATTCTATTACATACTTTCCCTGGAATAAATGACTAGTTACAGGTCAACACATGCTTGAGGATTCCTGGCAGTTAGAGAAGGTCACCATCTGTTAAAGGAAAAAAAATTCCAAAATTAAATAAATTAAGTTAATCACCTTTTCTCAAGAGCCTGGTTTTCCCTCAGAGCATTAGTGATTAGATCTAAGATTGCAGAAGACTGCACAGTAGGGGGAATCTTGCACTTGCATGAAGTAAGCAAGTAACATGAAACCCAGGTTTTAAGAGACCTAGTTTAAATAAAATTAAGCATAAAATGTATAAATAAGTATCTAAGGCTTTTAAGTATTAGTGGGATTTAGGAAATTGAATGATGGATTAATTTGTCCAATTTGGGTATCTAACAGCTAGACATTCCATGGCTTCCTTCACAGTCAGTGGAGTACCATGGCTTTTTCCAGGGAAGGTGATTTTTAGACACCCTCTCTCAGGAAGTTATGAATTGCACACAAGTAAGTGAGTGCAACTCAAGCTCACATCTGTGTTATGCATGGCATTATGGATACTTTATTACTCTTCACTGACCAGAGAAAGAGCCTAAATGTAGACTATCTATGACTTTAGAAGTTTAACAATTAAACATCTAAATTTAGGTGAGATGAATCTGCCCTTGGTAAAAGCCTGGAGGTGTACTTCTCTACCTATTATGTGTCTGGAGACCCTGGAAAAAAAGATCAGTAATTTTCAATTAGTATTGTTCTTTGTAAAGCTATAAAAATGTTTACAGAGCTGAATTTTCCTTCGCTAAACCTTTACTGATTTCACCTGGCTTTCAATTGCAGCTGCTGGTTTCAGATAAAGGGACCCCCTTTAGTTCCTTTCCCCATAAATTAGAATCAATGTATGCTGTACAAAGACTATTTTTATTTGCAATATGTATAATATTGCATATAAAGTCTCCTGGACTTCCTACAGCTTGCTGTGCTATTTTCCAGCATATGTCACAGAATCACAGAATGGTAGGGGTTGGAAGGGACCTCTGGAGATCATCTTGTCCAATCCCCCTGCTTGAGCAGGTACACCTAGAGCAGGGGGCACAGGACTGCGTCCAGGCGGGTTTTGAATGCTTCCAGGGAAGGAGACTCCACAACCTCCCTGGGCAGCCCGTTCCACTGCTCTGTCACCCTCATAGTCAAGAAAGACCTTTTTTTCTCATATTGAGGTGGAACTTCCCATGTTCCAACTTGAGCCCATTGCCCCTTGTCCTGTCATTGGGCACCACTGAGAAGAGTGTAGCCCCATCGTCCTGACACCCACCCTTTAGATATTGATGAGATCCCCCCTCAGTCTTCTCTTATCCAGGATGAACACACCCAAGTCTTTCAGCCTTTCCTCATAAGGGGGATGGTCCAGTCCCCTGATCATCTTGGTAGCTCTCCGCTGGACTTGCTTGAGCAGTTAAAGACCCAGATGGCTTTTCCTGCATGCTGATGGGAATGGTGGTGAGGATGTGAAGAAATGGAGTTTCTCACCTGTCATGGTTTTAGCTGGGATAGAGTTAATTTCCTTCACTGTAGATGCATAGTGCTGTGTTTTGGACACAGTATGAGAATAACATTGATAACACACCAATGTTTTAGTTGTTGCTAGGTAGCGCTTACACTAGTCAAGGACTTTTCCAGCCTCTCATGCTCTGCCAGGTGCACAAGAAGCTGGGAGGGGAGGGGCCACAGCCAAGAGAGCTGATCCAAACTGGCCAAAGGGATATTCCATATCATATGACATCATGCCCAGTATATTAACTGGGGGGAGCTGGCCGGGGAAGCAGCAATCGTGGCTCAGGGAGGGCAGTGCCGGTCGGTGGGCGGTGAGCGGTCGCATCACTTGTTGTTTGGTTTTTTTCCCTCTTCCTGAGGTTTCACCTCTCTCTCTCTCTCTCATTATTTTCCTTTTCATTTTATTATTATCATTATTATTATTATTTACTGTTTTATTTTAATTATTAAACTCTTCTTAACCCATGAGTTTTCTTGCTTTGGCCCTTCTGATTCTCTCCCCCATCCCAGAGGGGTGGGGGGAATGAGTGAGCGGCTGTGTGGTGCTTAGTTGCTGACTGGGGCTAAACCATGACACCACTTCAAGTAAAAGGGTCCGCACCTCTGTGTAGCATCTCACTGGGTACTTAGAAGAACTTGTAGGTGGAGCAGAGCTGAGGATGGGAAGGGGACAAGTGAAGTCAGAATTAATGAGGTGGAGAAAGTGACATTACATTGAGCACCAAGTTGCAGGACTGGTATAGTGTTTGAGAGACTGAATACACTGCAGGGCTAGAAATAAATTATGTTTACGTTAGCCTTCTTTGGAGGGAAGTGGGAAGGAAAAAAAATGCAGTATTCATTAAATTTGAGTGAATTCTCAAAATTAAATGTCTCACATCCAATGGGGTGAGGCAGGGAGTTTAAAAATGAAAAAAAACCCAACCCAGACCTAATACATGAAATGTGCTGCTGCAAGGAGAAAGAAGTGGTTGGAGGGAGGAGACATAACTGTAGTATGAAATGTTAACCCCTCTAGCTCTGTCTGAAAGATACTTAAAGACGGTGTCCATTAGTATGTTGCCTGAGGAAGGGCAGAAACGGGTGAGATGAGTAAGAATCACAACCATACTAGAACATGGTAGAGAAGAATACGTCACCGTGTCTTGGTTTCACCTGGTATAGAATTAATTTACCTTCTAGTAGCTGGTATAGTGCTGTGTTTTGGATTTAGTATGAGAATAATGTTGATAATACACAGATGTTTTAGTTGTTGCTAGGCAGTGCTTATACTAGTCAAGGACTTTTCCAGCTTCCCATGCTCTGCCAGGTGCACAAGAAGCTGGGAGGGGAGGGGTCACAGACGACAAAACTGATCCAAACTGACCAATGGGATATTCCATACCATATGATTTCATGCTCAGTATATAAAGCTGGGGGAAGAAGAAGGAAAGGGGGGATGTTTGGAGTGATGGTGTTTGTCTTCCCAAGTAACTGTTACGGTGATGGAGCCCTGCTTTCCTGGAGATGGCTGAACACCTGCCTGCCGATGGGAAGTAGTGAATGAATTCCTTGTTTTGCTTTGCTTCTGTGCACAGCTTTTGCTTTACCTATTAAACTGTCTTTATCTCAACCCATGAGTTGCCTCACTTTTACTCTTCTGGTTCTTTCCCCTGTCCCACGAGGGGGGAGTGTGCGAGCAGCTGTGTGGTGCTTGGTTGCTGACTGGGGCTAAACCACGACACCTCCATAAAAAAAGCTCTCAGAGGAGGAGGTATGGCTAATTGTCTCCATGAGGTGGTACTCAAAGTACAGTAACAGCTTCGATACAAAACCTAAATACCATATAAAGCTCAAGGTCAGTGTTTTAATAACAAATCTCCCAGGCAAAACATCTCTAATCACTGCAGAGCACAGCAGACCACAAACCGCAACACCAGACTTTAACATGTACAGCAAAAACAAGAGCATGGTGCAGATGAGATAAATTAGTACTGAGAACAGATGAATCAATGTTGTGACCAGGAACTGTTAGCAGATATAAATTCCTTAATATGCTCTAGTTAATATTTTATTTTCTCAAAGCCTTTGTGCCCCACGCCGTGAACATCCTTGGGTAGTTAAGATATATCTGTTGGTATTTCTTGGGCATATTGTTTTGGTTTTGGCTAAGGTTAATAAGCAGTATAAGAATATCATCCAGAGATCCACCCCAAGGCTGGATAGTTATGAGTGGTAGCATATGTGGGATAGTATGGGCAAATGCCTAGGGCAGTGGGCACCCCCAGTGTTTTGGAGCTTCACCTCTGAACAAGTGCAGAATCCTGAAAAACTAGTAGAATATTTGGAGGAAGTATGTTGTCACCCTGGCAACTCCAGAGAGACACAGAATCACTGCAATGTGCTGGGGCCTGGTCCATGCCTACCGAGCCCTGTTCAACAGTATTCAGAGCCCTCAAGGGGAAGAGAAGGTCGCTGGATCTGAAGACAAAGCAACAGGAGCTGCAGCTACTCCAACCCCTGCAACAGGCATAGCGGCTATCCAAACCCTCATCACATGCACTGTGGCTACTCCAACCCCCCCAACAGGCACTGCAGCTGAATCAGAGAAGCAACCAGTGCGGTGTCAGTCACCCCTATACACAAGAAGAAATGCACAACAAAATCAGCTCGGTTAGTAAGGGATGAAGGGCCATCATGAGAACAGGAGGAGGAAGAGGCAGAACTATAAATGAGATGGTAAGCACCTGATCCCTGTCCCTGACAGAGCTGCAAGATATGTGAAAAGATTTCAGTCCTCATCCAGGTGAGCACATTGTCACCTGGCTACACCAGTACTGGGATAATGGGGCCCATAGCCTGGAATTAGAGGGTAAGGAAGTGTGCTGGGGGGTTGATTTATTAATGATTAGTAGTTTGCTTTCAGACTTGCTTTCTCATTTCTTGCTCTTTCAAACGATTTTTTTTACAGAATGCTAATTTAAATCATGTAAATTTTAAACAACTAGATAAATAACTAAAACCACAACCATTCTGGAGTACATCTTATTTTTCATGTATAATAGCCATAATATTTTATCAGAGGTTGAATTTGCTCTTATGTAATGGAAAAGCTTTGCAGTACCATTGAGAATGATTAGGAGCAGCAGGTTAGTAAGCAGCTTGAGCTTTCCCAAAAACTGCTATAATATCCCTTCTTACTTGATTAAATATAAAGTGAAATGTGCTTGACTGGAGCATATACACTTTGACTATCGTGCTTGAACCACATCGCAAAGGCAGAATTGAAACCATACATTAATGGAATGCGGATATTGATGACAGGAAGGATGTTCTCATAAATGAATTGGAAGCCATATCTCCCTCCTCCTTCTGCTTGTTTCCATCTGCTGGCCAAGAGCATCCCATGACTCAGTCTGTATTAGTTACTGGAAATAAGCCTAAGAGTACAGTGGACCACAAGAAAGGTAACCGCTTAAGCACAGCAGCAGCAGTTGTGAAATCATTAGCACAAATGTGAATTTGAACAAAATGGGTCTTTTGTGTGTGAGTGTAACCCTCTATTGTCAAGGTAAAAAACTTCTTTGTGCCAATAGACATATTTTTCTGCTGTGACATTTATTTACTGGCAAAAAGCACACAAGGAACATTCAGTGTCAAGCAGTTAATCTGTCTTCATATAGGTGGAGGAATATCTGTATAATGTATATTTGGTTGGTTCAAGAGAAGTATCATCTGGAACTAAGAAAATGGTTGCTGTGAGATGAGCTCTGAGAAAAAGTTGAAGTCCTTATAGCACAAATAGATGCTTTTGCAAAATGTACTTACCTCCTCATAATATGAACAAATGAAATTGGCATCTATTTTGCTGCAACTGTGTCATTGCAAGCAATGGAATTGTTTTGCATCAAACCTCTTATTCATTAGAAAAGACTCAAGAGGCCTGGTAGTAAATACATTAAAAATTATATAAGACTTTTCCATGGAAGATTTTCCATCTCTGTGGCCCATAACTGTCTATTGGCTCTCCTGTAAAACTAACAGTACTTTAGAGCCTTGTGGAAGAAGCCTTTTAAGGAGCTTTAGCATAAAGTAATAATATGAAATATCGCTTTTCATGTTAAAGTGGAGGCAATCAATAAAATTTCCCCATTGTAGTTAGAGAAGCCTTATCTTCAATTTGTTGGTGAGTCTTGACCCTGGAGATACATAATGGTTGGGTAGTGATGTGAGTTAGTGTGCATCTCAGCTTCCTTATAGAACCTCTTGGAGTTACTAAGTGTATTATCAGTGAATGAAGGGACTGGGAGGACTGTAGGGAAAAGAGATTGTTGTATGGCTTAAGCACTGGGATATTGCCCTGGAAAACCATCCCTGCTTGTACCACAGAGTTCCTTTTTGAATAAGCAAGAGCTGTAGAATCTGAATGTAAGTCATACTTTCCACTCATGAATGATATGCTTGGATTCCTCAGTTTCTGGGTACCCAATGTAGCACCAGTCAGTCTTGGCATTTCTATCTGCAGCTAAAGTCAAAGAACAATGTAAGGCTAACTATTCTAAAAAACAGGTGTGAATCTTAGATTCAGTTGTTCCAACTCAGTAGACATGTTTGAACTTCACAGCTGGTGAATTCTCTGTATTCACCTCTTATGTTTTATGAAATCCCATTCCCAAAAGTAAGAGTACAAAGACTTCTCCCAAAAGATGATGATTAGGTAGTAGTTACTTATAAAGAATGATTTTAAATATTTAAAGAACATATTTATAAAAATATTCTGACTAATGCATAAGCAGTATGCCTTTCAGAATAGATTAACCAAATTTACCTGTGGGACATTTTTATTTGATTCTGCTTTTGTTTTAACTCAAGTGTATTATGCTTTTCTCCAGGCAATTCTTAACAGAATTAAATGTTTTGGGGGTGTCAAAAACCAGATAGGTCCAGTGAGAATACTTGAGGAAAAAAAAAAATTGATAGATGAAGTCTTTCGCGTTTAATGAGCAAAGATCATTTTGGAAAAGACTGACATACTAGTCAGATATGGTAAAATGGAGGCATGTATTAGGTAACTCTTTAGAGGGAAGAGAAAATGTAATGTTGCCAAGAAATGCAGTGCAACAAGAGAAATAACATGGGCAATGAGCTGGAATTTGGCTAGAACTTTTCCAGATTCCTCCCTTGTATCCTATCCATTTTGTTTGCTTTCATATGCTGCCTGTTCTGCACTGAGTAATCTGAAGACATACCTAAAGGTAGAATTTTTATCCTCTCCTGTGGAAGTAAGCAAAAGTAAACATTTGTGTTGAATCACAACCTCAACAGTTGCCCAAACATACTGCCCAGGAAGAGCTGTTGTATTAAGACAAAAAGAGTCATTATATGCTGTGCTGGTTTTGGCTGAGAAAGAGTTAATTCTCTTCACTGTAGCACCTGTAGTAGCCATGGACCCTTCCAGCTTCCCATACTCTGCCACATGGTCAAGAGGCCAGGAGGGGCAGGGCCACAGCCAAGACAGCTGACCCAAACTGGCCAATGGGATATTCATTCCATACCATGTGATGCCATGACCAGTATATTAACCAGGAGGGTTGGGGTGTGTGTGTGTGGGCAGTTGTGGTTTGGGGACTGGTGCTGTTGGGTTGGCAGGTGGTGAGTGGCTGTGTCATGTGTGGTTTGTTTTGGCTGTTCATTCCCCCCGCCCCCAGGTTTTGCACCTCTCTCATTGTTTTGCTTTTCACTGCATTATTGTCATTGTTGTTATTTTTTTATTATAATTATTAAAAAGTTCTTAACTCATGAGCTTTACCCTTCTGATTCTCTCCCCCATCCCACTGGTGGGGGAGTGAGTGAGCGGCTGTGTGGGGCTGAGCTGCCGGCTACACCACAAAATCTTTCTTTCTATGAATAGAAATAGTCACTCAGTGCTACCATGTCAAGCAAAAACTACATGAAATAACTCAAGCATTTCCTTCACTGAAAATAGCTGAAATTCCTCATTGGATACTTTATGTAGAAGGGATCAGAGGATATCACAGAATCACAGGTTGGAAGGGACCTCAGGGATCATCTAGTCCAACCTTTCTAGGAAGAGCGCAGTCTAGACAAGATGGCCCAGCACCCTGTCCAGACGACTCTTGAAGGTGTCCAGTGTGGCAGAGTCAACCACTTCCCTGGGGAGATTATTCCAATGGTTGACTCTCCTCACTGTGAAAAATTTCCCTCTCCTGTCCAATCAGAATCTCCCCAAGAGCAATTTGTGTCCATTCCCCCTTGTCCTCTCCATGGGACTCCGTGTAAAAAGGGAACCTCCATCTTCTTTGTAACTACCCCTTAAGTACTGGTACATGGTGATGAGATCCCCTCTGAGCCTCCTTTTCTCAAGGCTGAACAAACCCAGTTCTCCCAGCCTATCCTCATATGGCAGGCTTCTCAGTCCTTTGATCATCATGGTGGCCCTTCTCTGGACCCCTTCCAGCCTGTCCACATCCTTTTTGTATAGCAGGGACCAGAACTGGACACAGTACTCCAGGTGTGGCCTGACAAGCGCTGAGAAGAGTGGGATGATGACTTCTTTATCTCTGCTGGCAATGCCCTTTTTGATGCAACTCAGCATCCTGTTGGCCTCCTTGGCTGAAGCAGCACACTGTTCGCTCATGTTGAGCTTTCTGTCCACTGCGACCCCCAGGTCCCTTTCCACAGAGCTGCTCTCCAGCCAGGTGGATCTCAGTCCGGGCTGCACTCCCGGATTATGTTTTCCCAGGTGCAAAACCTTACACTTGTCCTTGTTGAACCTCATAAGGTTCTTGTTGGCCCACTCTTCCAGCCTATCCAGATCTTCCTGCAGAGCATCTCTCCCTTCTGGAGTGTCTACTTCCCCACTCAATTTGGTGTCATCTGCAAACTTCATCAGGCTACGCTTGATCCCGTTATCCAGATCACTTATAAAGATGTTGAATGACACTGGGCCCTATATTGATCCCTGGGGGACTCCACTTGTGACAGGTTGCCAGTTTGAGAAAGAGCTATTTACCACCACCCTTTGGGTGCGGCCTGTCAGCCAATTCCCCACCCACTGCACAGACCACTTTTGTCTAGGCCATAAAGCTCCTGTAATAATTAATGTACTAACTCTTACTTCACTGATGGTAGGTCGGTGTTTGGATCAACCAGAAATTTTGTTCCCAAAGCCTGGGACCCAACAGTGCTGGTAAAGACAGAGGTGAAGAAAGTGTTGAGGACCTCTACCTTTTTAGCATCATTGGTGATTGACTCTCCTATTCTGTTTAACAGTGGACCTATGTTTTCCTTCTTTTTCTGCTTATGGTTGACATAACTGAAGAAACTTTTCTTGTTATTTTTGATGTCTACGGACAGTTTCAATTCGAGATGGGCTTTTGCTTTTCTAACTGCATCTCTGCATGCTCTGGCAATGCCCTTGTAGCTCTCAATGGATAAGCCTCCATTTCTCCATCTCTGGTATGCTTCCCTTTTGGATTTGAGTAGACCCAGGAGGTCATGGTTGAGCCATGGGGGGCTCTTGCTCTGCTTACTTCCCTTTCCTTTGCAGGGGATAAACTGGCTTTGTGCTTCCAAGAGAGATTTCTTGAAGAACTCCCAGCACTCACTAGCTCCTTTGTCTTCCATGGAAGCTTCCCATTGAATCCCTCCCAACTGAGCCCTGAGTGAACTGAAGTTTGCTCTTCTAAAATCCAGAACCCTTGTCTTAGAGCTGACCTTCAGCACACTCAGCAGGATCCCAAACTCCACAATATTATGATCACTGCAGCCAAAGCTATCACTAACCAAGATATTACAAAGCAGGTTTTCTCGTTTTGTGAATAGCATGTCCAGCAGTGCCTCATTCCTGGTTGACACATCTAACATTTGTATGAGGATACGTTTGTGTCATTCCCCCCAGATAAAGAAATTATCAGATACTGAAAAGCCCATGCAACTCAGCAGTAGCAAGACAGCTGGCAAACAGCAAATTGGTGGATTTTTCTTGCATGGGGGAACCTAATTCTACTTAGTTTGCAGAGTTGAACAGTAGATACTCCTCTAATGTCTTCAGTTCATCCTCAAAGCACAAACAAGATTTCAGCTGATTTGTAAACATGAATGCAGAGGATCCAGCTGTTGGAAGAAATTACTAATAAGGAAGGCACGACAACTTGGCTTACTGTTGACTTCTCCAGTGACCAGTTCAAATAGCCAGAGGATGTGTTAACTAAACCAAAAACCAGATTCCAGTGGGTGGAAGTTATGACAATATTTGTCTTTCTAATCCCATGCCTGCTGACACAGACACAGGGCAAATTTCTGTTGTTTCTGAAGGTTCTGACACATGGAGCAGCCTTGAAGTTTGCATATCTCATTTTATCTTTGGACTGTAAGAAGATACAGAGTAAGAGCAGGGGGGAGGAAGTGATCTATACAAGGGAATAGTGACTAGCTCTCAAACCATGCTGCTTTTACCTATTTCATTTTGATTTAGAATAGGTTGTACTTTTTGGCACTTGCCTAGCAGGTTAGAAAGACAAGGCTTTATTTGTGCTAAGACATTAAGTCAAGATATTCCGGACAAGCTGGTGCAAAGGAGTAAAAGGAAGCATTATGATCTTTCTCTGAGCTTTCCAATAAGACCAGCTCTTTCTTACTGGAGTACTGTAAATGGACCTATTTTGCAGGCTCAGAGAGGATTCTGGCTCTAAGGGACTTGTGTTGTGCTCTAACAAGATATTACTGGTTAGGTATTTTTTTTATGGCCAAAGGCATAGGAATCACTTTAGAGACTCCTATTTTAGTCACTTCTCTCTTGTTTTAGATGACTAATCAAACGAAATGGCCTGTCATCATGACATGCCAACATGCTATTGATATATAGCTACTGTTTCAGCCCCTTGCAAAAAATTACCTTTGCATCCTTTCACTGTTATGGCAAACAAGGTACATAGCCTTCAGTTTTGTAGTGTCAGAACGTTTCATGTGAATGAATTTTATCCTCGGAAAGCTTCTATGAAATTTGGAGGTATCGCCTCATATTTTTGGTGAAAACTGAGGCAAAGAATATTGTGAGAGAATTGCCTTTGGTTATGTAGAAAGTCCAAATTAGAAATTGTATTCAGGTCACCCAAGTGTCAAAATGCAAGGTAATCATCCTTCCTATTGTGTTATCCTTTCTCAGTTTTGTCATTTACAGAATGCACAGATTATGTGTGATCATGAAAATTAAGGCCAAGTGTTTTTAAATTCCTTCTGAAGCAGGTTAATTTCCTTGTCTTCAATAACACAACTTTGAAACCTAGTATTTCACTTTTAAAATTATAAGGAAATTTCCTTTGGCTGGAACATAGATGTCAATTTTCTTATTCTGGTTATTGCTTTTCCTTTGAAAAAGGCATTTGGCAGTTATATGGATGCCTGGAGTTCTAGCACATCCCTGACTGAAGATGCATTTCAATATTGCACCTTCAGCTCTGTTAGCAAGAGTTTGAGTCACTTTGGAGGGGCAAAACCAAAAGCTGCTTTTCCATTTGGATTTCTGTTTCATTACCCAAAGCACAATTTATGCAGCAATCAGATATACAATATTCTTTCAGACACTCAAAACTCTATAATTCTGCCTCACTAAAATATATGACTGTCTTAAAAGTCATAAGAAGTAATAAAATGTCTTCTGGGATTTTATTTCTGCTGCTGCTTGAGTCTTCTGACTTTACATGTTCAATTTTTTCTGTGAAGGTACAAATGTGCTAAAATAGACTTGATTCTTAAATAAAAACACAAGGTTTTAACCTCTTCCTTTGGCTCCCCTAGCTGATTCCATGCCTGAGGAAGTGACAACCAATACTGCAAAACTAACAATAAACTTGTGATTTGGATATAATACGTCAATTACATAGTAGAAGCTTAACTTTTATTACAACTTTGAAATCATATTTGCATATGTAAATAATAACTACACTGAACAGGTAGCAGTGATCAAATCCTTATAACTCTGTACTTTGTTCCATAGTTAATAGTATGGATTTAAAAGTTCTAGTGAATTTAATGCCAAGACATTGGTACTTTAAAAAACTATTATCTTAGTGTTTTCCATTACAGCAGCATTTGCTGGTCCTGTTATCCATTGGTGAAAGTTACAGGTTTTTCTTCTAGCAAGTTTCATGTAAACTTACATATTGCTCATAAACTTTGTGTGTCTTTTCCCTAAAAATTGTTTGTGTATCAGTGCTGCCACTGTCTGCAAAGATTATTGGTGTTAGTTGATTGGTGAGCTAATGGCAGTCCATATTTTTTAGCGTTAGAATCTAGACCATGTACACTTAATTTTAAGCTCTCTCTTTTTAATGCTTTTCCTCTTTAGTGTCATACCTTGCTTCTGGATTAAAGTAGACAGACAAACCCTGGAAACGTGTCCAGATAATTATTTTTTTTGCTACTTCATTGTGTAGTTTAAAAATGTCTTTTTTTTCAAGCTTTTACATAGAGAATTATGTGTGTTTCTGTTAGCTTGCTATGTGCCCAGCAGTGGATACCTAGGCTGAAGTGTTTTTAACTGTCTCATCAAAGAGGACCTTTCCTTACAAACTTGAATATAGTATAGTTTCCTTAACAAAATGTCAAAATTTGACCAACTTGATCGATTTTCTGCTATTTGAAGTCCAGATAATGAATGTACACCTGATTTGTTCTGGGGCAGTCCAAAAGGAATCAGCTTCCTCTTCCACCGTCTATGCACAGCCACAGGGAGAAAATTATAAGTAGTACTCTGAGGTGACTATTAATTGCCTCACTTCCAAAGGGGGAAAGGCAAAGGCTTGGGCCTGTCCCATAAATTGTCACTGTCTGTTACAACTCCTTTCATATTTTTCTTTTATGTTGGCTTTTCTTAAGTGGATTAATACTGGTTCCTACTTGGGCCTCACAGGAAAACTCCCTTTTCAACTTTCAAGCTAAGAAAACTATCCATCAATCCAGAGAACACAGGAAAGAAGAAATTAAAGCTAGAATCTGACCTCTTACTTAAGTTACACAAGGTGTGAATCTCTTAGACAATATAAGAAGCGGTTTGCAAATAGATCAAAGCATTTAACTATAGGACTCTGCTGTATTTATTAAGTATCCATATAAGTCATTGTGGTTTTATCAATGACTGTAATTGTGCTTAGGAGAATAGAAATTACTGTAAAGTTCCTTGATGGAATATAGCACTAATATAAAACTGAACGGTTTGCAAATAGAGTGCCTTTTACAAGCATTTAGAGTAGTCTTTGGCCAGTGTAAATCAGTGATGTTCTGACTTAGAGATTTGCTGATTTATCCTAGTTGAGGACTGTGGCCGTAACCTGTAAATCCCATAACTTTTTTCTGAACCATTACTTTTTTAGTAACTGATAAGTGAGCTACAAGTGGCATATCAACGGCTATGTTTGAGGTGGATGTGTACATTATATACATAAAGACATGCACACATATATACATATATATATATGTTGTCTGTGAGAGTAGGTTGTTACAAGCACTGGGCTGGGAATCAGGACATCTCAGAGTATTGGCCACACCTATGACAGAATGAGACCAAAAGACAAAATATTGCAGGTAGTTATTGCAGGACTCTCTTGACAGAGAACAAAAGCACTATGTTTAAGCGCATTTTACCCTACCTCTTATGAAGTGTATCCACTTCTGTCTGCTTTTTTCGTGGTAAAGGGCAAAAGGCAAAGAATCCTGTGTTTAGAATACCCAAGGGATATATTTAGTGTTAAAAGCACATGGGATACCATAGTGATTAGCAGAGAATAAATACCTAAAATAACAAGAGGGCTTGGGAATTGTGAAATCTTTGTATTTTCTGATTTAAACCAAAACCAAACTGGGAAAATATTAAAATCAGATATGCCAATAAAGAAGTTGTTTTTGTCTGTCTCTCCAGAATCAGACATGCAGAACCTTTGGAGAATGTCTGTCTTCATGTGATTTTTACAATGAGACCTAAGAAGGAAATTAATTTTAGAAATACACAACAAAAAATCAGATTAGCAAGCCTGTCACCTGAATCTCTTCAGGTTTGAAAAAGTTCATATTTTTAAGTGGTAGTTTGGATTTATGCTGCTTTATCTGCTTTACTGTCCAGAGGAGCAAGTGCATCTATATATATTTATACTTTTTCTGTTTCTGTAATATTTTGCAGAGCTATTCAACAAGAATTGGAAATGAATGAAGTTTTATAGCTGTGTAAACAGGGCAATGAAAAATACCCTTTGTCTGCTTTTTTGAATGGAAGTCCAAAGTCACATATCACCCACAGCAATGACTTTGTATTCCTTTCCTTTCATATTTTATCTCTGCTCTCTGTTTTGCATAATTGATGACTTCTGCTTTAATTTGCCTTATGGCCATCAAACAAAAGTGAACAGTCATCATCAATTCATATCTAATTCTGATGATGTGCTTATACCCAACTTTATGTATATGATGTGAGAAAGTGTGAAAATTAGTGAGTATTTTCTAATGTGTGGAATCAGGCATAGTAAAGAATGGCTGTAGAAACCGACCTGGTTTTGGCAGAGTTGTCATCCCAAAAAGCCGGTTCATTTGCCCAGTGTGCAAAATGCCAAACTACACACAGAGCGGAGGTATTTTATTCAAGTCATTTTTATGCAAAGATTGGTGCTAGGTGGTAAACCACAAAGCTGACCCCCGCACCGAGAAACTACAAGGCATTTATACAGTTAAACGTGTCAGTCACAGCTAATATTCACATGCCTTGGCTAATAATTCAGTAATTTCTTTCTCGCTTTGATGTAATGGTACAGCTCACTTATAATTTACCATGCACACTCATAGTTTATGGGGCTTATTGGAGGGGTAGTTCCTGGCCTATGGGCCTGATTTTTAGTATTATAACGAGGATATTTACCCTACTGGGCACTTTGTTTTAGTTCTTATCAACATCCCAATTAGTTGTTCTCCTTGACTACACACTTTATCACCCTGTTCTCAGTGACTTCTGAGGTGGGATGTTTGCTTTGATCAGTCTCTCTGCATTCCTCAAGGATATAGTCATAAATCAAGTGCTTCTCTATCTCTCAGTTTCCATCTCTGGCCCTCAACTTCTGTTTTGCCAGGCTTGCATAGTTCATTGTTATGTCTTTAGCGGACAGTTCCAAAAATTCCATTTTCTTAGGGATATCAGAGGTATGGGGAAAAGGTGGAGCTCAAAGTGCTGCATTCACCCCTTCCATATTGCCAAAGTCAGCTGCCGTACACAGCAAGGTTAATCACATCTGTTTTTCAGTAGTGGAATTTCCTTTGCTTCATTTACATTTGGAAAAAAAAAAAGCCTTAAGACAAAAAAAAATTAGCATTTTCTTCCCAGATGATGAGTGCACTGAAGAGTGCTGAACTTCTTCAGCTTGATGTACTAAGTTCTCTCAAATATCTTGTTTCCAGTGATTGGTGAACTTATGGCAAGGTGTCATGGTTTAACCCTAGACATCAACTAAGCACCACACAGCCAATTGCTTACTCCCCCACCCCAGTGGGATGGGTGAGATAATCGGAAGGGTAAAAGCAAGAAAATTCATGGGTTGAAATAAGAACAGTTTAATAATTAAGATATTCTAATAATAATTATGATGATGATGCAATGAAAAGGAAAACAAAAACAGACAGAGGAGAAATCCAGGGGAAAAAAGTGATGAAGCAGCTCACCACCAGCTGACCAAATCTGCACTACTCTCCAAGCTGTGATTGCTGCTTCCTCTGGCCAACTCCCCACAGTTAATATACTGAGCATGATGTCATATGCTATAGAATATCACTTTGGTCAGTTTGGATCATCCGTCTTGGCTGTGCCCCCTCCAATCCCAGCTTCTTGTGCACCTGGCAGAGCGTGGAAAGCTGGAAAAGTCCTTGACTAATGTAGCACTACTTAGAAACAAATAAAATATCAGTGTGTTAAAAACATTATTCTCATACTAAATCCAAAACACAGCACTATACCAGCTACTAGAAAAAAAACTAACTCTATCCCAGCTGAACCCAGGACAGTATCCACCCCTTATTCTAAACCATTTACCTCATGCCCAGGTCCTAACCTTTCCAGTACATTCCAACACTATAGCGGGCCTTGGATCCTTTCTGTCACTGACTCCAAAACCCTAGGACTCAACCTCAAGTCTCCCCTGGCGCTTTCTGCCACAGTCTCTAGGTAGGACCATTCTTTATATCTTGCCCTGCCTGGACTGGCCCAAGAGCTACTGCATGGACTATTTCTCATTTAACCTGTTCAAAGGCTTGTCGTGGCTCAGGGTGCCATTTGAAATCATTCTTCTTCTGGGTCACCTGATAGAGAAGGCTTACGATCAGACTGTAATGTGGAATATGCATTCTCCAAAAAACCCACAACGCCCAAGAAAGCCTGTGTTTCCTTTTTGCTAGTTGGTGGAAACATGGCTGTTATTTTGTTGATCACAAGGTCGACCCCCTAGGGTTTTGGAGTCGGGGATACAGAGGGTCCGAAGCCCACTATACTCCAACTGAAAAAGAGATATTGGCAGCATATGAAGGGGTTCGAGCTGCTTCAGAAGTGCTTGGTACTGAAGCACAGCTGCTCCTGGCACCCCAACTGCCGGTGCTGTGCTGGACGTTCAAAGGAAACGTCCCCTCTACACACCATGCAACTGATGCTACGTGGAGTAAATGGGTTGCACTGATCACCCAGCGGGCTCGAGTAGGAAACCCCAGTCACCCAGGAATCTTGGAAGTGATCATGGACTGGCCAGAAGGCAAAGATTTTGGATTATCACCAGAGGAGGAGGTGACACGTCCTGAAGAAGCCCCACTCTATAACAAACTGTCAAAAGATGAGAAGCAGTTCACTGATGGGTCCTGTTGCGTTTTGGGAAAGCACCGGAGATGGAAGTCTGCTGTATGGAGGCCTGCACGACAAGTCGCATAAACTGCTGAAGGAAAAGTTTAATTGAGCCAGTTTGCAGAGGTAAAGGCTATCCAGCAGGCCTTAGACATTGCCAAATGGGAAAAGTGGCCAGTGCTCTATCTTTATACTGACTCCTGGATGGTGGCAAATGCCCTGTGGGGGTGGTTACAGCAGTGGAAGCAAAACAACTGGCAGCACAGAGGCAAACCCATCTGGGCTGTCACATTATGGCAAGATATTGCTGCCTGGGTAGAGAACCTGGTTGTAAAGGTACGTCATGTGGATGCTCACGTCCCCAGGAGTCGGGCCACTGAAGAACATCGAAACAACCAGCAGGTGGATCAGGCTGCCAAGATTGAAGTGGCTGAGGTGGATCTGGACTGGCAACATAA